>NC_053022.1:325547078-326147078 GCF_003073215.2 Triticum urartu
CAAACTTAGGCGAAGCGGATTCGCAGCTAAGCCACCCACTGGGGGATTTCTTACGCAAACAAAAACAATAATATTCACTGGGAAAATTATAATGCTCTTGTCTTTGATAAATAAACTACAGGAGTTTTTCTTATTACATCTCATCCGAGTGAGAATTCAAGTATAAAAGGGGCGAAGTAGCTCTGCATTCCAGGCTCGTGGCTCATCAATCTGGCGATCGACATTGTATAGGTGGTATGCTCCATTGTGGAGGACTCTGGTGACTATGAAGGGGCCTTCCCAAGTAGGAGCGAGCTTGTGTGGTTTCTGCTGATCCACTCGGAGGACTAAGACTCCTTCTTGGAAGGCTCGGCTCTTCACGTTTCTGGCATGGAATCAACGCAAGTCTTGCTGATAGATGGTCGATCGAATTAAGGCCATTTCCCTTTCTTCTTCTAGGAGGTCGACTGCGTCCTGCCGGGCTTGTTCTGCTTCATCTTCTGAGTAGAGCTTGACTCTGGGAGCGTTGTGAAGCAGGTCACTCGGTAAGACTGCCTCGGCCCCGTAGACCAGAAAGAATGGGGGTTCTTCCAGTCGATCGATTCGGGGTTGTCCTCAATCCCCAAAGGACTGATGGAAGCTCGTCGACCCATGCACCTGCTGCGTGCTTGAGATCGCGCATCAATCGGGGTTTCAGTCCTTTGAGAATTAGGCCGTTTGCCCTTTCTGCTTGCCCATTCGACTGGGGGTGAGCGACCGAAGCATAGTCGACCCGAGTGCCCTGAGAGGCGCAAAAGGCCCTGAATTTGTCGGAATCGAAGTTTGACCCGTTGTCGGTGATGATGCTGTGTGGAACTCCATATCTGAATATCAACTCTGTGATGAAACTGATAGCGGTGCAAGCATCAAGATTCTTGATAGGCTTGGCTTCAATCCATTTGGTGAACTTGTCGACTGCTACCACCACATGAGTGAAGCCGCTCCTGCCTGTTCTCAGTGGTCCAACCATGTCCTACCCCCAAACAGCGAAAGGAAAGACGAGTGGAATGGTTTTCAGGGCTGACGCGGGCTTGTGTGGCATATTGGAGTAATACTGACATCCTTCACATTTGTCGACTATCTCTTTGGCCATCTCATTGGCTCTTGGCCAGTAGAACCCCGCTCGGTATGCTTTAGCCACAATGGTCTGAGAGGACGCATGGTGACCACAGGTCCCCGAGTGGATATAGTTAAGGATCATCTGACCTTCTTCTGGTGTAATACACTTCTGGTCGACCCTAGTCGCGCTTTCTCTATATAACTGTCCCTTTATGACTGTAAAGGCCTTGGATCGACGGACGATCTGTCGAGCCTCTTCTTCGTCTTCTGGGAGTTCTTTCCTTAGGATGTACGCGATGTACGGTTCTGTCCAGACGGGAGTGATAACCAAGACTTCCATGATCAGGTCGACCACAGCTGGAACTTCAACTTCAGTCGGATCCGTGGCACTTTTTGGCTGCGGGGCCTCTTCAGTGAAGGGATCCTCCTGGACTGATGGTGTGTGGATGTGTTCCAAAAACACATTGCTGGGAATGGCTTCTCTTTTGGAACCTATTTTTGCCAGATCATCAGCTGCTTGATTTTTCAGTCGGGGTATGTAATGAAGCTCTAACCCCTCGAATTTCTTCTCCAGCTTTCTCACTGCATTGCAATAACCAGTCATGGCTGGACTTCTGACGTCCCATTCCTTCATCACTTGATTGACCACCAAATCTGAGTTGCCATAGAAAATGAGGCGACGGACGCCGAGTGAAATGGCCATGCGGAACCCATATAAAAGTGCTTCGTATTCTGCCTCGTTGTTAGAGGAATCAAAGTGGATTTGAAGAACATATCTGAGTTTATCTCCTCTGGGGGAGACTAACACCAGTCCGGCTCCAGAACCATTTAGCATCTTGGAACCATCAAAGAACATGGTCCAATGCTCCGAGTGAACCTGAGTCGGCAGTTGCTGTTCAATCCACTCGGCGACGAAATCCGCGATTGCCTGGGACTTGATAGATTTCTTTGCCTCAAACTTGATATCTAGAGGAAGGAGTTCAATCGCCCATTTTGCCACTCGACCAGTTGCGTCCATGTTATGCAAGATCTCTGACAATGGAGCGTCGCTAACGACTGTAATGGAATGATCAGAGAAGTAGTGGGCAACTTTCTTTGTGGTCATATAAATCCCATATACGAGCTTCTGATAATGAGGATATCTTTGCTTCGATGGGGTCAAGACTTCAGAAATATAATACACTGGGTGCTGAACTTTGAAAGTTTTCCCTTCTTCTTCCCGCTCGACCGTAAGTACCGTACTGACGACTTGTCCTGTGGCTGCAATGTAAAGCAGCAAGGCTCCTTGCTGATTGGGGCAGCAAGCACTGGCTGGGTGGAGAGCAGAGCTTTGAGCTCTGTGAACGTTGCGTCAGCTTCAGGAGTCCACTCGAACTTGTCAGACTTCTTCATCAATCGGTAAAGAGGTAATGCCTTTTAACCGAGACGGGATATGAATCGACTTAGGGCGGCCAAGCAACCAGTAAGCTTCTGAACATCGTGCACTCGCACAGGACTTTTCATTCGGAGTATAGTACCGACTTTTTCTGGATTGGCGTCGATTCCCTGTTCGGAAATGAGAAAACCGAGTAACTTTCCGCTAGGAACCCCGAATGTGCATTTCGATGGATTAAGCTTGATATCAAACCTTCTGAGGTTGGCAAAGGTTTCAGCAAGGTCAGTCAGCGGGTCAGAACCCTTCCGTGACTTGACCACAATATCATCCATGTACTCCTCCACATTCCGACTGATTTGGGTGAGCAAACACTTCTGAATCATCCTCATGAATGTGGCTCCGACATTCTTGAGGCCGAATGGCATGGTAACATAACAGAAGCACCCGAATGGAGTGATGAAAGCTGTTTTGATCTCGTCAGGTCCATACAGACGGATCTGATGGTACCCGGAATAGGCATCTAAGAAAGACAGTCGCTCACATCCCGCAGTCGAGTCGACTATCTGGTCGATGCGGGGGAGAGGAAAATGATCTTTCAGGCAGGCCCGATTGATATGTTTAAAGTCAATGCACATGAGAAGTGACTTGTCCTTCTTGGGGACCATGACGACATTGGCGAGCCACTCGGATTGGTAGATTTCTCGGATGAACTCTGCCGCTAAGAGCCGAGCTACCTCTTCGCCAATGGCCTTTCTCTTCTGGACGGCGGACCGTCGGAGATGTTCCTTGACATGTTTTATTTTTGAGTCGACTCTTAGGCAGTGCTCAGCCAGCTCCCTGGGAACACCCGGCATGTCAGAGGGCTTCGATGCGAAAATGTCCCAGTTCTCACGGAGGAACTGGATGAGCACTTCTTCCTATTTGGAGTCGAGTGTTGTCGAGATATGAGTTGGAGCAGCGCTGGGGTCGGTCGGGTGGATATGAGCTGTCTTTGTATCGCTAGTCGACTGAAAAGCTGACTCCGTAGCAGGCTTCTTGGCTCGCAACAAATCACTCGGGTCTGCAGTCTTCTGGTATTCTTGCAACTCCACCACTGCCATCTGAGCGTCGGCGATCTTCAAACCTTTCTGAAAACATTCTTCCGCTTTCTTCCGATTGCCCGTAATAGTGATCACACCTTTGGGGCCAGGCATCTTCAATTTGAGATACACATAACACGGTCGGGCCATGAAGCGTGCATAAGCCGGCCTGCCCAAAATAGCGTGGTAGGCACTCTGGAAGTCTACAACTTCAAATTTCAACTTCTCTTTGCGGTAATTCTTGGAATCACCAAAAACCACATCAAGGGCAATCTGGCCGAGTGACTCAGCCTTCTTCCCAGGAATGACCCCATGGAAACTCATGTTTCTGACACTGAGTCTGGACATCGGAATGCCCATCCCTTTCAACGTCTCAGCATACAGTATGTTCAAACCACTGCCACCATCCATCAGGACCTTGGTCAGTCAAGTACCTTCAACAATTGGGTCGACCACCAAAGCTTGCCTCCCAGGGGTGGCAATATGCGTTGGGTGATCGGATTGGTCGAACGTGATGGCAGTCTGGGACCATTTCAAATAACTTGGTGTCGCCGGAGCAACCATATTCACCTCTCGGTTGATGACTTTCAGTCGACTTTTGCTCTCAACATCAGCAAAAATCATCAGGGTGGAATTGACTTGAGGGTATCCGTCATCACTGTCCTCTTTGTTCTCGACCTTGTCCGACTCCTTTTCCTTACCTTTGGGCTGCTTGCCTTGGAACTGCTGGATCAAGAGTCGACACTGTCGAGTGGTATGTTTCGGGTAAATGAAATTACCCTCTTCATCTTTCTTTGTGTGGACGAGACATGGAAAGTCCAACACATCATTTCCGTCCTGCTCTTTAACCTTTTTGGGGTTCCAAGGCCCTTTAGGTTTCCCTTTAAACTTTCCTTGGGTTAAAGCCAAGGCTTCCCCGGGAGCCGCTGGCTCGACTTTCCGCTTCTGTTTCCGATTGGAATTGCCTCCGGGTTCTTGGGCGACTGACTTGAGTTTGCCACTCCTGAGTCGATCCTCATCTTCGCCATTAGCGTACTTGGTGGCAATTTCCATCATCCGATTCAGGGACATATCCCTGGTTTGACCAAATTTCAAATTTAGTTCTCTGTACTTGACGCCTTCCTTGAAGGCACAAACTGCTTGGTGGTCAGGCACATTCTCCACCGAGTGATGTAACGTGATCCACCTCTGGATGTAATCCCTCAAAGTTTCATTCGGCTTCTGTACACAAGACC
Organism: Triticum urartu; assembly: GCF_003073215.2. Classification (NCBI taxonomy): domain Eukaryota; kingdom Viridiplantae; phylum Streptophyta; class Magnoliopsida; order Poales; family Poaceae; genus Triticum; species Triticum urartu. Next base: position 325,551,845 of record NC_053022.1, read on the forward strand.
GCAGTTCCGTCAGCCCTGCCGGTCGCTTGCACGTGCCTTCAAATGTGGTGACGAACACTCGGGAGAGATCCTCCCAAGTGTAAATGCTGCTAGGCGCTAACTGGTTCAGCCACGCTCTGGCCGAGCCCTCCAACATGAGAGGCAGGTGCTTCATGGCCACTTCATCATTGCCGCCGCCGATCTGGACGGCCACTCGGTAATCTTCAAGCCAAGTATCGGGCTTGGACTCGCCAGTGAACTTACTGACTCCAGTCGCCAACCTGAAGTTGGGAGGAATCACAGCGGCCCTGATGGCTCTACTAAAGCACTCTGGCCCCGAAACATGTACTCTGCTGCTGGTAGGTGCATCTCTGTCGTGACCTTCTCGGTGAGCCCTGTTCCTGTCGACCAAACCCTGGACGAGAATGGATCTCGCGTCAAAGCCTGGCCCTCTAGGGTCGACTAGAATCCTTCGCCCACCACTATGAGGGAGCCTGTCATCCTGCTGCGAGGCACATATGACCTGCACCTCGGGGGAGGCGTGGGCACTCGACGTCAACCGTCACGATCGACTCGGTGATCATACTGCTCATGGTTCCCATACTGGTCACGCCGGCTCCACGTCCCTCACGCCTCGAGGGCGATCTCGGGCTGTGAGTCGACTGGACTGTGTCTGCGGCAACGGATCTGCTATGAATCCTGTTCCGCGACTGAGAAACAGCGGAATTCTGATCTCCTGCTGCCCGGAGTAACGCTCTGATCTACAGCAAGCCTCTGCCAGCCTCCGACTGGGAAGGCTGAATCGATTGCTCTATACGGGCCGCAGCTGCTAAATTCTGAATCGGAGTTCGATATACCTGCGGGGGCGGGAGGAGCTGACGTCGACTGGATTCGGGAACCCGTTGTCGCGCACGCTCGTCGAGTGCTCGCTGGAGGTTCTCCAGTCGGGTGCACTCGGCCAAGTTTGCCAGGCGCGCGTCCTCCAAGGCGCGAGCCTCGGGGGTTTCTCCAACGATAGGAGTGTGCAGTGCATCCATGTTCCGGCGGCGAAGTTCTTCTCTTTGCAGCAACGCGAGAGGCTCGGGAAGATACTCCTCATGGAGACACGACGGGTCGCCTCCACCTGCGCCTCCGTCGGTGCGGGAAAACCGGGAGGACTGGGTGGTCCATCGACCATCAGAACCTCCGCTGCCGGATCGCTGTTGTCGCACTCGGATGCGGTCTTTGCGGAGCCAGTCGACAGGTCGAACAAGCCGTAGAGGGATTCGTCGGGCTCGATTGCCGCGACTTGAGGGGTGGCCGACTGACGTGCCACCGCGTGCCTCACCCACCGCTGAAGTCTCGACCGACCGGAGCGCTTGCGCCGGCGAGAAACGGGGAGGGAGGACAACATAGGAGCCGACCGGTAGGGGGTCGACGGTTGCCGCAGGAGAACGTCGCGGACGCACGCGCTAAAGTGTGTTGCCCCGCGAGCAGGGAGTGCGTCCACATCGAGCGGAGCCTCCTGGAGCCAAGCAGAGTCGTCGACGATGAACGTGAGCACGCCGAGACGGATCTCGCGGCCCTCCACCGAAACTCCGCTGAAAACCATGATGATTCGGGTCGGAAAAGGTCGCAACTCCTCCAACAAACACTAAAACACCAGCCCGACGGTGGGCGCCAACTGTCGTGGTTCTAAGTCTGACAGTAGTGTAGGGGGGTAAGTATGGAGAGGCAAGATCTTAGCTATGGAGAAGTTGTAAGCACGCAAGGTTTACGAGTTCAGGCCCTTCTCGGAGGAAGTAATAGCCCTACGTCTCGGAGCCCGGAGGCGGTCGACTGGATTATGTGAGTATGAGTTATAGAGGTGCGAACCCTTGTCTCAGAGGAGGGGGGTGGCTTATATAGAGTGCGCCAGGACCCCGGCCAACCCACGTTACAAAGGGCTCAATGTACATTAAGGCAGAGCGTTACTGGTAACGCTAGTAATAAAGTGCTATGATGACCATAAAAGCTACTTAATGACCGACCGTTAGCGTGCGGAGTGACTTCAGGTCTCCTGGCCGTCGAGTGGTTGGATCTTGGTCGAGTGATTGTTTCTTGGTCAAGCGTCTTCGAGTCTGTCGAGTGGAACACCTCCAAGTCGATTGAAAGGTGGTTTCTTCTAGAGATGTCCTTGGGTAGGGCACTTAGGACAGGTCCATGACCCTATCCTAGGTACATAGCTTCATCACACAGGTCAGCTTCCAAAACGGTGCGCCCCAGATGTCAGGGGGAGGAATCATTTTTTGGGCGGGTGAAGCTAGAATATCCGAGATTGAAGAAGAAGCACGGCATCCGTTGGATGGACATCCAACGGCCACTGCTGCTAGAACCGTGTGTTGACTATAAGTTGACAAAGCCTTGCATACGCGTCAACTCTGTTTTTTAGGGGACGCGTCAACTTAGTAAGGCCAGAAGTGTGTGGAAGAGAACTTATAGTCCATTTGAGATTTGTAAGAATGTGTAGCCCATTTTTGAATTCTAATGGAATTTACTACAGCCCATTTACAGTTTGTTAAAAGTACACCCCATTTCAACCAACCGTTCAAAACAGAATTCAATAAAATTTCCCACATTTTGATGGGATCCGAAATATTTTTATCCCGAAATTTCTAGTCAGATTAAATAAATTTATATTACGTAAAAATCAAACGAAACATTGCGCTCGCAACAATTAATGAAATTAAAATTTTCAATATCCAAAAATAATATTTTATAAAGTAATCACGTGTTTGGTGCATTTTTTATAGTTACTGCCCAGTTTTTATAATTACATCCCATTTATTATTTCTTAAAGCCCATTTTCTTGTTAAGCCTAATGCATCCCTCCTAGGAAAGATTTTCAGCCCAGCGGGGCGGAGAATAACAACTTGACCTTGCCTGGGTATTCCTAAAAAAGAGTATAGCTGGGCTAGCCATTTTCAGCTTGAAAAATAATAATATCTGGGCTGGATATCTAGCATGGGCTAGACGGGCCACAGCCCGCCCAGTTAATACCTGCAGCGATGTTTTCGTTGTTGTTCAGAGGAGAAAAATTAATATCTGGGTTAAACATCGAAAAACTCTGCAGTGCTCACACCTCAAAAACACAAATACTGCTCGAGCTGCTTGGTCCCAGCTGTCGTCCGCTTCTTGTGCAATTCTCTCGTTTATTGACTACTACATAGGTTGACAATGGTGTGGGACCGTGATGTCAGGAAACCAGGGGGAAGAAAAATAAATTACTCCAGCGAGCGCTTCCACCTCTGCCTCGTTGTGTCCCGTGGAAACTCCTTTCCTCCCTTTTTTTTTGCTCGAGCAAGGACCAATGCATGCAGCACGTCCATGCGGTTATTAGGCAAGAAATAGAAGTGCTTTGCATGCTATGAATTACGATGGCCTGCATGGGTAGCTAATAAGGCATCATCTTAACTACTGTGATTAAATGTTGTGTTTAGAAGAGAGAAATATTCTTCTTTTCCACCAATCTGCTTGCACCTAGGTCGTGATGCACCTTCTAATACGACTTTTTCACCTAGACGGAGGGAGTATAGTTTTATACACACACACACACACACACACACACACATATATATAAAATAAGGAGGCACTTGCGTACGTGAGGCTATGGACCTGGTGGGTCCCCATTGTCATCCTCTCCAAGTAAAGTCATCTCCTCGCCCGGTGCGGAGGGAGGACTATATATATAATAAGGAGGCACTTGCGTACGTGAGGCTATGGACCTGGTGGGTCCCCATTGTCATCCTCTCCAAGTAAAGTCATCTCCTCCTGCGCGCACTTTCCGCCCGAAACAGTCAGCGCCGCCTGCCCCGCTTCCCGGTGCAGGCGATTGCTCCACCTTCAAATGACACAAGTGCTGTCCGTCCGTCCATCTGCCCCACATTAATGATACGCGGTTGCCGAGGCGGATACTCCGGTGCCACACGTCCATCCCTCATAGCCGCAGTCATCCGCATCCGTTCCCTTTCTCCTGTCACCACTACTGCACACCATGGCTTCCTCACGCTCCACGCTTTTCGACGGGCGGACGATGGACACAAGGAGATGGCAGCCATTGCTGCCGACCGGCTGGCCGGCAGGCAGCCGGAGGACGACGATGTCCCAATGAGAACATGGTAGTCGACGATCCGGCGCCAACCCCCTCCTCCGGCCATCCTCGCCGGTGCATTGCACCATGACCATCGGCGAGGCCCGTGCCCAATATATGGACAGTGTGAGGCAGATGCGTCAGGAGCAGTTCCGGGAGGCGCAGGCCGACGCCACCTACAACCACCATCTCCTCCAGGAGCACCTGCAGGCGGAGGAGCAGATCGCCGCGGAGCGGGCGGAGCAGGAGGCGCTGCTCGACTCGTACCGCTCCGCCCGCAAGGGCCGCCTCGAGCGCTGGCGGTACCGCATGCGGGTGGCGGAGGCTGCGGCCGCCTACAAAGAGGCTAGCAAAGAGGGCGATGAAGCGGGCGAGGCGCTGTTTGGCGAGACCGAGGACGAGGCAGAGGACAATGCCGGCTCCGACGAGTCCCCGCTCCGCTGGCGTCGACGAGGCCCTGCTCCGCCGAGGCCCCGCGGCGCCAACAACGAGGCAGAGGACACCGCCGGCTCCGCCGAGGCCCCGCGGCCCCGCCTCGCCAACAACGAGGCAGAGGACATCGCCGGCTCAGCCGAGGCCCCACCCTGCCGGCAACGCGGGGGAGGATTTCCACCGCTCCGCTGAGGCGCCGCCCGCCGGCAACGAGACAGAGGACATCGCCGGCTCCGCCGAGGCCCCGCCCCGCTGCCAACGAGGCCGCGCCACACAGAAAACGAGGAAGAGTAGAACACGGTAGGTCGCCGCCGCTCGGGTCCAAGTAAGGCCACCGCTGCTACCCTCCTGTTGAAGCCAAGCTAAGGCGGGTTGACCATTGACGACCAGTTAGCTTCTTGGCGGTGACGTGGAGTCGGGGAGTTCGCTGGAGAATAACGCTGCTTCTACATAACTGCTGGTGCAGTTGGCTGACTGACACGTGGGCCCAACATGCCACATGTCAGTTACGCAACTGCACCTGCAGTTAAGTCACTGAAGCTTCTGTTCGGCTTAGCGGGACATAGGTGGGTAGCTTCGGTTAATTAATTATACCTCCTTCGTCACCAAGCTTCCTCCTTCGTGGATCTCATTGGCACTCTTGATGTGGAAGAGAAGGCGAGAGCAAAGGACACACATGCTTGAGGAATTGAGGGAGGATCTAGTGCCAATATGGTACAGAAGAACTTCCAGTCCCACAAGTTCAAGAACAAGGGCAAGTTTGATGGTAAAGCAAAGTTTGATGGGAAGAATAAGGCTATGCAACACACGAACTTAAAGAAGAAGAATGACAAGAAGAAAGGTGTTTGTCATGTGGTGATCCTGATCATTGGGCTCCTAGTTGCCCTAATCACTATGACAAGCTAGGCCGGTTAATTAATTATACATCCAGCGCACCCCTTTATAGTTGAAATGTAATGAAATACGGCATGTTTATATGAAATCCGACCGTGTATGAATGAATTTATTTCGATTAGTTCGAATTCCTGTATCACTGGCATTGGATGAACATGCAAAACTATACGTACTAGCATTATTCCCAGGGTGATCACCTCGTTTGCAGCAGTTTCACATGTACTCCCTCCGGTCCTTTCTAGTCTGCATACAAGTTTTGTTTGCAAGCAAAGTATCTCTACTTTGACCAATCTTATACAAAAAAGTATGCACTTACACAATGTGCGAAGTAAAAAGGAACAGAAGGAGTACAAAGAGTTTGAGCAGCTTTTTAGCATTTCTGTACATTGCAATCAAACACACAGGCCTGGCAATCCATAGAGAACATTCAAAACAATCGATGATTATGCATCTCAGCGACTCACATGTCAGAGGCAATATTTACTTCACAACTAAAGAATAAAGAAAAAATTGATCGACGCTGCTGACAGCAAAGGGCGTCCCATTCAAAAATATCAAATGCATGTCTTGCTAAAATCAATGAGAAAAATTTGACAAGGTTGTCCCATTCCAAAATATCAAATGCCTGCGATTGTGGAATGGATAGGGTTTGCCATCAGTTCGGACATTGACATGGCACCTCGTGCTAAGTAAACCAGCTGTTCTTTTTGTGCAGTTCCACCAAAATCAACCAAATTCGCGCGTAGCTTGTATGATTTCCCCTCAGATGTTGCAACGCCTTGAACTTATCGGCACCTCCTTTCTTGTGGTGGAAATGAATGATTCGATGTATTCATGAACATTTTGTGCAGTTCCCATTGAAATCAAGATGAGCACCCCTGTTTGCACAAATACAAAAAAGTGATTAGTATAGAGCAAAAAAGTGAGCACCCCTGTTTATACTATGAATTGACAGTTTCAACAGGCACATACATGGTCCATGTAGAGCACACTTTTAGAAAAATGGAACTCACCAGAAAGAATCCTAGAACAACAGCCAAAAAATGGAGATTTTGTCAGTCCTTCTGAGCTGAAGTTAGTTTGGTCTTGTGGGGAGTAATGTAACCATCCTTCAACTGCTCCTTCTAATGATAAGATAGACAGGGCTTCTTCATCCTGGCATAATCGGAACTAGTCACTTCACGTACTCAATATTCTTCTTCAGAGGAAGATGATCCTGTTGTGCAAAGGCAAGAGGACTACTAAATGCTAGCATCACTGTTTGCTCGAAAAAAAGGAAAGGAAATATTTAAAACAGCACAGATGGAGCACTTCTCAAGGACAATACCACTTTTTCATGACAGTATCTAAACAGTAGCACAACACCAATAGAGATGACAAAGCTCAATCATATGGATGAAATCAGTGGGCGAGTACCAACCTTTGTCAGGAGGATTATTGTGTAGAGCATACAGATGAAGCATCTACAGTGGTGGCCAAGATTACTATATACTCCTCGATTAGTTTAATGTTCCGAACATCTTCTTGTGCAGTTCCACTAAAATATATGGTATTTTCAAAGAAGATCCCTGTTTGCACAAGTAGAGATAATTACATATTACATTAAGAGTGGCATCAAATCAGTGGCAAAAAAATTGCTCGTTCCAGCCATAGCAATAAATTAAGATGCAAAACTATATCATTACTTGTGCCATCACAGTTCCAGTGCTTCATTACAGCACTGGGAGTTGATTTTTGTTTTTCTTCCCCTTGTTCTTCCCCTTCATCACTTGGTTCAATAACAAACAAGCTTCGCCTTCAATGTAAGATTTGGCATGTCAATTAGGGAGCACAAGTATAGTACTAAACTTAATTTTCTGATGGAAGTGGCAAAATACAGGCCAGTAGTTGTGAAATATCCTTATCTTACCTCAATGGGATATTACGGTGCACATACAGATTGGAAGTCTTGTCTCCATTTGTGCAGTTCACTAAAATCAAGCAACATTATCATACAAGTAGCACAACATATGAATGCACACTGCAGAATCATGTGGAAGAAGGCTAGTACTGACCTCTCATGATGCGGAATTCAAACAACTCACAAGAAGAAGATCTGAACCAAATTCGCCTTAACGAATAGGAAGTAAGATCTCCTCTTGTGCAGTTTCACTAAGATCAAGAAATCAAGAAACATTATCGGTGTGACATTTTGGTTGAACTGCACAAAACACTCTTAAAAAATGTTTTGTGAAGTGTAACAAAAGGCACAATGGCAACGAGGTGAAGCAGATAACCCTGTTTACACAAAGGTGCAAAGGAAACAATTAGTGGTCAATAACGGTGGATGACACAAAAGCCAACAAAAAGAAGCATCTACCTTATCTAAATGGGAAAGAAAGCAAGACAGTAGCATTTCTCAAACGGTGGCATTGATTAATATTAACATAGCGATTATATTAACAATAAAATTCGTTAAACATGTAATTTGCTTTTAATTGTGGCATTGCATCAATTTTGCAGCGGCATTATTAGAGGGTGTTTGTTTACAGGGACATTTTGGTGTAGGTACTAAAAAAACTCCATGTCAGTCCGTGTTGGTCCTAGTTTTGTTATCAGACGCCTTTCCCTATGTGAGCGCAGCAAATCTAGTCCTGCTCAAACTCTAAAGCCTTGTCCCTTCCTTTCCTTTTTGAACTAGTACTTTCGCCCCTTCCTTTCCTTTTTGAACCACGTCCTAGATTTGTGCGATACAACTTTCCCCACTACTTTCCCCCATTCCTTTCCTCTTTGAACCACGTCCTAGATTAATGCCATACAACTTTCCCCCTTCATTTCCTCTTTGAACCACGTCCGAGATTCATGCTATATACAACTTTTCCCACTCCTTTCCTCTTTGAACCGCGTCATAGATTCATGGTATACGTGCAGCTAGAGCAATGCATGTGGAGTAACTAAATTATACCTTAAGGTTCTTGGGACGTGGTTCGGCGGGCGACGGGACGTCGGCAAAGAAGAAGGGGTCGAAGGCCCTCCCGCGCCGCCCCTAGGTGGAAAGTGAACAGCTGCGCCGGTAGTCCCTCGCCGACGGCGACAATGTTAAGCCTCCTTTCCCTTCCCGGCAGACGGATCCTGCCGGCTCTTTGAGCAGCAGTGAGGGGAGAGAGAGGCCAACGAAGTCTTGTTTAGATCTGGAGAGGGCGAGAGAGTGTGAAGAGAGCAACTAGAAGCGCTGAGGCTCCAGCGGGAGAGGGTGAGAGACTGTGAAGAGAGCAACTACAAACGCTGAGGCTCCAGCGTGTATATGTATACTGGAGAGAGAATGTGAAGCGTGCAAACCCTAGAAAACATTCTGACCAGTCAAAGAATCCTCCTGGCACAAATTATGCTCAAGTGTAGTTATCGAACCCGAGACCTCAAGTTTGATGTGCGAACAGGATAACCAGCTACACAACCCTCCCGTTATGTTCAACGAGAGGGAAATAACCTTTTATACATTCCTGAATCCTTATTATAACATGCACACAAATTTTGGGCACTTGTATTCGACTTAAGTCAGTGTGCCACCGTATCTCGTATACTTACTACTCCCTCCGTCTAGGTGTAATAAGTCACGTTAGAAGGTGCAACGGGACCAAGGTGCGTGCGTGTGCGCGCATGTGTGTGTGCGTGTGTGTTTAACACCATGTGTGTGTTAGAGAGAGCGACAGATCGACCTACTCCTACAGAGAGATGTTGTGTACTGTACGATTTTAGCCGTGAGAGTCGGTGCATCCTCTCGTTTCCGGGCGTGTCCGGTAGGGACATGCGAACAACTTCCACGGCCGCTCCTGACTAGCCTGGCCCACCCAAAGCCCCTCCATCGCCCGTGTGCGCTTCCTGCCCGAAACGGTCAGCGCCGCTCCAAAGAATAAGTGCCGCATTCATGCCCGGGCAGAGCGGACGCGACCTCTCACTGGCGCAAGAGTGATGGTTACCTCATTCGTCCAACTTAATGCTGGGTCTATGTGATTTGACGGCTCATTGGTCTTTATTACTGAGGTCGTAGGACTGCTGGATGTCCCACGCTTTCGGCGAAAGGAGGTATACCTACTAGATTACAATTTTCTCCATTCTTACAGCGGAGGCGTGCAAGAGTAGTGAAAACACGCAGGCTCAGTGATCCGCATGTGGTTCATGGTGAAATCTCTACAAAGACTTATATTTAGGAACGGAGGAAGTACTAGTATAGTACGTACTGTAATTTATCAGTGAGATAAATTTGTACAATGCTATGAAGCTGCCAGCTTCTGTTACATGTATCTTGCGTCCAAGGTTGCCCGTTGCAACATTTCATCAAATACAAAGGAGACTAACATGCATGCTATTGCATCTCAATGATTGACAGATCATAGCAAATATGTACTCCCTCTGTTCCAAAATAAGTTTCTCAACTTTGTGCAAACTTTGGTAGAAAGTTGTACTACTACTAAAGTTGACACTTATTTTGGAACAAAGGCAGCTAAAGAAAAAAATGATCCATGCAGTCCCTGGCCCTTGAACCGTGAACCCTGACCAGGCTTCAATTTGCTGGCAACGTTCGAGCTTCCTAATAAATGAAGTTTGCAACCTTTTGACCATCAGATCATTTTGTGCAGTTTCACCAAAATCAAGATGAGCATCCTTGTGGCAAAGAAATTGAACAAGCGTGATTAGAATAAGATTACCGGGACTAGTTGATGAGACATAAACTCATCACAAATACAGTACGTAGAAGCCAGTAGAGGTATGTGCGGGGCAAAGAAGTAGAGAAATATCCACAGGGAGTGATGTGGGTAGCTGGAGCAGTGGTGCAAGCCGGCTGTAAAGGGAGTTGTACCTGAGGGACGTAGCTCAACCTTGAGGAGGGCGGAGGGAGGCGGCAACTGCCCACGTCGCGACAATGAGCAAGGGACGAAGGCAACCTCACCGGCTTTGTGAGAGAGAACAGTGGGGACCCATGATCGGGACGTGCCGACAGTGGTTTTTCGCCGTTGGCGATGGCCACCGCATCTACACTAAGCATCCACCCCTTCCCCAAGCGGACGTGATCCACCAGGATTTTAGAGATGTGGCCACAGTCGTTTTGTGCGAGAGAGTGTGAAGAGAGCAACCCCAGCAAGCAACCGTGTAGGCTGGCCCGTCCTGACTATGTATATAGTGGAGCGGTTTCCTTTTCTCTCCATATGAACCTATCATATTGCGTACGTGCCACTGAAGAAAAAAAACTTTATTTATAAATGATGCGGCACCTACTACTCGTTCTCCTATAACATTGCGCTTGGCATCTCCAAGATATTAACCTTGCGATTGGCTCTTCGCCTCTTCGGGAAGTCGAGCAATAATGGTAGTGCAGTATATATCGTTCTGGCTATATGAGACCGAATGAATTGCTGCACGTCCACCACGTGGACGAGGGTCGAGTGGCGAGGGAGAGTGCTACATACGGAGCAAAATGAGTGAATCTACACTCTAAAATACGTCTATATACATCAGTGTTTGTAGTATGTACTAGTAGTTCATATTGAAATCTACTAAATGACATATATATTCCAAACAATATGATAGTATAATCTCTATAACCAAGGTAGTAGGGACGAGGAGTAAACGGAGGGAGTAGTAAAATTTTCTCCTCGGGCTGCAAGCCACCGCGCGCATGGGCGAGGGAGCGGGCGTAAGGCGTGGTAAGCAAGCTTCACCTCATCCTGCGAGCCACTGCGCCCGTGGGCGTGGGAGACGGCATACTAAGCAAGCTTCTCCTCGTTCTGCGAGTTGACGGGACACATCAAAAGTACTCCAGTGTGTAGAGCCTTGCCTCTAAGGTAGGCCCCACATGGTTTGCCTCTTTTTTTAATTTAACATAACGCGTCAAGTCGCAATTTGTTTGTTCACCCATGGTTGACGATCCTCCCTCCACCAAGTGGACAACCAGTACACGTGCCAAATTACCACGTGGGCTGCCTTTTTCATACAGAAATGAGCTCCACCGTGTACCCACGCGGGTGTGGTTGGGAAAGAGACGGGAGTACGTGCGCTGTGCATGCACCTCTTCTCTTCGTGCATGTCCCCCACCTACGTGGGGTGTGTGTGAGAGATACAAACTGTGTTCGTGAGTGTTTTTTGTTTTGGGGTGGGGGTGGGGTGGGGGGTTGATTTCGTGAATTATTTGTGGGAATATGTGTCGATGACATCTCAAACAAAATTTTGCATGCAATGTGTGTGAAATGGAGGCCTATCCATATCATACATAGAGGGTCGGGCAATCCACGAGAAGAGAGGGAGGGGTCATAGCTATCGATAGAGTCAAAGAGAGGATCAAGTGGGTGGGTGCGAGATCGATGAAGAGAGCCATCAAAATTGTTTGTGTGTACAAGCCAAAGATATAGGGCGACTAGCCTGCCGGAACATTAGAGGGCACACGTCAAGTTTGTGTGTGGCAGGGAGACATGACTAGAGCGCTCGATGTATCGGTGTGTATGGGGGGGAGGGGGTGGTGGGAGGGGTAGGCAGAGGCCTAACTATAGAGGTAGAACGACATGTATATGTGTTGAGAAGGAGAGACCCAGCTATGTCTTGAGGGAGATAGGTCGACATCCATACATAACTGAAGGACGGGAAATATGATGGGACAAAGAGAGAGAGAGGAGGTAGAGAGGGAGGGAGAGGGGTAGAGTGCTGGATGGGTGATGGAGTTGACTTCTCGAAGAATATGGCCCTAGAGGCAATAATAAAGTTATTATTTATTTCCTTATATCATGATAAAAGTTTATTATTTCATGCTAGAATTGTATTAACCGGAAACATAATACATGTGTGAATACATAGACAAACAGAGTGTCACTAGTATGCCTCTACTTGACTAGCTCGTTAATCAAAGATGGTTATGTTTCCTAACCATGGACCAAGAGTTGTTATTTGATTAACGGGATCACATCATTGGTTGATGATCTGATTAACATGACCCATTCCATTAGCTTAGCACCCGATCGTTTAGTATGTTGCTATTGCTTTCTTCATGACTTATACATGTTCCTATGACTATGAGATTATGTAACTCCCGTGTGCCGGAGGAACACTTTGTGTGCTACCAAACGTCACAAACGTAACTAGGTGATTATAAAGGAGCTCTACAGGTGTCTCCAAAGGTACATGTTGGGTTGGGCGTATTTTGAGATTAGGATTTGTCACTCCGATTGTCGGAGAGGTATCTCTGGGCCCTCTCGGTAATGCACATCACTTAAGCCTTGCAAGCATTGCAACTAATGAGTTAGTTTCGGGATGATGTATTACAGAACGAGTAAAGAGACTTGCCGGTAACGAGATTGAACTAGGTATAGGATACCGACGATCGAATCTCGGGCAAGTAACATACCGATGACAAAGGGAACAACGTATGTTGTTATGCGGTCTGACCGATAAAAGATCTTCATAGAATATGTAGGAACCAATATGGGCATCCAGGTCCCGCTATTGGTTATTGACCGGAGACGTGTCTCGGTCATGTCTACATTGTTCTCGAACTCGTAGGGTCCGCACGCTTAAGGTTTCGATGACAGTTATATTATGAGTTTATGTGTTTTGATGTACCGAAGGTTGTTCGGAGTCCCGGATGTGATCACGGACATGACGAGGAGTCTCGAAAGGGTCGAGACATAAAGATTAATATATTTGAAGCCTATGTTTGGATATCGGAAGTGTTCCGGGTGAAATCAGGATTTTACTGGATTACCGGGAGGTTACCGGAACCCCCCCGGGAGGTATATGGGCCTTAGTGGAAGAGAGGAGAGGTGGCCAGAGATGGGCCGCGCGCCCCTCCCCCCCTTGGTCCGAATAGGACAAGGAGAGGGGGCCGCCCCCCTTCCTCCTCTGTCTCCTCTTTCCCCCCTCCACGAATCCTATTCCAACTAGGAAAGGGGGGGAGTCCTACTCCCGGAGGGAGTAGGACTCCTCCTGGCGCGCCTCCTCTTGGCCGGCCGCCCCCCCTTTGAACCTTTATATACGGAGTCAAGGGGCATCCCTAAGGACATAAGTTGATCCATGTGATCATATTCTTAGCCGTGTGCAGTGCCCCCTTCCACCATAGTCCTCGATAATATTGTAGCGGTGCTTAGGCAAAGCCCTGCGACAGTAGTACATCAAGATCGTCACCACGCCGTCGTGCTGACGGAACTCTTCCCCGACACTTTGCTGGATCGGAGTCCGGGGATCGTCATCGAGCTGAACGTGTGCTAGAACTCGGAGGTGCCGTAGTTTCGGTGCTTGATCGGTCGGGCCGTGAAGACGTACGACTACATCAACCAAGTTAACGCTTCCGTTGTCGATCTACAAGGGTACGTAGATCACACTCTCCCCTCTCGTTGCTATGCATCACCATGATCTTGCGTGTGCGTAGGAAATTTTTTGAAATTACTACGTTCCCCAACAGTGGCATCTGAGCCTAGGTTTTATATGTTGATGTTATATGCACGAGTAGAACACAAGTGAGTTGTGGGCGATATAAGTCATACTGCTTACCAGCATGTCATACTTTGGTTCGGCGGTATTGTTGGACGAAGCGGCCCGGACCGACATTACGCGTACGCTTACGCGAGACCGGTTCTCCCGGCGTGCTTTGCACATAGGTGGCTTGCGGGTGACAGTTTCTCCAACTTTAGTTGAACCGAGTGTGGCTACGCCCGGTCCTTGTGAAGGTTAAAACAGCATCAACTTGACAAACTATCGTTGTGATTTTGATGCGTAAGTAAGATTGGTTCTTGCTTAAGCCCGTGGCAGCCACGTAAAACATGCAACCACAAAGTAGAGGACGTCTAACTTGTTTTTGCAGGGCATGTTGTGATGTGATATGGTCAAGACATGATGCTAAATTTTATTGTATGAGATGATCATGTTTTGTAACCGAGTTATCGGCAACTGGCAGGAGCCATATGGTTGTCGCTTTATTGTATGCAATGCAATCGCGCTGTAATGCTTTACTTTATCACTAAGCGGTAGCGATAGTCGTGGAAGCATAAGATTGGCGAGACGACAACGATGCTACGATGGAGATCAAGGTGTCGCGCCGGTGACGATGGTGATCATGACGGTGCTTCGGAGATGGAGATCACAAGCACAAGATGATGATGGCCATATCATATCACTTATATTGATTGCATGTGATGTTTATCTTTTATGCATCTTATCTTGCTTTGATTGACGGTAGCATTATAAGATGATCTCTCACTAATTATCAAGAAGTGTTCTCCCTAAGTATGCACCGTTGCAAAAGTTCTTCGTGCTGAGACACCACATGATGATCGGGTGTGATAGGCTCTACGTTCAAATACAACGGGTGCAAAACAGTTGCACACGTGGAATACTCAGGTTATACTTGACGAGCCAAGCATATACAGATATGGCCTCGGAACACGGAGACCGAAAGGTCGAGCATGAATCATATAGTAGATATGATCAACATAGTGATGTTCACCAATGAAACTACTCCATCTCACGTGATGATCGGACATGGTTTAGTTGATTTGGATCACGTAATCACTTAGAGGATTAGAGGGATATCTATCTAAGTGGGAGTTCTTTAAGTAATATGATTAATTGAACCTAAATTTATCATGAACTTAGTACCTGATAGTATCTTGCTTGTTTATGTATGATTGTAGATAAATGGCCCGTGCTGTTGTTCCGTTGAATTTTAATGCGTTCCTTGAGAAAGCAAAGTTGAAAGATGATGGTAGCAATTACACGGACTGGGTCCGTAACTTGAGGATTATCCTCATTGCTGCACAGAAGAATTACGTCCTGGAAGCACCGCTGGGTGCCAGGCCTGCTGCTGGAGCAACACCAGATGTTGTGAACGTCTGGCAGAGCAAAGCTGATGACTACTCGATAGTTCAGTGTGCCATGCTTTACGGCTTAGAATCGGGACTTCAACGACGTTTTGAACGTCATGGAGCATATGAGATGTTCCAGGAGTTGAAATTAATATTTCAAGCAAATGCCCGGATTGAGAGATATGAAGTCTCCAATAAGTTCTATAGCTGCAAGATGGAGGAGAACAGTTCTGTCAGTGAGCATATACTCAAAATGTCTGGGTATAATAATCACTTGATTCAAATGGGAGTTAATCTTCCAGATGATTGCGTCATTGACAGAATTCTCCAATCACTGCACCAAGCTACAAGAGCTTCGTGATGAACTATAATATGCAAGGGATGAATAAGACTATTCCCGACCTCTTCGCAATGCTGAAAGCTGCGGAGGTAGAAATCAAAAAGGAGCATCAAGTGTTTCTGGTCAACAAGACCACTAGTTTCAAGAAAAAGGGCAAAGGGAAGAAGAAGGGGAACTTCAAGAAGAACAGCAAGCAAGTTGCTGCTCAAGAGAAGAAACGCAAGTCTGGACCTAAGCCTGAAACTGAGTGCTTCTACTGCAAGCAGACTGGCCACTGGAAGCGGAACTGCCCCAAGTATTTGGCGGATAAGAAGGATGGCAAGGTGAACAAAGGTATATGTGATATACATGTTATTGATGTGTACCTTACTAATGCTCGCAGTAGCACCTGGGTATTTGATACTGGTTCTGTTGCTAATATTTGCAACTCGAAACAGGGACTACGAATTAAGCGAAGATTGGCTAAGGACGAGGTGACGATGCGCGTGGGAAACGGTTCCAAAGTCGATGTGATCGCGGTCGGCACGCTACCTCTACATCTACCTTCGGGATTAATATTAGACCTAAATAATTGTTATTTGGTGCCAGCATTAAGCATGAACATTATATCTGGATCTTGTTTGATGCGAGACGGTTATTCATTTAAATCAGAGAATAATGGTTGTTCTATTTATATGAGTAATATCTTTTATGGTCATGCACCCTTGAAGAGTGGTCTATTCTTATTGAATCTCGATAGTAGTAACACACATATTCATAATGTAGAAGCCAAAAGATGCAGAGTTGATAAAGATAATGCAACTTATTTATGGCACTGCCGTTTAGGTCATATCCGTGTAAAGCGCATGAAGAAACTCCATACTGATGGACTTTTGGAACCACTTGATTATGAATCACTTGATACTTGCGAACCGTGCCTCATGGGCAAGATGACTAAAACGCCGTTCTCTGGTACTATGGAGAGAGCAAAAAATTTGTTGGAAATCATACATACTGATGTATGTGGTCCCATGAATATTGAGGCTCGTGGCGGATATCGTTATTTTCTCACCTTCACAGATGACTTAAGCAGATATGGATATATCTACTTAATGAAACATAAGTCTGAAACGTTTGAAAGTTCAAAGAATTTCAGAGTGAAGTTGAAAATCATCGTAACAAGAAAATAAAGTTTCTACGATCTGATCGTGGAGGAGAATATTTGAGTTACGAGTTTGGTGTACATTTGAAACAATGCGGAATAGTTTCGCAACTCACGCCACCCGGAACACCACAACGTAATGGTGTGTCCGAACGTCGTAATCGTACTTTACTAGATATGGTGCGATCTATGATGTCTCTTACTGATTTACCACTATCGTTTTGGGGTTATGCTTTGGAGACGGCCGCATTCACGTTAAATAGGGCACCATCAAAATCCGTTGAGACGACGCCTTATGAACTATGGTTTGGCAAGAAACCAAAGTTGTCGTTTCTGAAAGTTTGGGGCTGCGATGCTTATGTGAAAAAGCTTCAACCTGATAAGCTCGAACCCAAATCGGAGAAATGTGTCTTCATAGGATATCCAAAGGAGACTATTGGATACACCTTCTATCACAGATCCGAAGGCAAGACTTTTGTTGCTAAGTTCGGAAACTTTCTAGAGAAGGAGTTTCTCTCGAAAGAAGTGAGTGGGAGGAAAGTAGAACTTGACGAGGTAACTGTACCTGCTCCCTTATTGGAAAGTAGTGCATCACAGAAAACTGTTTCTGTGACACCTACACCAATTAGTGAGGAAGCTAATGATAATGATCATGAAACTTCAGAACAAGATACTACTAAACCTCGTAGATCAACCAGAGTGAGATCGGCGCCAGAGTGGTATGGTAATCCAGTTCTGGAAGTCATGCTACTAGATCATGATGAACCTACGAACTATGAAGAAGCGATGGTAAGCCCAGATTCCGCAAAATGGCTTGAAGCCATGAAATCTGAGATGGGATCCATGTATGAGAACAAAGTGTGGACTTTGGTTGACTTGCCCAATTATCGGCAAGCAATTGAGAATAAATGGATCTTCAAGAAGAAGACTAACACCGACGGTAATATTACTGTCTACAAAGTTCGACTTGTCGCAAAAGGGTTTCCGCAAGTTCAAGGGGTTGACTACGATGAGACCTTCTCACCCGTAGCGATGCTTAAGTCTGTCCGAATCATGTTAGCAATTGCCGCATTTTATGATTATGAAATTTGGCAGATGGATGTCAAAACTGCATTCCTGAATGGATTTCTGGAAGAAGAGTTGTATATGATGCAACCGGAAGGTTTTGTCGATCCAAAGGGAGCTAACAAAGTGTGCAAGCTCCAGCGATCCATTTATGGACTGGTGCAAGCCTCTCAGAGTTGGAATAAACACTTTGATAGTGTGATCAAAGCATTTGGTTTTATACAGACTTTTGGAGAAGCCTGTATTTACAAGAAAGTGAGTGGGAGCTCTGTAGCATTTATGATATTATATGTGGATGACATATTACTGATTGGAAATGATATAGAATTTCTGGATAGCATAAAGGGATACTTGAATAAGAGTTTTTCAATGAAAGACCTCGGTGAAGATGCTTACATATTAGGCATAAAGATCTATAGAGATAGATCAAGACGTTTAATTGGACTTTCACAAAGCACATGCCTTGACAAGATTTTGAAGAAGATCAAAATGGATCAAGCAAAGAAAGGGTTCTTGCCTGTGTTACAAGGTGTGAAGTTGAGTCAGACTCAATGCCCGACCACTGCAGAAGATAGAGAGAAAATGAAAGATGTTCCCTATGCTTCAGCCATAGGCTCTATCATGTATGCAATGTTGTGTACCAGACCTGATGTGTGCCTTGCTATAAGTCTAGCAGGGAGGTACCAAAGTAATCCAGGAGTGGATCACTGGACAGCGGTCAAGAACATCCTGAAGTACCTGAAAAGGACTAACGATATGTTTCTTATATATGGAGGTGACAAAGAGCTCATCGTAAACAGTTATGTTGATGCAAGCTTTGACACTGATCCGGACGATTCTAAATCGCAAACCGGATACGTGTTTACATTAAACGGTGGAGCTGTCAGTTGGTGCAGTTCTAAACAGAGCGTCGTGGCGGGATCTACGTGTGAAGCGGAATACATAGCTGCTTCGGAAGCAGCGAATGAAGGAGTCTGGATGAAGGAGTTCATATCCGATCTAGGTGTCATACCTAGTGCATCGGGTCCAATGAAAATCTTTTGTGACAATACTGGTGCAATTGCCTTGGCGAAGGAATCCAGATTTCACAAGAGAACCAAGCACATCAAGAGACGCTTTAGTTCCATCCGGGATCTAGTCCAGGTGGGAGACATAGAGATTTGCAAGATACATACGGATCTGAATGTTGCAGACCCGTTGACTAAGCCTCTTCCACGAGCAAAACATGATCAGCACCAAGGCTCCATGGGTGTTAGAATCATTACTGTGTAATCTAGATTATTGACTCTAGTGCAAGTGGGAGACTGAAGGAAATATGCCCTAGAGGCAATAATAAAGTTATTATTTATTTCCTTATATCATGATAAAAGTTTATTATTCATGCTAGAATTGTATTAACCGGAAACATAATACATGTGTGAATACATAGACAAACAGAGTGTCACTAGTATGCCTCTACTTGACTAGCTCGTTAATCAAAGATGGTTATGTTTCGTAACCATAAACAAAGAGTTGTTATTTGATTAACGGGATCACATCATTAGTTGAATGATCTGATTGACATGACCCATTCCATTAGCTTAGCACCCGATCGTTTAGTATGTTGCTATTGCTTTCTTCATGACTTATACATGTTCCTATGACTATGAGATTATGCAACTCCCGTTTGCCAGAGGAACACTTTGTGTGCTACCGAACGTCACAACGTAACTGGGTGATTATAAAGGAGCTCTACAGGTGTCTCCAAAGGTACATGTTGGGTTGGCGTATTTCGAGATTAGGATTTGTCACTCCGATTGTCGGAGAGGTATCTCTGGGCCCTCTCGGTAATGCACATCACTTAAGCCTTGCAAGCATTGCAACTAATGAGTTAGTTGCGGGATGATGTATTACAGAACGAGTAAAGAGACTTGCCGGTAATGAGATTGAACTAGGTATAGGATACCGACGATCGAATCTCGGGCAAGTAACATACCGATGACAAAGGGAACAACGTATGTTGTTATGCAGTATGACCGATAAAAGATCTTCGTAGAATATGTAGGAACCAATATGGGCATCCAGGTCCCGCTATTGGTTATTGACCGGAGATGTGTCTTGGTCATGTCTACATTGTTCTCGAACCCGTAGGGTCCGCACGCTTAAGGTTTCGATGACAGTTATACTATGAGTTTATGCGTTTTGATGTACCGAAGGTTGTTCGGAGTCCCGGATGTGATCACAGACATGACGAGGAGTCTCGAAAGGGTCGAGACATAAAGATTGATATATTGGAATCCTATGTTTGGATATAAGAAGTGTTCCGGGTGAAATCGGGATTTTACCGGATTACCGGGAGGTTACCGGGACCCCCCCGGGAGGTATATGGGCCTTAGTGGGCCTTAGTGGAAGAGAGGAGAGGTGGCCAGATATGGGCCGCGCGCCCCTCCCCCCCTTGGTCCGAATAGGACAAGGAGAGGGGGCCGGCCCCCCTTCCTCCTCTCTCTCCTCTTTCCCCCCCTTCGCGAATCCTATTCCAACTAGGAAAGGGGGGGAGTCCTACTCCCGAAGGGAGTAGGACTCTTCCTGGCGCGCCTCCTCTTGGCCGGCCGCCCCCCCTTTAAACCTTTATATACGGAGGCAAGGTGCGCCCCTAAGGACATAAGTTGATCCACGTGATCATATTCTTAGCCGTGTGCGGTGCCCCCTTCCACCATAGTCCTCGATAATATTGTAGCGGTGCTTAGGCGAAGCCCTGCGACAGTAGTACATCAAGATCGTCACCACGCCGTCGTGCTGACGGAACTCTTCCCCGACACTTTGCTGGATCGGAGTCCGGGGATCGTCATCGAGCTGAACGTGTGCTAGAACTCGGAGGTGCCGTAGTTTCAGTGCTTGATCGGTCGGGCCGTGAAGACGTACGACTACATCAACCAAGTTAACGCTTCCGTTGTCGATCTACAAGGGTACGTAGATCACACTCTCCCCCCTCGTTGCTATGCATCACCATGATCTTGCGTGTGCGTAGGAATTTTTTTGAAATTACTACGTTCCCCAACAGGAGTTGCTTCTCGAAGATGGTGGGAGAGGCCTACTAGACAAACTGAGGGTGGAAATGCAATGTTATCAATAAGAGTGGGGATGTGTTTCTTTATGTGCCTGTGCGTGATAGATTTGTCGGGACACATCCATGGATGATGAAGGGGAACCATGTGTTTGGTAAGCAAACCTAACTAGATCGGTAGATCAATTGTTGTTTGTCGGAGGAAGGGAGAGACACAACTAATGAGGTAGATCGATTGACGTGTGGGTAAAAACGAGTTATAAGGACCTAGCTAGCTATATGTATAGCGAGAGATCGGTCGGTGTACGTCCATTTGTTAGAGGCAAATAAGGCCCAGCGAGACGGATAGACAGAGAGAATGGAGCTAGGAGGTGGTGCGAGAGGCCCAACACTAGCTAGTTAGGTGGAGGAGTGTGCGGTTGTGAGAGCGATGAAAAGAGGGGCGAGAGTTTACACGTGTGTCTGACGGTATGAGAGACACGAGGCAAGGACACATAAAGGAGGAGATTGAAGGTGTGTTTGTATGTTGTAGGCAGGCACCACTGGAGAGGTTTATCGATCGGTGTGTGTCGGAAAGGAGTTGTGGAGACTCTGGGAGAACGACCTAAAGAAAAAAATGAATGTGCCAGGTGGATAGAATGCCCAGGGAGGGGGAGGGCGAGGAGGGCATGTGCAAGCACGAGAGAAAGTTAGTGGTAGCTACAAAGGTTAGAGGATTGTGTGGGTGTAAGAGACTAACAAAGATCATAATTTGATATGAAAGCGGATTCATATATTTGAATAGGAGATCATAGTGTTTTAAACATTGCATGCATGAATATAGCGGTGATACACGTGTTGTGCACATGTTATACCATAATGTGATAATGCATGGCGTTTGCAACTCACAGCTAAATGCCGAACAATCTAAACCATACTATACATCAAACAATCTCACATTTTATTTGAATTTGTGATAATGTGTGGCGTTCGCAGCTTACAACTAAATATCAAACAATCTAAACAATACTATATATCGAACATTCTCACATTTTATTTGAATTTGTGGTAATGTGTGGTGTTTGCAACTCACATCTAAATACTTGTAGGCGTAGGGGGCGGGGCACCATACATAATGTGATAAACACATTATACATATGAGACATGGTTTAGATTATGAAGATCTAGCTAGAGCTAGAAATGTAATGTGATTTGAAATCAAAATAAAGTGGATTCAAAAAATCTAGTTGGAGTTCATATAGGAGTACACATAGTTCATATGTAACTCGAGACTAATCATGTAGTGTGCTGTGAAGATAATACACAAATGATGGTTTAACTTGACAATAATGATAATTGCAGATCTTATTAAAACAGAGAAACGAATTCAAATGCTTTGACTTCACAACAATCATTACTGTAGATCTTATTCAAATAGAGAAACGAATTCAAATTTAGTTCATATTGAAGCGGTAGTATATACGTTTGGAATGCACTAAAATGTTCATTTGAGTAGTAGGTTGCATGCATTATACACGTAGCGAAATATTTTAATTGAACATAACATGAATTCAAAGTTTTGAATGACATTTGTAGGGCGCATTGATTTGGGACAGTACACGTTAGGCTTGTCCGGAAATTTCAACCCGGGCCTTGTTAGCCCGAAATATTTAAGATATATCTTTGTCTCGTTGTGCTCCGACAACTCCCTCCATCTCAACCTGCGCCTTGCTATTCTGAAATTACAACGCGCGCTAAAACTCCCACCTCCTATGAAATCTAGACACGCGAAATGCCCGTGGTACCCCTGAACCGAAAGAACCGCCTCAAATCAGTGGGGGTACTTCCGTAACTTACCCCACATTTCAGACAAGCGCGTCTCTAAGCCATGGTTCCCCACTGCCATCCCATCCGCCCACCCCTTCGTACACCGAGGCCGCAAAAACCCGCGACGAAACCCCACACCCTGCTCCGTCCGCCACCCAGCCGGAGCCTCTTCCCTAACGACGTCGTCCACAGCAACACCTCGACGTCCCTCATCCACCGTACCGGATGAGGATCCGTCATTGATCTCATCGTCCTGCCGGTTCAGCCACCCCGTCCTCCACCTCCAAGGAGCTGCCCCGACGTTCCCCTCGTCTTTCGCGCCACCTCCATTCCCACACCGCCGTCTTCACCTGCACCACCGGAAGAGCATCATCATCACCGTTTCCTCGGATGAACTTGCGGCCTAATCGGCGCCACCAAAGAGGTTGTACACTAATCGCTGCATTTTCTTCTTGATTCGATGTCACGGTGCTGCCAGCGCTCGGTCCCGAGCCGACACGGCGCGGCTCCATCCACAGCAGCGTCGCCGACCACTTCCTCCATGACGTCGCTCCCTCGGTGGCGACGTCCACATCAGTAGGACCTGCTGCTGCTTTAGCTCTCGCTCGCGCTGCTGCTCTGCTCTTGCTCTCGGTCCCCTGCCTGGTCTGCTCTTGCTATTGCTCTTTCTCGCGCTGCTGCTCTCTCTCTTGCTCTTGATTGCGATGCTGCTCCGATTTAGCTACACTTCAGTCGACTGAATCGACTTTTGGGTCAGTCCATTTTCAGGTGGTGGGGGGGCTCGCCGGGGTGAAGGAAGAACCAGCCACAGCGGGGAGGGGGGCTCGCCGGAGAGATACCCCACTATCTATCTTAGGGTTCAGGATGGGGGCAGTGGCCGCTGGCGGTGGCGAGGCATTGGCGGGGCGGTGGCGTGGGGATCGCCGGAGAAAAAGCTCGGCACGGGGTGGCCTAGAGGGATGGCCGGGGCGGCGGCGGACCGGCGGTGGGGAGTGTTTTGGGGGCGGGCGAGGCGGTGGGGGGTTGCTGTTTGTCCGGCTCAGGGGGGTGGAGGTTGAAGATGAACCGTAGGCCCTTGATTTCATATCCAACGGCTGCAAAATCGACTGACCGGAGATGAAAAAGTCAGTCGACCGACGTGTAGCCTCACCTTCTAGTGCGTTCAGTTTCGACAGCAAAATTCAGTTTCGACAGTTAAGTTCAGTTTCGACAGTTAAGTTCAGAGATGAGCGGCTGATGTATTTTACATCTAGCACTTTGTGGTTATGTATTTTACGTCATGTATTGGAGATGCTATTAGAATTCCACTCAGGCTAACGTTTTTCGTTGTCTCTCTTGTCCTGCTTCAGCCTCGGCGTCGTACAACTCACCGGAGCTGCTCCAACGACGAAACCCTCCATCACAGCGGAGCAGTACCTCGGGCTCCATCTCTAGACGCCTAAGATCTTCTTCCCCTCCTCCGACAGCCAGGTCAGCCGGAGCATCCTCACCGGCCAACCCAATCACGCTGAGATCGACATGGCTTCGCCAAAGAGGTTCTACACTTGTTGCATCTCTTTTTTACTCTACATGTTATATATATTGTCCACTGAGCACACGGATTTGTTCCTTTAGTGTCTCCTTGAAAGAAAAACCGTAGGAATTTTAATTTTCACTTGTCATCCTTTTCAAATTCCTATTCATGAAGCACAAGACTAAGAGATAGTAGCATAATAGCATTATAACCGTACATTTTCTTGTGGTTTGACTTAATGTCACCATGCTTATTTGCATCCTGTGATCTTCCAATTGTTGTGAATCAAACACCCAGATTGGCAGAAATCCCGTGTTTTTAAATTCTCTGTTTTGCACGTGCATTCCTATCCTATTCCTGTCTATTTCCTATCCCTGCATTGTTGGAATCCTCCAATTCAAACGAGCCCTTACAGAATTACTGCTCTTACAGATAGTTGTCAAAGAAAACCTTGTGTGGTTTGTCTCGCTCCTGCTGCGCCGTCGTCCACCCCAGCTCAGCTGCTCGAACGATAGAAGGGTCCAGCACAACAGGGATCCGGCCTCCAGACTGTCTTTCACCGCCTCAGATCTTCTTCCCCGCCGCTGGCAGCCATGAAAACTGCACTACCATCATCAACCGAGCAGATGACCTCGAGGACTACACAGGTCCGCAAGAGAGGTCTCACTCTTTCGTGTCTGCTTATGTTATGCATCACTTAATATTACATGCTACTTTATCGTCCTGTTCACCGATTAGATGCTGAGTCAGCTCCAAAATAATGGTCAAACTTGCATTTTTAAATGGTTGTGGGGTACATATCGGGGCATGATGATGTTGGTTATATCATGCATATGGTGTCTTGCATTGCTTACTTTATACATCAAATATGTCATCTGCTTAGTTTAGACATCCTTTGTGCGAATGCCATCTGTTTAGTTTATTCATCATTTATGTGAATTATGCAACGCCATCTTGTTTAGCTAGGCATCATATATGTGAATTTTGCAATGCCATCCTGCTTAGCCAGTCATCTTATATGTAAATTATATCAGGCCATCCTTTTTTTGGTTACATATTACATTTGTCAAAAATGTTATTACATTCAACTGCTCTTCATGTGCATCATCCATTTGACATGGTGATGGCAAATTCTGGAGTGAAAACAAGGTCTTCAGAGCAGACTATGCTATCTGACGAAGTGCATATCTCGCTGGTTACGGATAGCTCCTCAGAGGAGGATTCAGAGACAGATGACCAGTCCTATTCCCCCTCGAGGTGTATGCTCTAACTTGGCAGGGTTATGTTGCTCATATCGTGCGTATGGTGTCTCGCATTGCTATGTCATTTGATTTGTTTAGACATGCTTTGTGTGAATGCTACCTGTTCAATGTCTAATTACCATATATGTGAATTATGCATTGCCATCTTGTTGCAAGACATTATATATGTGAATTATACAATGCTATCTTGTTGCAAAGGCATTATATATGTGAATTATGCAATGCCATGCTGTTTAGCCAATCATTATGTATGTGAATTATATCATGCTATCATTTTTTTGTATTACGTGTTCCATTTGACGACAACGTTTGTATATTCAACTACTCTTCCTTTGCATCAGCCATTTGAAGCGGTGATGGAAGTATCTAGAGTGAAAACAAGGTATTCAGAGTAGACAATGCTACCTGCTGAAGCAGACATCTTGCTAGTTACAGAGAGCTCCTCAGAGGAGGATTCAGAGACTGATGACTAGTCCTATTCCCCCCCCCCTGAGGTCTATGCTCAAACTTGGCAGGATTATATTACCCATGTCATGCATGTTGTCTTGCATTGCTTAGTTTTTACATCATATATGGATTGCCATCTGCTTACTTGCTTACTATATAAATCATATATTTGAATTATATCATGCCATCATGTTTACATAGTACATACACATCATCTATCTGAATTATGGCATGGCAACCCATTTAATAAAGACATCATATAGTTATATCATCTCATCCTGTTTAGTGTGTACAGTCATCATATTTTGAATTATGGCATTCTATCCGTGAATGTATGTGAATTATGGCATGCCAACCTATTTAATAAACACATTATATAGTAATGTCATGTCATCCTGTTTACATAGTCTCATATTTTGAACTATGTCTTTCCATCTTTTTTAGTTAGCCATCATAATGTGAAATTGTGTCATGCTATCCTGTTTAGTTAGCCATCCTATATGTGAAATTGTGTCATGCTATCCTATTTGGTTAGACAACATAAATATGAATTATTTCATGCCCTCTTTTATTCCCCACTATCCATTGCACCTGTCTATCATACAATGTCTATACTTTCAATTACTTTTCTTGTTTATTAGCCATTTGAATTGGAGAGCGTGATGGCAGTATCTAAGGGAGTAACAACACGGTCTTCAGAAAAGATAGTGCTACCAGTTGATGCAGATAGAACCACGGTTGTACTTGCCCAAGGACCAGATCCACCGCACATAACCCAGACTCTCGCAGATTATACCCCTACCCAGTTGGACAGAGAACCAGCTACACCCCTTCTAACCCCAACCCCGGCAGATAGTAACCCAGTTCCAGTTGACACAGCACCGTCTCCACCACAGAGCACCCAAACACGAGCAGTTAGTAAGGGAACTACAGTGCCCAAAGCACGAGGACCACCACTCCGAATCCCAACTCAACGCTTAAAGGAGAAGAAGATTTGTTCTCAGGTCAGGTTCTGTAGCTATGGTTCATACTCCTTTGCTCTTGCATGACTGTATTTACTCATACCAACTATTTTCAAATTTGAAGGATGGAATTGAAACTCCAATGGCGCAACAGGTATGTTTTAAACTTGTTTCTTTAACTGGTTTGCTGTTGCAACCTGCTCTATGTTGATTTCAGTTTCAATTGAATAAACACTTATGTTCTCATGTCATGCACATTACAAGTGTTGTTATTGCTCTATAGTTACCCACACTTATATTCTGTCTATTCTGCTTTGTCTTGAACAAATATTATTTGAACTGTGTCTCTATCTTGATTTGGCAACAAAAACTAGAATGATATAGACCATAAAGTGACCATGGTACATAGATATATGTTTGTTTCATGTTGTTATCCTGTCCACTTTACTACTGAACTCATTTACCAAAATGCGTTTCATATACAACATGGTAAACATGTGATGTGTCTGCTTGTTTCTCTTTTAAAATGCAGACAAAATATTGGAGAACAGTACCGCGTTATCCAATGGTAAAGGAAGTAATGCAGATAAGGTTCAAGATAGTGAGACATCCCTGTTTGTCTCCAAGAAAGCTGATAAAAACTATCTTGACGACAGTGAGGGAACCCAAAAGTCATGTCTTGATGTAGTGTTCGAGTTACTGGCCACTACTGCTGGCACAAGCTCTTCGAACTCACTGCCTGAATCAGTTCGTCTTCTTGAGTCTCAACTTCAAGTTGAAAGACATCGATTAGATGTGCTGTGACAGGAAGCTGAAGGACTGAGGAAGTCCCTGCAGAATTCAGATGCATATTTTCTAGTGCAACAACAAGCGCTGGAGGATTTAAGCGCCAAACAAGAGAAAGTTAATAAGCTTGCTAAGCATCTTGCCAGCATTATGGGTACCCAGGATATTGTTTCTTGAGATCTGCTGAAGTGGTTTCAGTTCTGGATTTGTTTTGCTGCGGCGTTTATTTGCACTGGTCGCCAACTTTGACAACCAGTGTATATGATATGCTGCTTTGTTCCCTATATTTGCACTGGTGGCGAACTTTGATGCCCAGTGGATGTAATATGTGTAATAGCGGTGATAGCCTAGCGTTAGTTGCTTGCGTATTTATTTCCTTATTGTCTTGTTTATTTGTTTGCTTGTAGTCATTGCAGTTCTTTTTCCGCGGTTAGCTAGTGGCTGCAATAACCTATTTTTTAAAACTAGGCCACAATAACCATGGGCTAATATTTACTGTAGTGACACTGGGCCTCCTACTGGCCGTCGAAACAGTGGGCCTTCTACGGGCCGTGGAAACAATGGGCCTTCTACGGGCCGTAGAAACAATGGGCCTTCTGCGGGCCATATTATCAATGGGCCTTATACGGGCCATATAATCGATTGGCCAAACATGGGCCAAACAGACCGCATTATGGCCATAAACGGGCTGAGTTGGAATCGTCCGTTCACGGGCCGACCATAACAGGCCATTGTTAATAGGCCGTATTTGATGATGCTATGAAATCGGCCCAACGTATTAACGCACCACAAATGGGACGACTGTAACCACGGGCTGAATTTGGCCCACAAGCAGAAAATGGAAGTAACGGGCCGTAAGTAAACGAATGCTGGAAATGAGCCCAAGAATAAATGGGCTCTGAGAAGGCCGAAAGATAACATGGGCTGGAAACGGCCCAACAGAATAACGGGTCGTTAATGGGTATACAGTGATACACTGTTCATTACTGTCGGCGTTCTGGGAACGGGGGTCCCCAGACTTGCCTGCCTGCGGCCTGCGGCGTGGCTCAAAGGAGGGCCCAGCACGGCCCATCTTCACCAACACAAACACAAGACCCTCGCGAGGGGCCAAGCCTCGTGGGGCGGACGACACGGAGCTTCCTCAGGCACGGCCTCGTCAGGCTGGCTCACGAGGGGGCGGAGAGATTAAGGCGGGGTACCTCGCGAGGTGCCCGTGACACAAGCCATGAAGACTCAGGGCGCCAGGCGGGTGCCAGCCCGCGCAGCGTCCTCCTTTCCTCTTTGGTGCAAAGGGGGCAAGCGCAGCCGCGGAGTACCGAGGCATCAGGCAAAGGTTGCCATTTCGGTGCAATGAGACCAAGACCAGGAGGACTACGAGTTAGAGGTCACCATGGAGCCCAAGACGGCGTCATCACCAGAGCTTTGCGCAGGCGAAGACTACTTTTGTCAGGATAGTTGATACTTGCTGTCCCCTTTCAAATTAGCCCGCCATTGTTGGCTCCCTTCCCGCTCAATATTTGGGAAGAGGACCAGGGCCTCTATAAATAGGACTAGCCACCCACAGAGCAAGGGGGTTGGGTGGTAGGAAGAAAGAGGCTCGTTAGAGAGGCTAGAAGCACACACACAGAGAGAGAGAGAGAGAGATAGAGAAAGGTGGCTGAACTCCCCCAATCAGTTCATCGCCCCAGCCAAGAAAAGACCCTCGCGAGGCTGTTCTTCCTTGTATTGTTCGTCATCATTAGCCCAAGAGGCAATCCACACACCACACACTAGAGTAGGGTATTACACCACAACGGGGGCCCGAACCAGTATAAACCCTGTGTCCCTTGTGTTGTTCTTTTCATAGCTTTGATCCTAGCGTGGCGGAGGGGTGCAGGTAGGTAGGAGGCGAAATCTCCGTGCGCACCCCAGTGTTCGAACCTCAAGGGTCTGCCGGAACCCGAAATCCGACAATTACGGGCCAGTTTCACCACGGGCCGTTAATGGGTGTAAAGTGATACACTGTTCATTACGGGCCAATTTCACCACGGGCTGTTAGTAGGCCAAGAGTTACATAGGGTCTCATATGGGACGAAAGACGTCATGGGCCATACATGGGCCAGAAGTGAAAATGGGCTGGAATCATATTGGATGGCCCAGATGACGCTACTGGGCCTAATTCGGATAGGGCGTAACGGGCCTTGGGTTAGTGGGCCGTAAATGGGCTATATTCGAACAGGCCGTTAACAGGCTTTCCATGGGCCGGCCCGCCAGCTTTTGACCAAGTCAAACGGGCCGGCCTTTTCACAGGAATGGGCCTCTGTTGGGCCGTGCCATGTGTCGATGTATCATAGGCGCCTATCTGACCCACTGACGAGCTGACACGTGTTTCGTCCGGCCAATAAGAATTTTACACATGGAAATTTCCCATTGGTCGGGGCTATTAATGGGTTATCGGATCCAAAACCCGACTCGATAGCTTAACGGCGTTCCGTTACGGTGGATGCCACATGTCGGTCACCCTTGACGACAACACTTATGTGATGCACGATTTATCGTCATGGAAGTGGACACTTCCGTGATGATAATTTTGGTAATGGCATGGAACACTTCTACGACAGCACAGGTATGACTATCTTGATTCTGTCATAAATTTGTCATGGATGTACAAGCATGACAAAAAAAGCAACCTAATGTGACAAACACGTATCATCACAGAAGTGTATTTTTTGTAGTGACATATGATCTTCCACCAAACAAACCAACTAGCATCAACTATGAGGAGTAATCAACACTACTAGCAACCTACACGTACCAATCCCAGGCTTAGAGACAAGAATTGGATACAAGAGATGAACTAGAGTTTGAGAGGAGATGGTGCTGGTGAACATGTTGATGGAGATTGGCCCCCTCCCGATGATAGGAGCGTTGGTGATGATGACAATGATGATTTCCCCCTCCCAAAGGGAAGTGTCCCCGGCAGAACAGCTCCGCCGGAGCCCTAGATTGGTTCTGCCAAGGTTCCGCCTCGTGGCGGCGGAGTCTCGTCCCAAAAGCTTGCTTATGATTTTTTCTCAACGAAAGACTCCATATAGCAGAAGATGGGCATCGGAGGGCCACCAGGGGGCCCACGAGGCAGGGGCGCGCCCAGGGGCTAGGGCGCGCCCCCACCCCCGTGGCCAGGGTGTGGGCCCCCTCTGGAACTTCTTGCGCTTAGTATTTTTTATATATTCTGAAAATAGCTTCCATGAAGTTTCAGGACTTTTGGAGCTGTGCAGAATAGGTCTCTAATATTTGCTCCTTTTCCAGCCCAGAATCCCAGCTGCCGGCATTCTCCCTCTTTATGTAAACCTTGTAAAATAAGAGAGAATAGGCATAAGTATTGTGACATAATGTGTAATAACAACCCATAATGCAATAAATATCGATATAAAAGCATGATGCAAAATGGACGTATCAACCCTCCCTCAAGTTATCTCTTCGTTCTGCTGTCTGACCGGAGTGTATATCTTGCAGAAAAAATGAGGCAGGCTCTGGCGAAGAAGGACCTCGATCTTGCAGCTGCGCAAAAGGAGGCTCGGGAGAAGACAGCACTTGCTGACAAGAAGGTGGCTTCGGTCGGTGCACTAGAGGAGGAAATCACCAAGTTGAAGACGTCTCTTACCGAGTCCAACCGAGAGGTGACTCGTCTAAAGAAAGATAAAGTGACTCTGAACGAGCAGCTGGAAATCATGTCTCGTAGGAGAAATGACCTGGAAGCTTATCTGAAAGCACTCGCCAAGAAGCTCTTCCTTATGCTCGAAAGTACTTTTCTTTATCCGACTAATTTACTGTTTGCAAGTCACCACGAACCAGTCGACTCGTTAACTCCTTGAATCTGCAGAATTCTGCCAAAACTTTGAAGAAGAAACTGGACGGATCGAGACAGGCTTGGACCCCATCCTTTCTCCCGTCGGCGATGAGGCTGCCATGAACGTGCTCCGACTGGAATCTCGTGTTGCCAGCGTTACGAGCTATGTTGCTTGCCTGAAGGTGGCGGTGTCGTGCATAGATACGACACTTTGGCCAAGGGCAACGCTTCAAAATGACCTCGAGTCTCTGATGACTCGACTCAATGAGGTTCCTGATCGAGTGCAAGAATGGAAGAAGTCTTCTGCCCGATGCGGTGCTGACGTGGCTCTGTCGCTGGTTCGGGTCCACTGCAAAGAAGCCCGAGAAGAGAAGCTGGCGGGAATCAAAGTTGCCAACACAAAAAGGCATGACTCCCAATCCTTCATGGAAACCTTCATTGCTGCTGCCACTCGGATCGCTGACGGAATCGATCTAGACGAGTTTGTCAAGCCTGCAAGCCCTCCTCCTGCGGAGTGAACAAACTTTATATCTCACCTTAAATTTGCCTGGGAATGCTGAGTGATTTTGTAACCGTTAAACTCCTTCGGGCCTAATGCCCGAGTACTTTTATCAGTGTTCCGGAACTTTAGGATTTATCTGAACTCGGTTTAACTTCTGAATGTGCTTGTGTTTGCCTTCGAGTGGAACTTGTTCTTCACTCGGGATAGTCTTTGTACTTGAAATGCAGTTCCGAGGAGGATGTCCCAGTCGACCCGCACCTCGTCGTCCTTGCAGATTAGGATGGAGCGCATGTTGTATTTGTGGCGTAGCTCGGAAGAGAAGGTTGCAGTCGACCTGCACCAAATCGTCCTTGCGGATGAGGATGGAGTGCACATTGTATTTGTGGCGTAGCTCCGAAGA
Organism: Triticum urartu; assembly: GCF_003073215.2. NCBI lineage: Eukaryota > Viridiplantae > Streptophyta > Magnoliopsida > Poales > Poaceae > Triticum > Triticum urartu. Next base: position 325,584,175 of record NC_053022.1, read on the forward strand.
GAAGGTTGCAGTCGACCTGCACCTCATCGTCCTTGCGGATGAGGATGGAGCGCATGTTGTATTTATGGCGTAGCTCTGAAGAGAAGGTTCCAGTCGACCTGCACCTCATCGTCCTTGCGGACGGGGATGTGTTTCAAACTTAGGCGAGTACTGGACTGCAGCTAAGCCCCCGAGTGTGAGGGTTGCTCACCACTCGGTAGGATTTTCTAAACTTAGGCGAGTACTCGACTGCAGCTAAGCCTCCGAGTGAGAGGCTTGCTCACCACTCGGTAGGATTTTTCAAACTTAGGTGAGTACTTGACTACAGCTAAGCCTCCGAGTGAGAGGGTTTCTCACCACTCGGTAGGATTTTTTACACTTAGGCGAGTACTGGACTGCAGCTAAGCCTCCGAGTGAGAGGGTTGTTCACCACTCGGTAGGATTTTTGAAACATAGGCGAGTACTAGACTGCAGCTAAGCCCCCGAGTGAGAGGCTTGCTCACCACTCGATAGGATTTTAAAAACTTAGGCGAGTACTGGACCGCAGCTAAGCCCCCGAGTGAGAGGCTTGCTCACCACTCGGTAGGATTTTTCAAACTTAGGCGATTACTGGACTGCAGCTAAGCCCACGAGTGAGAGGCTTGCTCACCACGCGGTAGGATTTTTAAAACTTAGGCGAGTACTGGACTGCAGCTAAGCCCCCAAGTGAGAGGCTTGCTCACCACTCGGTAGGATTTTTCAAACTTAGGCGAGTACTGGACTGCAGCTAAGCCCCCGAGTAAGAGGCTTGCTCACCACTCGGTGGGATTTTTAAAACTTAGGCGGGTACTGGACTGCAGCTAAGCCCCCAAGTGAGAGGGTTGCTCACCACTCGGTAGGATTTTTCAAACTTAGGCGCGTACTGGACTGCAGCTAAGCCCCCGAGTGAGAGTCTTGCCCACCACTCGGTTGGATTTTTCAAACTTAGGCGAGTACTGGACTGCAGCTAAGCCCCCGAGTGAGAGGCTTGCCCACCACTCGGTTGGATTTTTCAAACTTAGGCGAGTACTGGACTGCAGCTAAGCCCCTGAGTGAGAGGCTTGCTCACCACTCGGTAGGATTTTTCAAACTTAGGCGAAACGGATTCGCAGCTAAGCCCCCCGAGTGAGAGGCTTTCTCATCACTCGGTAGGATTTTGTTTTAAAAACTTATGCAAAACGGATTTGCATGTAAGGCACCCACTGGGGGATTTAGAACATATATAAATGGAACAACAATCATTTAAGAGACTGTAAAACTGTGTCTTTGATAATCCAACTAAAGGGTATTTCTTATTACATCTCAATAGTTTGAATGCTTAAGTGTAAAAGGAACGGAGCAGCTCCGCATTCCAAGCGCGTGGCTCGTCTTTCTTGTGCTCGACATTGTATAAGTGGTATGCTCTGTTGTGGTGTACTCTGGTGATAATGAAGGGGCCTTACCAAGTAGGAGCGAGCTTGTGTGGTTTTTTCTGATCCACTCGAAGAACCAAGTCTCCTTCTTGAAATGCTCGACCCCTCACGTTTCTGGCGTGGAATCGACGCATGTCTTGCTGATAAATGGTCAACCGTATCGGGGCCATCTCTCTTTCCTCCTCCAGGAGATCAACTGCGTCTTGCCGAGCCTGTTTCTGCTTCATCTTCTGATAAAAGCTCGACTCTAGGTGCATTGTGAAGCAAGTCACTCGGAAGAACAGCTTCAGCTCCATAAACCAAGAAGAATGGAGTTCGTCCAGTCGACCGATTAGGAGTTGTCCTCAAACCCCAAAGCACCGAAGGAAGTTCATCGACCCAGGCGGCTGCCGCGTGTTTGAGATCACGCATCAGTCAGGGTTTCAGACCTTTGAGAATCAATCCGTTTGCTCTTTCAGCTTGTCCATTCGACTGGGGATGGGTGACTGAAGCATAGTCGACTCAAGTGCCTTGTGAAGCGCAGAAGGCTCTGAACTCATCAGAATCAAAGTTCGACCCATTGTCAGTGATGATGCTGTGTGGAACACCATATCTGAACTTTAACTCTCTGATGAAACTGACCATAGTACTGGCTTCAAGACTTTTGATAGGTTTGGCTTCAATCAATTTGGTGAACTTGTCGACTGCCACGAGTACATGAGTGAAGCCGCTCCTACCCGTTCTCAGAGGTCCAACCATGTCCAAACCCCAAACGGTGAAGGGCTAGACGAGCGGAATGGTCTTCAGGGCTGACGCAGGCTTGCGGGACATGTTGGAGTAAAACTGGCAACCTTCACATCAGTCGACTATTTCTTGTGCCATCTCATTTGCCCGTGGCCAATAAAATCCTGCTCGGTATGCTTTGGCCACAATGGTCCGAGAGGACGCATGGTGACCACAAGTCCCCGAGTGGATGTCATTGAGGATCACTCGACCTTCTTCTGGTGTTATGCATTTCTGGCTGACTCCAGTTACACTTTCTCTGAAAAGCTGCCCTCTTATCACAGTAAAAGCTTTGGATCGGTGAACGATCTTTCGGGCCTCTTCTTCGTCCTCTGGGAGTTCCTTCCTAAGGATGTACACGATGTATGACACTGTCTAGTCGGGAGTGATGACCAAAACCTCCATGACCAAGTCGACCATGGCCGGAACTTCGACTTCAGTCGGATCAGTGGCGCTCTTTGGTTGTGGGGGCTCTTCAGTGAAAGGATCTTCCTGGACTGAAGGGGTATGAATATGTTCCAAAAACGCATTACTGGGAATGGCTTCTATCTTGGAACCTATCTTCGCCAAATCATCCGCTGCTTGATTTTTCAGTCTAGGTATGTGATGGAGCTCTAAACCCTCAAACTTCTTCTCTAACTTTCTCACTGCATTACAATAGCCAGTCATAGCTGGGCTTCTGACGTCCCACTCCTTCATCACCTGATTCACCACCAAATCTGAGTCGCCGTAGACCATGAGGCGATGGATGCCGAGTGAAATGGCCATACACAACCCGTACAAAAGTGCCTCATATTCAGCTTCATTGTTAGAGGAATCAAAATGAATCTAGAGAACATCGCGGAGCTTGTCCCCTCAGGGGGATACCAATACTACCCCCGCCCAGAACCGTTCAGCATCTTAGATCCATCAAAGAACATGGTCCAGTGGTTCGAGTGAATCTAAGTCGGCAATTGCTGTTCGATCCACTCGGCGAGGAAATCTGCTATTGTCTGGGTCATGATAGATTTCTTTGCCTCAAACTTGCTATCCAAGGGAAGGAGTTCAATCGCCCACTTTGCCACTCGACTGGTTGCATCTCTGTTGTTCAGAATTTCTGACAATGGTGTGTCGCTGACGACTATAATGGAGTGATCAGAGAAATAATGTGCAACCTTCTTTGTGGTCATGTAAATCCCATAAACAAGCTTCCGATAATGTGGATATCTTTGCTTGGATGGAGTCAGAACTTCAGAAACATAGTATACTGGGCGCTGAACTTTATAGGCTTTTCCTTCTTCTCCCCGCTCGACCGTGAGTACTGTACTGACAACTTGTCCAGTGGCTGCAATATAAAGCAGTAAAGGCTCTTTGCTGATTGGGGCAGCAAGCACCGGCTGGGTGGAAAGCAGGGCTTTGAGTTCTGCAAACGCTACATCAGCTTCAGGGGTCCACTCGAACTTGTTAGATTTCTTCATCATTCGGTAAAGAGGCAATGCCTTTTCACAGAGGCGAGAAATGAATCGACTCAAGGCGGCCAAACAACCAGTAAGCTTCTGGACATCATGCACACGCACGGGGTGCTTCATCCGGAGTATGGCACCAACTTTCTCTGGGTTCACATCGATCCCTCGTTCGGAAACAAGGAAGCCGAGTAACTTTCCACCAGGAACTCCGAATGTGCACTTTGATGGGTTAAGCTTGATATCATATCTTCTCAGATTGGCAAAGGTTTCACCAAGGTCAGTCATCAGGTCGGAACCTTTACGTGACTTGACCACAATGTCATCCATGTATGCTTCTACATTCCGACTGATTTGAGTGAGCAGACACTTCTTAATCATCCTCATGAATGTAGCTCCAGCATTTTTGAGACCGAACGGCATGGTGACATAACAAAAACACCCGAATGGTGTGATGAAAGTTGTTTTTATCTCATTGGGTCCATATAGTCGGATCTGATGGTACCCAGAATAGGCGTCTAGAAAAGACAAACGCTCACACCCCGCAGTCGACTCGACAATCTGGTCGATGCGGGGGAGAGGAAAGTGATCTTTTGGGCAGGCCCGATTGATATGCTTGAAGTCAATGCACATGCAAAGTGAGTCGTCCTTCTTGGGGACCATAACAACATTGGCGAGCCACTTGGAGTGGTAAATCTCTCGGATGAACTCAGCTGCTAGGAGCCGAGCCACTTCCTCACCAATTGCTTTCCTCTTCTGTACGGCGGACCGTCGAAGATGTTCCTTGACTGGTTTTACTTTGGGGTCAACTCGTAAACGATGCTCAGCCAATCCCCTGAGTACACCCGGCATGTCAGAAGGTTTCCATGCAAAGATGTCCCAGTTCTCACGGAGGAACTGGATGAGCGGTTCTTCCTATTTACTGTCGAGTGAGCTTGAGATATGAGTAGGAGCAGCATTAGGATCGGTCGGGTGAATATGAATCGGCTTGGTTTCACCGGACGACTGAAATGTAGAATCTGTGGTAGGCTTCTTGGAGCGCAGCAAATCACTCAGATCTGCATTTTTCTGGTATTCTTGCATTTCGACTGCTGCCATTTGTGCATCGGCGATTTTTGAGCCCTTTTGGAAGCACTCTTCTGCCTTCTGTCGATTGCCAGTGATAGTGATCCCTCTTGGACCAGGCATTTTCAATTTGAGGTACACATAACACGGCCGAGCCATGAACCGTGCATAGGCAGGCCTACCCAGAATAGCATGATAAGCACTCTAGAAATCCACTACTTCAAATGTCAACTTTTCCTTGCGGTAATTCTTGGAATCACCGAAAACCACATCAAGGGCGATCTGGCCAAGTGATTCAGCCTTCTTGCCAGGTATAACGCCATGGAAACTCATATTACTTTTGCTGAGCTTGGACATCGGAATCCCCATTCCCTTCAAGGTTTCAGCATAAAGGATATTCATGCCACTACCATAATCCATCAGCACTTTAGTCAGTCGAGTGCCTTCAACAACTGGTCGACCACCAAACGCTTGCCTCCCAGGGGTGGCTATACGTGCTGGATGGTCAGACTGGTTGAACGTGATGGCCTGGGACCACTTCAAATAACTTGGTGTTGCCGGAGCAACCATGTTCACTTCCCTGTTGATAACTTTCAATCGACTTTTTCTCTCAACATCAGCAAAAATCATCAGAGTGGAGTTGACGTTGGGAAAACCATCATCATCCTCATCCTTATCCTCACCCTTGTCCGACTCTTTTTCCTTCTCCTTGGGTTGTTTCTCTCGGAACTGTTGGATCAGGAGTCGACACTGCTGAGTGGTGTGCTTAGGATAAATCAGATTACCCTCTTCATCTTTCTTGATGTGAATGTGACATGGAAAATCCAACACATCATTTCTGTCTTGATCTTTCACTTTCTTGGGGTTCCAGGGCCCTTTGGGATTCCCCTTGTACTTTCCTTGAGCCACAACTAAAGCCTCACCAGGAGCAACTGGCTTGGCCTTATGCTTCTGTTTCCGATTGGAAGTACCTCCACCGGTGTCCTGGGCGACTGTTTTGTGCTTGCCACTCCGGAGTCGGTCTTCTTCTTCGCCGTTAGCGTATTTGGTGGCAAAATCTCCATCATCCGAGTCAGGGACATATCTCCTATCTGACCGAATTCAGATTCAACTCCCGGTACTTAACGCCTTCCCTTGAAGGCACAAACTGCTTGGTGATCTGACACATTCTCCACTGTATGATGTAACGTGATCGTCTCTGGATATAGTCTCTCAGGGTTTCATTCGGTTTTTGCACACAACTCTGCAACTCAGTCAACCCTGCCGGTCGCTTGCAAGTACCTTCAAAAGTCCTAAAAACACTCGGGCGAGTTCCTCCCAACTGAATATACTGCTGGGTGCCAACTGGTTTAGCCATGCCCTGGCCGAGCCTTCCAACATCAGAGGAAGGTGCTTCATGGCGACTTCATCATTGCCACCACCAATTTGTACAGCCACTCGGTAGTCCTCAAGACAAGTGTCGGGCTTAGACTCACCCGTAAATTTACTGACTCCAGTCACCAACCTGAAATTGGGAGGAATCACTGCAGCCCTGATGGCTCTACTGAAACACTCGGGACCTGAAACATGCACTCTGCCACCAGTCGGATAATCTCTATCATGGCCTTCTCTGTGTGCTCTGTTCCTATCAACCAGGCCTTGAACGAGAATAGATCTCGCATCAAAGCCTGGTTCCCTTGGGTTGACTGGTATTCTTCGCTCGCTGCTGTGAGGGCGTTTGGCATCATGCCGCCGAGGCACATATGACCCACTCCTCGGAGGAGGTGTGGGCACTCGACGACGGTCATCGTGGCCGAGGCGGTGATCATATTGCTCGTGGTTTCTGTACTGATCTTGCCTGTGCCCACGTCCCTCACGCCGCCGGGGTGATATTGGGCTGTGGGCCGACTGTACTGTATCCGCCATCATGGACCTGCTATGAATCCTATTCCGCGACTGAGACACTGCTGTGTTCTGCTCTCCAGCTGCTCGGAGCAGGGCCCGAATCTGCATCAAACCTCTGCCAGCTTCCGACTGGGAAGGCTAGATTGACTCTAGTATTCGGGCTGCAGCCGTGAGATTTTGAATTGGAGTGCGGTATACCTGAGTTTGAGGTGGAAAAAGCTGCCGTCGACTGGATTCAGGGATCCACTGCCGAGCACATATGTCGAGTGCGTGCTGCAGGTTCTCCAGTCGAGTGCGCTCGGCCAAGTTGGCCAGGCGTGCTTCCTCCAAGGCCCGGGCCTCGGGGGTTTCTCCAATGATAGGAGTGTGAAGTGCATCCATATTGCAGCGGCGAAGCTCTTCCCTCCGCTGCAAAGAAAGGGGCTCAGGGTGGTACTCTTCGTGAATGCGCGACGGATCGCTACCGCCATCACCACTGTCATCACGGGGGAAGCCAGGAGGACTGGGTGGTCCGTTGACCGTCAAGACTTTCGTTGCGGGATCGCTGCTGTCGCACTCGGATGCGGTCTTGACAGAGCTAGTCGACAGGTTGAACAGGCCGTAGAGAGTTTCGTCGGGCTTGATTGCCGCGACTTGTGAGGTGGCCGACTGGTGGGCCACCGCGTGTCTCATCCACCGCTGGAGCCGAGACCAACTGGAACGCTTGTGCCGACGAGCAGCGGGGACGAGGACACCATAGGAGCCGACTGATACTGGGTCGACGGTTTGTCGAAGAAGGATGCACGCGTTTAAGTGCGTTGCCTCGCGGACTGGGAGTGCATCGATGTCGAGTGGAGCTTCCTGAAGCTAGGCGCAGTCGTCGGCGATGAACACGAGATGCGGCCCTCAACCAGTCCGCCGGCGGAAACCATGATGATGAGAATCGGAAAAATCGCAACTCCACCAAAAAGTCGCTAAGACACCTGCCCCAAGGTGGGCGCCAACTGTCGTGGATCTAAGACCGATAGTAGAATGGGGGGTAGGTACGAGGAGGCAAGATCTTAGCTATGGCGAAGTTGTACACATGTGTTTTACAAGTTCAGGCCCTTCGCGAAGGAAGTAACAACCCTACGTCTCGGTGCCCGGAGGCGGTCGACTGGATTATGTATGTGTGTTTATAGGGGGTGCGAACCCACGTGCCAGTAGAGGGGGGTGGCTTATATAGAGTGCGCCTAGGCCCCAGCCAGCCCATGTTACAAGGGTTTTAAGGTACATCAAGAGGGGGCGTTACTGGTAATGCTAGCAATAAAGTGACATAAATGTCTATTAGGTCTATGAAGTAAATGTCTGACTGTTGCCGTGCAGAGTGTCTTTAGATCTTTTGTCTGTCGAGTGGTAGTTATCACGGCCAAGTGACTACGAGTCTTCTGAGTGGGATGCTTCGAGGTCGAGTGTATTATGCTATCCCTCGAATGCTTCTGGTTTTAGGGTGATGTCCTAGGGGAGGGTGTCTAGGTCAGGCCTATGACCCTACCCTAGGTACACAGCGTCATAAATAGCCAAAGCAAATTACCATGCTGTTTTAAAAGACTCTCAAAATGATATAAGTGAAGCATGAGAGATCAATATTTCTATAAAATAAAACCACCACCGTGCTCTTGAAGATATAAGTGAAACACTAGAGCAAAAATTTGTAGATCAAAAGATATAAGTGAAGCACATAGAGTATTCTAAAAAATTCCGATTCATGTGTGTCTCTCCAAAAGGTGTGTACAGCAAGGATGATTGTGGTAAACTAAAAAGAAAATACTCAAATAATACAAGATGCTCCAAGCAAAACACATATCATGTGGTGAATAAAAATATAGCCTCATGTAAAGTTACCGATAGACGAAGACGAAAGAGGGGATGCCTTCCGGGGCATCCCCAAGCTTAGGATTTTGGTTGTCCTTGAATTTTACCTTGGGGTGCCTTGGGCATCCCCAAGCTTAGGCTCTTGCCACTCCTTATTCCAAAATCCATCAAATCTTTACCCAAAACTTGAAAACTTCACAACACAAAACTCAACAGAAAATCTCATGAGCTCCCTTAGTATAAGAAAACAAACCATCACTTCAAGGTACTGTAATGAACCCATTCTTTATTTATATTGGTATTAAACCTACTGTACTCCAACTTCTTTATGGTTCATACCCCCCGATACTAGCCATAGATTTATCAAAATAAGCAAACAACACATGAAAAACAGAATCTGTCAAAAACAAAATAGTCTGTAGTAATCTATAGGTTTCTCATACTTCTATAACCCCAAAAATTCTGAAATAAATTGGTGGACGTGAGGCATTGGTCTATTAATCATCTGCAAAAAGAATCAACCTAATCGCACTCTCCAGTAAAAAAATCTCGTGAGGGCTAAAGTTTCATTTTTTTACAGCAAGATCGCAAAGACTTCCCTCAAGTCTTCCCAAAGGTTCTACTTGGCACAAACACTAATTAAAAACATAAAACCACATCTAAACAGATGCTAGATGAATTATTTATTACTAAACATGAACAAAAAACAAGAAATAAAAATAAAATTGGGTTGCCTCCCAACAAGCGCTATCGTTTAACGCCCCTAGCTAGGCAAAGAGATTTCAATGATGCTCACATGAAAGACAAGAATTAAAGCACAAAGAGAGCATCATAAAACACGTGAAAAACAAATCTAAACCTAACATACTTCCGATGCATAGGTGTCTTATAGGCAAACAAATTATCAAGACAAGCAAAAACTAGCATATGTAAGGAAGCGGAAAAAAACAATAGCAATCTCAACATAACGAGAGGTAATTTAGTAACATGAAAATTTCTACAACCATATTTTCCTCTCTCATAATAATTAAATGTAGGATCATAAGAAAATTCAACAATATAGCTATCACAAAACATATTCTTAACACGATCCACATGTATGCAAAGTTGACACTCTTCCAAACTGGTGGGATTAACATTAACTAAAGTCATGACCTCTCCAATCCCACTTTTATCAAAAACTTCATAAGATTGAACATTCTCCAAAGATCTAAAGTTGACACTCTTCCAAACCCACTTTCGGTAGTATTGCAAACATTATTATCAATCTCATATTCATCATGGGCCTTAAATAAATTTTCAAGATCATAAGAAGAATCACCCCAATCATGATCATTGCAACAAGTAGTAGACATAGCAAAATTAGCATCCCCAAGCTTAGGGTTTTGCATATTATTAGCACAATTTACATCAATAGAATTTATAATAAAATCATTGAAATCATGCTTTTTATTCAAAGATCTATGGTGAATCGCTTCATAAAGTAATTCATCACACTTTTCAGATTCACGAATTTCAAGAAAAACCTCATAAAGATAATCTAGTGCACTCAACTCACTAGCAATAGGTTCACCATAATTGGATGTCTTAAAGAGATTAGCAAGTGGATGAGGATCCATAAACTTTTAGCAAGCGAAGATGCAAGCAAAAATAAGGTACAAGGTAACATAAGCAAACAAAAGATCGAACGAAAGAAGGGGCGAATAAAACGACAAAGGTGAAGTGGGGGAGAGGAAAACGAGAGGCAAACGACAAATAATGTAATGCGAGGGATAAGAGTTTGTGATGGGTACTTAGTATGTCTTGACTTGTGGGTAGATCTCCCCGGCAACGGCGCCAGAAATGGCTAGTTGTCGGGAGATCAAATCTCGACTTGACTTGGTGCAACCTCCCCGGCAACGGTGCCAGAAATCCTTCTTGCTACCTCTTGAGCTTGCTTTGGTTTCCCCTTGAAGAGGAAAGGGTGATGCAGCACAGTAGCATAAGTATTTCCCTCAGTTTTGAGAACCAAGGTATCAATCCAGTAGGAGACTACACGCAAGTCCCTCATACCTGCACAAACAAACAAGAACCTCGCAACCAACGCGATAAAGGGGTTGTCAATCCCTTCAAGGTCACTTACGAAAGTTAGATCTGATAGAGATAATAAGATAAATATTTTTGGTATTTTTGTTGTATAGATTGGAAAATAAAGATTGAAAAATAAATGGCGACAGAAATAGCTTGTTGAAGGGAGAATAATATGATGGAAGATAGACCCGGGGGCCATAGGTTTCACTAGTGGCTTCTCTCAAGATAGCAAATTCTATGGTGGGTATACAAATTACTGTCGAGCAATTGATAGAAAAGCGCATAGTTATGAGAATATCTAGGAATGATCATGTATATAGGCACCACGTCCGTGACAAGTAGACCGAAACAATTCTGCATCTACTACTACTACACCACACATCGATCGCTATCTAGCATGCATCTAGAGTATTTAAGTTCATAAGAATAGAGTAACGCATTAGGCAAGATGACATGATGTAGAGGGATAAACTCAAGCAATATGATATAAACCACATCTTTTTATCCTCAATGGCAACAATACAATACGTGCCTTGTTGCCCCTGCTATCACTGGGAAAGGACACCGCAAGATTGAACCCAAAGCTAAGCACTTCTCCCATTGCAAGAAAGATCAATCTAGTAGGCCAAACCAAACTGATAATTCGAAGAGACTTGCAAAGATATTTAAATCATGCATAAAAGATTTCAGAGAAGAATAAAATATTGTTCATAGATAATATTGGTCATAAACCCACAATTCATTGGATCTCGACAAACACACCGCAAAAAGAATTACATCGAATAGATCTCCAAGAGAATCGAGGAGAACTTTGTATTGAGATCCAAAGAGAGAGAAGAAGCCATCTAGCTAATGACTAAGGACCCGAAGGTCTGTGGTAAACTACTCACACATCAATGGAGAGGCTATGGTGTTGATGTAGAAGCCCTTCGTGATCGATTCCCCCTCTGGCAGAGCGCCGGAAAAGGCCCCAAGATGGGATCTCACAGATACAGAAGGTTGTGGCGGTGGAAATAGGGTTTGGTGGTGCTCCTGGATGTTTTCGGGGTATATGGGTATATATAGGAGGAAGAAGTATGTCGGTGGAGCTGCGAGGGGCCCACGAGGGTGGGGGGCACGCCCTCCTGCCTCGTGGCCTCCTCGCTTCTTTCTTGACGTCCACTCCAAGTCTCCTGGATCACGTTTGTTCCAAAAGTAACTCTTCCGAAGGTTTCATTCCGTTTGGATACCGTCTAATATTCCTTTTCTGCGAAACACTGAAATAGGCAAAAAAATAGCAATTTGCACTGGGCCTTTGGTTAGTAGGTTAGTCCCAAAAATAATATAAAAGGGTATATTAAAGCCCATTAAACATCCAAAACAGAAAATATAATAGCATGGAATGATAAAAAATTATAGATACGTTGGAGACGTATCAGTAGTTGCGGATGCTTGCGAGAGGAGTTAATCATAAGTGGGAGGCTTGTCCAAGGAAGGGCATCACCCAAGCACTGATCCACCCACATACCAAATTATCAAAGTAACGAGCGCGAATCATATGAGCATGATGAAAACTAACTTGACAACAATTCCCAGGTGTCCTCGGGAGCGCTTTGCATTATATAAGAGTTCATCCAGGCTTGTCCTTTGCTACAAAAAGGATTGGGCCACCTTGCTACTCCTTGCTTAATTTTATTACTTGTTACCCGTTATGAATTATCTTATCACACAACTACTTGTTACCAATAATTTCTATGGTTGCATAGAATACCTTGCCGAAAACCGCTTATCATTTCCTTCTTCTCCTCGTTGGGTTCGACACTATTACTTATCAAAAGGACTATGATAGGTCCCCTATACTTCTGGGTCATCAATACTCTTTTCTGGCGCCATTTCTGGGGAGTGAAGCACCTTTGGTAAGGAAACATTTATATAGTGTGATGAAATTTACTGTCACTTGTTACTATGGAAAATATTCCTTTGTGGGGCTTGTTCGGGGTATCTTCACCTCGACCGAAAGAGCAAAGAGTTGCTCCTCAACCTACTGCATCTACTGAAAATATTTATTATGAAATTCTTTCGGGTTTGATAGAGAAACTGCTAGCTAATCCTTATGCAGGAGATGGAACATTACATCCTGATATGCACCTAATCTATGTGGATGAAGTTTGTGGATTATTTAAGCTTGCAGGTATGACCGAGGATGTTGTCAAGAAGAAGGTCTTCCCTTTATCTTTGAAGGGAAATGCATTGACATGGTATAGGCTACGTGATGATATTGGATCATGGAACTACAACCGATTGAAATTGGAATTTCATCAGAGGTTTTATCCTAAGCATCTGGTTCATCGTGATCGGAATTATATATATAATTTTTCGCCTCATGAAGGAGAAAGTATCACTCAAGCTTGGGGGGTGGCTTAAGTCGGTGTTATATTCATGCCCCAATCATGAGCTCTCAAAAGAAATTATTATTCAAAAAATTTATGCTCGGCTTTCTCATAATGATCGATCCATGCTCAATACTTCTTGTACTGGTTCTTTTATGAAGAAGGATATTGAATTCAAATGGGATTTATTGGAAAGAATTAAACGCAACTCTGAAGATTGGGAACTCGACAAAGGTAAGGAGTCAGGTATAAACCTTAAATTTGATTGTATTAAATCTTTTATGGATACCGATGCTTTTTGTGATTTTAGCACTAAATATGGACTTGACTCCGAGATAGTAGCTTCTTTCTGTGAATCATTTGCTACTCATGTTGATCTCCCTAAAGATAAGTGCTTTAAATATCATCCTCCCATTGAAGTTAAAGTAGTTGAACCTATTTAAGTTGAATAAGAAACTATTACTTATAATGTTGATCATATTGTTCATACGGCTTACCATGATAAACCACCTTTTCCTGTTAGAAAATAAAGGCTCATGCTAAAGCTTCAATTGTGGTTCGTAAGAGTTATACTAGAACACTATAACCCCTGAGCAAATTAAAGTTGAACCTAGTATATTGCTATGATTAAAGATCTCTTGGTTGATAATATTGATGTGCATGTTATTTTATTTCTGTGATGAAGCTGCTAGGATTGCTAAACCTGATATGAAAGATAAACATAGACATGTTGTTGGCATGCCTGTTGTTTCCGTTAAGATTGGAGATCATTGTTATCATGGCTTATGTGATGTGGGTGCTAGTGTGAGTGCAATTCCCTACTCGTTATATAAAGAAATTATGAATGGTATTGCACCTGCTGAGATAGAAGATATTGATGTTACTATTAAGCTTGCCAATAGAGATACTATATCACCAATTGGGATTGTTAGAGATGTTGAAGTCTTGTGTGGGGAGATTAAATACCCTGCTGATTTTCTTGTTCTTGCTTCCCCACAAGATATTTTTTGTCCCATTATATTTGGTAGACCTTTCTTGAATACTGTTAATGCTAAGATAGACTGTGAGAAAGATATTGTCACTGTTGGTTTAGGGGATATGTCTCACGATTTTAATTTCTCTAAATTTCATAGACAACACCATGATAAAGAATTGCCTAGTAAGGATGAAATTATTAGTCTTGCTTCTATTGCCGTGCCTCCTATTGATCCTTTAGAAAAATATTTGTTAGACCATGAAAATGATATGTTTATTTATGAAAGAAGGGAAATAGATGAAGTATTCTTTAATCAAGGGCCTATTTTGAAACAAAATTTGCCTGTTGAAATCCTCGGGGATCCTCCTCCACCCAAGGGTGATCCCGTGCTTGAGCTTAAACAATTACCTGATACTTTGACAAATGCTTATCTTGATGAAAAGAAGATATATTCTGTTATTATTAGCGCTAACCTTTCAGAGCATGAAGAAAAAAATTTATTGAAAACGCTGAAGAAGCACCGTGCTGCTATTGGATATACTCTTGATGATCTTAAGGGCATTAGTCTGACTCTATGTCAGCACGAAATTAATTTGGAACGTGATGCTAAACCAGTTGTTGATCATCAACGACGGTTAATCCCTAAGATGAAGGAAGTGGTAAGAAATGAAATACTAAAGCTTCTGGAGGCAGGTATAATTTATCCTATTTCTGATAGCCAATGGGTAAGTCCTGTTCATTGTGTCCCTAAGAAGGGAGGTATTACTGTTGTTCCTAATGATAAGAACGAATTGATTCCACAAAGAATTGTTGAAGGTTATATAATGGTAATTGATTTTTGCAAATTGAATAAAGCTACTAGGAAGGATCATTACCCTCTAACCTTTATCGATCAAATGCTAGAAAGATTATCCAAACATACACATTTTTGCTTTCTAGATGGTTATTCTAGTTTCTCCCAAATACACGTGTCAAAAGAAGATCAGGAGAAGACCACTTTTACTTGCCCTTTAGGTACCTTTGCTTATAGACGTATGCCTTTTGGTTTATGCAATGCACCTGCTACCTTTCCAAGATGTATGACTGCTACATTCTCTGACTTTTGTGTAAAGATTGTTGAGGTTTTCATGGATGATTTCTCCATTTACGGTACTGCTACCTCTTGAGCTTGCGTTGGTTTTCCCTTGAAGAGGAAAGGGTGATGCAGCACAGTAGCGTACGTATTTCCGTCAGTTTTTTAGAACCAAGGTATCAATCTAGTAGGAGACTACACGCAAGTCCCTCGTACCTGCACAAACAAACAAGAACCGCGCAACCAACGCGATAAAGGGGTTGGAAATCCCTTCACGGTCACTTACGAAAGTGAGATCTGATAGAGATAATAAGATAAATATTTTTGGTATTTTTGTTGTATAGATTGGAAAATAAAGATTGCAAAATAAACGGCAACAGAAATAGCTTGTTGACGGGAGAATAATATAATGGAAGATAGACCCGGGGGCCATAGGTTTCACTAGTGGCTTCTCTCAAGATAGCAAATTCTATAGTGGGTGAACAAATTACTATCGAGCAATTGATAGAAAAGTGCATAGTTATGAGAATATCTAGGCATGATCATGTATATAGGCATCACGTCCGCGACAAGTAGAACGAAACAATTCTGCATCTACTACTATTACTCCACACATCGATCGCTATCCAACATGCATCTAGAGTATTAAGTTCATAAGAACAGAGTAACGCATTAGGCAAGATGACATGATGTAGATGGATAAACTCAAGCAATATGATCTAGACCCCATCTTTTTATCCTCAATGGCAACAATACAATACATGCCTTGCTGCCCCTGCTATCACTGGGAAAGGACACCGCAAGATTGAACCCAAAGCTAAGCACTTCTCCCATTGCAAGAAAGATCAATATAGTAGGCCAAACCAAACTGATAATTTGAAGACACTTGCAAAGATATTTAAATCATGCATAAAAGATTTCAGAGAAGAATCAAATATTGTTCATAGATAATCTTGATCATAAACCCACAATTCATCGGATCTCGACAAACACACCGCAAAAAGAATTACATCGAATAGATCTCCAAGAGAATTGAGGAGAACTTTGTATTGAGATCCAAAGAGAGAGAAGAAGCCATCTAGCTAATAACTATGGACCCGAAGGTCTGTGGTAAACTACTCACACATCGTCGGAGAGGCTATGGTGTTGATGTACAAGCCCTCCGTGATCGATTCCCCCTCCCGCAGAGCGCCGGAAAAGGCCCCAAGATGGGATCTCATGGGTACAGAAGGTTGCGGCAGTGGAAATAGGGTTTCGTGGTGCTCCTGGATGTTTTCAGGGTATATGGGTATATATAGGAGGAAGAAGTACTGCGGTGGAGCTGTGAGGGGCCCACGAGCACAACAAAAAAAATACACTTCCGTGATGATACGTGTTTGTCACAGTAGGTCGCGTTTTTTGTCATGCATGTAAATCCATGAAAAATTTATGACAGAATCAAGATAGTCATACCTGTGCTGTCGTAGAAGTGTTCCATGACATTACCAAAATTATCACCACGGAAGTGTCCACTTCCATGATGATAAATCGCGCGTCACATAAGTGCTTTCGTCAAGGGTGACCGACACGTGGCATCCACCGTAACGGAACGCCGTTAAGCTATCGGGTCTGGTTTTGGATCCGATAACCCGTTAACAGCCCCGACCAATGGGGATTTCCACGTGTAGAATCATCATTGGCTTGAGGAAACACGTGTTGGCTCATCGTTGGGACAGATGTCATCCACTCACTGGACAGAAGGCGCCTATGATACGGCGACACGTGGCACGGCCCAACAGTGGCCCATTCCTGTGAAAAGGCCGGCCCGTTTGACTTGGTCAAAAGCTGGCGGGGCGGCCCATGGAAAGCCTGTTAACGGCCTGTTTGCATATAGCCCATTTACAGCCCGCTAACCCAAGGCCCGTTACGCCCTATCCAAATTAGGCCCAGTAGCGTCATCTGGGCCATCCAATATGATTCCATTCCGTTTTCACTTCTGGCCCATGTATAGCCCATGATGTCTTTCGGCCCATATGAGGCCCTTTGTAACTCTTGGCCCATTAGCGGCCCGTGCTGAAACTGGCCCGTAATGAACAGTGTATTACTTTACACCCATTAACGGCCCGTGGTGAAACTGGCCTGTAATGAATAGTGTATCACTTTATACCCATTAACGGCCCGTTATTCCGTTGGGCCGTTTCCAGCCCAAGGTAACTTCCGGCCTTCTGAGGGCCCATTTATTCTTGGGCTCATTTGCAACATTCGGTTACTTACCACCCGGTACTATCATTTTCTGCTCGTGGGCCAAATTCAGCCCGTCGTTACAGTCGGCCCGTTTGTGGACCATTAGTCCGTTGGGCCATTTTCATAGCATCACCAAATACGGCCTATTAACGACCCGTTATGGTCAGCCCATAAAACATACGATTTCCATTAAAGGCCCATCTACAGCCCATTAAAGGCCCATACAAGACCCATAAATGAGCCGGCGGCCCATGGATCCTACGAGACGTAGAAGGCTCATGGATCCTACGAGACGTAGAAGGCCCATGGATCCTACGAGACGTACAAGGCCCATGGATCCTACGAGACATAGAAGGCCCATGGATCCTACGAGACGTAGAAGGCCCATGGATCCGACGGCCCGTGAAGGGCCATGGTCGGGCGAGTAGGCCCCCGTTTGAACGATATAGCATATTCAAAGAATTATCCTACTCAATACTATCACCTCTAAAAAGCATACACTATACAACAAAGAGATCAAGGCATAGAAAGGTAGAATAATCCTACACTATAGAATAAAGAAATTATAGCCGATTATACCCACTGGGCATTATGGTTCGGCACAGGTGATAATAAAGCATACACAAATAGCAAATTACATACACTGGGCAAATACAACTCATACATCATGGGCGCGCATCAACTTAACTCCATTTGAACTATAATCTCTTTAGAAAATAGGATTGGCCGGATTCAGATAGCACAAATTTCAGTCTGCAAAATCTCTAATTCCTTCATGGTTACCTTAGTGTCTTGTTTCATTTTTTGACTCCTGCATCTAATACCTGCATGTCTAGTCTCAACTTGTTGATTATACGTTGACAATCATGTACACATTGGCTTGCCACCTCTAGTTGAAGCTCGAGAACATCAGCACATTCCAATTCCAATCCATAATCATTCGGTAACGGCCATGCCGCACTGCTCGCAGATCTTTGTGTTGATGTCACTTCATCCTGAAATGTTTCTGTAAGTACACATGACTAGGGCAAAATATAGTTACAACAGTGAAACGAACAAGACACTATTTTGTACTACATGGCAAAACAGGACTAACAATAATGTTACATGTCACTTAAAAAAATGTTACACGTCATGAAGCATAAGAAGGTGATATTTTAAAAATTATAAAAAAGATAGTCTGTGCAGCCTGCATACAGAAATCCCTCTCAGCTTACCAGAGGAGCATGATGTTGGGGCCCAATCGAAAACATAGACAAGTTACAAATTTAGACAACACGTTGCGTATAAGTAAGCAAGCAGTTGGCCATTCTGTGCCTCAATTAAAGTCTTAGGGAGCATAATGAACAATAGAGGGTTTCATACAAACATACTACAGCAGGCAAAACTATGCAATCATTAGCGTAGTATAAACTAGATTGTGAGCCTCATGCAACAATAGTTGGCTAATAGACTTCAAAGCTTCAGGCACACTTTGGCAGAGTAATTAAATGGTAAGGCCTTTAATTATGTCAACTAATAGTGATACAAGTACCGAACATCAGGCATGATTATTTGGGCATCTCATTAACCGAGGACAAATAAAGCAATTGAAAAGAGAAAATTAACTATGCCTGAAACAAACAAGGAATTGAACTGTTGAGTTGCATACAGTGACTTACCTTAGCAGGTTGAAGAGGCTCAGCGCAGCCCCTACTTCTCTTGCAAGGCTCCTTCCTAACATCTTTTACTTGGAAATCCTCAATCTTATCTTCATTGCACCCCCTCTGCAAGGTGACACAAACTAGTTACTCGTCTCCTTGGAAGATAAATGTGCATACTTTCCAGTCTGTGAACACAAAAGGATGAGATTATAACAAAACAACACCACATAATGAAACATGTCGCATATCTTGCACTTGTACACAATGAAATGAGCATTTACTATGTATGCACTATGTAAAAACTAGCATACCTTCGAACTGGATCTCCAGGTACTCTTGGAGAGCCTACTGTAGTGTACAGCCAAACCTTTATGTCACCTATGTGTTAGACAAGGCCCCACTACAGCAGCCCTTAGTGTTTAAATTGTTGACAAGCTCTGTTAGAGTGTTAGGTCAAGAACAACAAGTAATCAAAGCAAACAGTCCTAGTATGGCTGGCTGATGCAAATAAGCAATTGAACAGATGTGTGAGCAAATCTTACATATTGAGAAAAGAAGCAAAGAAGGAGGCTTAAAGACCATCACTTGACTGACCAGATTTAAGGGGCATTTAAACATCATGTGCAACGTATGAACTAACATAAACATTGCATATTCCAGATTCTACAATGGAATGCACATGTATTAGGTTATGCCATGTATGATGATGCCTAAATGTACAGATAGCAGGCAGGAGTGATTCATCATTGCACGCACAATTGAATTGTAGGTTAAGGGCCAGTTCGATTCCGCCTTTTCAGGGCATATTGTCAAAATAAGCCATAAAAGATGTAAAGAAGTCATTTTTGAGTTATGGGCTTGGACTTAACTAATTTCGCTTTGGAGGGGGGTGTTTTGGGTAGAACCTCACTAAAAATTGAAGGGGAGGGGAATAGTGAAATGACTCTGTTGTCTACCTATATTACACTCAAAATGCAACTGCTGACACCCGTGTCACACCTGACCCTCAAGTAAAAACAAACACGCAAGCATTCATTGCCCTGCCCGCTTGCATCTCCTCTCCCCTTTCCCTTTACCTCGATCCCCTGCCTACAGCACTAGGCTTCCTCTAGTGAGCCGTCGCCACTGGTCCCATCTGGCCTGGTCCTCGACGATGCTATGTCCAGCTAGGCTACATGGCCGGCGGGTAGGGGCAAATCTCCCTGGCTGCTCCTCCCTCTGGCGCCACCCCTCATTCTCATGGTCTCCAGCAGCTTCTCCATTATGGTTCGTCCAACACACTACTCCGGCGGGCGCTGCACAACTACGGCTAATGCCACACTGCGGCAGAAGACACCTTATTCCCCCTCCCCTCCTCCCAGGGCATGGCCTTGAGGTGCTGTTGAAGGATGAGCTCATCCAACAAGGTGAGGATCTACTCTAATTTTTTGCCAAATTTTCATTCTGATCCACTATACGATGAATTGCTATGAGCTGGTTCTGCTGCTGCTATATGATGCATTGCTATGAGCTGCTCCTACTGCTGCTATATGATGAATTGCTATGAGCTGCTGCTGCTGTATGATGAGTTGCTATGAGCTGCTGTTGCTGCTATATGATGAATTGCTATGAGCTGCTGCTGCTATACGATGAGTTGCTACAAGCTGCTCCTACTGCTATATGATGAATTGCTATGAGCTGCTGCTGCTATACGATGAGTTGCTACAAGCTGCTCCTGCTGCTATATGATGAATTGCTATGAGCTGCTCCTGCTGCTGCTATATGATGAATTGCTATGAGCTGCTCCTGCTGCTGCTATATGATGAATTGCTATGAGCTACTGCTGGTATATGATGAATTGCAGACTGCTGCTACTGTATGATGAGTTGCTATGAGCTGCTGCTGCTATATGATGCTTTCAGGTGGTGCTCCTATACGATAATAACCAGCCACTTGGACCATCGAATTTCAATAAATAATTGTTCTTCATTTAAATCTGGGTCATGTGTTCTTTGTTTAAATTAGGCAATGTGATCTCTATGGAAAACATTGACCAAAGTAGATTGTGCCAAGTAGATGGTATCTTTGTATTTGCATTTTGAGCAAATAGTGATGGTCTGTTTTCCTATCATATTAATTACTGCACTGGGTTCAATTTGTGATGTTTGCAAGTCAAATTAATTTCCATATGGGCAGTTAAATGAAAAAAATATAATGCAATCTTGACTTTCCACTGATCATACCAAAGATAAGCTGAAAACGCAATGAAAAGAACTGGTTGGCTTATTACATGGAGCTTATATTCACAAGTGCTTATTTTCTTAGGATAACTCGTAATAACTGTCCCTAAGAAACTTGGCTAATAGAACTGGGATACAAATAACATGTCACGATGATTGCAATGGAGGAGTGACGTACCATAGCACACTGTATAGGCTCACCGGTGCCTCTCCTTTTTTTGCGATGGTCCATGGAATTGCCACATACATCTTGTACTTTTTCATTGTGTAACCCTATCTGCAAGTTGACAAAGCTAATTTTAGACATCTCTACATGATACTACATTGCATATCCCTTGCGCATATTTAAACCACCAATTAACGATTGTGTGCGTACCATAAACTAGGCATGACTCTGTATGCTGGACTAGCAGTCACTCTAAGGGAGCCTAATGTAGTGCACTGGAATTCCTACATGCCACCTACGATTTTGTATAATGTACTGCCCCTATTCCTAAATATATGTCTTTGTAGAGATTCCAGTATGGACCACATACAGATGTATATAGATGCATTTTTGAGTGTAGATTCACTCATTTTGCTCCGCATGTAGCCTATAGTGGAATCTCTAGAAAGACTTATATTTGGGAACGGAGGTATGAGGTAGTATCATGTATGACATCTACATATCTAATTTAGCAGCCAGTAGTAGAAATCATTGTCTGCACAAAGGGATTACTGGTCGAAAATGCTAGCAAAGCACGCTGGCAGGCACAGAACAATACAAGAGAGAGAGAGAGAGACACGCTTACAAGATCATAGCAATGCCTCAGTCCAGGATCTTGGTTGGCCAAGCTGTTAGATCCAGAAGAAACATCGTCCTTGTAGTTTTTGCCAGCTGCATAATAGGTAACAACGACCGGTTAGTATATTCGAAGTACATCGGGCAGGTGATGCTAGACGGGTTTAAAGGTGAAAAGTACCTAGGCCGTGGCGGGTGCTTGGCATCTCTCCAGACGGTGGGAATCAGGTTAGAAACGTCG
This sequence comes from Triticum urartu, assembly GCF_003073215.2. Classification (NCBI taxonomy): domain Eukaryota; kingdom Viridiplantae; phylum Streptophyta; class Magnoliopsida; order Poales; family Poaceae; genus Triticum; species Triticum urartu. Next base: position 325,606,164 of record NC_053022.1, read on the forward strand.
AGGGTGATGACGTTGCGCTGGCTGTCGGGGTCCGGTAAGGAGATCTAGAACCGTCGAGAAGGGTGTTTGGGGAGCGGCTCCGGTAGGGTGGACTACGGTGTGGACGAAGCGGATCTGTGGTCATGGACGAGGGCGTAGGTGAAGCTGCTCTGGTGGTTGGGTTAAGGATGGTGTCGACGACGCGGATCTGCGGCCGTGGACGGGGCGTCAGAAGCTACTCCGGTGGTTGGGTTAAAGATGGTGTCGACGATGCGGATCTGCGGCCGTGGACGGGGCGTCAGAAGCTGCTCCGGTGGTTGGGTTAAGGGTGGTGTCGGCGATGCAGATCTGCGGCCGTGGACAGGGCATCAGAAGCTGCTCCGGTAGGTTGGATGAGGGTGCGAGGAAGCGGATCTGAGGTCGTGGACTTGTGAGTTGGCAAAGCGGCCCCGGTAGGGTTGAGAATGGTATAGGCGAAGCTACTCCGGTAGGGTTGAGGAAGGTGTCGGCGAAGCGGCTCCGGTAGGGTTGAGGAAGGTGTCGGCGAAGAGGATCAGAGGCCGTCGACGGGGGCGTCGGTGGGGCGGCTCCGGGGGGTGTGGACGAAGCGTCTCCGGTGGGGAGTACGAATGAGCCGCTGCAGATGCGCGGCGGTTGACGAGAGTACCGGCGAAGCAGATCCGGCGCCGTGGACAAGGCCGGCACTGAATGGGCTGTGGTACAGTGGTGGATGAGCAGTCTACTTGTTTCTAGGGGAGGTGGGAGGGGTAGATGCGGCCGCAGAAGCAGATCCGGCGAGGTGGACGCCGCTGGCAGTGAATGGGCTATGGTACGCCGGTGGATGAGCAGTCTAGGGTTTCGAGAGGGGAGGGGAGAAAGGGCGATGAAGTACGGACGGCGTGATGTAAGATGCTCTGGTGCTGTGGAGTTAGTCGTTTTTGCGGGAGGGAGAGGAAATGGGGGTGCCGTGTAGTGGGGGAACCGGAAGTTACCAAAGCAGCCCCGACCTATCATGTAGATGAGGGCGGTATTGTAACTGTTGGTCTCCGTGCACCAAGGACAAAAGGGGGATTTCGCATGCTAAAGACTAAGGTGGCGGAAATTTTAGAAGGAGGCGGGAGATTTTGCCGCCCGCGGGATCGTTCGTATCCAGTTTCAACTAATTTTGGACCGTGCTAGCGGGAAGGTCATGCTAGACTGTGTACACGGGGCACGCGTCAGCAGTTAATAACTGGTGTGAAGTCCACCCCAGAAAAAAGACAATAACTCGGGATGATGCGCCGATAACTTGGACGTTCACACGGGCGCGGCCAATCGTACGGGTGTAGTGGCGCGTTCACAAAAAAGGGATCAAACGCTCAGCCTATGTATTTCTCGTGTAAATAGATAATTTAGTGCCATTGGTTATTTACTTTAAACATAATGCATTGACGTGTTAGTGTAGAGGCGCACAAAAAGAAATGGATATTGTAGTCAGCTACTTAAAAGTGTTACCTCATATGATTACATAGCCTCCATTTCATAAATTGCGTACCCGTTGAATTCATATATGAATATTACATATATTACTTCAAAATAGAAACTTAAATCATCCAAGACTAATGAATTTGAATGCAAGAGTAACAATGGTGCATGTACATGATAGCTACATTGGTTGTTTGAAGAAACATCACTGTAACTTTGGCATGCACAACTGAAAAGGTTTATTTAAATAGAAAAAAATGTGATATGTGAGTGTCCAATCTTTATAGCGTTGAATCGATATTGTACCTTTGGCCACGATACGAAGTAGATATTGACTTATGTTCAAGCGATGCACGTCCACGATCGCTAGATAGTGATACGTGAATGAATTGTGCAATCTCTCTCACACGCATACATATCTCATTTCCCTGTGGGCATCGGAATCACACACGCGCACTTCGTGTATTTCTCTCCCTCCGTCAGGGTTAAATTCGTCTTTCTACCCCGTCCTACAAGTCTCTCACACAGAAACACACACGCTCTCTATGTCTAACACGCCCACCCCTTTAATTCCGCCCACCCACAGCCACTAATGTCTCAAAGTATAATAATGTCTCTCACACATATGCTATCTACCTATCCCTTAATATAGCTAGATATGTGTCACACAAACTCCTTCTCCCTACTAGCAAGATGCCCATGCGTTGCACGGAACATCAAGATGCATTTGTATGAGAAGTTTATCTTGTGGGAGAAAAGGATGAACGAGGGAATGCCTTATTTGCAAATGCGGAGAGGGGTGTGGGTATCTTTTTGCAAAATTGCCATAGTTTCCTTCCTGTCCGTCGGATATAAATCGGATGGCCTATATTGCAGGATGGCAGGAACACCATCATCACCAACTCTGTTTTTTATAAGAGTAGAGATATGTGAGTGTCACTGCCCCCCCCCACACACCCACACTTCCCAACACCGAAGGAGTAGGGTGACACCTCGATCTTGATACTAATCTATCGACTGGCTTCTCTCTCAAACATACACACACACACTACCCGGCACCGAAGGAGTAGGGTGGCACATCGATCTTGATAATAATCTATCTACTCCTCTTTCAAACACACACACACACACACGCTAGTTGTGCCTCTGTGCCTACCGCGCACACTCTCGATACGTCTTTCTCTCCCTCCCCCCCAACAATGACAGCAGAAGGGTGACAACTCGATCTGATCATAATCTGTCAATTGGTTTCTCTCTCAAACATTGTGTCTCGGTGCCTCGCTCGGTAGCCCCCTCGATATGTAGACTTCTCGCGCGCGCACAGCTGTAGTGAACCCAGTGTGCCTTGTTTTTACCGGCCTCATGTGATAGTTTTCACCCTGTTTTCTGTTAATTAACAAGGCAACCTTTTCTTTGTTACTACTAGTGAATCTGAAATCATTCGGGGCAGACATAAAATATATCACTTCAACCCAATTATCGCAGCAACTATTTTAAAAGAAATTAGCTAGCTGCCCGTGCGTTGCACGGAACATCAAGATGCATTTGTATGAGTAGTTTATCTTGTGAGAGAAAAGGTTGAACGAGGGAAGGCCTTATTTGCGAACGTGGAGAGACGTGTGGGTATATTTTTGCAAAATTGCCATAGTTTCTTTCCTATCCGTTAGATATAAATCCGACGGCCTATATTGCAGGATGGCACGCACACCATCATCACCAACTCTGTTTTCTACTCCCTCCGTCCGAAAATACTTGTCATCAAAATGGATAAAAAGAGATGTATCTAAAACTAAAATACGTCTAGATACATTTCCTTTTATCCATTTTGATGACAAGTATTTCCGGACGGAGGGAGTATTTGTCTTTTTAGAGATTTCAACAAGTGACTATGACCGGACCTTACCAACATACTCAAAAAAGTAGTCCATAATTTTGATGTTACCTATTTTCTTGGTGGTGCAATGCCATCTGGATACCTCATAAATAAACCAAGGACAAATTTGACCCCTTCCTGAAAACACATACGGAGCAAAATGAGTGAATCTACACTCTAAAATATGTCTACATACACATCCCTATGTGGTAGTCCATTTGAAATCTGAAAAAGAGAAATATTTAGGAACGAATGGAGTATATATAATTGTAGACATGGAGATATGTCTCCAGCATGGTCTACAACAAAAATGTGCTGGTCTGGTTAGCGCCGGATGCTCGCAACGCGATGACATGAGTTCGAATTCTGTCTTTTAACTTTATAGGTTTATATCATATATTACTCTACTTATATAATATATACTTCTTTCGCTACTATACTGACAGTGGAACCCACACAGTACTTAGAATATAAGATTAAGGATGGACATGTTTCTTTTTAACTTTCTGTACGAAGCTGTTGTTAGGGAACGTAGCAGAATTTTAAAATTTTCTATGCATCACCAAGATCAATCTATGGAGTTATCTAGCAACGAGGGAGAGATGAGTGCATCTACATACCCTTGTAGATCGCGCGCGGAAGCGTTCAAGAGAACGGGGTTGATGGAGTCGTACTCGTCGTGATCCAAATCACCGATGACCTAGCGCCGAATGGATGGCAACTCCGCGTTCAACACACGTACGGTTGGGAAGACATCTCCTCCAACTTGATCCAGCAAGGGGGAAGGAGAGGTTGATGGAGATCCAGCAGCACGACAGCGTGGTGGTGGAAACTACGGCCATCTCGGCAGGGCTTCGCCGAGCACTGCGAGAAGGAGAGGTGTCACGGGGGGGAGAGGGAGAGGCCAGGGGCTAGGGTGCGGCTCCCCCCTCCCCCCCACTATTTATAGGACCCCTAGGGGGGGCGGCCCTAGGAGATCCAATCTCCAAGGGGGGCGGCGGCCAAGGGGGTGGCTTGCCCCCCAAGCCAAGTGGGGCGCCCCCCACCCCTAGAGTTTCCAACCCTAGGCGCAGGGGAGGCCCAAGGGGGGCGAACCAGCCCACTAGGGGCTGGTTCCCCTCCCACTTCAGCCCATGGGCCCCTCCGGGATAGGTGGCCCCACCCGGTGGACCCCCGAGACCCTTCCGGTGGTCCCGGGTACAATACCGATTACCCCCGAAACTTTCCCGATGGCCGAAACTTGACTTCCTATATATATAAATCTTCACCTCCGGACCATTCCGGAACTCCTCGTGACGTCCGGGATCTCATCCGGGACTCCGAACAACTTTTGGGTTACCGTATACTAATATCTCAACAACCCTAGCGTCACCGAACCTTAAGTGTGTAGACCCTACGGGTTCGGGAGACATGCAGACATGACCGAGATGACTCTCCGGTCAATAACCAACAGCGGGATCTGGATACCCATGTTGGCTCCCACATGCTCCTAGATGATCTCATCGGATGAACCACGATGTCGAGGATTCAATCAATTCGTATACAATTCCCTTTGTCAATCGGTACGTTACTTGCCCGAGACTCGATCGTCGGTATCCCAATACCTCATTCAATCTCATTACCGGCAAGTCACTTTACTCATACCATAATGCATGATCCCGTGATCAACCACTTGGTCACATTGAGCTCATTATGATGATGCATTACCGAGTGGTCCCAGAGATACCTCTCCGTCATACAGAGTGACAAATCCGAGTCTCGATTCGTGCCAACCCAACAGACACTTTCGGAGATACCTGTAGTGTACCTTTATAGTCACCCAGTTACGTTGTGACGTTTGGCACACCCAAAGCACTCCTACGGTATCCGGGAGTTGCACAATCTCATGGTCTAAGGAAATGATACTTGACATTCAGAAAAGCTACAGCAAACGAACTACACGATCTTTGAGCTATGCTTAGGATTGGGTCTTGTCCATCACATCATTCTCCTAATGATGTGATCCCGTTATCAATGACATCCAATGTCCATAGTCAGGAAACCATGACTATCTTTTGATCAACGAGCTAGTCAACTAGAGGCTCACTAGCGACGTGTTGTGGTCTATGTATTCACACATGTATTACGATTTCCAGATAACACAATTATAGCATGAACAATAGACAATTATCATGAACAAAGAAATATAATAATAACCATTTTATTATTGCCTCTAGGGCATATTTCCAACAGTCTCCCACTTGCACTAGAGTCAATAGTCTAGTTACATTGTGATGAATCGAACACCCATGCAGTTCTGGTGTTGATCATGTTTTGCTCTAGGGAGAGGTTTAGTCAACGGATCTGCCACATTCAGGTCCGTATGTACTTTACAAATATCTATGTCTCCATTTTGAACACTTTCACGAATGGAGTTGAAGCGACGCTTGATATGCCTGGTCTTCCTGTGAAACTTGGGCTCCTTGGCAAGGGCAATAGCTCCAATGTTGTCACAGAAGAGAGTCATCGGGCCCGACACATTGGGTATGACTCCTAGGTCGGTAATGAACTCCTTCACCCAGATTGCCTCTTGTGCTGCCTCCGAGGCTGCCATGTACTCCGCTTCACATGTAGATCCCGCCACAACGCTTTGCTTGCAACTGCACCAGCTTACTGCCCCACCATTCAAAATATACACGTATCTGGTTTGTGACTTAGAGTCATCCAGATCTGCGTCGAAGCTAGCATCAACGTAACCCTTTACGACGAGCTCTTCGTCACCTCCATAAACGAGAAACATATCCTTAGTCCTCTTCAGGTACTTCAGGATATTCTTGACCGCTGTCCAGTGTTCCATGCCGGGATTACTTTGGTACCTTCCTACCAAACTTACGGCAAGGTTTATATCAGGTCTGGTACACACCATAGCATACATGATAGACCCTATGGCCGAGGCATAGGGGACGACACTCATATTTTCTCTATCTTCTGCCATGGTCGGGCATTGAGCCGTGCTCAATCTCGTACCTTGCAATACAGGCAAGAACCCCTTCTTTGACTGATCCATTTTGAACTTCTTCAATATCTTGTCAAGGTACGTACTCTGTGAAACACCAATGAGGCGTCTCGATCTATCTCTATATAGATCTTGATGCCTAATATATAAGCAGCTTCTCCATAAGTCTTTATGCTTACCAAGAATTCTATATCATTTCCCATCAACAGTATGTCATCCACATACAATATGAGAAATGCTACAGAGCTCCCACTCACTTTCTTGTAAATGCGGGCTTCTCCATAAGTCTGCGTAAACCCAAATGCTTTGATCATCTCATCAAAACGAATGTTCCAACTCCGAGATGCTTGCACCAGCCCATAAATCGAGCGTTGGAGCTTGCACACCTTGTCAGCATTCTTAGGATCGACAAAACCTTCCGGCTGCATCATATACAATTCTTCCTTAAGGAAACCATTAAGGAATGCCGTTTTGACGTCCATTTGCCATATCTCATAATCATAGAATGTGGCAATTGCTAACATGATTCGGACGGACTTCAGCTTCGCTACGGGTGAGAAAGTCTCATCGTAGTCAACCCCTTGAACTTGTCGATAACCCTTAGCGACAAGCCGAGCTTTATAGATGGTTACGTTACCATCTGCGTTTGTCTTCTTCTTAAAGATCCATTTATTTTCTATGGCTCGCCGATCAACGGGCAAGTCAGTCAAAGTCCATACTTCGTTTTCATACATGGATCCTATCTCAGATTTCATGGCTTCCAGCCATTTGTCGGAATCCGGGCCCGCCATCGCTTCTTCATAGTTTGAAGGTTCACCGTTGTCTAACAACATGATTTCCAAGACAGGGTTGCCGTACCACTCTGGTGCGGAACGTGTCCTTGTGGACCTACGAAGTTCAGTAGCAACTTGATCTGAAGTTTCAAGATCATCATCATCAACTTCCTCTCTAGTCGGTGCAGGCACCTCAGGAACATTTTCTTGAGTTGCGCCACTTACCGGTTCAAGAGGTAATACTTCATCAAGTTCTACTTTCCTCCCACTTATTTCTTTCGAGAGAAACTCTTTTTCTAGAAAGGATCCATTCTTGGCAACAAAGATCTTGCCTTCGGATCTGAGGTAGAAGGTATACCCAATAGTTTCTTTAGGGTATCCTATGAAGACGCATTTTTCCGATTTGGGTTCGAGCTTTTCAGGTTGAAGTTTCTTGACATAAAAATCGCATCCCCAAACTTTCAGAAACGACAGCTTAGGTTTCTTCCCAAACCATAATTCATACGGTGTCGTCTCAACAGATTTAGACGGAGCCCTATTTAAAGTGAATGCGGCAGTCTCTAAAGCATAGCCCCAAAATGACAGCGGTAAATCGGTAAGAGACATCATAGATCGCACCATATCCAATAGAGTGCGATTACGACGTTCGGACACACCATTACGTTGAGGTGTTCTAGGCGGCGTGAGTTGTGAAACTATTCCACATTTTCTTAAGTGTGTGCCAAATTCGTGACTCAAGTATTCTCCCCCATGATCTGATCGCAAGAACTTGATTTTCTTGTCACGTTGATTCTCAACCTCACTCTGAAATTCCTTGAACTTTTCAAAGGTCTCAGACTTGTGTTTCATTAAGCAGACATACCCATATCTACTCAAGTCATCAGTGAGGGTGAGAACATAACGATAGCCACCGCGAGCCTCAACACTCATTGGACCGCACACATCAGTATGTATGATTTCCAATAAGTTGGTTGCTCGCTCCATTGTTCCTGAGAACGGAGTCTTGGTCATTTTACCCATGAGGCATGGTTCACACGTGTCAAATGATTCGTAATCAAGAGACTCCAAAAGTCCATCGGTATGGAGCTTCTTCATGCGTTTGACACCTATGTGACCAAGGCGGCAGTGCCACAAGTATGTGGGACTATCATTATCAACCTTACATCTTTTGGTATTCACACTATGAGTATGTGTAACATTACGCTCGAGATTCATTAAGAATAAACCATTCACCAGCGGAGCATGACCATAAAACATATCTCTCATATAAATAGAACAACCATTATTCTCGGATTTAAATGAGTAGCCATCTCGAATTAAACGAGATCCTGATACAATGTTCATGCTCAAAGCTGGCACTAAATAACAATTATTGAGGTTTAAAACTAATCCCATAGGTAAATGTAGAGGCAGCGTGCCGACGGCGATCACATCGACCTTGGAACCATTCCCGACGCGCATCGTCACCTCGTCCTTCGCCAGTCTCCGCTTATTCCGCAGCTCCTGCTTTGAGTTACAAATGTGAGCAACCGCACCGGTATCAAATACCCAGGAGCTACTACGAGTACTGGTAAGGTAGACATCAATTACATGTATATCACATATACCTTTAGTGTTGTCGGCCTTCTTGTCCACTAAGTATTTGGGGCAGTTCCACTTCCAGTGACCACTTCCCTTGTAATAAAAACACTCAGTCTCGGGCTTGGGTCCATTCTTTGGCTTCTTCCCGGCAGCTTGCTTACCGGGCGTGGCAACTCCCTTGCCGTCCTTCTTGAAGTTCTTCTTACCCTTGCCTTTCTTGAACTTAGTGGTTTTATTCACCATCAACACTTGATGTTCCTTTTTGATTTCCACCTCTACTGATTTCAGCATTGAATACACCTCAGGAATGGTCTTTTCCATCCCCTGCATATTGAAGTTCATCACAAATCTCTTGTAGCTCGATGGAAGCCACTGAAGGATTCTGTCAATGACCGCGTCATCCGGGAGATTAACTCCCAGCTGAGTCAAGCAGTTATGCAACCCATACATTTTGAGTATGTGCTCACTGAAAGAACTATTTTCCTCCATCTTACAACTGAAGAACTTGTCGGAGACTTCATATCTCTCGACCCGGGCATGAGCTTGGAAAACCATTTTCAGCTCTTCGAACATCTCATATGCTCCGTGTCTCTCAAAATGCTTTTGGAGCCCCGGTTCTAAGCTGTAAAGCATGCCGCACTGAACGAGGGAGTAATCATCAGCACGTGACTGCCAAGCGTTCATAACGTCTTGGTTCTCTGGGATGGGTGCGTCACCTAGCGGTGCTTCTAGGACATAATCTTTCTTGGCAGCTATGAGGATGATCCTCAGGTTCCGGACCCAGTCTGTATAGTTGCTGCCATCATCTTTCATCTTGGTTTTCCCTAGGAACGCGTTGAAGTTGAGGGCAACATTAGCGTGGGCCATTTGATCTACAAGACATAGTGTAAAGATTTTAGACTAAGTTCATGATAATTAAGTTCATCTAATCAAATTATTCAATGAACTCCCACTCAGATAGACATCCCTCTAGTCATCTAAGTGAAACATGATCCGAGTTAACTAGGCCGTGTCCGATCATCACGTGAGACGGACTAGTCAACATCGGTGAATATCTTCATGTTGATCGTATCTTCTATACGATTCATGCTCGACCTTTCGGTCTTCTGTGTTCCGAGGCCATGTCTGTACATGCTAGGCTCTTCAAGTCAACCTAAGTGTATTGCGTGTGTAAATCTGGCTTACACCTATTGTATTCGAACGTTAGAATCTATCACACCCGATCATCACGTGGTGCTTCAAAACAATGAACCTTCGCAATGGTGCACAGTTAGGGGGAACACTTTCTTGAAATTATTACGAGGGATCATCTTATTTAAGCTACCGTCGTTCTAAGAAAATAAGATGTAAAACATGATAAACATCACATGCAATCAAATAGTGACATGATATGGCCAATATCATTTGCTCCTTTTGATCTCCATCTTCGGGGCTCCATGATCATCGTTGTCATCGGCATGACACCATGATCTCCATCATCGTGTCTTCTTGAAGTTGTCTCGTCATCTATTACTTCTACTACTATGGCTAATGCTTTAGCAATAAAGTAAAGTAATTACATGACGTTTATATTGACACGTAGGTCATAAATAAATAAAGACAACTCCTATGGCTCCTGCCGGTTGTCATACTCATCGACATGCAAGTCGTGATTCCTATTACAAGAACATGATCAATCTCATACATCACATCCTTTTGGCCATATCACATCAGGCAGCTGACGTTGTCCAGTGTGGATCCATCCCGTGACACATCATGCACGCCGAGTTGGCCGGCAAGAAAAGCATAGGTTTCTTACGCGGAAGCGTCTTCTGGATGCCGACTCTGCCAAATTCGGCCACATCACTGCCCCATTCAGCCCTTGTTGATTACAATGTTGTTGGGCATGTTAGTGTGTTGGGAGCGCGTGAGTGCCTGAATAAAAGCAGGGGGTGGCACGCGCTCTCTCTATATGCGAGAGAACTGTCAGGGAGTTGTATATAAACATTCACACGTTTGTTACCGTTTGCCTACAGATACAAAAAGACACCTACGAGACGTAAAGACGCCCTAGAGTTTCTATACTTAGAATCAACATCTTCAATCAGGGCACTTTTGCCTTATCTACATTCGCATGCAATCCCATCTCGATTCCGCACTCCTGACGAATATGCGGCGAGCCTCGAGCTCATGACCATGCAGGCACTCCACATTGAATCTTGCGCCACGAGAACAGTCAGGGCGGTAATGCGGAGAAAGGCCAAACCATCAAATCGGCATGACTCAAGTGCAGAGTCAAATCGACGGAGTGTGAATAGGAAAGGATCCAGCGAGTCGTCGCTAGATACTAGTAAGGCGTTACGCAGTACCTAGCTAGATGCGACAGTCACGGCCGCGCCAGACACGTAAGCAGTCCCACAATGGCAATAATGCCTAGCGCCTCGAGGATTCAGAGGATAAGATGACTACGTAAGCATGAATACACGGCAAGACCAAACGGCTTGATCTAATTATCGACCCGGTGGTTCTCCGCACAACTGCTTGTGTCTACTCGTGCGGGGACATGAGGAACACCATCCGCATAGGAGCCGCATCCGCTGCACCGAGAATTCGCGGGAGCGAGCTATACCGGCCTTGCGGATAATGTACACAGAATTTTAAAACTATGTTATGTCCTATTGCACTTCACCTGACAGCATAGAATCGAAGTCATCTACTCGCACTCAACTAGCAAATCGAGTTGGGAGGTGGAGATGCAGATTGCATTGATGGATGCACATAGCGCCTCGCGATTGTTAAGAATCCCTCGCTGGGTGTTGAACTCAGGCAGGGAGGTGCCGAGTCTGAGTACAAGAGGGAAAAAGGCGAGTGCCTAAGGAGAAGGCTGGGTGTTTGATGGAAGGTGCGTGTAGACATAGTAGGCTCGATCCGCCTCAAATCAGTCGCTGAGTTGTGACGGACTTGCTCTAATAATCGAGGAGTCCATGTCCAACGCGCTCGAACGGACAGGCAACCTCCGTGGTGTCGCACGATTCACAGCGTAGCTGAGTTGACGCCGAACCATGGCCTCCTTCCAACCTTGAGCATGCAAGCAAGGGGGAAGCACCGCAGAGAGTTAGAACGGGGAGCAGATACCCAATTCGCTCTGACTGCATCGGTATGCCAAGCCACGTGTGTCAGATGGGTGAGACCAGACCTACTCGCGATCTGCGGATCTCGTGCTGTGTCTAGAGGCGGGAGACTTAGCAGCCGAGCACTGCGAGAGAGGACGCACGGTGTGCACCGCTGGGAGGATGTAGAGGGATGAGGTCAGTAGGGCTACGGTGTCAGCAAGTCAGCTCCTCGTTCTCCCGACTCACCACTATTAATTCTATCTCTAAGACCGCCTAAGTGGTGGGTGCGCAACCGTGCCCTTATGGGCACCCGATACAAACCATCAACACATAGGGGGGCGTGTGTCCAAGCACAAGCTGCCGAGTGCTTCGTGCCGCGCAGCACATGGCCGCGCTCTCCCGCGCAATGCCACCCCGCAATAGGAGAATTATCCTACTGACGCCTACAGGCGCAGGGATGCCCAAGGGGGCGCACAGCCCACTAGGCCGGATGCATGCGGTCTCCTCCCACTCGCCATGGGAGGCCCTCGTCGTTCCAGGGAGTGGAGCTGTAAGCTCCCAACACCGCAGTGGACCCTCCGACGTGTAAGGGCCCTTCCGGCGGTAGAGCATGCCCGCGTACTCTTATCTGATTTCTCTGCGCGACAGCGCTACTGATTGTGCGGAGAAACTTGACCTTCCTTGTATAGAATTCAGATTGAAAGAACTTCGTTCACCCCGCGCTTGGACCATCTCCGAACACCGTGCCTAATCCGACGTGTTACATCCTTGCGGCCGGAGAGCATAACTGCGATCACATCGGGCCGAGCATAATGTAGATCTTCTCCGTATCTAAGACTTTAACGCGGTTTGCCCTGTATACCTGAATCATCCACCATACACCGCAGCGTCAGTCCGGGTCTATATACGAAACACTTAGAGGTGAATGAGAGGTCCTATAGATCGAGGTTTCGGGGACAAATGCATGAAAATACAAATGACACCTGAATATGTACTCTCCGCCACAATAGGCCAACCAGTTTGCCATCTTAGAGATGCCTTTAACGATCCTATGGGCTCTCTCCGCGATCGAGTTACTCCTCTATATGCATCTCATACGCGCTGATCATAGAATCATCTCAACAGATGTCAGTAAGGATCCTATCAAGCTCATCCGTATAGTCAATGGTCGTCTCTATCTGTCAATACTGATAGAGGAAACCCGTTACTATACCTGGGTAATGCCCGAGAACCTCCGAGTGTCTCTGTCTTTTATGTCACTCATCTCCTCATGATACCTACTGTTTCAATCCGGTCTGCCCGTATCTCGAGATCGCCGTTTTGACCACCTTAGACACACCCAATTTTAATTTTTGTTCTTTGCTTGTTGCTCCTGTGCTAAAATAATCACTTTAACTACATCATCCTAGCATATCTATGAGATTAGAGTTGGCATTTTGTATTCTCTCTAATTAGGTTTGTAGTGCGATCACACAGCTTTGGTCTATAGTGAGCTCGACTTCTATGTAGGAGATGCAATTGTTATACTCGATCTTGCCCTGAGTGGAAGCCTACAAGAGGATAACACTATTCTCCGTCATACGAGTGACTAAATCGCTCAGTCTCTGATTCGTGCCAACTGAAACAACAAAATTACACTCTCTTGGAGTATATACCTATATTGTGAAGCGTTGTACTATTAAATACCGAAACTCCAGCTGCATTAGATCACCTACAAATTGCCTACACATTTACTCGTTGCTGTAAGATATTTGGCTACACACAGATTTTTGGAGGTTACAGAATGTTCGACACCAATAGGCACTCCTAATATTGCAGATCACTGAGACGATGCACGATATTTCCTTCGTATGTTTTTCTAGACCAGATTCTATGGTGATATATTGACTTGACATTTGACCTATTTTCGCTGTTTTCTAGTATTAAAGCCTAAAGGAAATTCAATGAGATGATTATAACATATATAATTCTTGTTAGGATCAGTGCTTATGAGGGAGCAATTGGTAGTCAGATGTTCGACAGTAAATTATGAACTACATCTATCTTCGACCTGATATAAATTGTCGAATCTTCGCTCGATTTGATTCTCTATACTACCGAGCTTAACAGTTTTTCGGTTATCTAAGAATTGTATCGAGTCCTAAGTGGAATAGTCCATTATTGTAGCAAAACACGCTTATTGACTATCTTTGGTGGATAATACAAGATTCGAGCGCTAATGTGCGAAACTATAGAGGCAGCACACTAAGGAGGACAGAGAGCCCTTGTAGAGGTTGTCCGGGATGTGCTCACAACACGACAATACTGTATAGGATAAATTCCTGCGCAATAACGCCAATTACATTAGAAGCCTATAAGAACAATTTAGTATGCGAATGCTATCATGAACAAAAGTAAATATAATAATAACCATTTTACTATGCCGGCATCTCTAGGGCATATATTAGAGCCAGCTTTTGCTGAGTCCATCTCATCTGCAAGTCATGCCTGAACATACTTTGTTCACCATTGGAGCAATATACTTTTTATCTAGAGCGGACCAACAGTCATTATGATCAGTGCAGAGGCTTGGAGAACTTCTCGAGGATTCAGATTCAGATTTTTTCCTACTTTAGATTTCCTCTTCGATGCGAATTATAAGAGTCTATCTCAAACGGCCAGTCACACGTGCTTATGTTACGCTCCAGTGTCACCATAGATCCGTAGTTATTGCGACGACACAAACACCTACCTGCCCGGTCGAATTACCTATGACTTTCATCAATCTGGAATTAAGACTTCAGTCTATGTGCATGCACTACGTCGCAATATCTAGACTGATTTTCTATATATATCTAGAGGAACGGAGGTTTCGTATAAAGAGTTCAGTATCCTTGACTGTACAATTTAAGACACATTGAGATGCACTGTCTCTACTAGTATCAATTTTTATCTATTGAACTTTGAAGAACCGTTACACCAATCCCACGGCTGTCTCGAGGTATTATTTTCATATTATCTGGGTTTCCTCGCTCACACGTGTCCTGGAATAAATGGATGGTGCACTAGCCAACATGGGTATTATTACATAAGACTCATTATTCTGCTAGTATTAGTGTTTTATACTTGGGAGCAATGGTCGCAGTAAAACTCGCGATGCAGGGATTCGCTCTTTTGTCTTCCTTGAGACTACTATGTGCCAGTTGGTCTAGCTAGAGTCTACTTGGCAGAGTTTGGTGACTGTGGAGCCATAACTTGGAAATACATATGATGACGGGATAGCTGAAGTCGGCTAGAGTGCAACAGTACCAGCGCTTGAATTGTCTCGCGTGTATCCAAGAGTTGAAGTGAGTGTTCTTTGATTGGTCTACCTTATTGAGTGGTCGGTCGGCTGGACTTGGCACTGGGTCCCAAGTGGCGGCAGGCCCGATCCTGTGTTCTACTTCTCTGGCTTAGAATGATGGCGGCTGGACCTACAATGGAGAGTCTCGCCACTACTGAGCTATGTGCCGCACTTCTACGTGTCCCTTGGTTCTACTAGCGAGCGCGGTGACTTTGTAGATTCTTGTCTTGCTACAGTCCAGTTCAGCATGGCGCTACCAGCCCTTTATGCTAATGTTGCAGTCCATTGATTATACACCTTCCTCCGTCTGCCACATTGGCTTCGGTAAACCTGCGCAGCACGGGAGCGCGCCCACAACACGGGAGGCACGCCACCGCAGCATTGGTGGCAGCGGTAATGACGGCGGGATCATGCCCGCTCCGACCCGCCCGCCCGTTTGAGAGTTTGGTGCACCACGGCGCAGTGCTCGGCTGGCGACTCCCATACCCCGCTCGTGGAGCAGACTTGACACACATCATGACCTCTCCCTCATGCCTCCCTATATCAACTCGACACATGAAGAACTCCATGAACGTAGGCTCTGTAGTATTGATGAGTCCATAGACCATTCCGAGATAGTCTGCCTCATCAAGACTTTCCACCCATTTGCCTGTTGGTAGGTCAGTGCAAAGACTCAGCCTCATCCGTACTTGTCGATACCAAGCGAGGTTGGATTGGCTATTGCATCATCAATACGCGGAGAGCTGGACCATTCCGTATGTGTGGCCAACTCCATCCTTATAAGTTATCTCTCTGGTCATGAGCGCAATCGTCCTGGCGGCCTTCACACTTCATGGCACATGCTCCGCTGAGCGATAAAATGACCAAAGAACGGCATCAATGCTGGTAAACCCCCATGGTTGGAACAGTGAGGGAGCCATTACCGGTGGATACAATATGTTTGTTTAAGTATCGAGGAGAGTATGGGTGAGTAATGCGGAGTTGTAAGTATAAAAGTGCGGAAAGGTGGTGCTCGATGACTATTTCGATGTCTTGCGCTGCTGCATTGATCTGAGGGAACCGGCAGGATTGTAATACAGAGAGGCATTGCCACACGAGCCAGGTCAGGGTACGCTTGGCCAGGAATGACGATACTGTAGCCATATTGTCATTATATATGTATTTTAACCTGGGGCGGTGGTAAAGTGCTGTGTAATAAAGAGGAGGAGGCTGACAGCCATAAGCTATTAATATAGGTATGTGTGTGTGGTGTGTGGGTGTATGTAAATAGCGGTCAAGAAGTTCATTAATACAGCGAGGCCGCTCAATAGAAAAACAGGACGAGATAGAAGGGCGACCACAGAAAGATTGTAAATGAGAGGATATAACTACAGTTAGCGGATCGACCGAGGTTGTTTGATATCAAAGGGGATTATTTTAATAGAGAGACTCATCGATTGAGAGCTCGCCCTTATTTTGTCACATTGCAGCTGCCCAGTACGAGTCATACTTATTCAGTATGGTGAATATTTTCAGATTAAATAGAATGGCTTGAGCTTCTCGTCACAAAATTCACGAGAGAGGCTCTCTCAGTTCCTCCGTCGAAATCGCGGATTCCGAGCCTAGACTTTGACAGCAGCCCTGGGCTCTCGAGAAGCCTCGCTCACATAAAGTTATTATCTTATCTTCTCTATCGTGGATTGTTCTATGCAGTAGATAGTTATTCTAAGATGGAGTTGCTGCCACAGGAGTAGCAAAAGTTGAAAACATTTACCTATAACAAAATGTTCGATTACACAAATTTGTAGAAATGGAGCGCCCGATACGCCAAATTATGCATATAGTCATTATATTAAAAGACACAGGTGATTTGTTCACAAGGATAACTCCGGTGGTCAATGTGCGCAGAACCTAACGTGCCTACTATACTCTGAGCCTTCATCAACTAAAATCAAGCACCCTCTCCTATGCGTAGTTCGTTTGACACTATAACTAAAGCACACATGTGCTATTTCCATCTGAAGTATATTATCTTGCACGAACATAACAGCTTGCATATATGAATGTGAGAGCAGGCTATGTATATGTTAAGTAAACATTGCCGTATATATATATTTGTGTATACATACGCAAGTGTAGTACTGGAGAGTTGTCGCGCCAATCTAGAAGATGGAGAAGGTGTAAGAAATACTAGTAATGCCGTGCTACATTGAAAGAGTAAAGTTACAAGAGTAGTAAGCATATACATAGTGCAAGCTCATGGCCATAGTTTTGTAGGGGCTATAAATTAGACAACAAGCTTTCATTCGCGCCTAGAGAATTAAAATTTAGGACAGCACATCCTAAATTAACTTTCAAATTATTCCGGTAGACATTCTGGAGGCTTGCAGTATGAATCCACCTGCTTAAGAGGTAGCTTGATTCGATACATCATGTCATAATCTCTTTGATCCAATAGAATTACTCCGGAATCTAACCATGTCATGCTGCAGATAAAGTTAAACTTTACGGCATAGTGATCCTACATGTACCATGTTAGCGGATTCAAGCTACGATCTTCGCCCTCCCATCGTCCTCTTCCTCTGGCCGATACTTTCACATCTTTTGCTTGAATCTTGTCAATCCTAATAGGTTGTCTAATTCCATTACCTCGCCAAGCGCCTTTTGTGAGATCATATGGAAAGCGATGTAACATCCTCCATGCTCATGCGCTCGGAAGTTAGCGATTGCTGGTCCCTAATATCAAACCGTGATAAACCTTCCTAATTTTTGCTGCTCTTGTTCAATGGCTAATACGACTGATATGAAACGTGTATGGCTAGGGATTGTCTTTAATAATTCTCCCCATCTTTATTATTGATCCTTTTGGACGAAGGAAGCCAGCGGCAGACCTGCCAGTGAGTTCAAGCCATATCTAAGCGAGACCGCAGAGGAACATCTGAGCAGATTTCTCTGTCTTGTGCATGGTGATTTTTTGACGTGTTTGCTAACCACACGAGGCAAAAGAGTAACTAGGACAAACCCGAGATCTCCTAATATCTTGGTACCGTGCGTCTACAAATTTTTGACCGATTAAAGCTAACAGTAAAAAGAGATATCCTCACCGGAGAGTAAATTAGACGTCGGTCTCCAGAAATCCGCGTGCAGGGTAAAGTGGCGGCGGAACGAAGGGCCAGTGGGCTTCATGCGGCATGCGCATGCTGGGCTACGACATATGCATTACAGTGCACTGCCCAGGCGAGCGAACACCTGGATCACCTGATTGTTGGCCCGCCGCGTCATCGTCCTCTCTGTGCGTCCTTTAGACTCCTATCTCTAGAAGTCTCCTAAGGAACTTGGAGTAATTTACAACCCGAATACACCTAGCCAAGTCTCAGACCAATACCGCATACATCCACCAGATCGTCCTGTCGAGAGATTTCCGCGCGCTCTGAAGCGAAAAGGCATCGGATTTCAACCCCGTCTGCGTGAAACGAACGGCCGCGTACGCTAGTTGATCGTGAACATGCGTCTGAAGCGAAAGGCATCCTTTCACCGTCGCGGAAGAACGGGTGTAGATGACGTCGAACTCATCGCCGGTGATGGTTCTAACCTTGTACTCACCACCGATCATGGAGATTTGGGACGCCATGGATTTGGGAGGAGGGTTAGGATTAGTGGAACTGCCGTAATGTGAATGGACGGGACGACTAGGAGCGAACCGCCGTAGTATTGAAGGACGTGCGGGGACGAGTAGGAGCGAACTGCCAGTGCGAACGGCAGGGTAGTGGCTTTCCATTCTCCCATGATACGGGCTCTGAGAGCCCTTGGATCTGAGATCGAATGGTTGCATGGCGTGATTCTAGACCTATGGGTGAATATCCTATCGGTGGGTTATTCTTGCAAATTTTCAGCAACTTAGCATGCGACCGTTTGATCTCAGATCCCTGCCAGCAGCTGTCTCGATCTGTCGCAGCACTACCACGACAGTCGCGTCTCGTCATCGGCTGGCTTTGCTCGCCTAAGTACACATCATCTCAGATTGTTTTCTCTCAACTACTCTTGTAAACTGGAGTCGGCGATGCGTTTCCCTTGGGGATCGCAGTTAATCTTCTTTGGATTGAGGGATGAAAGGATTATGACACACGCGATGCTTGATTAGGTAAATCAGCTTGACTGGTGCGCACTAGTGGTGTCTATCTCTAGGTTGACAGTCACATTCAGCGGATCAGCACTTCCATACTACACACGCGATAGGTATTTTGGCTATAAGTTGGCTATACCATCCGTATCAGTATGTTTTGGTGATTTACATATTACTTCTCTGCGTAGATCTCTCCTCTCTGGTACACTTCGATGAATCCGCCATCCGTGCGCGTCTGACACAAATATATGTTTGTTTGAGAGCGTTTTGACACAGCTAGGTGTAGATGCCAAAACGTTAATATATTTGATGGCGGACACACGGAGTCACTCGTCTATGAAGTTATCTGTCTATTGGAGCTCAAGGAGTGGATCTGACTCAGAAGATCCGAAATGAATTAGTGTGTGATCCATATTTTAATTATACGGGTCGATTCATACTGATGGATTGGCGTATTCTATTACATTAGCTATAGTACTCAGAGAGGAGTTGCTTGGCTACGCTAGTTGTGACATGTCATTCGTGCTTTAGCGACGTGTTTCTATCTTACTCCATATGCTGATAAAGGGATAGATCTCAGACTACTGTGGCATACAGTACTCTTCGTCTGATTTAACTTGTACCACTATATCAACATCTTTATGCTATGAGTGGCAAACTTAAGCCACTCTGTAGGAGGCAAAGCTAGAGCCAGTCATACGTGAACTTATACACATGTCTTAGCGTGTTGTCGATAAACCGTCGAAGGACGAGAGGCACTAAATGATAAAAAGTGGTATGAACGTTGGCTGGCTTCTATCTGCCAAGAGCTATACCTCTGACCGTCTACAATTGTGGAGCATGGGTTAAGAGCACAGTGTTGCTTATTTGTAGTGGTAGTCTAGGTAGATACTAGGAGACTCGACGTAGTCGTCCTATGAGTTGACAAGCGCCAAAACGCGATTAGTTTAGCACCGCAGTTAAAATGATAATGGCAGAAGTCAAATACGGGGCCCCACCTAGTAACATCCACCCAGTAACTCGCTATCAAATCACACAGCCCTACGTTTGCAGCAGCCTACTCCCTCGTCTTCTCGCGTCTCTGTCGAACCGACTAGGCAGAACTGCCCCGCCTACCGTGCAGGAAAAGCCCGCGCAGTATACTCCCTCCGTCTAGGTGACCAAGGTGGAGAGGAAAACGAGAGAACTTAATGTTTAGTATTTGCTAAGGCTGGTTGTAATGGTACTAGCCTTAGCAATTTTGATGAGGTGTCATAGAATTAAATGAAGAAAGAGAGAGAGTTGAGTACTATGTGTCATACATGGCAATAAATAAAGTACTACATGATACTAATATATGATACATGGCGCAGGAGTACTAAGTATTATTAATACATTTTGCTAGAACTCATCTAGATGAGATATAATTTGGTCTCATTCATCTTTTATAGCCATTGGATGTGATGCTATATAAGATGCGTGTGTGCTGACATGGGTTGTATTTGTTCTTGTGCAACGAACTGACCACTGCATGTCATGTTTGATAGTCTCAAGTCATTAAAAGCATACAAGCCCCACATCTCTTCTTGGTTGATTCCTCTATTTATGTCAAAAAATAAGAAACAACGTGAGAGTTAATGCACCACGCCTATGTGTTTACTATTTGGTTTTCGTAAGATGACTTAATACTCACCTAGACGGAGGGAGTATTCGATTTGACAGCGGGCGGCGCAGTTCCCGATACGGCTTTAATGCAGACGAGGGAGGATAGCGGTTCCCTGATATGTTGAACGACCAATGCATCCTCCTTCAATTAATGCATGACGGGAAGTCATCAGATCGAGTGATCGCTCTCGAGAACAATAGGCTGCACTCGAGGTTGTGGAATGACTTCATCAATACGGCAGTTCCGCCACAGCAGACACATTTGCAGAGTCCATATTTAAAAGGTAATTCTTATATTTACGTCGCTCACTCTCTTGATACCATTTCGATATAGTTGTTAAATTACACATAGTGTATTGTACGTACAGAGCGCAATACAGCATATATCACTCTGACGAGATCACAGCACTTACATACGAGCTACGGTCATAGCAATGCATTGTGCGCACAGTCGCTTCAATCAAAAAGATGGTTATGTTCCATGGCGGGATGCGCGTTACTACGAGTGGTGGTCATCTTAGATCTGGACTGCCACCGAAATACGTCTACTTACGAAGATATGGATGCCTGATGACGGCACCCGCGTCGTGCATTTGGGCGCTCGTAAGCAGATCGAGTCTATGATAACGGTTGTATAGATGCCTTTCTTCATGAACTTTGACCTTTCGACGATCTGGAATGGAGCATAGCGCCGCCTGTTATGGTCGGCGCGACTTTAGCGGAACTCTTGAGTGCTATAGCGATCACAAGATAGAGTTACGTTGATGTCACATAGCACAATGCGACGCTCTATAGGTGTCTCCAAAGGTAACTTGTGTGGGTTAGGCGTATTTCGAGATAGGATTTGTCACTCCGATTGTCGGAGAGGTATCTCTGGGCCCTCTCGGTAATGCACATCACATAAGCCTTGCAAGCATTGCAACTAATGAGTTAGTTGCGGATGATGTATTACGGAACGAGTAAAGAGACTTGCCGGTAACGAGATTGAACTAGGTATTGAGATACCGATCGATCGAATCTCGGGCAAGTAACATACCGATGACAAAGGGAACAACGTATGTTGTTATGCGGTCTGACCGATAAAGATCTTCGTAGAATATGGGAGCCAATATGAGCATCCAGGTTCGCTATTGGTTATTGACCGGAGATGTCTCGGTCATGTCTACATTGTTCTCGAACCCGTAGGGTCCGCACACTTAACGTTACGATGACAGTTTATTATGAGTTTATTTTTGATGTACCGAAGGTTGTTCGGAGTCCTCGGATGTGATCACGGGGACTTGACGAGGAGTCTCGAAATGGTCGAGACATGATCAAGATTGGATTTGCGACATTGGATCCGACGGTACGACATTGAGAATGATAGCCACATTGACTGTGAGGTACGCGGCTGCACGTGCCGCGAGCGCCTCCGCCCTTGCTAAATTTCGTCATGGACAGCCTAACACATCCACCGTGTACGAGAGGAGGTACAGTACGAAGATAATCTTACAGTTTGGTGAAGGCCAGTGAGGACTCTATGACCATTCGGGCTCTTCGCTCGAGAACGGGTGCCGGGATGGGGAAGCCTTGGATGCCTTTGCTAGAACGCGAGCGCGGATAACCGACCCTCCCCGGAGAAGTATTGGGCATTTGGCCCTAAGTGGCCACGAAGAGAAGGGGAGGGCAAGAGCTCCCAGCGTGCTCCCCTTCAAAGCCGTCGGTCCGTGGCGCTGGCGCAATAAGCGAGTTTGAGGAGGACCGCACGCGTTCCGTGGTCCATTGGAGCTAAGCGGTAAGGGGGACCGTGCGCCATCTCTCTCTTCTTTTGCTCTTCTTCTGCTCAACTCTACCACTGTGATGCAGCATCAATCGTGGGCTATTCTTTGTGCTGTTGTGCATTCCTCGTTCAGTCAACCCTACCACCGTTCTCTGACTGTTTGCCGCTCCTTCCAGCAGAGTCTTGACACCGTTGCTTGAGATGAGTCTCTACTCGTCACTCATACAGCTGGTGAGACCTTAGTCTACCTCAGCTCTTGCTGCAACTTCTTTAGGCTTTGGCCGGTGCTTCATCCCTCTTTGCTCTCACCCAACTTTCGATGCGGAAGGCAGGCACGCATTCCTTGCTCCTAACCACCAACCTCAGTATATGTAATATATATCCTACGCGTATGTCGAGTGTTCTCTCAGGTTCTGAATATCTTCGAACAAGAATGACCAATATTTACGCGTCCTCACTCGTGCGGAGGCAGGATGTAGATTGGTGATTTGATTGCCGAGAAGGTCACTACTGCGACAGTTCTCGAAAAACGTAGATTCGTCTCTTCTCTTCAATATTTCGCTCGGACTCAGAACTAACATTACATTCACCCTGATATTTTGCTGCGCGTACTACTGAAGTCTCCTGAGCGGCGAACTTCGTCATCGAGCGTTGAACACGCACGGGCACATGTGCTAGTCAAAGGAAAGGCATGCCCGGAGCGATTCGCGTTACAGTCGCAGACCGCGTCCACGGTGCTTGATGGTTGCCTGAGACCCGACTATCACGCGTGTCATACATGCTTCCACGCTGTCGTTCAATGAGGTCGTAAGTTACAACTCTCCCCTCGTGCTAATGCATCCATGATCTTGAGTGTGTGCGTAGGACAGCCCCGGAATCGGTGATGTAGCATACTACGCGCAGACCGGCATGTACACTAAACCTACACGTTCCACCAATAGCTATAGGGATTCACGAGCGTGTTTGGCCAGGGAAATTTAGGCATTAATCTTCACTCTTCATGGACCCTCACCAAATCTACACTGATGAAGTGATCGCTCTGGACAGGCAAGGTGTCAGGAGATGATAGTTGGTCTGACCTGATGACGGTCCGATGAGTTTCCTTCTTGGAGATGAGGAATAGTGGTCGAGCCGTGAACCCTTCAAAGATCAAGTCTCCTCGGATATGCCAGCAACGTAATTCAGGCTCTCGAATCTGATCTGATGACCAGGGGCGTAGCTGTCGATCTGTTCAAGGTGACCAAATGAATTGGCACAGAGCGAAGCCGCCGAACACAAAACGTTGACCGGGGAGGAAGTTTCCCCGAAAACAACATCGTTGTTGATGATATCGAGCGAGCCATCGACCTTCTTGCGCTGACATAGTGGTTGAAACCAATGAACACGATGGAAACACGAGACTATAGGTCGTTTGCTGCTAAACATGTAAGCCAAGAATTTGAGTCGTCAGGAGCGGTGGATTGCGGGCTTTGCCACGTAGAGTAACGTATTGAGCAGTTCGTTCGAGGGAGTACTTGACTAAGCCTGCTAGAATCAAAGAGAACAAAGGGACATTCTGGTACATCCTAGATACTATATATTACTCAGGTGATCTCAGGCCGATTATATCTAGGTATGGATAGGAGTAAAAACCCTACCTTTCTACCTTGGATGCAGCACCTTTGGATGAGTATACGATGGCTTGAGAGATTGACAAAAAAGCGCTAGGAACCGCTATGCGTATGATTCGGTGATTATCCATGTTATTATCTACCTAGATGAGTCAATGATTTGTAGTATGAATACAATGACGACTCGTGGGGACAGCGACACCCACAACGCTTATGTGGCTTTGGTAGATCGGGCAATTGAAGGATAAGAGAAAAATAGAATATGACTAAATGTAATGTGGTAGAGTTCACTCCACAGAGTTTATAAAGGAGTATATCCTGGTGATGACGATTAGCATGCACGCGACGCGACGGCACAGAATCATCTTAGCTCTAAATCCTATAAAGTAGTGTGTGAGACATTTAGTGAATGAGGTAAGTATGGCTCGAGATTGGATGAGACCAAATACCTGATAGAGTCACACCCTTTGTATCTCACCTCATCTGAAGCATGGCAACTCAAGCACCACGGGCCGGCACCTGCAGAACCCTACTAATCAATCGGACGTCTGCGCTCACTTCATCATGCCACCACCTCTATTGCGTGTCCTCTCGCAGGATGATGTCTGTCACATGTATCATTTATCACAGAGAGAGCGCAGGCACCAATGGTATCGATACATATTCTAATAGACTACACTTGTGTGCCACAACTACATAGTGAGTAGGCACATAGGAGCTATTTAATCTCTATTCACAATAATGAGGCCCAGCAAGTAGGCTAAGAGCCTCAAGAGGCGCATATTGTCACACATTATTTCTTTTGGTCGTTCACGGCAATATTTGTGGGCCTAAGTGTGTGTGTTCACTTGACTAGGTTGCTTGTATGAATCACCAAGAAATCTTCACACTCTAAGGTTAACTCAACTTGCGCGATACATTCAGCAATCATTCCCAGATTTGCCACATGTGGTAGAATCATGAATAAGCTCCTATTGAGTAGTAGACAGCATAGTTACTCAGCATCAAACCACCTTGGATGCTCAGAAATTTGCCTCATGTGCCTATGTCATGGCACGGTATTCCATCACTACTTCTATTTGTTTAAGTTGGGTAGTAAAGCCCAAACATCCTAGTTTTGGCAGCACCGGTCAGCTTCATACGGAGGCGGATATGAACAGACTATTTAGCAGGTTTAGCCGATGTTTGAGAAATGATATGGTCATGCCATAGCAATGGAGCCGTTATTCATTTCTCTTCTCTCGTGCCGCTGAATGCCACACTGTTGACCTATCAAAAGTGGAGAAAGCTTCAGTGTGTCTAATGACTAGTCGCCAAGACAGGGACACCTACGTAATAATGATGTAGAGTTGATCAATTGTATCATTGTCGGAAGCCTTATAACTGCGGCTTAGGCGCGAGCAATATGAGCATTGGAGAATTATTTTAGTAACCTTCATGCATTGGTTGCGTCACCTTTTTCGTTAGAGGCATAGGCTTTTCGCGGAACTAACACTGCGCTCAAAATCGATGCCAAGTTGTATACTAACGCCCATTACGCAGACAATGGTGGTCGGGTTGGAGCCTCATGGCTGAAGTAGGGTGCCAACAAAGGCTAGGAGACGTTCCGGTGGCGTATGAAACTAGAGGATTATGATGTGCACACACCTGAGGTTTGGTGAATAAAATAACGGGATACTAACCTGTAGATACTATAAGTGCTCCAGCAGTAGAGTGATATAGATGTCCTTTTGAAACTCTAGTGTGTACAAGAGCCAGTGCATTTGTTGATGTAACTACTTGCGATGTGTCGGTTATGCCAGTCAGAATCGTGAGGGCAGTAGCGAATGTTGGTTGACTGTGGAGCAGGCCTAAAGCGCGCGGTCACAATTGCGGGTGGTGCGGTGGTAGACGACAAGTTAAGATGTTCGCACGCATCACTGTCAGTCTATCTCTAGGACCCGCATGTGCACTGCTAGCACAAAGAGGGCGAGAGAGACGGAGTATGGGGCAGACAGAGGGAAGCTGAGTGTGAGTTATCGGCGGGGGAGACAAGGACTCCCATGAGCAGTGAGTAACAATACCAATCCATTTCTACTGTACTTTTGACATGTGGATCCCCTATTTAAGCGTTTCGTGGTCCGTTACCCTGTTCAGTGAGTGAAGGTATAAGGACAAGGATGCAATAGGGCAGTGATAGCCACGTTTCAGACTGGATTCATGACCTACTGTTTTTTTACAGATCGGGAATGTTAGTTGTACGCTCGCCGAAACTGATGGCCCTCTATGGGGGAGCATGTTTGGCGAGGTTTGCATTCTCAAGTTTATTCGTATACATTTGCACTCATGTTCATGTTGCCTTGCGAGTTAGCATTTAAGACATTCTTGTTCATTCATTGATCACTTGCATCATCATTGCCGTTCTCGCGAGAGACCTGTGAATCATCGGGTTCCCAAGTTATCCAGTCCAATTGTCCGTTTTGAGCCCTAAGATCTATCCAAAGCAGCAACGTCGGGCCCACTCATCCGGTTTTTACACAGATTGCATGGCAATGTTCGAAATAGTATTAATTATAAGTAGGACAGGAAAATGTCTTTGCGAATGGGTTTTTGAAAGTTTTACTGGCATTGTCTTTTTGTCACGTGTAGATACAGAATCCTTTCCGGAATTTTTGGCAAGTCCCCTTCAAGTTCATTGCATTCGGATTCGTTTTGATAGTCCAGATATCGTTCACCGATTAATTATAGGCGACGAGCAGAGAAACGCTGTATGCCTGCGGTTCTATTTTCGGACCAATTCTTTTCATTTGCACGTGCGGAGCTTTCGTATGATTTCAGGTCTCCGGTATACCTATTTCGCAGGCCACGCGCCTCAGCTAATACTCTATCGCTATACTAAGCGTCGGATGACCGCTGCCTAACACGTCCACACTATATCGTAACTGGGTACCACAGACCCCAGAGTGACTTCTCAGAACCTAGACTCTTGCGACTTGCATCGCGCTTGTTAATCCGAGCTAGCTGCCGCGTCACCTCTCACGATGGTTGCTGGTTGACTTTGTGTGAAGCTTGGCGACCGATTTTCAGAATAGCTCTTCCTCGGACTGCCGATCCGGGAAGTCGTCAACTCTGATGGCTTGAGGAATAATGGAAGTAGAAGCGTCTGTGTACCGAGATTTGCGATGAGCCCGCATAACGTCTCAACAAAACATCTCCGTTTTGTTATTGGACTTCTTAGCCTCTAAATTTCTTGAGCCTATTGTCCAGAGAACAAGCCAACATGCCTCTTGGATGCCCCGAAGTAATAGGCACGATCCCGCGCCAGGGCCGAGTTATCGCCCCTCATATATGACCTATACGACCTCACTTCACTTCACTCATATGGAGCCTATAACTAGTCTTATACTACTTGACGAAATCGCTATGTAGGATGTTCCCATCTATATTTGCATAGACTCCGCGCCGCCATCTTTGTTTATATGACGCTCTCTCTCATCTCTTCTGTTGGAGCCTCTTCGCCATTAGCATCCATTTAGCTCACCTGAGTGTACCACGTAATTCGTGCTGGACACTATTGAAGCGCTCCGTATACTTTCACGCTACTTCCGTGACCCACTCAAGACCAGCATCATTAGACGCGCGCTCTTCCTGCATTGCCTCTCCTTTAAACCTTCCTCGGCTATGAAGAGTCAGCTGCTGGAGTTCCGCTTCATTTCAGACCTCCGATTCTTCGGAGCAGCGGCTACATGATGCTTCTAGTATTTTTGAAGAATGCTCTCATGCTTCACTTAGATTTATTTGAGAGTTTATTAATTTTTTGGAATTCTCTCATGCTTCACTTATATTATTTTGAGAGAGAAATTTTTATGCTCATGTTCTTCACTTAAATTTGTTTGAGCTTATCAAAAGCAACATATGAAACTAGTCCCAAAGTGATAGATATTCAAGAGGGATATAATAAAAACTTTCATGAAGATCATTGGACAAAATAAACTTGATTCTTTGTAATAGTTTTGAGATATGATGATAGTGATATGTGAGTCATGTTGGTGAGTAATTATGCTTTAGTAAGAATATTGGTGTTAAGGTTTGTGATTCCCTATGCAAGCACGAAAGTCAATAGTTATGCAATGAAATTACATCCTACTTGGTGCATTATTCGGTGTTAGTTATGCTTAATGCTCTTATGTGATTTTCATTTCTTGGTTGGTTGCTTCTTTTTGCTAGCCTCTTCCTTGTACTAAGGGAAATACTACTTGTGCATCCAAAATCTCTAAACCACAGTTTTGTCTTCAGGGACTCAAACCAGCGAGCCGCCAGGGGCACCCGAAGCATGAACCTCCGATGCCGAGCCGCCGACCAGCAACCCCGACGTCGTCAGGAACTGCCAGCACCGCCCATGGTCTCGCCTCCGGCCAGAACGGGTCGTCCCCGACCTCCACCGCTGTGGATCCGCCTCCCCTGCCATCCCGCGCACTGAACCTCGTCGGAGACGCGGTAGGCCGCCGCTGTCGTCCTGCTCCAAGGCGAAGCGCGGCCCACTTGATCCTCTGCTTCGTCGACCTGCTTCCTTCCCCTTGAGCCAGATCCGCGCCAAGGCCCAGCTCGCCTCGATCCAGTCTGGATCGACCTCCCGCACCCAAGACCCCGCAGCCGCCGCGCCTTCTTCCTTTGTTTTGTTCGAGCAAGGGAGAGAAGCGCGCATGCAAACCTCTGCAACGTCCACTCGTCCAGACGCGCGTTGACCTCAGCGTCAGACCGCGCGAAGCCCAGCTCCAGGCCGGCCTGCCTCTTGCGCGCCTGGGCCGCAACCGCGCTCCGAGCCGCTTCGGCGCTAAGGTCAACCATGGCCTCCTCTCAGGCCCAGCGCCTTTCTCACTGCGCCAAAGGCCTCGAAGGCCCACTGTGAGCAGCGCCCCCAGCCCCTCCAGTTTCGGCCCGTTTCATATTTTTTCTCTGCCTGGCGAATTTAGTTATTTTTTCCAGAGAACGCAGTTTTGCAGAATAGTCCCTAGAGTTCATGCATTTAATATCTCACAAACCGTGCATCGGATTAAAATAAGTTATATATGAAACTTAGAATTTGGTGTAGATTAATAATTTGCCACTTTCATCTATGTTTGAGATGTTTAAAATGGTGTTTGATTAAATTTGCTCCTATGCCATGTTAAAATGCTTTAATTCATAACTAAATAACTGTAACTCCGAATTTAATAAACTTTATATGTAAATGGGGTGGAAAAATGCCTAGTTTAACATGGTGGCTTTACTTGGCATGTTTAACAACTATAAAATATGGTTTAGGTAGTTTTCTTTGCTTCACCCTCTTGCCATGTTTAACAACATTTAATATTGTTGGGTACATAAACAAGATCGAACTTAGTAAGTCACGTGGTGTTTCGTCAATATGCAACGGAGTTGCATATTGAGCTCCACTTAATTTGTAGTATTGCTTGTGCATTTTGCCATGCCATTTATCATTAAACCGGACATGCATCATACTTGTTTGCGCATAGTGCCAAGCTTATGTGATGTTTGTTCACCATGATTGTTTGCTTCTTTCCGGTGTTGCTTCTTCGGGTTGGTTCCGATAACGTCGTGTTGTGAGGATTCGTTCGACTATGTCCGTTTGTCTTCTTCATGGACTCGTTCTGCTTCCTTGCGGGATCTCAGGCAAGATGACCATACCCTCGAAATCACTTCTATCTTTGCTTGCTTAGTTGCTCGCTCTTTTGCTATGCCTATGCTGCGATACCTACCACTTGCTTATCATGCCACCCATATCGTTGAACCAAGCCTCTAACCCACCTTGTCCCAGCAAACCGTTGTTTGGCTTGTTACCGCTTTGCTCAGCCCCTCTTATAGCGTTGTTAGTTGCAGGTGAAGATTGAAGTTTGTTCCTTGTTGGAACATGGAGATACTGTTCTTTGTTGGAACATGTTTACTTGTTGGGATATCACATTATATCTTATTTAATTAATGCATCTATATACTTGGTAAAGGGTGGAAGGCTCGGCCTTATGCCTGGTGTTTTGTTCCACTCTTGCCGCCCTAGTTTCCGTCATATCGGTGTTATGTTCCCGGATTTTGCGTTCCTTACGCGGTTGGGTAATAATGGGAATCCCTTGACAGTTCGCCTTAAGTAAAGCTCTTCCAGCAATGCCCAACATTGGTTTTACCATTTGCCACCCAGCCTTTTCTTTTCCCTTGGGGGTCGCGCACTCAAGGGTCATCATTATTTTAAACCCCCGGGCCAGTGCTCCTCTGAGTGTTGGTCCAACTTGTCAGCCGCCGGTGGCCACCAGGGGCAACTCTGGGCTGGCCTACTGGAAGTTTAGACAATCCGGTGTGCCCTGAGAAAGAGATATGTGCAGCTCCTATCGGGATTTGTCGGCACATTCGGGCGGTGTTGCTGGTTTAGTTTTACCCTGTCGAAATGTCTTGTTGTACCGGGATACCGAGTCTGATCGGAATGTCTCGGGAGGAGGTCTATTCCTTCGTTGACCGTGAGAGCTTGTGATGGGCTAAGTTGGGACACCCCTGCAGGGATTTGAACTTTCGAAAGCCGTGCCCGCGGTTATGGGCAGATGGGAATTTGTTAATGTCCGGTTGTAGAAAACCTGAAGTTGACCTTAATTAAAATGAATCAACAGCGTGCGTTACCGTGATGGTCTCTTTCCGGCGGTGTCCGGGAAGTGAACACGGTGTTGGAGTTATGTTCGACGTAGGTTGTTTTAGGATCACTTCTTGATCATACTTTTATCGATTGTGCTTTGCCTTCTCTTCTCGCTCTCATTTGCGTATGCTAGCCACCATATATGCTAGTCGCTTGCTGCAACTCCACCTCATACCTTTTACCTTACTCATAAGCTTAAATAGTCTTGATCGCGAGGGTGCGAGATTGCTGAGTCCCTGTGGCTCACAGATACTTCCAAAACCAGCTTGCAGGTGCCGATGAGTTCGTGCAGATGACGCAACCAAGCTCAGGAGGAGCTCGATGAAGATCTTGTCCTTTGTGTCGTTTTCGTTCTAGTTGATCAGTAGTGGAGCCCAGTTGGGGTCGATCGGGGACCTTTGTCGCATTTGGGGTTCTTCTTTTATTTTGGTTCCGTAGTCGGACCTTGAGTGTATTTGGATGATGTAATGCTTTATTCATGTAATTGTGTGAAGTGGCGATTGTAAGCCAACTATGTATCTTTCCCTTATGTATTACATGGGTTGTTTGAAGATTACCTCACTTGCGACATTGCTTTCAATGCGGTTATGCCTCTAAGTCGTGCTTCGACACGTGGGAGATATAGCCGCATCGAGGGCGTTACAAGTTGGTAAATCAGAGCCTTCCCCGACCTTAGGAGCCCCACTGCTTGATCGTTTTTAGCGGCCGAGTTGTGTCTAGAAAAATGTTTTGAGTCATTTAGGAATTATATATCGGAGAGTTTAGGAATTCTTTTTACTCCCCAGTCTCCTCAACTCTTTGGTAAGGCATCCTGATGTAGAGTTTTGACTCTTCTCTTCTCAAATTTCACTAAAAAAAAATTAGGATCACGCGGGTATCTTGGAATCGTTCCGATGTTTTTATGACGAGAACATTGTCTTGGTGCCTCCTGTCAGGGGTTTTGTGGAAGTGTCTCGGGGAGTTGAGCTCTGAGGTGTTGTCGTCATAATTTTATCGTTGCAGTTCTGGAATACCTGATATTAGTTTCACCGACATCGAAAATCTCTTTTATGCAGTTGTTGGTGAGATAACCTCGATGCCACCCAGTACTGGGGAGGGAGTTCGGGAGTATTGCCGTAACTTGTATAACGGATGCTTTTCGAAGGTTGAGGTAGATGATTTCCGAAGGTTTCTTGGTTATGTGTTGAAGGATGGATACAGCTGGATGTAGGATTTGCTGGTTTTTGGGTGAGATATTATGCTTCCCCTGTATCCCCAACACCTGATTGCATAACCGGAAAGTTTCGGGAGTTTCATAGGTGGGAATTCAAGTAGCTCGTAGGATATCTTTCCCACAGATGTATGATATGAAATTGGGGTTCGATGTCTAGTGGTCCGCCTATTCACGGTCGGTTTTACAGTGGTCTCGTTGTGTCTTAAAGAGTCCTTGGCTATGCCGACTCGGGGACGCTTCGTATGTCATGTGCACTGCCTTGTACATGATGGTGCTGTACGATTGAGCCCGTGTAGGCCCCACCACCAAAACTTCGGATGAAATCTCTATCATATGTTTGTTCCGGCTTATTCTGCAAGCCAATCTTTTGTTTTGTTTTGAGTTGTGGTATTCGAGTTGCTTCAAAGTCAAATGTTGATTCCATACCTTCCCCAAATGGTGTTCTCATACTCTGAGGTGAACACCAATCCTTCTTGATCATCGAGTCTATCTTGTCAATCCTTTTCAACCGGCGTGTTCTCTCTTCAAGTGGATCCGATCATTTCAACATCCGCAAGATTCAATCTCAGCTTTCTCAACGGTGTTCGCTTCATCCATCCCAAGTTGTCTTTGTTTTCCCGCCCTCCCTCCCTTATTACCTTCAAGGACTCAGAATTCTTAATCATTTATCATGTTATTGATGTGAAGTCTCTCCATTCCTTTTACGTCAATATCCTTATCCGGTGATTCTCATGAAGATTCTAACGGAGCTTCTAGTTCATCATTCTTCATTCTCTTTTATCCGTTGAATACAATTCAAACTTTGTGGATCATATCCCTTTCCTCATTTCAAGGTTTTTTTCTCATGCCGGTGCAATTCTTAATCGCTCACCTCTAGCTATACTATTGTCCCGGGGTGCTCAAATATATCTCAGAGGGCTCGTCTTTTCATTCAAGATCAGTCCTACCTATTTCGAGGTTGTTATCTCATTCAAGCCTTTTAATTCAACCGGTGCAATCTCTATTTTAAATCATTTCAATGGTGTATCTTTTGAGTGGGCCCTAACCCACAGGTCTTTTCCCAGGATCTTACCTGACTCTTCCAATCTTCCCGGAGCTATCCTCATATTTCTTTTCAAAGTTTGACGTAAGAATGATTTATCATCAGTCAAATGTCTTCTCCTAGATCTTTCACAATTTTTTTCATCGTTGGCTCAACTTTTATATTCTTCTTTATTCCGGTGCCTCAATAATTCTTGGTGGTGTTTCTCGTCGTCATTATCGGATTTGGAAGACCGAAGAAGAGTTTCTCTTTAATCTTGCTCCATTCTCTTCAAGATTCGTGATTCTAGCTTGTTGCCATCCTCTCGTAATTGTTTTGATCGTGAGAATTCTTTTCACCTATCCGGAGCAATTCAAGAGTCTTCTCAGTTTGCTATCCGGAGTCCATCAATTCATGTTTATTTCATTCTTCAGCTTTCAGTTATCATTCTACAAATCTTACAGGTGCATCGCCCAAATATCCTCTAATCAGCTCGTGATCTATTCGTTCTCATGGATCTAAATTCACTCTAGCATCTTCGTTCATTTGCTAATCCTTCCCGGTGTTTCTTTGTCTTTTCTTTGTTCATTTTCATTCTTACGGTGGTTCGTGCAAGATTCCTCTTCTTTCGTTATCTTATCAATTTATTCGTTGTTCCAATCCTACCGGTGGTTCATTGAAGACTTTCTCAAGTTGACGCTATATCTATCTTATCTTTTTCAAAGAGAATAAGTAGTGTGCCAAATCCATTGTTTATCATCAATTTAATTGGTGAAGGATATGCACAACATAATTCTTACTCTTGTTTCACTCAAGTGATTAATTCCTTATTCTGGAGCCTCATCAAAATTCTTGGTTTCACTTGTTTCATCTTTTCTTTTCCGGAGATCCAAGCTTTTCCGCATTATATCGTCGTGAAGATTCATCTAAATCATTGCAAGGTTTCACTTTATGTTTTCAACTTCTCTTCCGTCTTCATCAGCCTTTTTGGTTACTGGAGTTCTTCATGGAGGCTCTACATGATGTTTCATAAAGGATTTAATTCCTTTCTCCAAGTTGTCATCGAGATTCTTTTTTTTAAGGAGCTCAAGCATTTGTTCATCTTGCAATCCGGAGTGCATTTGTTTCTACCGTATCATTAGAGGTGGTATTATGTCATTCTTGATAATTTTCCTTCGTGTTTCATGATTCACAAGTTATCAAGAATGAGATATCTTAAATCCATCAATCTCTTCTTTGAAGTTGTCTTGGGTTATATTTGACCTAAAGCTCTTCCCTAAGGATCGTGCTATTTATGGTGCTTATAAATGATCCAAGTTCTTCACTTATCCTCCCGGTGAAATATTTTCTCGCCTCCTTGTTCATATCAATCCAATCAAATCTTTTCCGTGAGTGGCAAGTTGTCACCTCATAATGTTGACATGCCTTCTATAAGCCCACTTCAAGCTTATTCTTTTCGTTGTTGGTTTTTTCCAACAATTCCGTTCGACCCTTCCCCTAAAGATGCCTCTTCAAGCTCTTTTGTGGCAGAAGTTGGCATTTTCTTCTCAATTCTCCTATGGCAATTATCTATCTTCTATTCTTCCGTCTGGAGGCATTGTGATGTTGCTCTCCTCAACCCATCTTCTCGGATTGTTAGGACCATGTTTTGATCGTGCTTATCCTTTTAACCGGAGTATTGTGTCCCTTTTCTCAAGCTCTTTCATTTTATCAAGTTTTTCATCTCTTTTAAACCGGGGTGCTGTCTGAGATCCTTCTTACCCCTTGTTCCATTCATTCAATAGTTCCGGAGGCAGTGTGTTGTGATTTCATCAAGTATCTTCTCATCTTGCCAAGTTCTTATTCAATTCCTTTTCTTTTCAATCGGAGTGCTGCCCGAAGTTGTTCTCCCTTGTTCCTCTTTTCTAACGGAGTGTTTTCAAATTTTTCATCTCCGTTATTCTTTTCTCGAAATGGCTTAACCTTTTCAAGGTTCTTTCGTCTCACTCGTTTGTCAAAGAAGCAACTTAGTTTTACCTCTTCTCTTCCTCTTCTTTTTCCCTCCGGTGTCATTCTAGATCTTGGGACGAGATCCTCTCGTAGTGGTGGAGTGTTGTGACGCCCCGAGACCAATGTGCCAGGTGTCTTCTAGTTATGCGTTGTCATTGCCATGTCATTTGCTTGCGTGTTGCATTTCATCTTGTCATCATGTGCATTGCATCATCATGTTTTCAAAACATGCATCCGTCCGGGTTCCCCCAGTTCCGTCCGTTGTCCGTTCTGAGCCCAGAAACACTTGCACGCGCCCGCGGCATGTCCGAAATAGTATTTTATAAGTGGACGGAAAATGTTCTCGGAATGGGTTGAAAGTTGGCGTGTGGTCTTATTTTAGTGTAGATAGACCGCCTGTCAAGTTTCATCGCATTCGGAGTTCGCTTGATAGTCCAACCGTTATATATAGCGGCAATAGTAGTCGGTCTAACGTCGGACGTTTTCGGTCTCCGGAAACAGTCACCGCCTCCCTCTCTTCTATTCTCTCAGCTCGAGACCGTCTACACGACCCACTACCTACCGCTAGGTCCAACCTAACCTCTCTCGTCAGCCCGCGGCCCTCCTCGCGCGCGCGCCCGAAAAGCTGTCCCGGACCCGATCCGGGCAGTCGTCACCGTTGTTTCCGGATCATCCCCAAACGTCTACAAAACATCTCCGTTTTGTTTATTGGACTTCTTAGTCTATTTTTCTCGACCGCCCGATTATGATCGGAGGGACGAGATCGCCCCTAATCTAACCCACACACTATATAACTAGTCTAACCCTAGATCCTAGGAGGGCTGTCCCATCCAATCCTTCTCCCCGCCGCCACTCCTCTCCCACCTTGGGATCCTCCCGATACATCCATCCACCAACCACCCGCTCCTGATCTTCCTCGCCTTCCGTGTCCCACCAACCAGCACACAGCCTCCCGCTCCTCTCGTTCCCGAGAGCGAGGAGTTCCCCGGCCCTGATCCAACGCCTGATCCCCGCCTCCTCTATACGCTAGCTCGCCGGAGCAGATTTCCTCTCTACCTCGCGCCCCTTCTCTTTTTCTTTTTCCCCGTTGCGGTCTCCTCCCTCTTATGTTCTCTCCCTCTCCGTCTTCAGGGACTCAAACCAGCGAGCCGCCAGGGGCACCCGAAGCATGAACCTCCGATGCCGAGCCGCCGACCAGCAACCCCGACGTCGTCAGGAACTGCCAGCACCGCCCATGGTCTCGCCTCCGGCCAGAACGGGTCGTCCCCGACCTCCACCGCTGCGGATCCGCCTCCCCTGCAATCCCGCGCACTGAACCTCGTCGGAGACGCGGTAGGCCGCCGCTGTCGTCCTGCTCCAAGGCGAAGCGCGGCCCACTTGATCCTCTGCTTTGTCGACCTGCTTCCTTCCCCTTGAGCCAGATCCGCGCCAAGGCCCAGCTCGCCTTGATCCGGTCTGGATCGACCTCCCGCGCCCAAGACCCGCAGCCGCCGCGCCTTCTTCCTCTGTTTTGTCCGAGCAAGGGAGAGAAGCACGCCGGCAAACCTCTGCAACATCCACTCGTCCAGACGCGCGTTGACCTCAGCGTCAGACAGCGCGAAGCCCAGCTCCAGGCCGGCCTGCCTCTTGCGCGCCTGGGCCGCAACCGCGCTCCGGGTCGCTTTGGCGCTAAGGTCAACCGTGGCCTCCTCTCAGGCCCAGCGCCTTTCTCACTGCGCCAAAGGCCTCGAAGGCCCACTGTGAGCAGCGCCCCAAGCCCCTCCAGTTTCGGCCCGTTTCATTTTTTTTTCTCTGCCTGGCGAATTTAGTTATTTTTTCCAGAGAACGCAGTTTTGCAGAATAATCCCTAGAGTTCATGCATTTAATATCTCACAAACCGTGCATCGGATTAAAATAAGTTATATATGAAACTTGCTTAGAATTTGGTGTAGATTAATAATTTGCCAGTTTCATCTATGTTTGAGATGTTTAAAATGGTGTTTGATTAAATTTGCTCCTATGCCATGTTAAAATGCTTTAATTCATAACTAAATAACCGTAACTCCGAATTTAATAAACTTTATATGTAAATGCGGTGGAAAAATGCCTAGTTTAACATGGTGGCTTTACTTGGCATGTTTAACAACTATAAAATATGGTTTAGGGCAGAACAGTACCAAACCTAATACATGCTTCACCCTCTTGCCATGTTTAACAACATTTAATATTGTTGGGTACATAAACAAGATCGAACTTAGTAAGTCACGCGGTGTTTCGTCAATATGCAACAGAGTTACATATTGAGCTCCACTTAATTTGTAGTATTGCTTGTGCATTTTGCCATGCCATTTATCATTAAACCGGACATGCATCATACTTGTTTGCGCATCGTGCCATGCTTATGTGATGTTTGTTCACCATGATTGTTTGCTTCTTTCCAGTGTTGCTTCTTCGGGTTGGTTCCGATAACGTCGTGTTGTGAGGATTCGTTCGACTACGTCCGTTTGTCTTCTTCATGGACTCGTTCTGCTTCCTTGCGGGATCTCAGGCAAGATGACCATACCCTCAAAATCACTTCTATCTTTGCTTGCTTAGTTGCTCGCTCTTTTTCTATGCCTATGCTGCGATACCTACCACTTGCTTATCATGCCACCCATATCGTTGAACCAAGCCTCTAACCCACCTTGTCCCAGCAAACCGTTGTTTGGCTTGTTACCGCTTTGCTTAGCCCCTCTTATAGCGTTGTTAGTTGCAGGTGAAGATTGAAGTTTGTTCCTTGTTGGAACATGGAGATACCGTTCTTTGTTGGAACATGTTTACTTGTTGGGATATCACATTATATCTTATTTAATTAATGCATCTATATACTTGGTAAAGGGTGGAAGGCTCGGCCTTATGCCTGGTGTTTTGTTCCACTCTTGCCGCCCTAGTTTCTGTCATATCGGTGTTATGTTCCCGTATTTTGCATTCCTTACGCGGTTGGGTAATAATGGGAATCCCTTGACAGTTCGCCTTAAGTAAAGCTCTTCCAGCAATGCCCAACATTTGGTTTTACCATTTGCCACCCAGCCTTTTCTTTTCCCTTGGGGGTCGCGCGCCCAAGGGTCATCATTATTTTAAACCCCCGGGCCAGTGCTCCTCTGAGTGTTGGCCAACTTGTCAGCCGCCGGTGGCCACCAGGGGAAACTCTGGGCTGGCCTACCGGAAGTTTAGACAATCCGGTGTGCCCTGAGAAAGAGATATGTGCAGCTCCTATCAGGATTTGTCGGCACATTCAGGCGGTGTTGCTGGTTTAGTTTTACCCTGTCGAAATGTCTTGTTGTACCGGGATACCGAGTCTGATCGGAATGTCTCGGGAGGAGGTATATTCCTTCGTTGACCGTGAGAGCTTGTGATGGGCTAAGTTGGGACACCCCTGCAGGGATTTGAGCTTTCAAAAGCCGTGCCCGCGGTTATGGGCAGATGGGAATTTGTTAATGTCCGGTTGTAGAAAACCTGAAGTTGACCTTAATTAAAATGAATCAACAGTGTGCGTTACCGTGATGGTCTCTTTCCGGCGGTGTTCGGGAAGTGAACACGGTGTTGGAGTTATGTTTGACGTAGGTTGTTTTAGGATCACTTCTTGATCATACTTTTATCGACCGTGCTTTGCCTTCTCTTCTCGCTCTCATTTGTGTATGCTAGCCACCATATATGCTAGTCGCTTGCTGCAGCTCCACCTCATACCTTTTACCTTACCCATAAGCTTAAATAGTCTTGATCGCGAGGGTGCGAGATCGCTGAGTCCCTGTGGCTCACAGATACTTCCAAAACCAGCTTGCAGGTGCCGATGAGTCCGTGCAGATGACGCAACCAAGCTCAGGAGGAGCTCAATGAAGATCTTGTCCTTTGTGTCGTTTCGTTCTAGTTGATCAGTAGTGGAGCCCAGTTGGGGTCGATCGGGGACCTTTGTCGCATTTGGGGTTCTTCTTTTATTTTGGTTCCATAGTCGGACCTTGAGTGTATTTGGATGATGTAATGCTTTATTCATGTAATTGTGTGAAGTGGCGATTGTAAGCCAACTATGTATCTTTCCCTTATGTATTACATGGGTTGTGTGAAGATTACCTCACTTGTGACATTGCTTTCAATGCGGTTATGCCTCTAAGTCGTGCTTCGACACGTGGGAGATATAGCTGCATCGAGGGCGTTACAGACGTCGTGCCGTGGGTTGGAGCGGCGTCGTGGAAATCACATGTGGGTGTGGCAGTGGTAGAAACAAGAAACGTGATGGTCGTTGTGGTTCAACTCCCATGGACAAGCTGTCATGTCTGCTGACACATGTATATCAAAACTAGAGTGTTTATATTTGAACCACGTGGACAAGTATTATTCTACTACTTTGGATCCATTACAACGCACGGGCCAGCACATTGGTAGTAGTAGTGTCCATCTCTATCTCTAGAGGCCTTCCCTCGTTCATCCTTTTCTCTCACAAGATAAACTACTCATACAAATGCATCTTGATGTTCCGTGGAACGCACGAGGATGTTTCCTTGGGGGTCTCTCCAGCGCGGCGTGGCCGTAGTTGCAAGTTGACGCCCCTTGAGATGCCGACATTGAGGGGCACTTGGATTTCCTTCGATGAGCAGGTAAGATGAGTTTGATCACGTAGTAAATGCATTCTAAAGACTACTTCCATGTCCATTTCCTAATTCTCCCCCTGCCCACTATTTCACAGGTTAGGCTCGGTGCGAGTGGAGATTGGCTTGCATATGTACGGGAGGGTACCAACATCAATTTGCACAACATTTACAACGGTGACACCGTTACCGTAGAACCTTTGTCCAACATTGGGATCAGCCATGCAATGAGCCACCGCATGAATTGGTACGATGCAACCACGGTGAGATTGAATAAGATAGCACGAACCTTGCACATGGCGGTCAAAGGCGGACCATGCTGTCTACGGCCGATTTGTTGTCGTACGAGTAGGAAGACGCTGTGCTCCTTTCTAACCGCATCTTCGCGGTGACAAACCAGGGGACTTATTTTGTATGGGACACATCCTATGATATACTCCCTCTCTCCCAGTTTATTTGTTTTGAATCTTTTCGTTTTATAAGTTTCAAATTCAAATTAGAGCGCCCCATCACATGTTGAGATTACAATGTCCATTAAATCGTTAGGTGCATGTATAGTAAAGAATCAAATCTCGAGTTTGGCACGAGTTCATGCTGCGGGAGCACCACAAGCCCTGGCGCAGGAGTTACATTTCCCTCTCAGGGCCGTCGGGACTGAGCTTTAGCGCCTTACTACACCTACCTCATGTGGACCCGATAGGTGACTGGTCCACATGTAATGCTCCTGTAGGCAGAGGGGCAGTGGGGCCAAGAAGGGTGAGCCGCAGGTCAGGGGACGTGTGGTTTCATGGGTTCAAGCGGCATCGTGGGAATCGCGGGTGGCTGTGGTAGAAACTTGATGCTCGCCGCATTTTAGGTGGCCCACATGTCATGCACACAAAGGCAGAGGGGCGGTGCGGCCGAGAGGGGTGAGGCGCACGTCGGGGGGCGTGGTG
This sequence comes from Triticum urartu, assembly GCF_003073215.2. Classification (NCBI taxonomy): domain Eukaryota; kingdom Viridiplantae; phylum Streptophyta; class Magnoliopsida; order Poales; family Poaceae; genus Triticum; species Triticum urartu. The sequence continues at coordinate 325,646,772 of NC_053022.1, forward strand.
CCGTGGGTTGGTGAGGCGTCGTGGGAATCGCGAGATGAAACATGATGGTTGCCATAGTTGAACTTCCATGGACAAGCTGTCATGTCTACGGACACATGAACTGCATACCAATCACTGGAAGGAGTAGCAGAGAAAGCTATATATGCGGATAAATAGTTCCTTATAGTCAAGCGGACCCATGCTACTACTCTGTTCCAAAGACATGCAAACCATCGAAATAGTCCATCTATATAAATATACACCGAGAGGGAATAATTTTTTTTACAAGAGAGGAAATAGTTCATCCATCCATAATGCCCTCCTGCTGGTGCAGCCTTTTCTTGTTCTTCTTCTTCTTCTTCTTCTTCTTCTTCTTCTTCTCATTCTCCGTGGGAGATGACTTCGCAACAAGCTCTTTGGACCTTGCAGCTATCTCGAAACTCACACGGGCATCGAGGGCAGCATATTTTATCTGCTCGTACGTCAAGGGATAATTCTCCCATCCAGACGACCTTAATGCCACCGTCTCGTCACCCTTCTAAAGATTTGTACCAAGCACAAAATTTTCTACGTCGAATAGGGATGGTGTCTGTTTATCACAATCTTCTACAGGAATTTTGATTCTGGTTTGTAGGTCAGTGATGCTTTTCAAATCAAGGTTGTACAGCTCCAGCTTCTGTTTGTCCCCTTCGATGGCTGCCCCATAGAAGTATACGTCCTCCCGAGACAAGAAATCGTGAAGCTCACCTGGTATGGAGGGCGAGTGTATGATGTGGTACACCAAAACATCATCTTCGAGGCACAGCTGAAGGACGGCGGCGCGCTGGATCTTCCCAGGGGCACGCTCCGTGTATTCCGCGTCAAGACCGATGACCCTCGTCTCTAACTTTTCGAGGGAGTTGGATACATTGTTGATCCACTGCCGAACAACCCTTGGGTGGACGGTGACGATGGCAACTATGTGCATCAAGCCTTCGACGAGGACATGTTGGACGCTAAAAACCTGCATCTCGATCTCTTTTGCCATTTGGAACCGCTAGAACGGAGGGTTATGGTTTGGAGAATTAGGATTAGATGGCTAGTCTAACTGAAGTAGTAGATGATTATTTAATGAGGTTAAAACAATGTGAACGCAGTGGGGTTTGGATGCAAATGAAGACGAAGGGGAGGTGAAGAAGGCGAGGAGAATCGGTTCCCGATGGAGAAGTAGATGGGAGAAGTGGCGTGCAGGCATTTGATTAGACGGCTAGGTAGACTAAACGAAAAGGCTATGCGGGTAGACTGATGAGTCATACCTGTTCGTGTACGTGCCCATCCTTCCTGACAGGTGGGACCTATGCAAACAGATAAAAAAATGTGTCGTAGTTTTTTTTAGCGCGTGAGTGGGAGACACAACATTCTCTGGTTAAGGAATACTCCCTCCGTTTAGGTGAGTATAAGTCACCTTATGAAAATCAGGTTTTCCCAAAACCTTTAGGCGTGGAGCATTAACTTCCTCCTCGATCCCCTCCCAGCCTCGTTAGCCAGCGTTCTCTTCCTCTGCTGTCGCGTTCTACCTTTCCATTTTTCCTCTTCTCAAGTGTGGAACGATCTGCATGCCGTCCTTGATGCACCAGAACGACCACTACATGCATCGCGGCAGGGTGTTGATTGGGCGTGCACGAGAATTTGGTTCTACTTGCAATATAGATGATACCTGAACGATGAAGTGAACAGGCATGCTAGCACGGGAGACCTATTTCTGCTATACAATACTGGAGTGCTCATGTTCCTACTATTACTACTACTACTACTACTACTACTACTACTACTACTACTACTACTACTACTACTACTACTACTACTGTGGTACAACTGTGGTACACTTGATGGTCAAAATACTATTCATTCGGTCCTCACAGTGAAGTGACAACACCCTGTGCCTGACACTAGTCCAGGCGGCATGTTCGGGTTACCAAAATCAGCCTCACCCTGTGCACTGTGCAGTCTGTCACCGCCGCTGTACAGCACATTGGCGCCTCGCCTCGTCTCCCTCTCCGCTCCCATAGCACCACTCCATCTCCATCTCCTTCTCCATCTCCGTCTCCATCTCACTGTGCCCCCGTGTACCGTCGCCTCACTCGCCTCCCCCAGTACCACTATTCCCTCGCTAGCCACTCCAGCACCGACATCCTTCTCCCCCGTAAATCAAGCCCCCTTCCAAACTCCACCATGGCCGAACGCGAACTGCGCAGCATCCATATGAGCCGCGATTGGAGCAATCTCCCCAGTGACATCCTCGACCTCTTTTGTTCGTGTATGGATATGTTGAGCGCCATGCGGCTGGCTGCATGCTCGAGGGACATGCACACGGCCATCGTTGAAGCGAGGCCTAAGCTTTTCAAGACACCCTGCTTGCTGCTATCTGGTCTTGCAAGATTGGCTCACCATGATATGGAGGCGTGCATGATGCCCTTCGACTTCAATCCGATCTCCATTAGCCGAAACTTCTTTGCAGGTATGTAGTGGGTCGCCGTACAACATTTCCCTTGACATCGATCCGATCACCATCGCCCGAAACTTCTTGGCAGGTATGTACTGGGTCGGCATGAACTCCCACTGGATGGCTGCCTTCAGAGAAGACGGTAAAAAGTTGGTGCTCGTGAAATTCCAGACCTCCCATGAGATTATCCTTCCTTCGTTGGATTATATAGAGTATTACCATCGTGGTCCAAGTCATCTAGATTACTACGTCAGTTGGACGGACCTTGTATTGTAGAAGATTGTAATCTACCAAGTGCCCACACGACATGCGAATTACGTAGACTTCAAGCTAATTGCCTTGTTCAACTGCGGACTCGCCTATCTTTATGCCGGTGCCTTCTTTATCTGGAGACATCTCGGCTCGCAGTGGACCATCGTCAAAGCTAATACACACTTCTGTGATGCTATTGAACACAATGGCATCATCTACGCGATCGACAAAGCAGATGGCACCATGTATTGCTGGGACGGCGCGTGTAAGTTGTTTCCGTCTCATGTTAATTATTACGCCATGACACTGTTTGAACTTCTTGTGATGATTGGCATATCCCTGTTTGAGCAGAATTTGAGTAGAACTGTGGCAATGTATTAGAGATGCTGTAAATCAGCTATATTTGGAATGAGTTAATTCACGCGATTGTGACCATGTCATTACAGCCAATTTGTACCCTGAATAATCAAACGGTTAGGAATATATGGATATTATCCTGATTTTACAGTAATCTATATACTACTACTAAATATGAGTGTGTATCAATGGCCATGTTAGTTTCCTCATTTTCATGATGTAGAAACATGCACCACACTGTTGGTTTCATCTAACCATACATTAGGGAAGTAAATGTGCATATGGAGAACTCTATATTTGGAAGTAGTGAAATCCTGCAATGCTTACCATGTGTACATACCTATATTCGCCCTTCAGCAATCAATGGCTAGAATAATATCCTCACAAAATTTTTTCCCACAGAACATGAGTATATAACAATGCATGGTTTGTTAGTTACCTTGAAGAATTTGTTTGTGAGGACAGAACATGATTACATAACATGCATGACATGGTAGTTTCCTGTGAAGAATCGATTGTGAGATAACATGAGTATAACCATGCATGGCACTTCTATATTTTCGAACCCAGTATACATTTCCCTGTATTTTCCTCCCAGTACCAACAGGGACATATCAATGTTATTTCTTGCATTATCCTTCTCATACTCTGAACAATGCTAATCTTACATTAACAATGCATGTCCTTTTTGATATGATGCAGTGTCCCTACAGTTACTGCCCTTTGTAATCACACCACCTTTGCCAAAAAGAGGGAAGCACAATTGGTTCCTCACTCGATCAAACGATGGCAAAAGACTGATGATCATTCAGACACATGAGCAGGAAAAGTTATATTGCAAAAACCCCACTGTATACAAGCACCGTGTAATACGTGAGTATCTGGACAGTGGCTGTTACGTCTATGAGCAGGATACCAGCTTGTTGGGGCCTTTAAGATTTTTTAGTTGGAGGCGGGTAAACAGCCTTGGTTCACACTCTCTGTTTCTTGGACTCAATTATCCGATTAACCAGGAGATCACCGTTGGCAAGGACCTTGATGGCAGAGAGGCTCTGTTTGCTATGGAAAACTGTGTCTACACGGCGAGCCCTAGGAGTTCGGGAGCAAACTCCCCTGATTGTCAACGATACAGCCTGCAGCCAAAAGAAGGTGAGAATGACAAAGGCATCCGCATTAACTTTGATCCTTGGATGTCTCAATTACGACAGGTAGTGATGTGGTTCAAGCCTTCAGGTTGATAGGTGATTGGGCTATTGCATCGAAAGGGTGGAGTACTGGTGTCTCCGGATCACTGGTCGCTGAAGCGGGGCTGCAAATTATGATGGTGTTGGATCATCTCTTCGAATGACTTTGTTGTCTTTGCTGCTGGTTCTTGATGGGTAGTTCTTTCTTTTGTTATGCATATTCCTTCTCATTTGGTCATCCTCGTCTATGTCACTCTTACTATGTAATAGTTGCTTCTTTTTAGAATGTAATTCTCGTCTGGATCACGAGAGTATGAGCGCTGCAGATGGGTGCATTTTGGTGGTGTAGCAAGACTTCTTATGAACTATCATGTCTTGCTATTTATGTCAGTAGTAGTCACTAGTCAGTGTTTGAATGTTGTATATATCGTTGTTTCGGACTGTTTATTGTCTCGAACTACTGGTGGGCTAAATGAGGGCATCACCATTCTCCAGTGTTCAGAGTATATCTCCTTTTTTCAAGTTATATAATTTGAGCTCAGTGTCTTTTCGATGATGTACACTTGTTTGGGCCAGCGAGGTGTCGTTGAATATGGGCCGAGTAGTAACGCAATGCCAAACAGGTCAATTATGACTCTCAAGCCGGGCTCTCAAAAGATCCTGGAAAAAAAGGCTGGGCTCCCCAAAAAAGAAAGAATAAGGACTCTTAGGCCGACATGTGGGCGCCACCGGTGTTTTTGTGCGCTTGCGCGCCGAGAGCATATTGGCGCGTGCTCGAAATTCATGCTACCTTTTCATCCCCAGTCTCCCGCCCCTCCCCCACCTCTAGAATCTCGATTCCTACTCCAGTTCCCCCAAATCCCCCTCCTCTCCTCCTTGTACTCAAGCGCACTATCATGTCGCCGGTCAACGCGGATCTCCGAGCCGGAGATCCTGAGGTCCGTCCTGCCTTCGGTCGCTGCGTGCTGTCACACAACAGTGTGGCGGCGCTTGATGACCAGTTTGCCGACAAAGTGCTGATGGTAACCATCAACGACTACCGGCCTCCTGTCTTGCCGGACGACCTTGTCAAAGCTCTTGGCATTGCACACGGCATCCAAATAAGTGACTTGCTCGTCGAAGTCTGTCCGCCACCGGTTGATTTCTTCGTCAGGTTCCGGACAACTTTCGACTGCAGTCGTGTGTTCGAATCTTCCCGGTGTTTGTTCTGTGATGGCGCGCTGGTGAGCTTTGATCGGTGGCACCCAGGATGGGCTCGGTGCCCTCTGAGCTTGAGTTTTTAACAAAGCTTACCTTCCACGGCATGCCTCGACATGCTTGGAACAGCGAGTCCATGAACGAGCTTATCAACGACCTTGGAGGTGAGCTCGTAAGTATGTTTGTTCCTCCAGACAGCTGGGCTCTGACGGTTATGGCATGGATGAAGAAGTCGTCCACCATACCGAAGGTGATTGGTGTTGAGATACCAGTGCAGGAACTGGGGTTGTACTATTCGTCGCCACCAAGGCCGCCGCGGACCACGTTGGGGATGTACCTGTATCGAGTGTTCGTGCATGTCGAAGAAGTGGTCAATCCATCAATCGAAGTCCTGCCGCCGCCGCTGGTCCTAGGGTGCGTCGACGACGTCCATTACAGGAGTCAATGTCATACTTTCCCCCTGTTTCTCGGAACAATGGATGGCACAGGGCCTACTCCATCGCGCGGAGGAGGCCACTGCTTCTTTGGGAGAAGAGGCAGGGCTGGCTGCCTGGATGTGCTCTAATTTGAGGTAACAACTGAATCTTGTCAGATACTAGTTAAATCCGAGCTATGGGTGTGAAGCACTGATATGCCAGTACATTTGATTGTGATCTGTTCTAATTTTGTACCTGAACTTTTTGTAGAAAGGGTTGTACGTCAACTTAATGTGCTAGCAGAACTTATTGTGTTGTCTGTCTGTTTTCTTTGCACAACATTCAAGATATTTCCCCGTCATTGATAAAGACGATGAACCATTATGTACAACTTCGTTGGTTTCAACATAGCCCTTGTCTTAGCGATCCACTGCTTCCATCCTGATTGTGCCGCCTGTGTGAAATTTTTGTATGCAAGTTCAGTGTGCTATGATGTTCTATATTATTGTGTCAACTATATAAGTTTTTACTAAGCATCAGCAATGCATATGGCTGAAAGATGTATTTACGAGCATCGACCGATGGGTCTCTCTCTCTATCTCTCTCTCTCTCTCTCTCTCACACACACACGCACACACACGCGCACACGCACAAGTGGGACCCGTTGAATTATTTATTTGCTCGTGATAGCTTTTAATTAGGTTCTACTGTAATCTAACTTTTTTCTTAAGTTATTAATTGAGCTTAGTGGCTTCAAAAAGTTGTACAGAAGCCTTGTTTGGGCCTTTCCGGCGTCGCTGAATGTGGGCTGAGTAACCATGTTAGGTTATACTGTACTACACAGGCCTTTTTTTCAACATCAGCAATGCAACTGGGCCGGCAGTTGTACACAATATCCAGGTCAACTTGTTATTCTCCGCCCCGCTGGGCTGCAAACTTTCCTAGGAGGTATGCATTAGGCTTAACAAGAAAATGGACTTTAAGAAATAATAAATGGGATGTAATTATAATAACTGGACAGTTACTATGCACCAAACACGTAATTAGTTTGAAAAATATATTATTTTTGGAATTTGAAAATTTTAATTTCATTACTTGTTGCGCGCATAATATTTCGTTGGATTTTAACGTAATACAACTTTATTTTGAAATTATATTTAACCTGACTAGAAATTTCGGATAAAAATATTTCGGATCCCATCAAAATGTGGGAATTTTTTTTCAATTCTGTTTTGAGCAGTTGTTTGAAATTATTAATCGTTGTCCTAGCTAGAAGTTGGGTTATACTTTTAACAAACTGTAAATGGGTTGTACTAAATTCCAATAGAATTAAAAAATGGGTTGTATATTCTTACAAATCGGAAATGGGCAATATGTTCTCTGCCAAATCCGAGCTGTGGGCCTACTAAGTTGACGCGTACCAAGGGCTTTGTCAACTTAGTCAATATAAACGATTCTAGCTGCAGTGATCGTACGATGTCCATCCAACGACCGTAGTGCTTCTTCAACCTCTCGTCTTCTTGCTCCAACAGCCCAAAGCAGCGCTGGTCGTGTCGCGTCCTCCTACCTCCCATGGCCGGCTGTGATGCCGCGGAGGCCTCACCGCCCCGTACTACTCCCACCGCTAGCCGGGCCATCCCTCTACTCACCCACACCCCCTGTTATTCTGCGGCGACGGCAGCCTCACACCGCAGCCGAACCAGTGAACCCTCGCACTCCTCTCCGTGCGGGTCTCCACTGCCGCGTCTTCCCCGGCTCCGTGTCGTCCCCTTCCTAGGCCTCGCCATCGTCCAGACCGCCCTGGTGCTCTCGGCGCGGCGTGGTCATGGTCAACGACCGACTTCCATCGGAAGAGTACTGTACGTGGAGAGGCTGACAGCTGGGTCCAGGCAGCCGCAAGGAAGTGCCTCCTTATTACGCGCAAAATAATTATTCCTCCACCTTACAGCAGGGACCCACCGGACGGGCCACCTTATTTGAAAAAACGTTTCCCCCCTGACTGCTGGGACCCACCACGGGCCAGCCGTATTTCGCGAAAAAAACGTCCCCCGCTGTCAGCTCGGACCCACCGGAAGTGCCTCCTTATTACGCACAAAAAATGAATACTCCCCCTGCTAGTTGGGACCCACCATGGTGGGAGGCTGACTTGTGGGACTACTAAGTTGACTGGGATGGGGGCCTTTGTCAACTTTAGTCAATATGAACGATTCTAGCTCCAGCAGGCGTACAATGTCCATCCAACTGTCGTAGTGCTTCTTCAACCTCGGATCTTCTTGCTCCAGCCGCCCAAAGCAGCGCCGGTCGTGCCGCATGCTCCTGCCTCCCGTGGCCGGCTGTGCTGCCACGGAGGCCTCACCGCCCCCTACTATTCCCACCGCTGGCCAGGCCCTGCGGCGATGGCAGCCTCACAATGCAGTCGAACCAGTGAACCCTCGTACTCCTCTCTGCGCGGGCTTCCAGTGTCGCGTCTTCCCCGGCTCCCCGTCGTCCCCTTCCTAGGCCTCGCCGTCGTCCATCGCCCTGGTGCTCTCGGCGCGGCGTGGTCAGCATGGTCAAGGAATGACTTCCATCGGACGTGGACTATACGTGGAGAGGCTGACAGCTGGGTCCATGGCCGCAGCAAGGAAGTGCCTCCTTATTACGCGGAAAATAATGATTCCTCCACCTGACAGCTGGGAGCCACCGGACGGGCCACTGTATTTCACGAAAAAACATTTCCCCTAACTGCTGGGACCCACCAGCTACATCTTCGCACACAAGGAAGTGCGTTCGGGCAAAAAAAACTATTCGCCCCCTGACTGTTGGGACCCACCAGCTACATCTTCGCAGGCAAGGAAGTGCCTGACAGTCGGGACCCACCTAGTCGAAGCGTACGTAGCGTTGTCATTCTGGTCGCCAAACGTGTACGTACATATATACTGGTGGATGTAGAGGCGCGCACGTGTCGTAGTAGAGGCGCGTACGTGTCGTAGTAGAGGCGCGCACGTAGCATGTACATGTACGTACAGTGGCCAGGGTGCAAGAAAGAAAATACGGCCACGTATGTGTACATACGGGCAAGGTCTCGAACGCCTACTCGCGCATATGTACGGCCAGGGCTCGTGTAGATGGCTGGGTCAGAATGGAGAAACAACGTCATCGTCGTGTTCATGGGGAGGCAACAGAATGCGTCGTATTCATGGGAAGGCAATGGAATGCGTCGTATTCATGGGAAGGCAACGGAATGCATCATGTTCATCGGGAGGCAACGGAATGGGTGGGAGCCAACCGGCTGGGTCAGAACGGAATGCGTGGTCGTGTTCATCGGGAGGGCTTGTACGGAACAGGCGATGGAAACGAGGCCTGGCGTACCGCACAACGGAGGAAACGGACCTCCTACTTTTGGAACGGGGTCCTGTTGATCGGGAGGGGTCTGGCATACCGCAAAACGGACGAAACGGACCTCCTACGGTCGAAACGGGGGTCCTGTTGATCGGGAGGGGGGTGGCGTACCGCAAAACGGACGAAACGGACCTCCTACAGTCGAAACGGGGGTCCTGTTCATCGGGAGGGGTGTGGCGTACCGCAAAACGGACGAAACGGACCTCCTATGGTCGAAACAGGGGTCCTGTTCATCGGGAGGGGTGTGGCGTACTGCAAAACGGGACTCCACGGGTTACTGTTCATCTCCACCGTCGACCTCCTCTAGCCTCGACGGGCTACCGTCGATCTCCTCTAGCCTCCACGGGCTCATGTTCATCCAGCCTCCACTGTGCGCTACTCCACCAGCTACTGTTCAACCACCCCTCCATGGGCACCCCTCCACCGTCTACTGTTCATCCAGCCCTCCACGCCACGGGGTCCTGTTCAACCACCCCTCCACAGGCACTCCTCCACCGTCTACTGTTCATCTAGCCCTCCACCACACCACGGGGTCCTGTTCATCCAGAGGCAACGCCACCGCTGACTGTTCATCCACCCCCTGGCAACGCTCACTGTTCATCCAATCGATCGGCTTCAGTTAGCAGTAGTAGCGAAGGAATCACTTGATCTGGTTCAGTTAACAGCCACCGATCGATCGCTTGCATTCAGTAATGCGCGAACTGCAGTGCAATCGCTCGGGTTCAGTTAGAGCCCAACGCCTCGCTCGGGTTCAGTAGAGCCAACGCCTCGCACACACGCGCGTACGTGTACGAGAGAAACGCGCATCGCTCGGCCCCCGACTGTTGGAAATATGCCCTAGAGGCAATAATAAATTAGTTATTATTATATTTCCTTGTTCATGATAATCGTTTATTATCCATGCTATAATTGTATTGATAGGAAACTCAGATACATGTGTGGATACATAGACAGCACCATGTCCCTAGTAAGCCTCTAGTTGACTAGCTCGTTGATCAATAGATGGTTACGGTTTCCTGACCATGGACATTGGATGTCATTGATAACGGGATCACATCATTAGGAGAATGATGTGATGGACAAGACCCAATCCTAAGCCTAGCACAAAGATCGTGTAGTTCGTATGCTAAAGCTTTTCTAATGTCAAGTATCATTTCCTTAGACCATGAGATTGTGCAACTCCCGGATACCGTAGGAATGCTTTGGGTGTACCAAACGTCACAACGTAACTGGGTGACTATAAAGGTGCACTACAGGTATCTCTGAAAGTGTCTGTTGGGTTGGCACGAATCGAGACTGGGATTTGTCACTCCGTGTAAACGGAGAGGTATCTCTGGGCCCACTCGGTAGGACATCATCATAATGTGCACAATGTGATCAAGGAGTTGATCACGGGATGATGTGTTACGGAACGAGTAAATAGACTTGCCGGTAACGAGATTGAACAAGGTATAGGGATACCGACGATCGAATCTCGGGCAAGTACAATACCGCTAGACGAAGGGAATTATATACGGGACTGATTAAGTCCTTGACATCGTGGAACATGTGGGAGCCAACATGGGTATCCAGATCCCGCTGTTGGTTATTGACCGGAGAACGTCTCGGTCATGTCTGCATGTCTCCCGAACCCGTAGGGTCTACACACTTAAGGTTCGGTGACGCTAGGGTTATAGAGATATTAGTATGCGGTAACCCGAAAGTTGTTCGGAGTCCCGGATGAGATCCCGGACGTCACGAGGAGTTCCGGAATGGTCCGGAGGTAAAGAATTATATATAGGAAGTGCTATTTCGGCCATCGGGACAAGTTTCGGGGTCACCAGTATTGTACCGGGACCACCGGAAGGGTCCCGGGGGTCCACCGGGTGGGGCCACCTGCCTCGGGGGGCCACATGGGCTGTAGGGGGTGTGCCTTGGCCTATATGGGCCAAGGGCACCAGCCCCAAGAGGCCCATGCGCCAAGAGAGAGAAAAAAGGGGAGAGTCCTAAAGGGGGAAGGCACCTCCGAGGTGCCTTGGGGAGGATGGACTCCTCCCCCCCTTGGCCGCACCCTTCCTTGGAGGAAGGGGCAAGGGCTGCGCCTCCCCCCTCTCCCTTGGCCCTATATATAGTGGGGAAAAGGAGGAGCAACCATACCTAAGGCCTGGCGCCTCCCTCTCCCTCCCGTGACACATCTCCCTCCTCCCGCAGCGCTTAGCGAAGCCCTGTTGGAATCCCACTACTTCCACCACGCCGTCGTGCTGTTGGATCTCCATCAACCTCTCCCTCTCTCCTTTCTGGATCAAGGCATGGGAGACGTCACCGGGCTGTACGTGTGTTGAACGCGGAGGTGTTGTCCGTTCGGCACTAGGATCATCGGTGATTTGAATCACGACGAGTACGACTCCATCAACCCCGTTCACTTGAACGCTTCCGCTTAGCGATCTACAAGGGTATGTAGATGCACTCTCCTTCCCCTCGTTGCTGGTTTCTCCATAGATAGATCTTGGTGATACGTAGGAAAATTTTGAATTTCTGCTACGTTCCCCAACAGTGGCATCATGAGCTAGGTCTATGCGTAGTTTCTATGCACGAGTAGAACACAAAGTAGTTGTGGGCGTTGATTTTGTTCAATATGCTTGCCGTTACTAGTCTTATCTTGATTCGGCGGCATCGTGGGATGAAGCGGCCCGGACCGACCTTACACGTACTCTTACGTGAGACAGGTTCCACCGACTGACATGCACTAGTTGCATAAGGTGGCTGGCGGGTGTCTGTCTCTCCTACTTTAGTCGGATCAGATTCGATGAAAAGGGTCCTTATGAAGGGTAAATAGCAATTGGCATATCACGTTGTGGTTTTGCGTAGGTAAGAAACATTCTTGCTAGAAACCCATAGCAGCCACGTAAAACATGCAAACAACAATTAGAGGACGTCTAACTTGTTTTTGCAGGGTATGCCATGTGATGTGATATGGCAAAAGGATGTGATGAATGATATATGTGATGTATGAGATTGATCATGTTCTTGTCAAGGGAATCGACTTGCATGTCGATGACGAGACAACTTCAAGAAGACACGATGATGGAGATCATGATGATGGAGATCATGGTGTCATACCGGTGACAAGATGATCATGGAGCCCCAAGATGGAGATCAAAGGAGCTATATGATATTGGCCATATCATGTCACTATTATTTGATTGCATATGATGTTTATCATATTTATACATCTTATTTGCTTAGAACGACGGTAGTAAATAAGATGATCCCTTACAACAATTTCAAGAAGTGTTCTCCCCTAACTGTGCACCGTTGCTACAGTTCGTCGTTTCTAAGCACCACGTGTTAATCGGGTGTGATGGATCCTTACGTTCACATACAACGGGTGTAAGACAGTTTTACACATGCAAAAGCACTTAGGGTTAACTTGACGAGCCTAGCATGTACAGACATGGCCTCGGAACACAGAAGACCGAAAGGTCGAGCATGAGTCGTATAGAAGATACGATCAACATAAAGATGTTCACCGACGTTGACTAGTCCGTCTCACGCACAGATCGGACACGGCCTAGTTGACTCGGATCATGTAATCACTTAGATGACTAGAGGGATGTCTATCTAAGTGGGAGTTCATAAGATGAACTTAATTATCTTGAACATAGTCAAAAGGATTTTGCAAATTATGTCGTAGCTCGCGCTTTAGTTCTACTGTTTAGTTATGTTCCTAGAGAAAAAATTAGTTGAAAGTTGATAGTAGCAATTATGCGGACTAGGTCCGTAAACTGAGGATTGTCCTCATTGCTTCTTAGAAGGCTTATGTGCTTAATGCACCGCTCAGTGTGCTAAACCTCGAACGTTGTCTGTGGATGTTGCGAACATCTGACATACACATTTTGATAACTATATGATAGTTCAGTTAAACGGTTTAGAGTTGAGGCACCAAAGACGTTTTTGAAACGTCACGAAACATATGAGATGTTTTGAGGGCTGAAATTGGAATTTCAGGCTCATGCCCACGTCAAGAGGTATAAGACCTCCGACGATTTTCTTAACCTGCAAACTAAGGAGAAAAGCTCAATTGTTGAGCTTGTGCTCGGATTGTCTGAGTACAACAATCATTTGAATCAAGTGGGAGTTGATCTTCCAGATAAGATAGTGATGTTTCTCCGAAGTCATTACCACCAAGCTGCTAGAGCTTCGTGATGAACTATAATATATCGGGGACATGTATGATGATCCTTGAGATGTTCGTGATGTTTGACACCACAAAAGTAGAAATCAAGAAGGAGCATCAATTGTTGATGGTTGGTGAAACCACTAGTTTCAAGAAGGGCAAGGGCACGAAGGGATACTTCATAAAACGGCAATTCAGCTGCTGCTCTAGTGAAGAAACCCAAGGTTGAACCCAAACCCGAGACTAAGTGCTTCTGTAATAAAGGGAACAGCCACTGGAGCAGAATTACCCTAGATACTTGGTAGATTAGAAGGCTGGCAAGGTCGATAGAAGTATATTGGATATACATTATGTTAATGTGTACTTTACTAGTACTCCTAGTAGCACCAGGGTATTAGATACCGGTTCGGTTGCTAAGTGTTAGTAACTCGAAATAAAAGCTACGGAATAAACGGAGACTAGCTAAAGGTGAGCCGATGATATGTGTTGGAAGTGTTCTCAATGTTGATATGATCAAGCATCGCATGCTCCCTCTACCATCGAGATTGGTGTTTGCGTTGAGCATAGACATGATTGGATTATGTCTATTGCAATACGGTTATTCATTTAAGGAGAATAATGGTTACTCTGTTTATTTGAATAATACCTTCAATGGTCTTACACCTAAAATGAATGGTTTATTGAATCTCGATCGTAGTGATACACATGTTCATGCCAAAAGATAGTAATGATAGTACCACCTACTTGTGGCACTGCCACGTAAGTCATATCGGTATAAAACGCATGAAGAAGCTCCATGTTGATGGATCTTTGGGCTCACTCGTTTTTGAAAAGTTTGGGACATGCGAACCATGTCTATTGGTATATATGCATGAAGAAACTCCATGCAAATGGACCGTTTTGTACTCGCTTGATTTTGAATCACTTGAGACATGCAAATCATACCACATGGGCAAGATGACTGAAAACCTCGTTTTTCAGTAAAATGGAACAAGAAAGCAACTTGTTGGAAGTAATACATTTTGATGTGTGCAGTCCAATGAATGCTAAGTCATGTAGTGGATATCGTTATGTTCTTACTTCACAGATGATTTGAGTAGATGTTGAGTATATTTACTTGATAAATCATGAGTCTGAATTATTGAAAGGTTCAAGTAATTTTAGGGTGAAGTTAAAAGATCGTCGTGACAAGAGGATAAAGTATCTATGATATGATCATAGAGATGAATATCTGAATTACGAGTTTGGCACAGAATTAAGACATTGTGGAAATTGTTTCACAACTGATACAGCCTGGAACACCATAGTGTGATGGTGTGTCCGAACATCATAACTGCACCCTATTGGATATGATGCATACCATGATGTCTCTTATCGAATTACCACAATAGTTTATGGGTTAGGCATTAGAGACAACCACATTCACTTTAAAAGGGGCACCACGTAATTCCGATGAGATGACACCGTATGAACTATGGTTTAAAGAAACCCAAGCTGTCATTACTTAAAAGTTTGGGGCTGCGACGCTTATGTGAAAAAGTTTCATGCTGATAAGCTCAAACCCAAAGCGGATAAATGCATCTTCATAGGACACCCAAAACAGTTGGGTATACCTCCTGTCTCAGATTCGAAAGCAATAAGGGATTGTTTCTAGAATCGGGTCCTTTCTCGAGGAAAAGTTTCTCTCGAAAGAATTGAGTGGGAGGATGGTGGAGACTTGATGAGGTTATTGAACCGGTACTTCAACTAGTGTATAGCAGGGCACAAAGAGTTGTTCCTGTGGCACCTACACCAATTGAAGTGGAAGCTTATGATAGTGATCATGAAACTTCAGATCAAGTCACTAACAAACCTCGTAGGATGACAAGGATGCGTACAACTTCAGAGTGGTACGTAGTCCTGTCTTGGAAGTCATGTTGCTAGACAACAATGAACCTACGAGCTATGGAGAAGCGATGGTGGGCCCGGATTCCGATAAATGGCTCGAGGCCATATAATCCGAGAGAGGATCCATATATGAAAACAAAGTGTAGACTTTGGAAGAACTACTTGATGGTCGTAAGGCTGTTAGGTACATATGGATTTTAAAAGGAAGACGGACAATGATGGTAAGTATCACCGTTAAGAAAGCTCGACTTGTCGTTAAGATGTTTTCCGACAAGTTCAAGGAGTTGACTACGGTGAGACTTTCTCACTCATAGCGATGCTAAGAGTCTGTTGGAATTATATTAGTGATTACTGCATTATTTATGAAATCTTGCAGATAGGATGTCAAAACATTGTTTCCTCGACGATTTTCTTGAGGAAAGGTTGTATGTGATACAACCGGAAGGTTTTGTCAATCCTGAAAGATGCTAATAAGTATGCAAAGCTCCAGCAATCCTTCTGAGGACTGGAGTAAGCATCTCGGAGTTGGAATGTATGCTTTGATGAGATGATTAAAGATTTTGGGTGTATACAAAGTTTATGAGAAACTGGTATTTCCAAAGAAGTAAGTGGGAGCACTATAGAATTTCTGATGAATATATGTTGTTGATCGGAAATGACGTAGAATTTCTGGAAAGCATATAGGGTTATTTGGAAAGTGTTTTTCAATGGAAAGCCTGGATTAAGCTACTTGAGCATTGAGCATCAAGATCTATAAGGATAGATAAAAACGCTTAATAGTACTTTCAAATGAGCACATGCCTTGACGTGATCTTGAAGGTGTTCAAGATGGATCAGTCAAAGAAGGAGTTCTTGCCTGAGTTGTAAGGTATGAAGTTAAGACTTAAAGCTCGACCACGGCAGAATAGAGAGAAAGGACGAAGGTCGTCCCCTATGCTTAAGACATAGGCTCTACAGTATGCTATGCTGTGTACCGCACCTGAAGTGTGCCTTGCCATGAGTCAGTCAAGGGGTACAAGTGTGATCCAAGAATGGATCACAGGACAGCGGTCAAAGTTATCCTTAGTAACTAGTGGACTAAGGAATTTTCTTGATTATGGAGGTGATAAAGAGTTCGATGTAAAGAGTTACGTCGATGCAAGCTTAACACCTATCCGGATAGCTCTGAGTAGAGATGTCGGATACGTATAATGGAGCAACAATTTAGAATAGCTCCAAGTAGAACAGTTATTTGGAATAGCTCCAAATAGAACGTGGTAGCTACATCTAGGAGATGACATAGAGATTTGTAAAGCACACACGGATCTGAAAGGTTCAGACCCGTTGACTAAAACCTCTCTCACAAGCAACATGATCAAACCCAGAACTCATTGAGTCTTAATCACATGATGATGCGAACTAGTTTAGTGACACTAGTAAACTCTTTGGATGTTGTCACATGGCGATGTGACCTGTGAGTGTTAATCACATGGCGATGTGAACTAGATTATTGACTCTAGTGCAAGTGGGAGACTGTTGGAAATATGCCCTAGAGGCAATAATAAATTAGTTATTATTATATTTCCTTGTTCATGATAATCGTTTATTATCCATGCTATAATTGTATTGATAGGAAACTCAGATACATGTGTGGATACATAGACAGCACCATGTCCCTAGTAAGCCTCTAGTTGACTAGCTCGTTGATCAATAGATGGTTACGGTTTCCTGACCATGGACATTGGATGTCATTGATAACGGGATCACATCATTAGGAGAATGATGTGATGGACAAGACCCAATCCTAAGCCTAGCACAAAGATCGTGTAGTTCGTATGCTAAAGCTTTTCTAATGTCAAGTATCATTTCCTTAGACCATGAGATTGTGCAACTCCCGGATACCGTAGGAATGCTTTGGGTGTACCAAACGTCACAACGTAACTGGGTGACTATAAAGGTGCACTACAGGTATCTCTGAAAGTGTCTGTTGGGTTGGCACGAATCGAGACTGGGATTTGTCACTCCGTGTAAACGGAGAGGTATCTCTGGGCCCACTCGGTAGGACATCATCATAATGTGCACAATGTGATCAAGGAGTTGATCACGGGATGATGTGTTACGGAACGAGTAAATAGACTTGCCGGTAACGAGATTGAACAAGGTATAGGGATACCGACGATCGAATCTCGGGCAAGTACAATACCGCTAGACGAAGGGAATTATATACGGGACTGATTAAGTCCTTGACATCGTGGAACATGTGGGAGCCAACATGGGTATCCAGATCCCGCTGTTGGTTATTGACCGGAGAACATCTCGGTCATGTCTGCATGCTTCCCGAACCCGTAGGGTCTACACACTTAAGGTTCGGTGACGCTAGGGCTATAGAGATATTAGTATGCGGTAACCCGAAAGTTGTTCGGAGTCCCGGATGAGATCCCGGATGTCACGAGGAATTCCGGAATGGTCCGGAGGTAAAGAATTATATATAGGAAGTGCTATTTCGGCCATCAGGACAAGTTTCGGGGTCACCGGTATTGTACCGGGACCACTGGAAGGGTCCCGGGGGTCCACCGGGTGGGGCCACCTGCCCCGGGGGGGCACATGGGCTGTAGGGGGTGTGCCTTGGCCTACATGGGCCAAGGGCACCAGCCCCAAGAGGCCCATGTGCCAAGAGAGAGAAAAAAGGGGAGAGTCCTAAAGGGGGAAGGCACCTCCGAGGTGCCTTGGGGAGGATGGACTCCTCCCCCCCTTGGCCGCACCCTTCCTTGGAGGAAGGGGCAAGGGCTGCGCCTCCCCCTCTCCCTTGGCCCTATATATAGTGGGGAAAAGGAGGAGCAACCATACCTAAGGCCTGGCGCCGCCCTCTCCCTCCCGTGACACATCTCCCTCCTCCCGCAGCGCTTAGCGAAGCCCTGTTGGAATCCCGCTACTTCCACCACGCCGTCGTGCTGTTGGATCTCCATCAACCTCTCCCTCTATCCTTGCTGGATCAAGGCATGGGAGACGTCACCGGGCTGTACGTGTGTTGAACGCGGAGGTGCTGTCCGTTCGGCACTAGGATCATCGGTGATTTGAATCACGACGAGTACGACTCCATCAACCCCGTTCACTTGAACGCTTCCGCTTAGCGATCTACAAGGGTATGTAGATGCACTCTCCTTCCCCTCGTTGCTGGTTTCTCCATAGATAGATCTTGGTGATACGTAGGAAAATTTTGAATTTCTGCTACGTTCCCCAACACCGACCTCCCACCGTAACCGGGAACTCCCCAAAAATTTTCTCCCCCTCGCTTCTACCACGGTTTTTTCCATCATGGACGGCCCAAAGAATGTCATGCAGCTGCGTCTCCGGCCTGCCCAGGACGGAAAGCCCATTTTCTGTCATGATTTTTTGTCATAGAAGTAGGAGCCCACCACATCTATGATGATACCAAGTTTTGTCACAATTATCGTCATAGAAGTGTCATATGTATGACAGAAATTTTTTTGTTCGGCCCAAAATGTCACGGATGTGTCTTTTTTTGTAGTGGAGGGTGGGGGCGCGTCTACCCCCTGGGCGCGCCCTCCTGCCTCGTGGCCTCCTCGCTTCTTTCTTGACGTCCACTCCAAGTCTCCTGGATCACGTTTCTTCCAAAAATAACTCTCCCGAAGGTTTCATTCTGTTTGGATTCCGTTTGATATTCCTTTTCTGCGAAACACTAAAATAGGCAAAAAACAACAATTTGCACTGGGCCTTTGGTTGGTAGATTAGTCCCAAAAATAATATAAAAAGGTATATTAAAGCCCATTAAACATCCAAAACAGATAATATAATAGCATGGAACAATCAAAAATTATAGATACGTTGGAGACGTATCAAGGATCCCCAAGCTTAATTCCTGCTCATCCTCGAGTAGGTAAATGATAAAAATAGAATTTTTGATGTGGAATGCCACCAAGCATAATTCTCAATGTAATTTTGTTTATTGTGACATGAATGTTAAGATTTGAAAGATTCAAGACAATAGTTTAATACTGACATAAAAATAATAATACTTGAAGCATACTAGCAAAGCAATCATGTCTTCTCAAAATAACATGGCCAAAGAGATTTATCCCTACAAAATCATATAGTCTGGCTATGCTCCATCTTCACCACAAAAAATATTTAAATCATGCACAACCCCGATGACAAGCCAAGCAATTGTTTCATACTTTTGATGTTCTCAAACTTTTTCAATCTTCACGCAATACATGAGCGTGAGCCATGGACATAGCACTATAGGTGGAATAGAATGGTGGTTGTGGAGAACACAAAAAGGAGAAGATAGTCTCACATGAACTAGGCATATCAATGGGCTATGGAGATGCCCATCAATAGATATCAATGTCAGTGAGTAGGGATTGCCATGCAATGGATGCACTAGAGCTATAAGTGTATGAAAGCTCAACAAAAGAACTAAGTGGGTGTGCATCCAACTTGCTATCTCACAAAGACCTAGGGCATTTTGAGGTAGCCCATAATTGGAATACAAAAGCCAAGTTGTATAATGTAAAATTGCCACTAGTATATTAAAGTGACAACATAGGAGACTCTGTATCATGAAGATCATGGTGCTACTTTGAATCACAAGTGTGGTAAAAGGATAGTAGCATTTTCCCTTCTCTCTTTTTCTCTCATTTTTTTCCTTTTTCTCTTTTTTTCGACCGGAGTCTCATCCCGACTTGTGGGGGAATCATAGTCTCCATCATACTTTCCTCACATGGGACAATGCTCTAATAATGATGATCATCACACTTTTATTTGCTTACAACTCGACACTTAGAACAAAATATGACTCTATGTGCATGCCTCCGGCGGTGTGCCGGGATGTGCAATGACTCATGAGTGACATGTATGAAAGAATTATAAAGGTGGCTTTGCCGCAAATACGATGTCAACTACATGATCATGCAAAGCAATATGAAAGTGATGAAGCGTGTCATAACAAACGGAACGGTGGTAAGTTGCCTGGCAATATATCTCGGAATGGCTATGGAAATGCCAAAATAGGTAGGTATGGTGGCTGTTTTGAGGAAGGTATATGGTGGGTTTATGGTACTGGCAAAAGTTGCGCGGTACTAGAGAGGCTAGCAATGGTGGAAGGGTGAGTGTGCTTATAACCCATGGACTCAGCATTAGTCATAAAGAACTCACATACTTATTGCAAAAATCTATTAGTTATTGTCGGTGTCAAAACCGGCGGATCTCGGGTAGGGGGTCCCGAACTATGCGTCTAGGCGGATGGTAACAGGAGACAAGGGACACAATGTTTTACCCAGGTTCGGGCCCTCTTGATGGAGGTAAAACCCTACATCCTGCTCGATTAATATTGATGATATGGGTAGTACAAGAGTAGATCTACCACGAGATCAAGGAGGTTAAACCCTCGAAGCTAGCCTATGGTATGATTGTTGTATATATTGTCTATCTATCGACTAGCCTGGCCTCGGTTTATATAATGCACCGGAGGCCTAGGATAACAAGAGTCCTAGCTGAATACACAGGTGGGGAGAAGTCCTTGTATTGATCGCCAAGTCTTGTGGAATCTTCCTTGTATGCGGTAGCCGTCCGAACTGGCCCATGAGTATACGGCCACGGGGGTCCTCGGCCCAATCTAATAGATCAGGAGACGACGTGGTGAGTACCCCCTAGTCCAGGACACCGTCAGTAGCGCCCTGAACCGGTCTTCAAGTTAGGGACGCTCCTCGATTCTTCCGAACTGTTCTTGATCTTCGGTTGCCAGTCTTGAAAACTGGTTCAACAAATCTTCTTTATCTTCGATCTTGAGGATCGCCGAAATGCATTCGACGAGTTTACACGTCGGGTATCCGAGGAGCCCCTTTAAGTTTCCGGCCTTTATCAATGCCTTGTTTATTTTTATGCCACGCCTCGGGTTTGAAGTTGTTCCCGGGAGGCAGGGTCCTCTTGCGTCCGCGCTCCAACGCCGGACTGCATTCGAGGTATCTTTTGCAGCCGAGCACCAACGTCGGACCGCTTCCAAGCTCTAGCGCCGGAATGTATCCGAGCTCCAACGCCGGACTATGTATCCGAGCTCCAACGCCGGACTGTATATCCTAGCTCCAACGCCGAAATATATCCGAGCTCCAACGCCGGACTGTGTCCAGGCTCCAGTGCTAGACTATATCCGAGGTGTCATATCACCTTGGTTCAAAAAAGTTGAAGGAGTTTAGCCGAGCTTAATGCCGGAAATGCCCTCTATGGAGCCCGCCACTAGCGCCCGAGCATTATGCCGGACTGCTTCCGAGGTGGTGCACCACCCCGACTATGGGCTGATTTTTTGTCAATATTTTTTATTGGTGCAATTTATTCTCTGCCGAGATATATAGCCAGTAGCCCTCAAGGTGTGTATCGGTCTAAAACCCGAGATGCACATGAAGGATGACATAAGACCGCTGATCCCAGTAGCCGCTGAGACTCAGGTTGATTTGCAAAATCGGCCTAAGGATCAAGTCCTAGCTCGGCAGAATACTTCGGGACACAAAAGCGGCGTGCTCAGTCCTCAAGACTCAGGTTGGGTGCGGCCGACCAACCTGAGGATCAAAATCTCCTCGGAAACTATATTGCACATAAAATTTGCTGCATTGGACAAGCAATGCAGTAGCCCCCGAGACACTGGTCGGGTGGCAACACCAGATCAGGGGATCGATGTGCCGCTTTAATATTTGTAAATAATAAGCCCAAAGCCCAGTAGCCCCCGAGCCTTAATGCGGGCACGGGTGGCCGAATTAAGGATCAATATCCATAGTAAAATCACAAATTATGTGTAATGACTCTATGTATCCAAGTACTTTACGTCATTAATGCTCGGATCCGCATTGTACAAAACTTTGTTGACCGACCATCGGCTTCCACCTCCTTGGCCAGTAGCCGAGGACTGTTTGTCCTACTTTATAAAGCCTTTATGAGGGCAAAGATTTACGACAAACAAGGCAATCTGGCCACACGGTTTTATAAACAAAGGTACGCAGAGAGATATGCTATATTACTGTTTAACAGAAGAAATGTATTCCAAAGAAAATAGTCCCGCTATCGGTTCCTTTCTTTGGGTTGTCATGCTAAGCATGATCATGAAACCTCAGCTCGGATGTAAGAGCAAAATATCGAGAATTTAGTTTGGGAGGCCAGTTAATAGCCCCCGGTAGTGTTCGGCGACAGTCGAGGTCAAGCCGTAAACACTTCGGCCAATGTTATGAATGGCCCGTCATAGTCATCGGATCGCTGACCAGTTTACGCTTATTGTGATAGTCAGTTTTCGGCTTTCTCCACTAAGGTGCTTAACCATGTGAGCTGGAAGCACAATCGCAGTGGTTCTCCCTTTGCACGCCTAGCCAAACAAAACGGAACGTAGGAAGCAAGTGCAGGAGCCGGGCAACCCAACTATTGACCGAAGACACAATTCGAAACCGATGCATATATAGCAATATCTGAGAATGTTTTTGCCGAATCCCTAAAGGTGTCCGGCGTTGCACTGCGAGACTAATGCTGGAAAAGCACAAATAGTTTAAAAGTGCCAAAAATCTTGGAAAACCAAGAAACGTCAGTAAAAACATGACGTCCGAACAAGATCAAGTGTTTGGTGCCAATCCAAAAATTGGTCTTAGAAAAAAGAAGTGCTTCTCTCGTCCTTTAACATGACACATCCTATCTCAAGAATTCGAGCGGGTCAGCCTACAGCTTCAATCTCCTATCCCGAGGGCGGAGTACTTCTCATTAGGCCAGTTTAGCAAACTAAACTCTAGTGGCTTTGAGAGAGAAATTAGGCTCACCGGCTAGTGACCGCACACTCGTGTCGAAAAAGGAGTGATAAATAATAATAGAACTTTGCAACGACTAAGAAGAAGAACACTTATTATAAAACGGCTCAAATAAACTTAAGAGCCCCCAAGTGACTTGGGTAGAAGAATGATTGCATGTACCGAAGTACTTATATCATATCTATGTTCAACCGAACTTTAAACGCGTCTTAACCGACCGTCAGCTTCTCCCTCTTCGGTCAAGGACCGAAAAGTGTTATGTACTCCATCGGTCGAGAATATCGACGGTGTTTCCAATAACCAGGCAATCAGGCCATAAGGCTGTAACAGACAAAGCGCGCTCAGGGAACTTATGCTATATTATCGTGAAGTGTAAGAAGCATCTTCGAAGAAAATAGTACCCCCACCGATACCTTTCTTCGGTGCTCATTGTTATTATGAGACTTGTGCAATAGATTTTTTGTACTCATGAGTTCCGTTGTGTGCCGACCATCATTGAAAACTATAAGAGCGCTAGCTTTCGGCTTCACCCAGTCTGAGGTCCGGCTCGGTTGACCCGATCATGACAATCGCAGAGGTGCTACCTTTACTCCCTAGCTGAACAATCGGGAACGTAGGGGTAAACACAGGAGCGAGGCAACCCAGCTTGCAAATCGCTTAAGTCAATATGGTGCATATTGTGGCATAATACACGAACAAGGAACGAAGCCGTACAAGTATAATCATATGCAAGAGGAAAAGCTTCATAAATGAAGCCCCCAAGTGAATTGGGTCCTTGAATTTGTGTGTCACAAACAAAGTTTGGACAAGGAAATTTTTTACAAGCAACTTTTTTCCAAAAAAGTATAATGCTTGGTCGAATCGAACACAAGTTAGAAATTAAAGCTTTGAGCATGAAAGCGACTTAGCCGGTTAATGTGTTCGGTATTGATGACGCGGTCCGAGCTTGATGCGGGGCAAGGTTCCATCCCCCAAGCTGGTCCTGAGGTGGCGGAGCGGAGAGCTCGACACGCCGAAGTGGTGACATAGCACGGTCAATGCAGACCGGCAGATTGACGCCGAAGTCCCCGGATCATTTTCCTATGCACAAAAAATAGTGCAAACCGGAGATAATAATAATAATGATAATTAAAAAAATGTGTTGCATAATAAATAATTTATGCAAAGTGAGGAATAGAAGAAATATGGCCTGGCGCCGCAGTCAATGTCGATGCAGGGCGTCGGCGTGATGTAGTAAAGGCGTGGCAAAGCCTGAATTCACAGGTCGGTCCGAGCTTCGGATGCAGCATTCGTCGGACTATGTACGGAAACTGATCGAACCACCACACGACCGTCATTAAAGCGGTCACCATTTGATAGACCTGTCTACATATCATGGACAAACCAGAGTAATAATTCTTTGGGAAAAATGAACCCAAACAAGCAAAAAATACTGGGATTAATAGCACCTGGTTTATTTGTTGTAGCAATCCGAAGGAAGGTGATTCCCAAAATTGGTACTCGCTCCGCACAGTCATTGCCTGATGGGCGATAAAACGACGGCATGGCAATGCTGGTAAAGGTTGACTCGCCGAGGCAAAGCCCTCGGCCCAGCTAACGTGACGGAGCTGGTCGGCTAGTGACGCCGAAGTGTCCGGAGTAGGTTGATGAAGAGATGGCGAAGCCCCCGGTCCAGCCGAGATGTCGAAGCCTCGACGTCAGCCGATGAGTCGAAGCAGGTCGGCGTGACGGACACCAGCTTGAAGAAGCAATAGTGCGGCCCTGTCGATGCAGGTCGTGACGTGGTTGATACCGGCTTGATGAAGCGACCGTGCGGCGATGCCGGTATGCCCGCTCCTTGTAATCCGTGGGGCGGCTATGTTGATGATGATTTATCCTTCGCGATGCTGGCCTCTTGTTCGGCTTGCCAAGATGATGATCCGAAAAAGTTGAGCTCGGCTAAAGTGACGACGTGTCTAGCGCAGGTCGGCAGCCGTGGAGTAATATTGCCGGACTGATTTGACACCAGCATGATGTCGAAGATCATGTTCAAAAGATCTTAAAGTTAGTGGGATGTGTTCGGGAATGAAACACAATACCCCATACAAAACTTCCTTCAAAAGGGATGTCCGAAATCCTGTTCATAAAAAATACAAACTCGGGTCGGATTCGTTTTCGCGCAGAAAACAGATCCGAAAAGTGATTCACTAATCGGAAGGTTCCCGGAGTTTGGACGGTCGGATCGATCTGAAATTTTGAGAGGTAATAGATATAGGAATTATGCAGCCGATCAACGGTTGGATCTTTCAAAGGACATCCGAGCTAGAAGCTGGACACCATGCCCTAAACTCATCCAGATTCCCGTCCAGATTTGACAGGGCTCCGGTATATCATAGATTGTCAGAGATTCCTCCATCGGAACTCGACAAAATTTTCCAGGGTTGTTGTAGACTCGATTCCGCACAATTCCACTGAAGCGATCGTTAAAGCGATGCTCGAGCAGGCGGTGGCGGCGGATACGCGTTCGCTGTTTGGAAAAACAGCACGGTCGCTTGAGGGCAATGTTGACGTTGAGCCCCTGAGCTCCATAGATGATTCCTCCGTGATCTTGATAGAGATCGGAGTTGATGTTTGATGAAGGCCCTCGTCCGAACATGGTGATCCAAACACGGTGCGCAATTCTTGGTCGAACCAAGGTGACCAGTCGAGCTGGTGACGAAGATGCCGAAGTCGCAGTTGATCTGCAGGCGAGCAATCGATATTTTTGTCGATCACACAGCGGAACTCTCAATAAAAGCACCAATGTCGGTGTCAAAACCGGCGGATCTCGGGTAAGGGGTCCCGAACTGTGCGTCTAGGCGGATGGTAACAGGAGACAAGGGACACAATGTTTTACCCAGGTTCGGGCCCTCTTGATGGAGGTAAAACCCTACGTCCTGCTCGATTAATATTGATGATATGGGTAGTACAAGAGTAGATCTACCACGAGATCAAGGAGGCTAAACCCTCGAAGCTAGCCTATGGTATGATTGTTGTATATATTGTCTATCTATCGACTAGCCTGACCTCGGTTTATATAATGCACCGGAGGCCTAGGATAACAAGAGTCCTAGCCGAATACGCCGGTGGGGAGAAGTCCTTGTCTTGATCGCCAAGTCTTGTGGAATCTTCCTTATATGCGGTAGTCGTCCGAACTGGCCCATGAGTATACGGCCACGGGGGTCCTCGACCCAATCTAATAGATCGGGAGACGACGTGGTGAGGACCCCCTAGTCTAGGACACCATCAGTTATCAAAACAAAGTACTACGCGCATGCTCCTAGGGGGATAGATTGGTAGGAAAAGACCATCGCTCATCCTCGACCGCCACTCATAAGGAAGACAATAAATAAATAAATCATGCTCCGACTTCTTCACATAACGGTTCACCATACCTGCATGCTACGGGAATCACAAACTTTAGAACAAGTATTTCTCAAATTCACAACTAATCAACTAGCATGACTCTAATATCACCATCTTCATATCTCAAAACAATCATCAAATATCAAACTTCTCATAGTATTCAATGCACTTTTTATGATAGTTTTATTATACCCATCTTGGATGCCTATTATATTAGGACAAATTTTATAGACAAAGCAAATTACCATGCTGTTCTAGAGGACTCTCAAAATTATATAAGTGAAGCATGAGAGATCAATAATTTCTATAAAATAAAACCACCACCGTGCTCTTAAAGATATAAATGAAGCACTAGAGCAAAATTTTCTAGCTCAAAAGATATAAGTGAAGCACATAGAGTATTCGAATGAATTACGATTCATGTGCGTCTCTCAAAAAGGTGTGTACAGCAAGGATGATTGTGGTAAACTAAAAATCAAAGACTCAAATCATACAAGACGCTCCAAGCAAAACACATATCATGTGGTGAATAGAAATATAGCCTCAAGTAAAGTTACCGATAGACGAAAACGAAAGAAGGCATCCCCTAGCTTAGGCTTTTGTTTGTCCTTGATTTTTACCTTGGGGTGCCTTGGGCATCCCCAAGCTTAGGCTCTTGCCACTCCTTATTCCAAAATCCATCAAATCTTTACCCAAAACTTGAAAACTTCACAACACAAAACTCAATAGAAAATCTGATGAGCTCCGTTAGTAGAAGAAAACAAACCACCACTTCAAGCTACTATAATGAACTAATTATTTATTTATATTGGTGTTAAACATACTGTATTCCAACTTTTCTATGGTTCATACCCCCTGATACTAGCCATAGATTCATCAAAATAAGCAAACAACACACGAAAAATAGAATCTGTCAAAAACAGAACAATCTATAGTAATCTGTAGGTTTCGAATACTTATGTAAACCAAAAAATTCTGAAATAAATTGTTGGACGTGAGTAATTTGTCTATTAATCAACTTAAAAAAGAATCAACCTAATTGCACTCTCCACTAAAAAAAGGCAGCTAATCTCGTGAGCACTAAAGTTTCTGTTTTTTATAGCAAGATCGCAAACACTTCCCCCAAGTCTTCCCAAAGGTTCTACTTGGCACAAACACTAATTAAAAACATAAAACCACATCTAAACAGAAGCTATACGAATTATTTATTACTAAACAGGAACAAGAAACAAGAAACAAAAATAAAATTGGGTTGCCTCCCAACAAGCGCTATCGTCTAACACCCCTAGTTAGGCATTGATAATTTCAATGATGCTCACATGAAAGACAAGAATTGAAGCACAAAGAGAGCATCATGAAACACGTGACAAACAAATCTAAGTATAACATACTTCCTATGCATAGGCATCTTATAGGAAAACAAAATATCATAGCAAGAAAAAACTAGAATATGAAAGGAAGCGGAAAGAAACAATAGCAATCTTAACATAACTAGAGGTAATTTTGTAACATGAAAATTTGTACAATCATATTTTCCTCTCTTGTAATAATTACATGTGGTATCATAAGCAATTTCAACAAAATATCTATCACATAAAATATTTTCAACATGATCCACATGCATGCAAAGTTGACACTCTTCCAAAATAGTGGGATTAACATTAACTAAAGTCATGACCTCTCCAAACCCACTTTTATCGAAAATTGCATAAGATTGAACATTCTCCAAATACGTGGGATCTAAAGTTGACACTCTTCCAAACCCACTTTCAATATTGTAAACATTATTATCAATCTTATATTCATCATGGGGCTTAAATAAATTTTCAAGATCATAAGAAAAATCACCCCAATCATGATCGTTGCAACAAGTAGAGGACATAGCAAAACTAGCATCCCCAAGCTTAGGGTTTTGCATATTATTAGCACAATTTACATCAATAGAATTTATAATAAAATCATTGCAATCATGCTTTTTATTCAAAGATCTATGGTGAATCGCTTCATAAAGTAATTCATCACACTTTTCAGATTCATGAATTTCAAGCAAAACCTCATAAAGATAATCTAGTGCACTCAACTCACTAGCAATAGGTTCATCATAATTGGATCTCTTAAAGATATTAGCAAGTGGATGAGGATCCATAAAGTTTTAGCAAGCGAAGATGCAAGCAAAAAGAAGGTACATGGAAACACAAGCAAACAAAAGATCGAATGGAAGAAGGGGCGAATAAAACGACAAAGGTGAAGTGGGGGAGAGGAAAATGAGAGGCAAATGGCAAATAATGTAATGCGAGGGATAAGAGTTTGTGATGGGTACTTGGTATGTCTTGACTTGT
Source organism: Triticum urartu (assembly GCF_003073215.2). Classification (NCBI taxonomy): domain Eukaryota; kingdom Viridiplantae; phylum Streptophyta; class Magnoliopsida; order Poales; family Poaceae; genus Triticum; species Triticum urartu. The sequence continues at coordinate 325,675,564 of NC_053022.1, forward strand.
GCGTAGATCTCCCCGGCAACGGCGCCAGAAATGGCTAGTGGTCGAGAGATCAAATCTCGACTTGACTAGGTGCAACCTCCCCGGCAACGGCGCCAGAAATCCTTCTTGCTACCTCTTGAGCTTGAGTTCATTTTCCCTTGAAGAGGAAATGGTGACACAGCACAGTAGCGAAAGTATTTCCCTTAGTTTTAAGAACCAAGGTATCAATCCAGTAGGAGACTACACGCAAGTCCCTCGTACCTGCACAAACAAACAAGAACCTCGCAAGCAACGCGATAAAGGGGTTGTCAATCCCTTCACGGTCACTTATGAAAGTGAGATCTAATAGAGATAATAAGATAAATATTTTTGGTATTTTTGTTGTATAGATTGGAAAATAAAGATTGCAAAATAAATAGCAACAGAAATAGCTTGTTGAAGGGAGAATAATATGATGGAAGATAGACCCGGGGGCCATAGTTTTCACTAGTGCCTTCTCTCAAGATAGCAAATTCTACGGTGGGTATACAAATTACTGTCGAGCAATTGATAGAAAAGTGCATAGTTATGAGAATATCTAGGTATGATCATGTATATAGGCATCACGTCCGTGACAAGTAAGCCGAAACAATTCTGCATCTACTACTATTACTCCACACTGTCGGCGTTCTGGGAACGGGGGTCCCCAGACTTGCGTGCCTGCGACCTACGCCGTGGCTCAAAAGGGGGCCCAGCGCGGCCCATCTTCACCAACACAAACCCAAGACACTCGCGAGGGGCCAAGCCTCGTGGGGCGGACGACACGGAGCCTCCTCAGGCATGGCCTCGTCAGGCTGGCTCACGAGGAGGCAGAGACCAAGGCGGGGTACCTCACGAGGTGCCCATGACGCAAGCCATGACGACCAAGCGCGCAGGCGGGTGCCAGCCCGCGTAGTGTCCTCCTTTCTTCTTTGGTGCAAAGGGGGCAAGCGCAGCCGCGGAGTACCGAGGCATCAGGCAAAGGTTGCCATTTCGGTGCAACGAGACCAAGACCGGGAGGACTACGAGACGGAGGTCACCGTGGAGCCCAAGACGGCGTCATCACCAGAGCTTTGCGCAGGCGAAGACTACTTTTGTCAGGATAGCTAGTACTAGCTGTCCCCCTTCAAATTAGCCCGCCATTGTTGGCTCCCTTCCCGCTCGATAATTGGGAAGAGGACTAGGGCCCCTATAAGTAGGACCAGCCACCCACAGAGCAAAGGGGGCCGAGTGGTTGGAAGGATAGTGAAGATCAGAAAGAGAGAGAGAGAGAGAGAGAGAGAGAGAGAGAGAGAAAGGTGACTGAGCTCCTCCCAGCAGTTCATTGCCCCAGCCAAGAACATACCCTCGCGAGGCTGTTCTTCCTTGTATTGTTCATCATCATCAACCCAAGAGGCAATCCACCACACCACACACTGGAGTAGGGTATTACACCACAACGGTGGCCCGAACTAGTATAAACCCTGTGTCTCTTGTGTTGTTCTTTCCTTAGTATAGATCCTAGCAAGGAGGAGGGGTGCAGGTAGGTAGGAGACGAAAGCTCCGCGCGCGCCCCAGTGTTCGAACCTCAAGGGTTTGCCGGAACCCGAAATCTGACATTTGGCGTGCCAGGTAGGGGTGCGCCGGAGTCCACCTTCTACCGCTTCGCGCCCCGTCGCGTCGTCATCACCATGTCCGGCGACCAGGCGGGCAACCCAGATCCGTGGGTGGCGTGGTCCGCCTGCGTAGAGCCGCTTGCCTCGGGCGACCTCGTGCCCCAGGCAACTCATGATCTGCAGGGCGCTGCGGGCCGCGGGTGACGCGGACAGGCTTCGATAGCTCTCACGCCGCGGTAGGCGCGGTCGGCAGCAAGGGCCTCCAATCACGCCGCGACCACGATGTCGTACACTCGTAGGGAGCAGGCGAACTCGAGGGCCGCACTCACAGTGGCCTGAGAGCTGCTGCAGTGCAGGCTGCTGGAGGGCGGCCACGATGTGCTGCTGGAGCGAGTGGCAGAGCTCCTAGGCTTCGCCGCCTCGGGGGCTCACCCCTTCTCCACCCAGCTCCCATCTCAAGCCCAGGGCGGCCCGCGCGGGGGCTCCGCGCGCACCCGCGGGCTCCAAGGCTACTCCGACGCCAGCGAAGCTGTCAGCGCTGGACCGGTGGTGGCGCTGCCCCCGCTCCCGGTCCGCGAAGAAGGACTCGATGCGACCCGCGGCCCCATTGGGCGGCCGCGCTGCCACCCCACGGTGGGCGCGTTAGGCAGGACCGCGTGGCATGCGGGGCATTACGGCGTGGCATTCGGGATGACGGCACCGGAGGAATACATGCCCCTCATGATGGACCAAGGACACCCACACGAGAGCGAACAAGGCTCGCTCCTCAGCCCAGGCTGGGGGGAAGAGGCGCCAGAAGCTGAGCCTTTCCGGGAGCCCCGGGATGGTCCTAGTGGCCACGATGGGGGCAACGATTATCGGGTACCGCTAATTCTTCAGGAGCAGGTATACGCTAACCATGGATCGCGGGAGGTGCAGGTCACCACAGCGAGCAGCTGCCCCGCTCCCACAGTCTCCTGCCCCTCGGGCGGAGGGCGCAGGGGGCTGCAGGAGAGGGGTCGGGATCCGACATCACCACCGCGGCGTTTGGAGCAAGCTGTTCTCAGGAGGTAGGGCCTCCGCTGGGGAGGTGCCTCAGAGCCTGCCCCCGGCAGAGGGCCCGTGGTCGTCGGGGGAACCGCCGGCGACCGCTCTACCCCATCGGCGGCGTCCTGGTTTCCGATCGTCGTTGATGGCACTAGAGTGTGGCGCAAGGCGGGGCCCTCATCTGGCGATATGAAGCAAGGCCGGCACCTGTGAAGAAGGCCCAGTGCCTGTGAAGCTCGCCGCCCCGTGACACTCTCACGTAATAATGAGTGGGGCTGTACACGCCCCGGAGTCTCAGGGGTGTCGGTCTCAGGCCTTGGTGCTCCCTCCCACGCCCAGTGGCAGCACTTAGCTCCGCGCTGGTGAGAAGACGTCCAAGACTAGACTAGGTGCCGGACACGGCCTTTTGTTTGCTTTCGTTGCTCTTCCCTTTGGTTGTCGCCTTCCCCCGCTGGATTCAAGTTGGATTCGAATTTGAGATTTGCGTGTGTTCGGGGAAGGGGTGCTTAGTCTTGTTCGAGCAATTTCTCGCATTTTGGTTACCACTTCGCCTTAGCTGCCTCCCCTCGCGAGCCGGGACGGGCCTAGCTTGCGCGCAGCCTAGACTGCCGCAGACGTGACCTCTCAGGAGGGTGTTTTACTACAGATCCTACGAACCCAGTCAGGGAACACTCAAGACACCACAACCTCCCATAGGCTGCCTCAGGGCCAGCACGGGACAGAGGTAAACTAGCCGACCAGCGCGTCGCTTGGGCCAACCACTTGGTGCGGGCGCATGGGCAATGTCACGTCTACTAATACGATGAACACAAGTTTTACATAAGGGGTTCCCCCTTCAAAATGCTCTCACTGCAATCAGGCCGAAACCTGAGTTCTATTCATGCAGGGTAAGGAAGTAGGAGCGATGCACAATCAGTCGGGTGAATCCCCCAATGCGTTCTCAGGAGCTCAACCTGAGCCGTTGCTGGCGTCACTGAACCCGCCATCACCGTCCGCGTCGCCGTCAGCGGCGTCAGGGCCGTTCACCACGCTGCCCTCGACGGCCGCCACGATCGCATCGTCGTTGTCCAAAGCGAAGGCCCTGATAAGAGCCTCCACATTGTCTTCCACCCAGTGCGCCAGGTCGCCTCGGACGGCCTGGGGGACTGGGGCGATGGCGGTGTCAAAATCAAAGTGGGGATCCATGTTCCGGAGGTGGCTGAAGATGCGAGAAAAGGCGCGCCCAAGCAGGGCACGGCTCCTCTCCTCCACCAACCTGTCAGCCCTGACCGACCGCGCCTCCAGCTGCGTCACCATGTCAGTGGAGAACTGAAGATTGCCAGCATAGTTGACTGCGTGCGGCTAGCCAACAGCCGCCTCGCAGATGTTGCCCAAGGCTGCGTTGGCTCTCTCCCGGAGCGTGGCAAGCATGGGACCGTGCTCATGCTCCAGGATCCGCCGCTGACGGATCTCGTCCGCATTCTGGCCCGCGACGACCTCAGCCTCCTCCACCCGCTGGCGGAGAAGGAGCACCTCGGCCTGGGAGGCGGTTAACTCACCTTGCGACACCTCAAGAGCGGCTCGGAAAGCGTCGGCCCGCCGTGTCGCCTCCTCCAGCTTGGCCCTCAAGGCAGCAGTCCTGCCTTCAGCTTCGGCCCGGATCAACCCCAGCTTCTCTTCAAACTCATGCTCGAGGTTCAAGTGCGCCATCGCCACTCGACGTCCGACCTCCTCCAGGACGCGGGCTTCCTGTGCAGCAACATCATCCTCCGCCTGCGTCACCAAGCGCTCCCTCGTCTCCAGGCGCTCGTACTCATGGGTACGTTCGGCGGCTTCCAGCGTTAGCACCTCCTCATGCTTCTGGAGCTCTGCTGAGTCGCCAGAGGCCACCCTCATCGACGCGAGGGCTGCCTCGCGCAGCTCCACCTGCTCCTCCAGCGAGTGGCACCAGGCCATGAGCTCCCGAGCCCGCTCCTCCGCCGCTGTTCTCCGCCGGTCAACCTCCCGAGCCTCCTCAGCGGCCCAAGATCGGGCCTCCCGAGAGGCCACCAGCGACGCCTTGGCCTCTGCGTCATCAAGATTGCGCTGACGGCTCGCAAGGGCGATGGCGCCCTCCAGCTCGCGCCTCTCTGTAGCCAGGCGCAGGCCCTCGGCCTCAAGGCGCGCGTCTTCATCGGCAAGCTCCTCTCCAAGCAGGCTTACCGTGTCAGCCGCCCTCCGAAGGAATCCTTGGTGAAGGGCGCGACGCTCCCTAGCGCGCTCAAGCATGTCTTCCACACCACCATCTGCCCCAAGCAAGCGCCAGGGGCCGCGAGTCAGCACTCCCCCTCCAGGATGGGGGCTGGGGGCTGGCACCCTCGCGACGGCTGGGCATGCCGCGTCAGAAGCCCGGCCTTGGGCCAGCCCGTCCCGAGGTGAAGAGCACAAGAAGCGCCTCAGCCAATCGCAGTCCACGACCAGGCGAGAAGCCCACGACAGGCTGGCTATGCCACGAGAAGGCCGGAGAAGGATCGTGAGGTGCGCGGGGCCACAATACCCCTCGGGACGGCTCGCCTCGTCGATCGCCCTCACCACAAGGGCTCCACTGTTTGGAGCGCTTGAGGACGGTGGAGGGGGTGAGGCCAAGGGGGACGGCTCCTCAGCCGTCTTCGCAAGCTCGGCTGGAAGGGACCTGCGAAGCAATGGTCAGTAAGAGCAACAGAAGGATCGGGAGCTGGGAAAGGAGAAGGCTTACTCGTCAGTGGCGAAGTACTTCCTATGCTTCAGCAGGCGACAAGGGTAATCGTTGCCCAGGGCCCCCCTTCTCTTCCGGAGGGCCTCAAAGTCCACGCGGAAGCAGCCTAAGAGTCGGGTGCAGGGATCAACCAGCGACGAAGATGGAGTGTCAAGGCAATCTGCGTCAGGGGCGCCTGCCTGATGTGCGCCGCCAATTGCCTCGCCAAGAGAAGCCACCGGAGCCTTAGTGGCCTCGATCGTAGGCGCGGAGGCCAGCTGCTTGTCACCCTCATCCTCGGCGGCACGGGCCCCGATAACTGCTTCCTCATGAGGCTCGCCCAGCGCTGTCACCCCGCCGGGAGCCTCCTCGGCCTCTGGCGCCTCGTGCCTCCCTGCTCCGCCACTTGAGGAAGAGTCGCCTTGGCTGACTGGAAGGGCAGTCACCACCACTGGGTTCTCGCGAGGCCCCTGAAGGCTGGCGGGGTGCGGCCCCCACTCATTGAAGATAGGCATCTGCCTCACAAAATCGCCCCCGCTCTGGCAGAGGTACAGCAAGGCCCCTCCCTGCTGGATACTGCCAGGGTTGGGGTCCCCCGTCAGGGTCAAGAGCGCCGTCCTCAGCACTTCAGGCGTCAGGTCCTCTTCCTAGAGCCTCATACGATGATCGCGCCCGCTGAAGGCCCACATCCGGCGGGAGTGACGCTGGAGAGGAGCAATGCGGCGTAGCAGGAATTCGTTCACCACCTTGGGCACTGTCGCGCCAAGCGACCTCAAGAACGCGAAGCGGTGCCAGACGAAGACGAGCCAGGGGCTCTCAAGCGTCTCCTGGCCCCAGCCCGAATTGGGGACAGTAGGTGAAGTTGGCTCCGACAGCAGGGGGCTGGGCACCCCAGCATCCACATACAGCCACCGCTCGTGGAACCCAGCCGCGGGCGGAGGGAGCTTGAAGTCAATCCCGGAGGCCGCCGTCTCAGGCGATGCAACGAAGCTCACACATGCCCAACATTGGGTAGGGTCAACAAGGCGTAGCGAGAAGAAGTGGCGCAGCAAGGCAACCGAAGGAAGGATGCCCATCATAGCCTCGCAAACAAAGGCGAAGACCGAAAGGAGAGTGATGGATTCAGGACCCAGATGCATCATGTGGATCTGATAATGGGAAAGCACGACATTGAAGAAATCAGAAAAAGGAGGAACCAGACCCGCCCACAGGGCGTAGGCAAAATACGGGACCTCGGTGGCTATCCTATTGATGGAGCTGGCCCGCGTCCTCCCGCATTCATTGAAGATGGTGGCCAGGGCCAAGCTAACCTTGCCCAAGCCCTCGGCGGGGGCCGCCAATGGCGGCGGGCAAGGCGGAGACACGGATTTCTTCCCTCTTCCCCTCTTCGTTGGAGCCATGCCGATGGGAAGGGGGGAGGAAGGTTCAAGATTGAGTTGAGAACAGAAACCGGAGTTCGAGCGGAGGAAGGACAGAGGGCGCATGAGCAACCAAAAAGGGGAACGGCTGTGTACAACTACGGGTCCGCATAGCATGACGCAAAATAAGGAGGGCGTGGGGGAACAGTGTCGCCCACGTCCAATCAACCGCCACGCGGCGCCTAAGGCCGCAGGCTGTTAGGGCCCGCGGCGCTTCGCTCTTGCCCTTCCGCCTCCCTGCACGGCCAAGTCCGGGCGCGCCTTGGGCCCGGGGGCTACTGTCGGCGTTCTGGGAACGGGGGTCCCCAGATTTGCCTGCCTGCGGCCTGCGCTGTGGCTCAAAAGGGGGCCCAGCGCGGCCCGTCTTCACCAACACAAACCCAAGACCCTCGCAAGGGGCCAAGCCTCGCGGGCGGACGACACGGAGCCTCCTCAGGAATGGCCTCGTTAGGCTGGCTCACGAGGAGGCGGAGAGACCAATGCGGGGTACCCCACGAGGTGCCCATGACGCAAGCCATGACGACCAAGGGCGCCAGGCGGGTGCCAGCCCGCGCAGTGTCCTCCTTTCCTCTTTGGTGCAAAGGGGGCAAGCGCAGCCGCGGAGTACCGAGGCATCAGGCAAAGGTTGCCATTTCGGTGCAACGAGACCAATACTAGGAGGACTACGAGACGGAGGTCACCGTGGAGCCCAAGACGGCGTCATCACCAGAGCTTTACGCAGGCGAAGACTACTTTTGTCAGGATAGCTAGTACTAGCTGTCCCCCTTCAAATTAGCCCGCCATTGTTGGCTCCCTTCCCGCTAGATATTTGGGAAGAGGGCCAGGGCCCCTATAAATAGGACCAGCCACCCACAGAGCAAAGGGGGCCGAGTGGTTGGAAGGATAGAGAAGATCAGAAAGAGAGAGAGAGAGAGAGAGAGAGAGAGAGAGAAAGGTGACTGAGCTCCTCCCAGCAGTTCATTGCCCCAGCCAAGAACAGACCCTCGCGAGGATGTTCTTCCTTGTATTGTTCATCATCATCAGCCCAAGAGGCAATCCACCAGACCACACACTGGAGTAGGGTATTACACCACAACGATGGCCCGAATCAGTATAAACCCTGTGTCTCTTGTGTTGTTCTTTCCTTAGTATAGATCCTAGCAAGGCGGAGGGGTGCAGGTAGGTAGGAGACGAAAGCTCCGCGCGCACCCCAGTGTTCGAACCTCAAGGGTCTGCCGGAACCCGAAATCCGACACACACATCGACCGCTATCCCGCATGCATCTAGAGTATTAAATTCGTAAGAACAGAGTAACACATTAGGCAAGATGAAATGATGTAGAGGGATAAACTCAAGTAATATCATATAAACCCCATCTTTTTATCCTCGATGGCAGCAATACAATACGTGCCTTGCTATCCCTGCTGTCACTCGGAAAGGACACCGCAAGATTGAACCCATTGCTAAGCACTTCTCCCATTGCAAAAAAAGATCAACCTAGTAGGCCAAACCAAACTGATAATTTGAAGAGACTTGCAAAGATATTTAAATCATGCATAAAATATTTCAGAGAAGAATCAAATATTATTCATAGATAATCTTGATCATAACCCCACAATTCATCGAATCTCAACAAACACACTGCAAAAAGAATTACATCGAATAGATCTCCAAGAGAATCAAGGGGAACTTTGTATTGAGATCCAAAGAGAGAGGAGAAGCCATCTAGCTAATAACTATGGACCCGAGGGTCTGTGGTAAACTACTCACACATCATCGGAGAGGCTATGGTGTTGATGTAGAAGCCCTCCGTGATCGATTCCCCCTCCGGCAGAGCGCCAAAAAAGGCCCCAAGATGGGATCTCATGGGTACAGAAGGTTGCGGTAGTGGAAATAGGGTTTCGTGGTGCTCCTGGATGTTTTTAGGGTATATGGCTATATATAGGAGGAAGAAGTACGTCGGTGCAGCTGCGAGGGCCCCACGAGGATAGGGGCGCGCCTACCCCCTCGGAGCGCCCTCCTGCCTCGTGGCCTCCTCGCTTCTTTCTTGACGTCCACTCCAAGTCTCTTGGATCACGTTTGTTCCAAAAACAACTCTCCCGAAGGTTTCATTCCTTTTGGATTCCGTTTGATATTCCTTTTCTGCGGAACACTGAAATAGGAAAAAAAATAGCAATTTGCACTAGGCCTTTGGTTAGTAGGTTAGTCACAAAAACAATATAAAAAGGTATATTAAAGCCCATTAAACATCGAAAATAGATAATATAATAGCATGGAACAATAAAAAATTATAGATACGTTGGAGACGTATCAGGTACTTCTTTTGATGATTGCTTAAGCAACCTTGATCGAGTTTTGTAGAGATTTGAAGAAACTAATCTCATCTTGAATTGGGAGAAGTGTCACTTTATGGTTAATGAATGTATTGTGTTGGGGCGTAAAATTTCTGAAAGAGGTATTGAAGTTGATAAAGCTAAAGTAGATTCTATTGAAAAGATGTTGTGTCCTAAAGATATCAAAGGTATAAGAAGTTTCCTTGGTCATGTTGGTCTCTATAGGAGGTTTATTAAAGACTTCTCTAAAATTTCTAGGCCTCTCACTAATCTCTTGCAAAAATATGTTCCTTTTGTTTTCGATGATGATTGTGTAGAAGCATTTGAAATACTTAAGAAAGCCTTGATTTTTGCACCTATTGTTCAACCACCTGATTGGAATTTACCCTTTGAAATTATGTGTGATGCTAGTGATTATGCTGTTGGTGCTGTCTAGGACAAAGAGTTGATAAGAAACTGAATGTTATTTATTATGCTAGTAAAACTCTAGACAGTGCCCAGAGAAATTATGGTACCACTGAAAAAGAATTTTTAGCAGTTGTATTTGCTTGCGATAAGTTCAGATCGTGTATTGTTGATGTCAAAGTATTTTTTCACACTGATCATGCTGCCATGAAATATCTTATGGAAAAGAAAGATGCTAAACCTAGACTTATCAGATGGGTTCTCTTGTTACAAGAATTTGATTTACATATTATTGATAGAAAGGGAGCTGAGAACCCTGTTGCAGACAACTTGTCTAGGTTAGAAAATGTTCTTGATGACTGACTGCCTGTTGATGATAGCTTTCCTGATGAACAATTAGCTGTCATAAATGCTTCTCATAATGCTCCATGGTATGCTGATTATGCTAATTACATTGTTGCTAAATTTATACCGCCTAGTTTCACATACCAGCAAAAGAAAAATGTTTTCTATGATTTAAGGCATTACTTTTTGGATGACCCACACCTTTATAAAGAAGGAATAGATGATGCTATTAGATGTTGTGTACCTGAGCATGAACATGAACAGATCCTATGCAAGGGCCACTCCGAGTCTTAAGGAGGACACCATGCTGGAGATAGAACTACACATAAGGTATTGCAATCTGGGTTTTATTGGCCTACTCTCTTCAAGGATTCTTGTAAGTTTGTCTTGTCTTGTGATGAATGCCAGAGAATTGACAATATTAGTAGACATCGGGTAATTCCTATGAATTATTCACTTGTTATTGAACCATTTGATGTTTGGGGCTTTGATTATATGGGACCTTTTCCTTCCTCTAATGGGTATACACATATTTTAGTTGTTGTTGATTATCTTACTAAGTGGGTAGAAGCTATTCCAACTAGTAGTGCTGATCATAACACTTCTATGAAGATGCTTAGAGAAGTTAATTTTTCCGAGGTTTGGAGTACCTAGATATTTGATGACTGATGGTGGTTCACATTTTATTCATGGTGCTTTCCGTAAAATGCTTGCTAAGTATGATGTTAACCATAGAATTGCATCTCCATATCACCCTCAGTCTAGTGGTCAAGTAGAATTAAGCAATAGAGAGATTAAGTTGATTTGGCAAAAGGCTGTTAATAGATCTAGAAAGAATTGGTGTAAGAAACTTGATGATGCATTATGGGCTTATAGAATTGCTTATAAGAATCCTATGGGCATGTCTTCGTATAAAATGGTTTATGGAAAAGCATATCACTTACCTCTCGAACTAGAACATAAGGCATATTGGGCTATTAAAGAGCTCAACTATGATTTCAAACTTGCCGGTGAGAAGAGGTTATTTGTCATTAGCTCACTTGATGAATGGATAGCCCAAGCCTATGTGAATGCCAAGTTGTTTAAAGAAAAAGTTAAAAGATGGCATGACAAGAGGATACAAAAGCGAGAGTTTCGTAGGTGATCATGTTTTGCTATACAACTCTCATTTAAGATATTTTGCAGGAAAACTTCTCTCTAAATAGGAAGGTCCTTACATTATCGAGGAGGTCTATCGTTTTGGTGCCATAATAATCAACAACGCCGAAGGCACAAATTCGAAGGTGGTAAACGGTCAAAGAATCAAGCATTATATCTCAGGTACTCCCATAAATGTTGAGACCAATATAATTAATACCGTAACACCGGAGGAATACATAAGGGACACTTTCCCGAACATTTCAGACTCCGAAAAGGAATAGGTATGAGGTACAATAAGTAAACCGACTCCAAAACTGTTCTAATAGCAATTTTTCTCCGTTTTGGAATATTTAAAAAATTAGGAAAACTAAAAGTAGTTCGAACGAGACACGAGGCCACCACAAGGGTGGAGGGCGCGCCCCCAGACCTTGTGGCCACCTCGTGTGCCCTCCAAACTCCGTATTCTTGCAAAATACTTCTTTAGGTCGGTAAAAATTCATTATATAATCTCCCGAAGGTTTTGACCACCGTACCATGACAATATCTCCTATTTTTGTTTCGAGCTATTTTTCTAACAGATCTAGATCACCATGACGTCTCCAAGCGCCCCCAAGGACAAGTTTTCCGAGAAGGTCATCAACCCTTACCTCGCGGAGGTGGCGCGACACCCTCAAACCATTGAGATGCATGAGGGGGTGCTGCACATCCGCGATGTGGAGGGGCTGAAGAAGACCGAAAGCATGGAGACAAGACTCAAAGCAATGGAGCAACAAGTTTTCAAGTGCCAAGGGATGGTGGAACGTGGACTCAATGCCAATGACATGATGATCATGGAGTTCACCAACAATCACAAGTTGGATGCCAAGAACATCGGGGAGGCCATCTTCAAGCTTCATGAGAAAATCGAGCACCTCCAGTCCCAGAACTATGACCTGCAAAACCAAAACTGTGAGTATGAGTATAGATTCAAGAGGATGAGTTTCGCTGCAGATTTGTGGATCCTAGAGACCCGTTCATCTTTCTATGATGGTGAGCCTATGCCTTGGAAGATGGATGACAAGCCTACTACATCAACAACTCCATCATCACCACCTCCGAAGAAAGATACATAAATACATGGGTATGGGCACTCCCCTTGGCTACCGCCAAGCTTGGGGGAGGTGCCCCGGTATCGTATCATCATAACATCTTTACCTTTATCATTTTTCTTAGTTTGATCCTTTTGGTTATATCTTTATCTAGTAGAATATTGTTATTAGTATGATCTAGCTTTGTGTTTTGTTTCGATCTCTGTCGGTGTCAAAACCGGCGGATCTCGGGTAGGGGGTCCTGAACTATGCGTCTAAGGTGGATGGTAACATGAGGCAGGGGACACGATGTTTTACCCAGGTTCGGGCCCTCTTGATGGAGGTAAACCCTACGTCCTGCTTGATTGTTCTTGATAATATGTGTAGTACAAGAGTTGATCTACCACGGGATCGGAGAGGCTAAACCCTAGAAGCTAGCCTATGGTATGATTGTATGTTGTCCTATGGACTAAAACCCTCCAGTTTATATAGACACCGGAGGGGGCTAGGGTTACACAAGGTTGGTTACAAAGGAGGAGACATACATATCCGTATTGCCTAGCTTGCCTTCCATGCCAAGTAGAGTCCCATTCGGACACGGGACAAAGTCTTCAATCCTGTATCTTCATAGTCCAACAATCCGGCCAAAGGATATAATCCGGCTGTCCAAAGACCCCCTAATCCAGGACTCCCTCAGTAGCCCCTGAACCAGGCTTCAATGACGACGAGTCCGGCACACAGTGTTGTCTTGGGCATTGCAAGGCGGGTTCCTCCTCTGAATACACCACGGAAGAATTTGAATACAAGGATAGTGTCCGACCCTGCAAAATAAGTTCCACATACCACCGTAGAGAGAATAATATTTCCACAAATCCAACCCCGCACATAACGCGAGGCGGTTTCTTGACACGTCTTGTCAAAGCAGAGATCGTGTTCCCCTTATTACGGGATTCTCATCCATATGGACGTGGGTAGCCCAACCGTGCCTAGGACCCCTAGATTTTAGGCAAGTCCCAAATGGCCACGAGGAGGACGCTTGATATTCACCCTCTTTATAAAGGGACAAAGCTTTTACTCCCCCCCCCCCCCCCTTCCCCCCCCCCCCCCCCGCCGTGCTCAATCGAATCCTTCCCCCGCCTCGAGTTCTAACACCCAAAGCCCAGGTCAGGTGCTTCGGACCTTCAATCACGTCCGGATCCAGCCTTCAAGGCCGGTGGATGCCTTCCTCCGTCACGGAGGAGGATATCAAGAAGTTGAGGGAGGCCAGATACCTGACCGCTGAAATTTCGCATAGGCTGCCCGCCCGAGGGCAGGTCATCCCTTCTCCCGAACCCAACGAGAGCGTTGTGTTCGTCTCCCACTTCCTCCGAGGACCAGGCCTCGCTCTGGATCCCTTTGTCAGGGGTCTTATGTTCTATTACGGGCTGGATTTTCATGACCTAGCCCCGGATTCCCTCCTTCACATCTCATCATTTATTGTCGTTTGTGAGGCCTTCCTCCGCATTACCCCTCACTTCGACATGTGGCTCAAGACCTTTGACGTGAAGCCGAAGATGGTCGAGGGGCAGTACGCAGCGTGCGGAGGTGCTTTAATAAGCAAAATTGCTGGCGCTCCATGGCCGAAGGGCTCCTTTCCAGAGGTATCCGGATTGTGGCAACGGGAGTGGTTTTACGTCACAGCTCCCCAAAGTGCCAAGTGGGTAGCCGCCCCCACCTTGCGCTCGGGCCCTCCACCACAACTGATGTCATGGATCAGCAGGGGACTGAGCTGGGGCCCATCCAAGGACGTGCCCATACTGCAGAGCCGCATCCAAGATCTCTTCGAGGGAGATTTCAGTCTGGTTATGGTAATGCAAGTCATGCTGGTTCGTCGAGTCCAGCCTTGCAAACGCCGGCTCCTCCGCATGTGGAAATTCAACCCGCAAGGACCGCACACTATTCAGAATTTCCTCGGCCTGACACACGAGGAGATGTACAAATCGTTCTTTGGACCCCAAATAGAGTGTCCGGACACTACTGAGGATGTGGGCCTAAGCAGCAACCGCACCACGGCTCAAGTAAGTAATCCCATGGCCGAACACACTGTCCTTTTCTTTATCATGACATCATTCTGAAGAATCTCTCTTTGACTAGGACTGGATAACAAAGGCGAAGATGATGCGGTGTTCGGCCCCCCTTCCTGAAGGCTTGCACAATCCGGTGCTGGAAAAGATGCTCGAGCCAGCACCTTGCCTGGTGCCCCCAAAGGAAGATGAAGGGGGGAATAAAGAGGGCGAAAGCGGGCCTCCACCGCTACCTATTCCAACCGAGGGAATGAGCGTCCCCGTGAGGGAGGACAACCCAGGGGAAGAATATGACATTCTCTCACCTCGGGGAAGGAAGAGGACTACCTCTGAGGATCCGGAAACCAAGGTTTCCAAACAGGAGAAGAAATCTCCACCGGAGGGTCCTGCCTCGGAGGGTGCTCTTGCCGCACAATGTCCGCGCAGGGATCAGCCCTCTAACGAGCTGTAAGTAATCAAAAAGTACTTAATAGTGAAGATATCCTACCTTACTTCTGAGGAAAATAACCGAAGCATTTATCTTACAGTTCGGATGTTAGCCCTTCTGAGCAGAGCTCGTCTTCGGGGGATCTTCTTTCGGAGATGATGGAGAGCGAAATGCCTCCCCCGGACTCCCCAGCTCAAGAAGCGGGCGACCTTGAAGTGTCGTCGTGGAGGGTCTCTCCGGATCTGTGAAGGCTAGAAGACGATCCTATGGCCAGCCGAAGTCCCCAGTATCCAGCTCTTGAAGAGAGCAACCGAAAGAGTCCGGCACCGTCTGGTATGCGGTCGGACGTACTGAGGGATCTGCTAGAGCGAGCGACTATCTCGAAAGAGCACCGTACATTGACGGGTACGGTGATTGAAAGGATTTCGTCCACCAAAAGCGGGTTGCATGAAGCCTTTATGAGTCTACTGACGGGTTTTGAGGTACATGAAATGATGTACATTTTTGACAGTACCGCACATTTTAAGGTGTGCCCCGTGTAGATAGTAGCCCCTGAGTCTCTGGTTGTCGTCGAAAATGGCGGCAAACAGAGGATCGTAGTCCCAGGTAATGACCAGACCGCCTTTATGTGCAGGTGGTTGAAGCTCCGGTGGCTAGCCGGACTGATGGGTTTGCCGGACTAAAGCGGCAACTGGATGCGGCATATGCCGACATTGTGCTTGTCAACAAGCGGCTTGACGAGGCACAGGGTGAGTGATTTTTCTGGTGATTGTCACATAATAAGAGCAGCATGATGCCAGTATCTTTAATATGTTGTGACTGCAGATGGAGCTGCCACTGTGGAGGCCCTTCGGGCGGAGCTTACCTGAGCCAAGGAGCAAGCAAGGATTAGTAATGCGGCCGCTTTAAAGGCGGCCGAAGAGTTAAGAGCCGAAAAGGCCACGCATTGCGAGAGCAAAGAGAAAATGGCCTAGATGGCTGTAAAGTTAAAAGACACTGTCGACCGTTGCCAGCTTCTTGAAGAAGAAAACCGGGCGAAGGCGACGGACCTGGAAAAGGGCACGATGGCGACCAAAGACACCCGCTCTGCGATGAGAGCGAAGAAGGAGGAGCTGCGTCAAGCCAGGGATATCGCGGCTGGGAAACCCTTCATGCTGTGGAGAAAGTTTGGAGATCCTCAGTATGCCCCTCTGGACCGGCTGTGGAGTTCAGCGGACGCATATCTGGACTTGGCGGCGAGTGCTGTCAATGCGGCCGAATACTTCCGAGATCAAACAAATCGTGAAGTGGACAAGCTATGCTTGTCACAATTTAATGTTCCAGAGCGTCCGCTTCCATTGACTGATCAGCTTGCCGAATGGGCCGAGCTGAATAGATTGTCCGGACTCGCCATGAGGTCTGTTGTGGATCATCTATGGACGGAAAGGCCAAAGCCGAACAGCTATTTTAGTTTGGTGCAGTAGTTCCTTGGTGTGGTGCCACGCGTTAATGCGATGAAGAGGTCGGCGTGCATAGAAGGCTCATGGATGGCCCTTGCCCGTGTCAAAATATACTGGGCGGAGATGGATGCCACCACTGTCGCGGCACAGGGTTCGGCCATAGGCCGAGTGGCTGCCGAGCACTATTTTTAAGAAGTTCTTGAAGGCGCTCGTTCGATAGAGGCGCAGTGCTCGAAGAATATTATGTTTGAATGACATGTATTCCCATTGTAAAAACAATGTTTTATTAAGTTTATCAAGGCTGTATTTATACTTTTGCACGAAAGTAGTGTGATGCCTCCTGTGCGGCCGTTTATGTATATGTGTATATAACCTGAAAGATTGCAGTCGTCAGCTTTAGCCCCCACACACATAATGTGGGGGTGTTCACAGAAGACGCATGTTCGCACTTGATCCAACGTCTTGGTCCATTAAGGAGGTGATAGCACAGCGAACTAGGCAACCGGACTATAATGCTTTAACACTTTCACTTGGCCAGAGGAGTTTGACAGTGGGGCTACTATATAGACCATGGTGGCTCCGCACTCATCCGAATTCGGGGTGCGTACATGCCTGGCTGGGAAACGGCCCTTCATTAAGGCGGAGGAATCCCGAAGATTCTGGTAGGTCATCGAGTGGTTGACCAGTCTCGCGCTATATCATGACAGTCAGTTTTCGGCTTTCTCTACTGAGGTGCTCGTCCGGATGAACCAGGGCACAATCGCAGTAGTTCTCCCGGTGCCGCCTTAGCCGATAGAGCGGAACATAAGGCAGCAAAACACAGGAGCCGGGCAAACCCAACATTTGACCAAAGACATGATTCAGAGCTGACACATATAAGACCAAACTCGCGAAGTCGAACACTCCCTAAGGTATTCGGTCTTTATGGTGTAAACCGGGCCTAAACAGTGCCCTTTGTAATAAGCCCCTGGTGTCCAGGTACGTGCAATATTCTGACGTGGCCACATGCCAATACATCAGCATCCTTCTCCATTGTACTGAGAATCAGAGGGATGTGTATCAACAAGAGACAGTAAAAAAGGTTTACGCAGGGTCTTAATCTAAAAAGAATCCTTGGAACGGGTCCCTGCTGCACGTCTGCGCCTGTGTCTCCGTTGTGCCGTATCCTGGACGGGTGTAGCACGATGGTTATCTGTAAAAGAGAGGAACTTAGTTGAAAAGTTGTCGTGCAAAAAGGTAGGTTGTACTAAAGAAAATATGTACAGTTCAAGATGAGTAAAGTTGAGCCTAATTGCCCCTTGTTTACGCATGTTCAGCCCCTTGTATTGTAATAGGGGTATAGCCATCAAACCTGTATCAATTACATATAACTACACTGGACTCGTCTAACCGCGGCCGTGGTCTTAACGACCTGTCAGATGCTTCAGTTGGTGAGGCCGTTTAGCGTGCGGCTGCCAAGGCAGCCGCACGGTCTTCCGCGCGCAAGGAGTGCTCAATATTTCCATTTACCATAATGATGCCGCGTGGACCGGGCATCTTAAGCATAAGAGAAGCGTAATGCGGTATTGCATTAAAGCGAGCGAAAGCGTCGCGTCCGAGTAGAGCTTGATAGCCACTTTGGAATGGCGCGATGTGGAAGGTTAACTTTTTGCTGCGGAAGTTATCGGGAAAGCCGAATATAACCTCTAGTAGTAGGGAGCCTGTGCAATGGGCTTCTGGGCCTGGCGTTACTCCTTTAAAGGTAGAATTGCTGTGGCTAATTTTTGCTGGGTCTATCCCCATGTTGCGTACTGTGTCCTGATATATCAGGTTTAGACTGCTACCGCTGTCCATCAAAACTCGTGTGAAGTGGTATCCGTCAATTATTGGGTCTAGTACCAAGGCAGCCCATCCTGCACGTCGGACACTTGCTGAGTAATCCCGATGGTCAAAAGTGATCGGTTGGGACGACTAGTGGCAGAATTTCGCGGTGATAAGCCCTGGGGCATGTGTCTCTAGGAGTGCCGCTTTGTTTCTCCCCTTTATTACGTGTAACACGTTGACTGTTTTGACTTCTGGTGGGAATTTTCTCTGTTCCCCAGTGCTTTGCTTGCGAGGCTCGTCCTCGTCTTCGCTTGGTGTATCCTGCCCCTTATGTTCGGCGTTGAGCTTGCCGGACTGCTTGAAGACCCAACATTCTCTATGGGTATGATTTGCAGGTTTGTCGGGGGTACTATGTATCTGACATATTTGGTCCAGAATCTTGTTTAGGCTGGACAGTTCGTCTCTGTTGCCTTTGGAGGGCGGCTTTCGCTGACCTGGCCGGGAGCTTCTGAATCCGGCGTTTACCGTCGTGCTCTTCG
The DNA here is from genome assembly GCF_003073215.2 of Triticum urartu. Taxonomy (NCBI): domain Eukaryota; kingdom Viridiplantae; phylum Streptophyta; class Magnoliopsida; order Poales; family Poaceae; genus Triticum; species Triticum urartu. The sequence goes on from NC_053022.1 coordinate 325,693,832, forward strand.
GGCTGTCTTCTTTATTCCGGCGCTTGTTTTTGCTGCATTGTGATTTCCCATTTCTGTCCGTGGCTTCGGATGTACTTGGGTCGCTGGTGCTACATCGGGCTAACCAGCTGTCCTCGCCCGCGCAAAAGCGGGTCATGAGGCTTGTTAATGCTGCCATTGTTCTCGGCTTTTCTTGGCCGAGGTGTCTGGCGAGCCATTCGTCTCGAACGCTGTGCTTGAAAGCTGCTAAGGCTTCGGCGTCCGGACAGTCTACTATTTGGTTCTTCTTGGTGCGGAACATGTTCCAAAGCTTTCGAGCTGACTCTCCGGGCTGTTGAGTTATATGACTTAAATCATCTGCATCCGGGGGTCGGACATAGGTCCCTTGAAAATTTGCCCGAAAGGCATCTTCGAGCTCTTCCCAGCTTCCAATGGAGTTTTCGGGGAGGCTTTTAAGCCAGCGCCGAGCTGGCCCTTTGAGCTTGAGGGGTAAGTACTTGATGGCGTGGATATCGTCTCCTCGATCAATGTGGATATGGAGGATATAGTCCTCAATCCAGACCCCAGGGTCTGTTGTTCCGTCGTACGCCTCTATGTTTACGGGTTTGAATCCCTCTGGAAATTCATGGTCCAGCACCTCATCGGTGAAACATAGGGGGTGTGCGGCACCCCTGTATTTGGGTGTACCGTGGTGTTCGGATGTTTGTTGTGTTGTATTGCATACTGGAGCATGCTTGCGTGGCCCGTATATGGATCTGGTTGCGCCGTCCTTGTGATGCGAGCCCTCGCGTGGATCGTGTACTGGCTTATGTGCGGCGTTGTTTGCCGCTCTGTATTGGCCACGAGGTCGTGTATCCGACCAGATGGCCGTTTTGTTTTCTAATTGCGGGGGGTCTAAGGCCTCCTCGTCGAATTCGGGTAGCAACTTTCGCTTCAGGTAGCTCTTGGTGTGGCGATTACCGCCGTACTTCATTGCAGTGTTGAGTACTTTACTCCATCTGATTCTGAGGGTGTCTTGTGCAGCTCTGAGCCTTTGCTTCTGCTTTTTCAGACTCCTTGCCATGGCAACAATCCTTTGATGGGCATTCTGTTGCTCCGGGCGCCTATCCGGTGTGAGTCCGGACTGTTATCTTCGACGGAGTTGGGTTGTCCGGTTTGATTCTCCGTGTTGCCCTGGTCGGGCGATGGTTCACCCTGCTCTATCGCTGGGTCTATATGACCGTTGTTTCTGCCGAGGCGGGATTTGGAGCGGCGCTTACGCCGCCCTTTGACTGCTTCTCGGGGGAACAACCCTTCGGTGCGTCCTTCCATTCCTCATCATCGTTTTATTTGGGTGTGTCCACCATGAATACATCATATGATGAAGTGGGCGTCTAGTGCCCCATGGGCAGTGGATCCTGTTCGTCTCCTGCATCGTCGTCCATACCGTCGATGTCTTCGGAGTCGAGGTCAAGCATGTTGGTCAAATCTTCGACAGTGGCTACTAAGTGGGTGGTGGGTGGGCGGCGAATTTCTTCGTCATCTGCACCCCAATCCTGCCGGACATAGTTCGGCCAGGACTCTCCTGACAAGGAGAGAGACCTTAATGAGTTCAGTATGTCGCCGAAGGGCGAGTGCTGAAAGATATCCGCGGAGGTAAACTCCATGGTCTGCGCCCAATTGAATTCGATAGGCACGGGCGCAGGCGGTTCAGAATCCGTGGCCGGGGAAGGATCCGGAAGTGTGGCATCACGGCTCTCGTGAGGGGTAAGGTCGATATTCGGCTCGATCGCCACTGAGGGTGCGGCCTCCGTGACAGGGTCTATCCACCCATCCATGAGTGGCTCGACTGGTTCCGAATTGAGGGTCAGAGCGGTTGTCGGCGAGATCTCCTGGACACTATCTGATGGCAGAGCTAAATCATGCTCATCGTGATCGCGTGGCGCACTAAGCAGGGGCTCGAATCCGTCGAAGATCAAGTCTCCGCGGATATCGGCCGTGTAGTTTAAACTTCCAAACCTGACCTGATGCCAGGGGAGTAACTCTCGATCTTCTCCAGATGGCCAAGCGAGTTGGCCCGCAGTGCGAAGCCACCGAATATAATGATCTGTCTGGGGAGAAAAGTCTCACCCTGGACTGCATCGCTATCGCTGATCGAAGGAGCCATCAAGCCTAATGGCGATGACACAGAGGAACTCTCAATGAAAGCACCAATGTCGGTGTCAAAACCGGCGGATCTCAGGTAGGGGGTCCCGAACTGTGCGTCTAAGGCGGATGGTAACAGGAGGCAGGGGACACGATGTTTTACCCAGGTTCGGGCCCTCTTGATGGAGGTAAAATCCTACGTCCTACTTGATTATTCTTGATAATATGTGTAGTACAAGAGTTGATCTACCACGAGACCGGAGAGGCTGAACCCTAGAAGCTAGCCTATGGTATGATTGTATGTTGTCCTACGGACTAAAACCCTCCGGTTTATATAGACACCGGAGGGGGCTAGGGTTACACAAGGTTAGTTACAAAGGAGGAGATATACATATCTGTATTGCCTAGCTTGCCTTCCACGCCAAGTAGAGTCCCATCCGGACATGGGACGAAGTCTTCAATCTTGTATCTTCATAGTCCAACAGTCTGGCCAAAGGATATAATCTGGCTATCCGGAGACCCCCTAATCCAGGACTCCCTCAATCTCTATCTATGTACATAAGTCCGTGAGTTATATATAATAAAGAGTACTTTTGAGTTGAGGGCTTTGCTTTCTTGCTATGATCTTGAGGGAATACAAGAAAGAATAAAAAGATCGTGTATTGATCTAATGGAGAGTAATGACTTTACATATGAAGAGTATGGTGAATAAAAGTTGTTCAGAGTTGACAAACATAGTTTTGGTCGTTATTGCAATTAATAGGAAGTAATAAAGAAAGAGAGGCTTCACATATAAATATACTATCTTGGACATCTTTTGTAATTGTGAGCACTCATTAAAATATCACATGTTAAAAAGTTGATGTTGGACAAGGAAGACAACATAATGGGTTATGTTTTCTTATATCCGACTAGACGTTATATTGTCTTGGATCATCCAACATGTTGAGCTTGCCTTTCCCTCTCATGCTAGCCAAATTCTTTGCACCAATTAGAGATACTACTTGTGCTTCCAAACATCCCTGAAACCAGTTTTGCCATGAGAGTCCACCATACCTACCTATGAATTGAGTAAGATCCTTCAAGTAAGTTGTCATCGGTGCAAGCAATAAAAATTGCTCTCTAAATATGTATGATCTATTAGCGTGAATAAAATAAGCTTTATACGAACTTGTGATATGGAAGAAATAAAAGCGACTGTATAATAAAGGTCTTTATCACAAGCGACAATATAAAGTGATGTTCTTTTGCATTAAGATTTTGTGCATCCAACCATAAAAGCGCATGACAACCTCTGCTTCCCTCTGCGAAGGGCCTATCTTTTACTTTTATCTTTGACCCTTATACAAGAGTCATGGTGATCATCACCCTTCCTTTTTACACTTTTTTCCTTTGGCAAGCACTATGTGTTGGAGAGATCCAGATATACATATCCACTCGGATGTAGGTTATCATAAAGTATTGTTGTAGACATTACCCTTGAGGTAAAAGGTTGGGAGGCAAAATTATAAGCCCTTATCTTTCTTTGTGTCCGGTTGAATCTTTGAACCCATAAGTATCGCGCGAGATTAAATGATAGTTGAGTATGTGGACTTGCTGAAAAGCTCTTATATTGACTCTTACCGATGTTATGATAAATTGCAGTTGCTTCAATGACTGAGATCATAGTTTGTTAGTTTTCAATGAAGTTTCTGATTCATGCTTTATCTTGTGAACGAATTGTTACTTACCATAAGAAATTATATGGCATTATATGTTGCCATTCTAAAGATGATCATGATGCCCTCATGTCCATATTTTATTTTATCGACACCTCTATCTCTAAACATGTGGACATATTTTTCGATTTTGGCTTTCGCTTGAGGACAAGCGAGGTCTAAGCTTGGGGGAGTTCATATGTCCATTTTGCATCATGTTTTTATATCGATATTTGTTGCATTATGGGCTGTTATTACACGTTATATCACAATTCTGATGCCTTTTCTCTCTTATTTTATAAGGTTCACGTGAAGAGGGAGAATGCCAACAGCTGGAATTCTGGACTGGAAAAGGAGCAAATATTAGAGACCTATTCTGCACAACTCCAAAAGTCCTGAAACTTCACGGAGAATATTTTTGGAATATATATAAAATATTGGGCAAAGAAAGCACCAGAGGGGGGCCACCAGCCAGCAACAAGGATGGAGGGCGCGCCCTACCCCCTGGGCGCCCCCCCGTCCTTGTGGGCCCCCTGGCAGGCCTCTGATCTGTCAATTTTGCATCATGTTTTCTTACTGTGATTTATAATGTTTTTATCCATAATAATGCTTTTTGGAGTAATTCTAATGCCTTTTCTCTCATAATTTACAAGGTACACACAAAGAGGGAGAATTCCGACAGGTGGAAATATGGACCTGGAAAAGCTACATCAGGCCACCTATTCTGCACAACTCCAAACAAGCTGAAACTTCACGGAGATTTTTTTATCAAATATATGAAGAATATTGGAGCAAAAAACTACCAGAGGGGCCCACCAGGTGGGCACAACCCACCTGGGCGCGCCAAGGAGCCTAGGTGCGCCCTGGTGGGTTGTGCTCACCCTGGCCAACCACCGGTGCCCATCTTCTGGTATATAGGTCATTTTGACCTAGAAAAAATAAGGAGAAGACTTTCGAGACATAGTGCCGCTGTCTTGAGGCGGAACTTCGGCAGGAGCACTTTTGCCCTCCGGCGGAGCGATTCCGCCGGGGAACTTGCCTCCCTGAGGGGGAAATCATTGTCATCATCATCACCAACAACTCTCCCATCTTTGGGAGGGCAATCTCCATCAACATATTGAACAACACCATCTCATCTCAAACCCTAGTTCATCTCTTGTGTTCAATCTTGTTACCAGAACTATATATTGGTTCTTGTGGGTGACTAGTAGTGTTGATTACATCTTGTAGTTGATTACTATATGGTTTATTTGGTGGAAGATCATATGTTCAGATACAATATGCTATTTAATACACCTCTGATCTTGAGCATGATTATCATTTGTGATTAGTTATTTTTGTTCTTGAGGTCACGGGAGAAATCATGTTGCAAGTAATCATGTGAACTTGATATGTGTTCGATATTTTGATAGTATGTATGTTGTGATTCCCTTAGTGGTGTCATGTGAACGCCGACTACATGACACTTCACCATATTTGGGCCTAAGGGAATGCATTGTGGAGTAGCAATTAGATGATGGGTTGCGAGAGTGACAGAAGCTTAAACCCCAGTTTATGCGCTATTCTATAAGGGACCGATTGGATCCAAAAGTTTAATGCTATGGTTAGAATTTATTCTTAATACTTTTCTCGTAGTTGCGGATGCTTGCGGGAGGGTTAATCATAAGTAGTAGGTTTGTTCAAGTAAGAACAACACCTAAGCACCAGTCCACCCACATATCAAATTATCAAAGTAGCGAACACAAATCGAACCAACATGGTTAAAGTGACTAGATGAAAATCCCGTGTACCCTCAAGAACGCTTTGCTTATCATAAGAGATCATTTTGGCCTATCCTTTTCCTCAAAAGGATTAGGCTACCTTGCTGCACTTTTTTTACTCCTATCGTTACTTGCTCGTTACAAATTATCTTGCTATCAAACTACTCTGCTACTTACAATTTCAGCACTTACAGACATTTCCTTGCTGAAAACCACTTGTCATTTCCTTCTGCTCCTCGTCGAGTTTGACACTCTTACTTATCGAAAAGAGCTAAAATTGTTCCCCTATACTTGTGGTTCATCAAGGCTATTTCTCTGGCGCCGTTGCCGGGGAGTGAAGCGCCTTGGGTAAGTGGAATTTGGCAAGAAAACATTTATATAGTGTGCTGAAATTTACTGTCACTTGTTACTATGGAAAACAATCCTTTGAGGGGTTTGTTCGGGGTATGTTCACCTCGATCGAAACCACAATTAGCTACCCCTCAACCCACTGCACCTACTGAAAATATTGAATATTAAATTCCTTCGGGTATGATAGAACAACTGCTAGCTAATCCTTATGCAGGAGATGGAACCAAACATCCTGATATGCACTTGATATATGTAGAACAAATTTGTGGATTGTTTAAGCTTGCTGGTTTACCCGAAGATGAAGTTATGAAAAAGTTTTTCCCTTTATCTTTTAAGGGAAAATCATTGGCATGGTATAGGCTATGCGATGATGTTGGATCTTGGAATTGGAATCGATTAAAATTGGAGTTTCACCAAAAAATTATCCTATGCATCTAGTTCATCGTGATCGTAATTAGATATATAACTTTTGGCCTCGTGAAGGATAAAGTATCACTCTAGCTTGGGGAGGCTTAAGTCAATGTTATATTCATGCCCCAATCATGAGCTCTCTAGAGAAATTATTATTCGGAACTTTTATGCTCGACTTTCTCGTAATGATAAAACCGTGCTTGATACTTCTTGTGCTGGTTCTTTTATGAAGAAGACTATTGAATTCCAGTGGGATCTTTCGGAAAGAATTAAATGCAACTCTGAATATTGGGAACTCGACGAAGGTAAAGAGTCAGGTATTAAAGTTAAGTATGATTGTGTTAAATATTTTATGAATACCGACGCTTTTCAAAAGTTTAGCACTAAATATGGACTTGACTCTGAGATAGTAGCTTCCTTCTGTGAATCATTTGCTACTCATGTTGATCTCCCTAAGAGAAATGGTTTAAATATCACCCACCTATTAAAGAAGAAACTATACTTTATAATGTTGATCCAGTTGTTTCTTCTGCTTATATTGAGAAACCACCTTTCCCTGTTAGGATAAAGGAACATGCTAAAGTTACAACTATGGTCAACAAGAGTTACATTAGAACACCTAAACCTAATAAAAAAATTAAAGTGGAACCTAGTATTGCTATGGTTAAAGATCTCTTGGAAGAAAATGTAGATGGGCATGTTATTTACTTATGTGAATAAGCTGCTAGAATTGTCAAACCTGATAAAAAGGATAAACATAGACCTGTTGTTGGCATGCCTGTTGTCTCAGTTAAAATAGAAGATCACTGTTATCATGGTTTATGGGACATAGGTGCTAGTGTGAGTGATATTCCTTATTCCTTATATCAAGAAATTATGAATGACATAGCACACGCAGAGATAGAAGACATAGATGTTACTATTAAACTTGCTAATAGAGACACTATATCACCAATTGGGATTGTTAGAGATGTTGAAGTCTTGTGTGGGAAAATAAAATACCCTACTGATTTTCTTGTTCATGGTTCCCTAGAAGATGACTTTTGTCCCATTATCTTTGGTAGACCTTTCTTGAACACCGTTAATGCTAAAATAGATTGTGAGAAACAAACTGTCGGTGTTAGTTTTGGTGATGAGTCTCATGAGTTTAATTTCTCCAAGTTTAGTAGAAAGCTTCATGAAAAAGAATTGCCTAGTGAGGATGAAATAATTGGTCTTGCTTCTATTGATGTACCACCTACTGATCCTTTAGAACAATATTTGCTAGACCATGAAAATGATTTACATATGCATGAAAGAAATGAAATAGATAAGATTTTCTTTGAAAAACGTCTCTGCTTAAACACAACTTGCCTATTAAAACTCTAGGAGGTCTGCTCCACCTAAAGGTGATCCTATGTTTGAATTAAAACAATTGCCAAACACTTTCAAATATGCTTGTTTTAATGAAAAGAAGATATATCCTGTTATTATTAGTGCTAACCTTTCAGAACATGAATAAGAAAGATTATTGAAAGTTCTAAGGAAGCACCGATCTGCTATTGGATATACTCTTAATGATTTAAAGGTCATTAGTCCCACTCTATGTCAGCACAAAATTAATATGGAACCTGATGGTAAACCGTTGTTGATCACCAACGTCGATTAAATCCAAAAATGAAGGAAGTGGTAAGAACGGAAATATTAAAACTTCTGGAAGCAGGTATAATCTATCCTATAGCTTATAGTAGATGGGTAAGTGTTGTTTATTGTGTCCCTAAGAAAGGAGGTATAACTGTTGTTCCTAATGATAAGAATGAACTTATTCCGCAAAGAATTGTTACAGGCTATATAATGGTAATTGATTTTAGAAAATTAAACAAATCAACTGGAAAAGATCATTACCCTCTGCCTTTTATTGATCAAATGCGTGAAAGATTATCTAAGCACACACATTTTTGCTTCCTTGATGGATATTCTGTTTTTTCACAAATACATGTTTCTCAACCTGATCAAGAAAAGACCACTTTTACTTGTCCCTTTGGAACTTATGCTTATAGACGTATGTCTTTCGGTTTATGTCATGCACCTGCTACCTTTCAAAGATGTATGACTGCTATATTCTCTGACTTTTGTGAAAAGATTGTTGAGATTTTCATGGATGACTTCTCTGTTTATAAGAAGCCTTTTGACGATTGTTTAAGCAATCTTGATCGAGTTTTGAATCAATGTGAACAAACAAATCTTGTCTTGAATTGGGAGAAGTGCCACTTTATGGTTAATGAAGGTATTGTCTTGGGCCATAAAATTTCTGAAAGAGGTATATAAGTGGACAAAGCTAAGGTTGAGGCAATTGATAAAATTTCTAGGCCTCTTACAAGTCTTTTGCAAAAGGATATTCCTTTTGTTTTTTATGATGATTGTTTAGAAGCTTTTGAAACACTCAAGAAAGCCTTAATTTCCGCACATATTATTCAACCACCTGATTGGAACTTGCCTTTTGAAATTTTGTGTGATGCTAGTGATTATGCTGTTGGTGCTGTTCTAGGACAAAGAGTTGATAAGAAATTGAATGTTATTCATTATGCTAGTAAAACTCTAGACAGTGCTCAAAGAAACTATGCAACTACTGAAAAAGAATTCTTAGCAGTGCTATTTGCTTGTGATAAATTTAGACCTTACATTGTTGATTCAAAAGTAATTGTTCACACTGATCATGCTGCTATTAAATATCTTATGGAAAAGAAAGATGCTAAACCTAGACTTATTCGATGGGTTCTCTTGCTACAAGAATTTGATTTACATATCACTGATAAAAAGGAGCTGAGAACCCCATAGGTGATAACTTGTCTAGGCTTGAAAATGTGCCTGATGACCCACTACCTATTGATGATAGTTTTCCTGATGAGCATTTAGCTGCAATAAATTTTGCTCATAATACTCCTTGGTATGCTGACTATGCTAATTACATTGTTGCTAAATATTTACCACCTAGCTTTACTTACCAACAAAAGAAAAAATCTTCTATGATTTAAGATATTACTTTTGGGATGACCACATATTTATAAAGGACTAGATGGTATTATTAGACGTTGTGTACCTGAGCATGAACAGGGACAAATCCTATGGAAATGTCACTCCGAAGCTTATGGAGGGTATCATGCTGGAGATAGAACTGCTCACAAGGTATTGCAATTTGGATTTTATTGGCCTACTCTCTTCAAGGATGCCCGTCAGTTCGTCTTATCTTGTGATGAATGTCAAAGAATAGGTAATATCGGCAAGCGTCAAGAAATGCTTATGAATTATTCATTTGCTGTTGAACCATTTGATGTTTGGGGATTTGATTACACAAGACCTTTTCCTTCCTCTAATGGGTATACAAATATTTTGGTTGCTGTTGATTATGTTACTAAATGGGTAGAAGCTATTCCAACCAGTAGTGCTGATCACAACACCTCTATTAAAATGCTTAAGGAAGTTATTTTCCCAAGGTTTGGAGTCCCTAGATATTTAATGATTGATGGTGGTTCACACATTATTCATGGTGCTTTCTGTAAAATGCTTGCAAGTATGATGTTAACCATAGAATCGCATCACCTTATCATCCTCAGTCTAGTGGTCAAGTTGAACTTAGCAATAGAGAAATAAAATTAATTTTGCAAAAGACTGTCAATAGGTCCAGGAAGAATTGGTCTAAGAAATTAGATGATGCACTTTGGTCTTATAGAACAGCATATAAAAATCCTATGGGTATGTCTCCTTATAAAATGGTTTATGGAAAAGCTTGTCATCTGCCTCTTGAGTTAGAACATAAAGCATATTGGGCCATCAAAGAGCTCACCTATGCTTTCAAACTTGCTGGTGAAAAGAGGTTATTTGATATTAGCTCATTAGATGAATGGAGAACCCAAGCTTATGAAAATGCAAAATTATTCAAGGAAAAAGTTAAAGATGGCATGACAAAAGAATCCGGAAGCATGAGTTTAAAGTCAGAGAATATGTTCTTTTGTACAACTCTCGTTTCAGATTCTTTATAGGAAAACTCCTCTCAAAATGGGAAGGCCCATATGTTATCGAGGAGGTTTATCGGTCTGGAGCCATCAAGATAAATAATGCTGAAGGTACTAACCTGAAGGTTGTCAATGGGCAACGAATAAAACATTACATCTCAGGTACGCCTATTAATGTTGAAAGCAATATTATCCAAACTTTGACACCAGAAGAACACATAAAAGAGTCCTTCCGGAACACTCCAAAATCATCAAAATAAGGAGGTACGTGATATGGTAAGTAAACGGACTCCGAAAAATCCGCAAAAATATTTTTTGTCAGTTTTAGAATATTTATAAAAATAGGAAAATAAGAAACTTCCTGGAAGCATACCTCGGTGGGCACAAGACACCAGGGTGCGCCAGGCAAGCCTGGCACGCCTAGGTTGGTCGTGCCCACCTGGGACACCTTCCGGACTCCGTTTTTCTTCCGTTTGCTTGTACCACAAGATAAAAAATCTATACATACTCCCCGAACCTGTTGATCACCGTATCGCGGAGAAATCCTCTATTTTTTTTCCTTGCTGTTTTCTGTCACATCCCATCTACCATGGCTGCTTCAAGCTCCTCCAAGGACAAGTTCTTCAAGAACGTCGTCAACCCATATCTGCGGGAGGTGGTGCAGCACCCTCAGGTCATCCAGATGCATGAGGTGGTGCTTCACCTTCGCGATGTCCCATGTCCCAAGGCGACGGGAACTGTGGAGGCCAGACTTGAAGCTATGGAACAAGATGTCTTCCGGTGCAAGTGGATGGTGGAGCGTGTACTCAATGCCAATCACCTCATGATCATGGACCTCTCTCGTGATCTCAAGGTGGATGGCAAGCCCATGAAGGACATCGTCTTCACCCTCAACAAGCAAATCAACTTCCTCCAAAGCCAAATCTACGACTTCCAAAACCAAGTCTTTGAATATAAGGCAAGGTTTAAAGGTATGAGTTTGGCTACTAGTTGCAAGACCCCTGAGACTCACTCCTCCTCTTATAATGGTGGACCACTACAATGGAAACTCGAGGACAAGAACTCTTCATCACCACCACCTTCTTCTTCATCGCCAAAAGAAAACTGAGTATCGGGTATGGGCACTCCCCTTGGCTTCCGCCAAGCTTGGGGGAGGTGCCCAGTATCGTATCATCACACAATCTTTTTTGACTTTACTTATTTTTATTTTGATCTTTGCTTTATATGAATAAAAGTTTAGTTCGATCCTTTCTTCTTCGAGAGTTTGCTTAGTGATCTATCCTTGTAATCGTGTGTAAGATATATAATAAAGTTTAGTGTGAGTTTTTGCGTTCTTTACTTTCTTGTTGCAATTAAAGGAAAAGTTATAAATAAAGAGAAAGTAAATAAATAGAAGAAAGGAAATAAATCAAGAAGATCGTATACTAATCTTATGGTAGGTGATACACCACATAAGGAAAAGTATAAGTAGAAAATTTTATTAGAGATTAACAAACATAGCATTAGTCAATGATGCAACTCATGAAAGAATTAATAAGGGAAGAGAAGATTCACATGTAAATATTATATCCTAGAAATCTTTTGTGATTGTGAGCCCTCATCAAAATATTATATGCCAAAATTGTTGACGTTAGACAAGGAAGACAACTTAATGGTTTATGTTTGTTTATATTCACATAGAAGTCATATTTTCATGGATCCTTTAACATGTGGTGCTTGCCCCCTATCTTTGCTAGCTAAAAATTCCGCACTAAGTAGAGATACTACTTGTGCATCCAAAAACCCTTAAACCCAAATCTTATTTTCAAGTGCCCACCATACCTACCTAGGGGTTGAGCAAGATCCCTCAAGTAAGTTGTCATCGGTGCAAAAAGGCAATAAGAATTGCTTCTAAATGTGTGAGATCATTTAGTGTAAGAGAAAATTGAGTGTTGCACAAACTTGTGATGGTGAAGAATAAAAGCAACAAACTACATAATAAAGGTCGTTATCACAAGGGGCAATGCAACGTGACGTTCTTTTGCACTAAGGGGTTGACCATACAAACAAATAAGCGCATGGCAACCTCTTCTTTCCTCTACGAAGGGCCTATCTTTCACTTTTATGCAAAGAGTCAAAGTTTTCCTTCTATTCCTTTTTATTTTTCTCCCTTGGCAAGCATCATGTGGTGAGGAAATATTTAGGCACATATGTCCAGTTGAATATAGATAGCATGAGTTATTATTTTTGACATCACCCTTGAGGTGAATACGTTAGGAGGCGAAACTATAAGCCCCTATCTTTCTATGTGTCCGGTTGAAACGTTTTGCTCATGTGTACGCGGTGAGTGTTAGCAATCATAGAAGACTATATGATGGTTGAGTATGTGGACTTGCCTAAACGCTCCAATATGTGACCCTTCCTGAAAAGATGATGAATTGTAGTTGCAAAGTTGACTGAGAACATAGTTTGTTGGTTTCTAATATAGTTTTTTGCTTTATACTCTGATTGTGTGATGAATTGTCACTTATTCATGAGAAGTCTATGATAAAAGTTTTATGTTTAAATTTGTTGCTGTTATAATAATTCACACGATGCTTCTGTGTCCGTATTTTGTTGTTATCGACACCTCTCTCTCTCTAAGCATGTGGACATTACCTTCCTGAAAACCACTTGTCATTTCCTTCTGCTCCTCGTTGGGTTCGACACTCTTACTTATCGAAAAGAGCTAAATTGATCCCCTATACTTGTGGGTCATCAGCCTCCGACACCCATATTATGCTATATGGTGTGTTTTTACCTAGAAAAAATAAGAACGAAGCTTTCGGGACAAAGCGCCGCTGTCTCGAGGCGGAACTTGGGAAGAACCAATCTAGGGCTCCGGCGGAGCTGTTCTGCTGGGGAAACATCCCTCCGGGAGGGGGAAAGCGATGTCATCGTCATCACCAACGATCCTCTCATCGAGAGGGGGTCAATCTCCATCAACATCTTCACTAGCACCATCTCCTCTCAAACCCTAGTCCATCTCTTGTATTTGATCTTGGTCCCAAAACCTCGGATTGGTACCTATGGGTTGCTAGTAGTGTTGATTACTCCTTGTAGTTGATGCGAGTTGGTTTATTCGGTGGAAGATTATATTTTCAGATCCTTAATGATAATTAATACTCCTCTTATCTTGATCATGAACATGCTTTTTGAGTAGTTACATTTGTTCCTAAGGACATGGGAGAAGCCTTGTTATAAGTAATCATGTGAATTTAGTATTCATTCAATATTTTGATGAGATGTATGTTGTCTTTCCTCTAGTGGTGTTATGTGAACGTCGACTACATGACACTTCACCATGATTTGGGCCTAGGGGAAGGCATTAGGAAGTAATAAGCATATGATGGGTTGCTAGAGTGATAGAAGCTTAAATCCTAGTTTATGTGTTGCTTTGTAAGGGGCTGATTTGGATCCATATGTTTCATGCTATGGTTAGGTTCACCTTAATTCTTGTTTCGTAGTTGTGGATGCTTGCGAGAGGAGTTAATCATAAGTGGGAGGCTTGTCCAAGGAAGGGCAGCACCCAAGCACTGGTCCACCCACATATAAAATTATCAAAGTAACGAACGCAAATCATATGAGCATGATGAAAACTAACTTGACAACAATTCCCATGTGTCCTCGGGAGAGCTTTGCATTATATAAGAGTCCATCCAGGCTTGTCCTTTGCTACAAAAAGGATTGGGCCACCTTGCTGCACCTTTCTTACTTTTATTACTTGTTACCCATTACAAATTATCTTATCACACAACTACCTGCTACCGATAATTTCAGTGCTCGTAGAGAATACTTGCTGAAAACCGCTTATCATTTCCTTCTCCTCCTCGTTGGGTTCGACACTCTTACTTATCAAAAGGACTACGAAAGATCCCCTATACTTTTGGGTCATCTGTATACACATATTTAGTTGCTGTTGATTACGTTACTAAATGGATAGAAGCTATTCCAACTAGTAGTGCCGATCATAACACTACTATTAAGATGCTTAAAGAAGTTATTTTTTCGAGGTTTGGAGTCCCTAGATATTTAATGACTGATGGAGGTTCACATTTTATTCATGGTGCTTTCTGTAAAATGCTTGCTAAGTATGATGTTAACCATAGAATTGCATCTCCATATCACCCTCAGTCTAGTGGTCAAGTAGAATTGAGCAATAGAGAGATTAAATTTATTTTGCAAAAGACTGTTAATAGATCTAGAAAGAATTGGTCTAAGAAACTTGATGATGCATTATGGGCTTACAGAATTACTTATAAGAACCCTATGGGCATGTCTCTGTATAAAATGGTTTATGGAAAAGCATGTCACTTACCTCTCGAACTAGAACATAAGGCATATTGGGCTATTAAAGAGTTGAATTATGATTTCAAACTTGCCGGTGAGAAGAGGTTATTTGACATTAGCTCACTTGATGAATGGAGAACCCATGCCTATGAGAATGCCAAGTTGTTTAAATAAAAGTTAAAAGATGGCATGACAAAAGGATACAAAAGCATGAGTTTAATGTAGGTGATCATGGTTTGCTATACAACTCTCGTTTAAGATTTTTTGCAGGAAAAGCTTCTCCCTAAATGGGAAGGCCCTTACATCATCGTGGAGGTCTATTGTTCCGGTGCCATAAAAATCAACAACGCTGAAGGCACAAATCCGAAGGTGGTAAACGGTCAAAGAATGAAACATTATATCTCAGGTACTCCCATAAATGTTGAGACCAATATTATTAATAGTGTAACATCGGAGGAGTACATAAGCGACACTTTCCAGAATGTTTTAGACTCCAAAAAGGAATAGGTATGTGATACGGTAGGTAAACCAACTCCAAAATGGTTCCAATAGTATTTTTTCTTTGTTTTGGAATATTTAAAAAATTAGGAAAATTAAAAGTAGTCCGAAAGAGAAACGGGGCCACCAAAAGGGTGGAGGGCGCGCCCCCCAACCTTGTGGCCACCTCGTGTGCCCTCCGGACTCTGTTTTCTTGCACAATACTTATTTAGGTCGGTAAAAATACATTATATAATCTCCCGAAGCTTTTGACCACCGTACCATGACAATATCTGCTATTTTTGTTTCGAGCTGTTTTTCAGACAGATCTAGATCACCATGACGTCTCCAAGCGCCCCCAAGGACAAGTTTTTTGAGAAGGTCATCAACCCTTACCTCGCGGAGGTGCTGCGACACCCTCAAACCATTGAGATGCATGAGGGGGGCTGCACATCCGCGATGTTGAGGGGCCGAAGAAGACTGGAAGCGTGGAGACAAGACTTGAAGAGATGTGCAACAAGTTTTGAAGTGCCAAGGGATTGTAGAGCGTGGACTCAACACCAATCACATGATGATCACATAGTTCACCGACAATCACAAGCTGGATGCCAAGAACATTGGGGAGGCCATGTTCAAGCTTCATGAGAAAATCGAGCATCTCCAAGCTGAGATCTATGACCTACATAACCAAAGCTATGAGTATGAATACAGACTTAAGAGGATGAGTTTGGCTGCAGATTTGAGGATCCCAGAGACTTTTTTATCTTTCTATGATGGTGATCCTATGCCTTGGAAGATGGATGACAACCCTACTTAATCAACAACTCCATCATCACCACCTCCGAAGAAAGAGACATAAATGCATGGGTATGGGCACTCCCCTTGGCTACCGCCAAGCTTGGGGGAGGTGCCCCGGTATCGTATCACCATCACACCTTTATCTTTACCGTTTTTCTTAGTTCGATCCTTTTGGTTATTTCTTGATCTAGTAGAATAAAGTTTTTAGTAAGATCTAGCTTTGAGTTTTGTTTCTATCTCCATCTGTGTAATCGAGTCCATGAGTTATATGTAATAAAGAGTAGTTTGGAGTTGAGGCCTTTGCTTTCTTGCTATGATCTTGAGGGTATTAAATAAAAGAAAGAATAAAAATAAATAAAAAAGATCATATATTGATCTTATGGAAAGTAAAAACTTCACATATAAAGAGTATGATGAATAAAAATTGTTGAGAGTTGACAAACATAGTTTTGGTCATTGTTATTCGCACACGAACACGTCACCATGTACCCTAGACGCTGGGGGTGATGCACCGCAACTCACGTCAAAGGAGACCCGCCGGAGGCGCGGTACGCAAGACAATCCGGCGGGCGCTTTTGTACACCCGAAACCCCACATGCCCAGGAGGGACCCCGTCAGGGCGCGCGGCAGCTATGGGCTGCCCTAGGTCGGCCTGACCGCCCCTAGGGCCTCGAGGTTCGCCGCCCTGCAACAAGAAGAATGAACCAAGAACGAGAAGAAGAAGAGCAAAGGGAGAAGGTAAAGGTAAAGATAAAAGAAGATAGATTGATATGTCGATTGTGTGTTGTTATTCAATCGGCCTTCACCTCTTACATATATATGAGGCGACTAGATTTTTCGTATAAGAAAAGGACTCAAATCCCGTCCAAAACATCAAAAGGTAACCTAACTCGGACCACGAGGGCCGGAACTTCCGGTCAGCCTGGAACTTCCAGGCTAAAATTACATCAAGTAGCCCTCTTGCACAGCTCCTGCAGGTCGCATACGGCTTCAGATCGTGATGGTCCCAAAAGCAAAGTTGTAGATCTTGCAATGGAGAAAAATTCCTTAGTTGATCACTTCTTCATCCGAGGTCATCTTGATGTCGAAATCGGCCCCACAAATCTGCAAATAATGTTAAAAATTCCAGTTTACGGGGCACACCGCGTGCAAAGTTTCTGTTTAGCCCGGAACCTCCCTGGAAGTTTTGCCCAGAACTTCCGGGGCAGACTTATGCAGCACATAGTTTTGCCTCTAACTTTTGCATACAAACTCCGATTTAGACATTCTTTATATCAAAATCGATAGTTTCGACGAGACGAGGACAATTCGTGTAGAATCTTTTCCCATATGAGGCCATCTTGTGGGCGTAATCATCCAAATAGTGTTCTGGATACAAAATGTGAGTACTTCGAACACAACTTCGGCCTTAGAGATGAGACTGGATGACTATAGCCCAAATATCAAAGTTTCTCCTTCTGACGATATGGAACTTTATCACTTTGAGCACTTCTCCATTTGAGTCCATCTTAATTAAGTTCTTGGCCGTGCCAAAATCTAGTGTCAACACATGCCCCCCTGTTTTTCGGCAAACTTGTGTGTCGAAAAATAACTTGCACGATGATTTTCCTAAGGACGATGTCAACACTCCATCAGCCATTTTATGTGCTTAGGGCGATAATTTCTATATCGGCCATGTTTATGCTTAGGGCGATAGTTATATATCGGCCACTTTGATTAGCAACAAAAGTTAAGCTAATTGAACATATGATGATTTGGTAATACCCTTTCATGATGTAAAAAATTATACTACATCCATGGATTAAAATAAGCCCACTGAGGGTAACAAATCATACCTGATGATGAATTCCATGGCATAGGCATTAATGGCATAGTTGAAGAATATGGATAAGGTGTGGACCGAAAATGTTGAAACCTTTGGCTTGGTCCTTCATAGTTTTCACTCTTTTCCTTCTTCACCTTTGCCGCTCTTCTGGTAATGGAATCTTGCACATAATTCTTATTTTGAGTACTTCCTTTGGGAACCCATGCCATATTCCTTTCTTCAAGTTCTTGTGCACTAAGTTTTTGTAATTTCTTCTTCTGCCAATATGATAAGCCGAGTGGGCACCCTGGATGTGATTTTGTTCGAAGCAATGGAAATTCTTGTTTTACCATGTGCACTCTCAACTTCTTCTCTTCAGATTTGGCACTTGATTGACTTGCCTCATAGCCATTAGTAGCCAATGTCAATACTTTAATTGGCTCCTTCTCATTTGAGATCAAATCTGAAGTAGCACTCTTACGGCCATCTTTTTTAACACGGTAGACTTGCTTGACCACCTCTTTCTTCTTCCTTGAGCTCTGAACCGATTCCTTATGATTGAAACGGTCTTCAACATGTGATTGTTCAAATATTGATCTTCTCGAAGCTGCATTATATTGGTGAGATGGTCTAAAATAAGATGGATAATGTTCCTTTGTATCATACATGTCCCATGATGGATACGGATCTACATGAGCATAGGGAGGTATCCAAGACATTGGCATTGGCGGCCCAAAATAAGGATATGAACATGTTGCATTCAAATTCTCTTCTTGCCAATATCGATCTTTGGATTTGCGCCTACGGGGTGATCTTGATGCTTTGGCATTAGTTGGTCGATAAGAACAGTTCCCCTCACTTATCTTCTGATATTTTTCCAATAGTTGCGCGAAAGTGACTTTCGGCTTCTTACCTTTGTGCTTACATCGGCCTTTGTTTTCTTTGGTTGTGCTTGCACCGGTTTTTGGATTTTCTTGTGGCCCCCCAGTCCTTGGCGTCTTCATTGTATCTTCGATAGAACTCATGCCTTCAAGAATATTTTCATTGTGCTCTTGAACAACTTTTTTACTTGAAAGCTTGATCCCATCACCTGTAGTTTTTACCTTCTCATCTTTAAAGGAATCGTCTTGAAGCAGCCGATTCAAAAACCTTTTTCCATCAGGACCAATCGGAATAGACTGGTCATCCTTTGGTGTTTCAACAAATTTTAATCATCCTTTATCAATGGCCGATTTAACTATTTGATGAAACATGTTGCAATCCTCAAAATTATGCTTGGACGAATCATGCAACTTGCAATACATTCGTCCTTGGATTGATGGCTTCACATGGTGATCAAGAACTCTAATGTAATTATTTTTAGCAACAAATCAAATATTTGATCACACATGCTTGAATTGAAGGTATACTTCTTGTTTTCTAGCCGATCTTGGTGTGCAAACGGCTTTGGAGTATCCCCATTCGGCTATGCATTGTGTTTTGCATCCTATATTCGATGTATTTGGATAAGATATTATATTAGCATCAGATTTCTCAAAAGAATTTGACCTTGGCTTAAATTTCTGAAACGAAAATAGTTAGAATACACATGTCTCAATTGATACCAAGTGCGAGCCAAATATGAAACAAGCAAAGCTACCCAATTAGATATGAAATTTTGATAAAGCAATGGTGAAAACTTTGGCTGCAATAATAGGTCACTATCGGTCTTTATAAATGGCACAATAGATTAACCGATATGTTCTATAACAATTTTATTGCTAACAAGCAAATTTCCCTTCGTCATTGGTCTTTCAAAATTACTTATGAGAATTTCTCTTATAGAAGCATAAATAATAAAGTTGCGACCAAATCGGAAGATAGGTGAATCACTTGCTAGACATACCTTTTCAAACACGTTGGAAGAGCATGATGGTTGCGTTACTTGAACGATAGGTTGTTCCTCTTTCGAATAGCTCCCCAACACCTTGTCATCCTGTTTTTCTAGAATAGATTCGGCATACGTAATATTTCATTCGGTCTTTTCAATAGCCGAATTAACTTTGTTATCCGAATCATCATCTTTTTTGATAATTCTATCCACACCCAATGCTTTCTCTTTTTGACATAATCTAGCTTGAATTGTAGCAGAATTAATAGGCTTTCCCTCTTTTATTAATTCATGTAGAACAACATTGCATTCGTCCCAAAAAGACGTAAGATTTTTCTTAATGACCCAATCTGGATAGAATTGCCCCCCGACAGTTTTAGACTCTTTTGGTAACGAGATGTCACCAAAATTCTGTAATTTTGCAGGGGAAACATTGTATGCTACGATACTAGGTGAATACACATGTGATCCTATAGAATTTTCACTTATTCGGCTATTAGCATGAAGGTGCGATGCCGAATTATGAATACCCATAGTTGCATATGGTGCCAAACAATTAGTAGCATAAGGTGTAGCATATGATGATTGAGGGTAATTAGCCACATAACTAGTAGTAGCGTGGCCAATTCCCGTATCCACCGGCATGTTTTGACTACCATATTGCAAGCTAGTTGCCGATGAATAAAAAGGTGAAACACTTTGTTGCATACTATCAGAAGTTCCTATGTGAAGTGTTTCAACTTGATTAACAGAACTCATCATGTTGTTCATCGGCATATGGATTTGTAGGGCTGTCGATGCATGGGAGTTTGTATACATATGTTCCATGTTGCTAAAATTATATGAGGTAGAAGCATGGAGATTTTTTTGCATCGGCTCTTGCACATAATTAGATGCATGATTGATAAAGCTAGGGCTAGCCGATACATTATGCTCATTAAACGATCTAGCAACAACATATGCATTATTTGCATCTACAGAAGTGAATTGGGTATTCATGTTACCTTTGTAGATTGCAAACCCTAGATGATGATCTCTTCGTAACAAGAATGGGTCGGAGACCATTCAAAGCTTCGTCCCCAGCGGAGTCGCCAAAAAGTGTGTTCGCACACGAACACGTCACCGTGTACCCTCGACACTGGGATGATGCACCGCAACTCACGTCGAAGGAGACCCGCCGGAAGCGCGGTACGCAAGACAATCCGGCGGGCGCTTTTGTAAACCCAAAACCCAACACACCCGGGAGGGACCCCGTCAGGGCACTCGGCGGCTATGGGCTGCCGTAGGTCGGCCTGACCGCCCCTAGGGCCTCGAGATTCGCCGCCCTGCAACAAGAAGAACGAACGAAGAACGAGAAGAAGAAGAACAAAGGGAGAAGGTAAAGGTAAAGATAAAAGATGATAGATTGATATGTCAATTGTGTGTTGTTATTCAATCGGCCGTCACCTCTTACATATATATGAGGTGGGTGGACTTTCCGTACAAGAAAAGGACTCAAATCTCGTCCAAAACATCAAAAGATAACCTAACTAGGACCACGAGGGCCGGAACTTCCGGTCAGCGCGGAACTTCCGGGCTAAAATTACATCAAGTAGCCCTCTTGCACAGCTCCTACAGGACGCATACGGCTTCAGATCGCGATGGTCCCAAAAGCAAAGTTGTAGATCTTGCAATGGAGAAAAATTCCTTAGTTGATCAGTTTTTCATCCGAGGTCATCTTGATGTCGAAATCAGTCCGCGAAATCTGCAAATAATGTTAAAATTCCAGTTTTCGGGGCGCACCGCGTGCAAAGTTTCTGTTTAGCCCGGAACCTCCCCGGAAGTTTTGCCCGAAACTTCCGGGGCAGACTTATGCAACACATAGTTTTGCCTCCAACTTTTGCATAAGAACTCTGATTTAGGCGTTCTTTATACCAAAATCGATCGTTTCGACGAGACGAAGACACTCCGTGTAGAAACTTTTCCCATATGAGGCCATCTTGGGGGCGTAATCAGCCGAATAGTGTTTTGAATACAAAAGCTGAGTACTTCGAACACAACTTCGGCCTTAGAGATGAGACCGGATGACTATGGCCCAAATATCAAAGTTTCTCCTTTTGACGATACAGAACTTTATGACTTTGAGCACTTCTCCATTTGAGGCCATCTTAATTAAGTTCTTGGCCGTGCCAAAATCTGGTGTCAACAATTGTTACAATTAATAGGAAGTAATAAATAAAGAGAGGCTTCTCATATAAATATACTATCTTGGAGATCTTTTGTAATTGTGAGCACTCATTAAAATATGACATGCTAAAATGTTGATGTTGGACAACGAAGACAACATAATGGGCTATGTTTTCTTATATCCGAACAGAAGTTATATTGTCATGGATCATCCAACATGTTGATCTTGTCTTTCTCTCTCATGCTAGCCAAATTCTTTGCACCAAGTAGAGATACTACTTGTGCTTGCAAACATCCCTTAAACCAGTTTTGCCATGAGAGTCCACCATACCTACCAATGGATTGAGTAAGATCCTTCAAGTAAGTTTTCATCTGTGCAAGCAATACAAATTTCTCTCTAACACTACAAAAAAAGACACATCCGTGACATTTTCGGCCGAACGAATTTTTTTCCTGTCATGCTTATGAAACTTCTATGACGATAATTGTGACAAAACCCAGTATAATCATAGATGTCGTCGGCTCCAACTTCTATGACAAAAATCATGATAGAAAGCTTTTCGTCCTGGGCGGGCCGGAGACATAGTTGCGTAACATTCTTTGGGCCGTCCATGACGGAAAAAACCATGGTAGAAGCGAGGGCGAGGAAAATATCGGGGAGTTCCCATTTATGGTTGGGTGCTCAGGGCCGAGCGATGTGCATTTCTCTCGTACACGTACACGCGTGGGTGCGAGGCGTTGGGCTCTAACTGAACGCGAGCGATTGCACTACAGGTTACGTGTTACTGAACCCGAGCGATCGATCGATCCCTGGCTGTCAACTGAACCCGATCGAGTGACTCCTTCGCTACTGCTGCCAACTAAAGTCGATCGAACCTACTACCTCTTAATGAACGGTGAGCGTTGTTGGGGGGTTGGATGAACAGTTACCGGTGGGGGTTGGATGAACAGGACCCCGTGGTAGTAGAGGTTGTTGCCGCTGGATGAACAGGACCCCGATCGAGCCAGTTGGGGGTGGATGAACAGGACCCCGTGGAGGGCTGGATGAACAACAGCCGGAGGAGAGCTGGTTGAACAGCAGCCGATGGAGGGTTGGATGAACAGTAGCCCGTGGAGGGGTGGTTGAACAAAGGACCCTGTTGAGAGGGCTGGTTGAACAGTAGCCGGTGGAGGAGTGATGGAGGCTGGATGAACAGGAGCCCGTGGTGAACACTAGCTGGTGGAGGCATGAGGGAGACGTTGTGGATGAACAGTCGCAGGTGGAGGCTAGAGGAGGTCGACGGTGGGTGAACAGTAGCCCGTGGATGCTGGAGCGAGGCAGTAGACGGTAGATGAACAGAAGCTTGTGGAGTCCCTTTTTGCGGTACACCACACTGCTCCCGATGAACAAGACCCCCATTTCGACCGTAGGTGCACCAACACAACTCTGTTTCTTCTGGTTTGCAGTACGCCACACCCCTCCTGATCAGCAGGATCCCGTTTCGACCGTAGGAGGTCGAAGAGAAGTCTGTTCCCTCTGCTTTGCGGTATGCCACACCCCTCTCGGTGAACATGATCCCGTTTCGACCGTAGGCGGTCGAACACAAGGCCATTTCCTCCATTCTTCGGTATGCTAGGCCTCATTTCGGCTGTTCCGTCCAAGCCGGTTGGCTCCCGATGAACATGACGCATTCCGTTGCCTTCTGATGAACACAACACGCAGTTTCTCCATTCCGACCCAGTCAGTTGGCCGCCGATGAACAGGACGATGTCGCTGCCTCTCCATGTACACGAGCCCTGGCCGTACGTATGCGCGAGTAGGCGTTTGAGACCCCGCCCATATGTACGTACGTGGCCGTATTTACTTTCTTGCACCCTGGTTGTACGTACGTGTACACGATATTGACGGGACTGCATGACATGCTACGTGCGCGCCTCTACTACGACACGTTCCCTTCCTTACTCGGCCATGGTTCATCACTGTAGCCTACAGACAGACCGATCGTATGTAAGTACACGTTCGCGACCAGAATGACAACGCTACGTACGCTTCAACCAGGTGGGTCCCGACTGTTAGGGAGGATAAGGAGGCACTTCCTTGCATGCAAAGATGTAGCTGGTGGGTCCCAACTGTCAAGGGGAAACGTTTTTTTCACGAAATACGGTGGCCCGTCCGGTGGGTCCCTGCTGTCAGGTGAAGGAATCATTATTTTATGAGTAATAAGGTTGCACTTCCTTGCTGCGGCCGTGGACCCAGCTGTCAGCCTCTCTGAAAGAGCAATCATGCCCTTACATCATGTTTTGATGTTGATGACAATATACATGTAGGGGACTGACAATGGTTGTCAAGTAAATCTCAGGTGTTACTCCCCGTTTCATCGAAGTGTGTGGATCAAGAGCATACAAAGTGATTTTACTCAAGGATGAAGCATAAAAATTGATTTCATATTTGTTTTCTTGAGTATAGGATCCCGCACTATTAAGAGGGGACCGATAGGGTTAGTTAAAGGCTTGCTCTTGCCACAAACCTCCTTGCCATACATGCACATGCTAAAACCTTCATGTTTCTACCTCTTGGCTGTCGGATGTCTGGGCTTCAAGCCGGATGTCCGTGCCTCGCGTCGGATATCCGGCCTACTTGCCGGATATCCGGGCCTAGCCATCCAGAGAGCACTTTTGTGCTGTGTTGCACACCGGATGTCTGGGTTATATCCCGAATGTCCGGGCCTTCCTGATACACCGGATGTCCGGGCCCCATCCCAGATGTCCGGCATCTACTACCCGTGGAACAGCTGAGGTTCTGTAACCTTTTAGTGATCGCACCGGATGTCTGGCCATCTGCCGGATGTCCGAGCCCTCCTGATATACCGGATGTTTGGGCTTGGCCCTCGGATGTCCGGCCCCTCTATTTTTTGTTGTGTTTCTGTTCCTCATACCATTGCCAGGCCGGATGTCCGGCCCCTAGCCCGGATGTTCGGCCTGCTCATTCACTTACACTACAACGGCCATATTTGTGCTCACACTATATACAGCCCTTCCTTCCCATGGGATAAGGTTGACCATTCACTTCGAACAAACCCTAGAACACATTTCACTCTCTCTCTCTCACTCCTCCACACCAAATCTTAGATCCCCAAGGGATTTGAGAGCATTTGAGAGGAGTTGTCCGATCAAGTGATAGATCCACTCCTTCCCCTTCTTGACACCAAAGGAATTCGTGATTTGAGCAAGTCTTGATCTTTTCCCCATCGTTCTTGTTACTCTTGGAGGTTGGAGACTCCTAGGCGGTAGGAGTCTTTCGGAGAGGAATCGACCCTTGTGATTACCCCTGGAAAAGTTTGTGAGGGTTTGGAGACCACCCCGAGGTCTACCACTAGTGGTTGGAAAACGCCTCCGTGGTGTTGTCTCAAAGGGAGAATAGGGTGAGCCTTCGTGGCATTGGTGTGCCTTCGTGGTAACATCCACCTCTCTAACGGTGACGTAGCTTCCCTCCAAGGAAGTGAACATCAGCATACATCCTCGTCTCCCGGAGTTGCAGTTATCCCTAACCCTAACTCTCTACTTGTGGTTACTTGTCAATTAGCTCTTACTCATTTCATATTGTGCTTGCTTACTAACATACTTGTGATACTTGTTTATCTTGCTTAGCCCTTAGCATCACACTTGCAATTGTTAGGCTCACTTTCATATTCCGCATTATTGCCTAAAATTGCTAAGTAATAATTAAAATTTGTTATTGTACCTATTCACCCCCTCTATGTCCATCTTGATCCTTTCAATTGGTATTAGAGCCTTGTGCTCTATTCTTGTGGCTTAACCACCCTAGAGCGAGATGAACCCCGATGGGACTCCCCTCGTTACAGATCCAAATAATACGGGCGCGGCTTCCACGGAAGCCAAGTCCTTTAGTTCAGAGGATCTGGAACGAGCTCTTGCTAAGCAAAAGGAGGAGCATGATGCCTCTCTTTAGGCCTTGGTCCAAATGAGGCTAGCCACACTAACCACGATGCTTGCACCACTTTCTGGCGGTGCGGCCTCGAGGCCAGCTGTGCCTACTCCTTCAATTGGCCAACAACCTCCTAGCAATGAACACTCAAGTGTTCCTTGGCTTTATGCAAGACCTCAAATAGAGAAACCTAAGTATAACCCTAAAGGAAAACCTCCTTTACTTGATGAATCTAGCGATTTTGCTTTGTGGAGAGTCGCTATGCAGGATCATCTTCGATATGGAAATGATGAAATGTTGGAGATCTTGGAGTATGGCTACCAAGCTGTTGACCCAAAGAATATTACACCAAGAGAGATATATGACAAGAATCTCAACGACACAGCAACCATGTGCATAAGAAGAGGTATGACCGACAAGCAAAGGAGACCATACATACATATCACAAGTGCCAAGGAATTATGGGATACCATTGTGAGAACCAAGACCGGTACCTCCACTCTCCGGCTTGCTCAATATGAAATTGCCAAGGGGAAATTGCAAAAATTTTGTATGGAGAAATATGAATCTCCCAAGCAACTTCTTGAGCGTCTCATGACCCTCACCGCCGACATCGAGTCATGTGAATGTGACAAGACACAAGATGGATTCAACTTGACTAAGAGATTTCTCATGGATATGTTGCTTCACGCTCTTGCTCCGTTCATCAGCAAATGGTGTGGGACATAAGATGATTCCATGGATTCAAGGAAATGACTTCGGATGACATCATATGTACCATCCAACTATTTTAAGAGTCAAAGGCAAATGCTACAAAACATCTTGCCATGCATGGTACCCCAACATCAAAAATCAATCTTGCATTCAAGGCCAAGCATGTATGTGAAGAATAGCAAAGTGAAGAAGAAGATGACGATGATGATGAAGATGGTGATGAGATTGAATCTGATGAGGGCCCTTCATATGAAGATATGGCTCTCTTTGTCAAGAAGTTTAGCATAGGAAAATTCAAAGGAAGATTCCAGAAGAAGAAAGTGAGAAAATGCTACAACTGTGAAGAAACCAACCACTTCTCCAACGAGTGCCCTTATGAGAAGAGAGAAGATAAACCAAGGTTTCCCAAGACCTTTCCCAAGAAGAAGTTGCCAAATCCTTTGAACTCCAAGCTCAAGAAGAGAGATGGGAAAGCAATGGTTGCTCAAGAAGAATCCGATCCGGATGATGTTAGTGGTGTTGCCGGAGTTGCTCAAGACTCTCAAAACACGTTGAGGCTAGTCAACAAGAGTGGTGATGTTGTCACCTACAACTACATGAAGGAATACAAGGGCAACGCTCACAAGTGCCTAATGGCAAAGGCCGTGATAGAAGATGAAGAGGACCAAAGCTCTCCTGACAAGGTCAAGTTAACCCCATGATCAAACCATCCTCTTTTCACTCCTCTTACTCCTAGTGATGAGTATCTTGATGCATAGGATAGTTATGAGGAAGATGATATAGATGATCCTATGCTTGCTAAACTAAATAAGTTCATGTGCTCCCTCAAAGGAAAGAAACTCACTATGTTTCGTATGCTTATGGAAATGGTGAGTAAGCACACCATCACCATTAAGGAACTCGAAACCCTCGTCACCGAGGAAAAGGAAAAATGTGAAATCCTTGAGCGGAAAGTCCAATATGAGGAAGAACGAAATGATGAACTATGCTTGAAAATTGGTGCAAACATTGATGTTCATACTAAAGATCTTGCCTCCTTGAAAAAGGCTATTGACTCTTGCGAAGAGTTGATGAATGATAAATGTAAGCTTGTAAAGTCTAATGCTTCACTCTCTAAGGATTGTGAGCTTCTATCCGTGTCCCTCAAGACTAAGGAAGAAGAGCTCACCCTTCTTACAAAGAGTCTTGAGACGCTCAAGCTTACTTATCTTGAAACTCTAGCCAAGGCCTACTCTTCTCCTATTATCAATGTTGATGCTTGTACTACTAACTCTAGTAGTGATCTAGCATCTATTCTTGAGGAGAATCGCTTTCTCAAGGATCAAATCGATAAAGGTCTCATGACATGTGCTCAAGGGCAAAAGAACCTTAATGATGTATTGAACAAACACAATGAGGTGTTTGCCAAAGAGGGACTCGGGTTTGACCCAAGCACAAGCAAGAAGAAGATGTCCTCTCAAAAGTGCACCACTCCTCTAAAAGAAACTTTTGTACGAGAAGGGCACAAGGAGAAAGGTAAGGTTGTTTCTGGGAAGGCCACAAGGGGCATGTCCACTCTCAACAAGCCAAAAGAGTTCATGCCTCTATCCTATGTACTTCGTAAGACTAAGGATGGAGAAGTTTATGGTAAGTTTTGTTAGTCCTTGAAATGAATTCCAGTTTTATGCTATTTGGGTCCATAAGACCCTTGTGACTAACTTGAGAGGTCCCATTGCAAAATGGGTGCCTCTAACCAAGTCATAATTATGTGTAGGTCGCCTTCTCCGGTGGATTAAAATGGGTGATTGATAGTGGATGTACCAATCATATGACCGGAGATAGCAAATTGCTCTACGATTTCATGGAATCTATTCAACCATTTATGAGCATTATGTTTGGTGGAGGATCAAAAGGATAGGTACTAGGGTTGGGCAAAGTGGCTATCACAAATGACATGTCTCTTGCAAATGTCATGGTTGTCCAATCCCTTAAATACCATTTGCTTTCTGTTCGCCAGTTGGCTTCTGTTGGCTATGATACTCTTTGGACTAACATATGTGAAAGTCTTTAAGAGAGATACTCTCGAAGTGGCCTTTGTTGGAGAGTTGGATGGCAAACTTTACACGGTTGATTTCTCGAAAGAGAGCACATTCCATGCAACTTGTCTAATGGCCAAGGCCGACAAGGGGTGGCTATGGCATAGCCGGCTAGCCCATGTCGGCATGAGAAATCTTCAAGATCTCTTAAAGGGTAATCACATCCTTGGACTAACAAATGTCTCTTTTGAGAAAGATCGTGTGTGTAGTGCATGAATAGCCGGGAAGCAACATCAATCAAAGCACCCACCCAAGAATATTGTGTCTACTTCAAGGCCTTTGGAGCTCCT
Source organism: Triticum urartu (assembly GCF_003073215.2). Taxonomy (NCBI): domain Eukaryota; kingdom Viridiplantae; phylum Streptophyta; class Magnoliopsida; order Poales; family Poaceae; genus Triticum; species Triticum urartu. Next base: position 325,722,573 of record NC_053022.1, read on the forward strand.
TCATGTGGATCTTTTTGGGCCTCCTTCATGGGATAGTCTTGGTAGGAAAAAGTATGGGCTTGTCATTGTTGATGATTACTCAAGATATACATAGGTTTTCTTCCTCAAGTCCAAGAATGAGACGAAGATCACCTTCATTGATTTTGCCAAGCAAGCTCAATGCAAGTTTGACAAAGAAATCTTATCAATAGGAAGTGATAATGGCTCTGAGTTCAAGAACTACACCTTCGAAGAATTTCTTAGTGATGAAGGGATTGAGCATCAATATTCAGCTCCATACACTCCCCAACAAAATGGTGTATAAGAAAGGAAGAACCGCACACTTGTGGAGATGGCAAGGTTCATGTTGGATGAATACAAGTCGCCACATAGTTTTTGGGCCGAAGCTGTCAACACCGCATGACATGCATCAAACCGGCTCTTTCTCCGCACTATATTGGAAAAGACTCCATATGAGCTCTTAACTAGGAACACGCCAAATGTCAAGTACTTTCGTGTATTTGGGTGCAAATGTTTCATCCTCAACAAAAGAGAACGGTTAGGAAAATTTCAATCCAAAACCATTGAGGGCATATTGTTGGCTATGGATCAAACTCTCACGCCTATAGAGTCTACAAGAAATCCAATGGATGTGTTTTAGAAACTTGTGACGTGGTGTTTGATGAATTTAATGCCTCCCATGGGGAGCAAGTTGATCTAAGTGATGCAGGTGAAGAAGATTCTTCTCAAGATATCTTAACCATGGGTGTTGGTGCACTTCTTTCGATGGAACAAGAACCTCATCATGATGATGAAGAAGATGGAAGCTTCACGCATCATCAAACTACCTCAACACCCATACCACCACAAGCTCCGATTTCTCAACCAATGCCCATAGACCAAGTAAAAGATGATGATCAAGTTCCTCTTCATGATAATCATCAAGAACAAGATCATCCTCAAGTTCAAGAACAAGAAAGTGCAATCATTGAAGATGAACCTCAACAAATGCAAGATGAAGAAGAAGATCTTCCACCACACATCACTAATCCATATGTTGAGGACGTGGATGATGGACATGAAGTTGAACCTCGTGAAACTCTTACCTCCATCATGCCTCGTGTGGCCAAACATGTTGATGTTGACAAAATGCTCACCGGCATATCAGAAGGTAGAGTCACTCGTAAACACTTGGCAAACTTTTGTGCTCACTTCTCGTTTGTGTCTAGTGTTGAGCCTCTCAAGGTACAAGATGCATTGATGGACAATGATTGGCTCGTTGCTATGCAAGAAGAGTTGAACGGTTTTGAACACGACCAAGTGTGGTCATTAGTCAAGAGGCCAACTATCGAGCACAACGTCATTGGAACAAAGTGGATTTTCAAGAACAATCAAGATGAGAATGGTGTAATCATCCGTAACAAGGCAAGGTTAGTGGCACAAGGGTACTAACAAGTTGAAGGTTTATACTTTGGTGAGACCTTTGCCCCCGTTGCCCATCTTGAATCCATTCACATCTTACTTGCTTATGTTGCTTTCATTGGTTTTACATTACATCAAATGGATGCGAAGAGTGCTTTCCTTAACGGTCATCTACAAGAAGAAGTATATGTATCACAACCACCTGGGTTTGTTGATCCCATCACAAAGACTATGTATATGAACTTCATAAGGCCTTGTATGGCCTCAAACAAGCACCTCGTGCTTGGTATGATAATCCTAAGAAGTTTTTACTCGATGGTTTTGTGAAAGGGGTGATCGATCCCACTCTTTTTACTAAGAGGGACAAGGGTGATTTAATCTTATGGCATATCTATGTAGATGATATCATTTTTGGTTCTCCTAACATTCATTTTGTCACAGCCTGATTTTTGGCCCTTTCTTTTTCTATTGATTTTCCGTGGTTTTTGCTTGAGTTTTCTTTTTTCGTGGCTGTGTGGTCTGGAAACTGAAGAAGATGCCCTCTTCTTTCTTTCCAGAGTGGCTTGTCATTCCCATCTCCATCCCAAGACCTTGCCATTTCCATCTTGGACCAATCCCAAGATTCTTTTTATTGGGAATATTCTTTTTTCTATTAAAAGAATAAGCCAATTCGCCCTAGGTTGTGAAGCAACCCATATTTCCATCACTCCCAAAATTCCCAAATAATTCTCATAAACTGTTTGGGTCATATCTTCCTCAAATATGGCAAAATATTTCATTTGCCATGTTCCTCATCATGCTCAATTAATTCATTTCCTATTCTGTCCTAAATGGCACATTGTGAAGCAAGTGCTATTTATCTTATCCCATTTCACCCCAAACTTTGTGGAAATCTTTTCATGTCCATATAATTGAACTGTGCCAAAATTCAACTTTATTTGCCTAGCTAATATTCCTCAGTGATTTTTCAAAGTTCCTGTCTAAGGGAAGCCTTTGTGAAGGAAGTGCTAGATAGGGTTATCCAAATGAGTTGAAATGTTTCACACTCCTTAATGTGCTCATATAAATTCCCTCCTCCAATTTGCAGACCTATACAATCATCTATGTGAGCACATGACCAAATCTTTGATTTTGTCCAAATTTTCAGTTAGTGAAGCAAGTATATTTTATCTTGCTCCATTATTGCTGAAACTTTTCCAGGGCCTTCTCCTACCTATATAAGCTATATCTACCACATTTGGGCATATTTAATCTAGCCATTTTTCCTCAGGAATTTTCTCAAGTTTCTGTCCAGAGAGGATCATTATGAAGGAAGTACCATTTTGGCTTGGCCAAATGGTATGAAATTTTTGTGGCACTCTCATATGACCAAATAACCCTGCCATGCACATTTTCAGCCTAATCCATCACTCTATGTGAGTGCTTCTTCCTAATCTTATTTTTGGACCAATTTATGTAGTTGTTAAGCAACTGTAATAATCCTTGAGCCAAACCCCTCCATAATTACCAGAACTATAGTCCTTCCTATCCTAAACCTGCCAGACAACTCATTTGCCTCCAATCTCACCTCGGTTGATCACTGTTTCATGATCAAGTTTATTGCAGTGAACTTCAGGTGACGATTACCATTTAACCACATCGCCTTTAACCAAGTTACCACCGCAGTTGAAACCGCTCCTGGAAGGACTTACCCTAGACAACAATTGTCGTCCATTTGGCTCTTCTTGATGCCAGTCTGCGCGGTGACCACCGCTTTGGCACACACTGGTTGTGCCCAGAACGTCTTCTTGCTCGGGCCCCTTCTCTGCTTGGCGTCTTAGCAAGCACGGGCCTGTCTACCGTGTTCCCCGCGTCATCGCCGTCCTCCTGGAGCCATCTCCCCCTCCGTCCGCTTCTCCGTCGGTGCTCGTCGCTGCGCGCCCATGAGTGAACTGTGGCCGACCAAGCATTAATGGCGCCTTGGCCGCTCCCCCTCTGCGCCTTCGGACCCTCTTGCCCTGTGCGCCTCTGTAGCTCGCCACTCTCTCCCTCGTCGCCTTCCCGCTCCCTCCCGTGATCGATGAGCATCGCCAGAGCGTTGGCCGGACCTCCACGGCGACACCCGAGCTCGGCCCCCCTCGCCCGCCTATCCGCCCGAGGTTGATGCTAATGGTCATGTTATGCTAGGAGTAATGTTGTACTTGTGATATTCATGCTCGTCATTATGCCATGCTCAGTTGGATATGATTCATTGTTGATATGGTGGATAGTTATGTTGTACCCTCTTGCTCATGTTTATATCATGCTCATGGATTGTACTTGCATCATGTTATTTTATCATGGCCCGGCATATTGCATTCAAGTTTAACCATATTAAATTGAACTTGAACAACTGTTGGCTGAGTCATGGTGCCACCATATCGAGCTGACCAGTGCAACCACGCTTGCCTTTATGGGAAGGTCCTAACTAGGTCTATTGTTGTTCCTCTCGCCGGTGCCTCCAATGAGGGAAGGTTATGCGTGGGCGCTACCTTGGCCAGGTAGGATGGCATAAGCCTTGTGATCCCGAGTTTGGTTATGTGCACATGTCCCCGTTTGGGACCATTTATTGTTTTGCCACGACGGTGGCCGTTGGTGTCTTTGGTAGACACGGGACCACCCATGACTTAGCCCAGAAGGGGAGTTAGTCGGAGTGGCCGGGAGAGTGTCATGGCAGTAGGACGGTTCTGTCGGAACGCCGTTGGTCCACCCAAATGGGAGTGTGAGGCCATGGGTTCCATGGTGTGGGTACAATGTACTAACCTCTGCAAAGTGTATATTAAATCTATCGATAGCCGTGCCCGTGGATAAGGGTCCAGTTCATGTCGGTCACACTATGGGTCAACAGTATTACTAATAACTTGATTAATAACAACCCTGGTTTGATGATGAGATAAGTTGGTTATGTGATCCGTGAATGATCACCGTTTGGTTACGAGGTAATCCGTTGAACCAAGAGTGGTTCCCTTCGTGATCATGAGATGATCACCGTGGTATCGAGGATACCGAGTTGATGGATATTTGTGGTGTTGTGTGAGAATCGCGGGTGAAGGTCAAGCTCCTTGTGGTCATGTATGAGTACTACGGTATTGTTTATACCAAGCTTGATTTGATCTTGAGATGATCGTGTGATGTCCGTGTTGGTTACGAGGTAACCCGAACAGAGTAAGTTGGTGCATGATAACGTCATCATGTTGCATGATAGTGTCATCATGTTTATATGTTCATGCCATGCTCGTATGGTTCTAGTTGTATCATGTGGTTCATGCCATGTTGTTGTATCATGTTGTTCATGCCATGTTGTTTTGATAATATCATGATAAACCTTGTTAATCTGTAATTTCCATGTTGTCGTATGTCTTGATTGCTTTGGTTGTTGTGAGCTTGCAAATACATTCAATGTACTGACCTGGCATGTCATGCCAGTTTGCAGGTCATGCCGGATTTGATTGCTTGTTTGCCGTGGATCCCTTGTTTGCGAGCTAGGATAAGCGTTCCAGCTAGAGGCCCTGCGGAGTGGAGTTCACCATCGTCGTCGTTGTTCCGCAGCTAGAGTTATTCCGCTGCATCGTGTTGTTCTGTTGCTTGCATGGAGCAACCGTGGCAGGCCTAGTGTCCCCGTGCCGATGTAATCCCCCTGTATCCAAATAAATTATAATAAAGAGCTGATTTGTTCTATACTAAGCAGTGTCGTATTCCATAAGACTTCTCCTTGATCGTTGGGCTGGAATACGGGGCGTTCCAGTTTTCTCTGAGCCGGGGTGCCACACATTTGTGCAAGAAGTTTGCGGCTTCCATGACCAAGAATTTTGAAATGTCACTCAATGCGGATTTGAAGTTCTTCCTCGGATTTCAAATTCAAAAATTTCAAGAATGAATTTTCTTGTCTCAAGACAAGTACCTCAAGGATATCCTAGAGAAGTTTGGCATGTATGATGCTAGTCCATGTAAGACACCCATGCCAACCAAAATTGTACTCACTGAAGACACAAATGGTATTCCTTTCGACCCATCTATTTACCGCTCTATGATTGGTTCACTGCTTTATCTTTGTTCATATAGACTAGACATCATGTTTAGTGTATGCATGTGTGCTAGATTCCAAGCTTCCCCTAGGGAAAGCCATCATAAGGCGGTTAAGCACATTCTTAGATACCTTGTTCACACCCCAAAGTTGGGTCTATGGTACCCCAAGGAAGCTAAGTTTGATCTCATTGGGTACACGGATGCGGACTGGGCTGGTGACAAAGTGGATCGTAAGTCCACCTCTGGCGCATGTGAGTTTCTTGGACGCTCCTTGCTAAGTTGGTCCTCGAAGAAACAAAATTGTGTTGCCCTCTCCATCGCAGAAGCTGAATACATTGGAACCCCCAGTTGTGCCACTCAATTACTATGGATGAGGCAAACTTTGAAGGATTACGGTATCACCTATAGACATGTGCCTCTTCTATGTGATAATGAAAGTGCCATCAATATTGCCGAGAACCCCAAAGATCATACCCGCACCAAGCATATTGATATTAGTTATCACTTCTTGGGAGATCATGTGGAAAAGGGTGATATTGACATTGCTCATGTTGGCACAGATATGTAACTTGCAGATATTTTCACCAAGCCATTGGACGAAGCAAGGTTTTGTCAACTTAGGCGTGAACTTGGTATCTTGGAGCTTGACAATATTATGTGAAATCCAGTACCCATTCATGCATGAACTTAATGTCTTGTCTTGATGTAGGCATATATTTAGGGGGAGACATTCAATTCATGAGTATTCTCACCCTACATAATGCATAAATAGAACAAACACTCTCAAAGTTATCATGGCTCGAACTATGGTACTTTAACATGATGGAGTCAAGAATATATGCCCAAAGTCTACATCTTTGCGGTACTATGTTCCATATGCTCAAACATGGTGACCTCGGTCACCGCTTGTGCATTGCTTATGTGGACCTTTCGTTACTTAGTTCGGTTGGGTTGTTATTACATCTTAGTATGGCCTTAGATTACTCAGGTTTTCACCCCTACAATTCTCTCAAAACTCCTTGGCGGAGTCTATATTAAATCATATTTGTTGGCCCCTTCCAAATCTCTCCCCCTGCTTGGTCTTGTTGTCCAGTGGCCGGACATCCGGCTCCTCAGCCGAACATCCGGGCCCTAGAGCAAATTCTTCTGTTGCCCAACTGCAATTGTGCACGTTCAACGGCTGGACATCCGGGCCCTCAACCTCTTGCTCCTTGACCCCCACACGCCGGATATCCGGGCTTATCCCCGGATGTCCGGCCCGTTGGCCCCTGTTTCTCTGCTATCTGACCTCCGCTCGCCGGATATCCGGGGTAGGTCCCGGATGTCCGGCCCGTAGCCCACAGCTACATATAGCACGGGTGGGGCTTGGGATTTGGGGGCAGTTCCTTCCGTTCGTATCCCCATCTCACCACATAGCCGCCGCCGTCGGGCCGTGCTCCGGCGCTGCCCCGGCTCTCTCCTTCGACCTCCAGCCCCGATCTCCTTCCCACGGATTCTCCTCCTCCCGATATAAGATTCTATCCAATCCATTTCTTGGGTTGTGGTGTGAATCTCTCAGGAGGGACCGGTGTACTGTGGGATTCACTGCCGGAGTTCTTCATGGCACATACCAAGAATGTCGGCCCCGAGCGCCCCGAGCCTTCTTCTAGGGGTATGGATGCTATCTCTCTTGCATCTTTATCTTGTTATGACCAAATCATCTTAGGGTTTCATTATATCTCATGTATATCTTGGCATATATCTCTCTCTAGTGTCTTGGTATTTCTTACCTAAGCCTATACATCTCTCTATGAACTCTTTGGCTCCTTCTCATCGAGACCTATTATTATCCATTTCAATTGCTTGCTGGGAAGGCTCAACCGACTCTGATGAACATGCTCGGCCTAAGAAGAAGAAGACCACTACCAAGAAGAAGAAGCGGGCACCGTCCACAAGTCTGTTGGCCTCGGATCTAGATGATGCGGACTATGTTGGGGAGGAAGAGGATGACATTGCGCCGAGACATTCCGTTGGGTAGTCCAAGCCTGGTACTAGGAGAGCGCCGGTGCCTCAAGTACGTGGTTCTGCCATGACCGTTGTCCATGGTCGTTGCATCTCCATGGAGCTTCCTGATAGTGGGGATCGCCCCACTCATGAATTCACAACTGTGGGGGCGGGTCAATATCTTGTGTTCTGTCGGGATGTCAATCAATATGAGATGGTGGCTGATGCTAAGGATCCTCGGTTCCGTACTCGTATGCAGCAGGATCTCTATTCCAGTTTCGTCCATGGGCGAGGACTTGCTCCTCACAAATTCATGGATCTCAAATTCCTGCGTGACCATCCTGCCATGTTCCCTAACAACCCGGTCAACATCATTGATGATATGACTCTAGGTCCTGCAATGACCTTCACGTGTGATTGGAATGAAGCTGCCATTCTTCAGTTCTACGCCACCTGTTTCTTTGGTCTGGACAACACTCTCACATGGAGGACTGATGACACTACACTGAGTATCACCTATGATCGGTTTGTTCTGATTTTGGGCCTCTATGGAGTTGGACATTGCATTCACAGTATGGATCCAGAGTATAAGCCCAAAGGGATTGATGCTTGCTTGCCTCTTGTGAAGCCTCCCTCTCAGCTCACTGACGAGGAACGTGGATATCCACTCAATGAGGTCTCCATCTTCTGTGCTCCTTACTACATCCTCTATCAGTGTGTGCTTCACACCCTCCATCCTAAGAAGGGAGATTGGTCAAGAGCTCGCAACTACTGTATTGATCTGATGGTACATATGCATGATGCACCTACTGAGCCTCTTGACACCGCTCACTATATTTGGCATGATATTCGTCTCGCCAGCTTCATTCAGACGCGTCAGTTCCAATATGCTCCATTCACTCAGGCCATCATTGATCACACTGCTCCATTTGAGGTTCTGAAGACCATTGGGCATTCCATTTGGATGCCTCCCATTCACATGCGCATGGCTGCTCCTGTACCGGCTGCTACTGGTGGGTCTAGGCCCGCTGCTTCCTCCATGCCTTCTTCCTCGTCTGCTCCTCGGGGACATCTTGCCTCTTTCTTCGGCAAGGCTCCGTCTGCTATCATGAAGGCAATCACTTTCAGCTGTCAGCAGAATCATGATGTTCACAAGCGCCTCATCATCTCCAAGAATCAGCTCAAGCAGCGCCTCCGTGACCGTGGGAGTCCCATGAGTGATGATGATCCTATTCCCGTGGCTCCGTCCACTTCCACTTTCAGTTTCCCGTCTCATGACGAGTACCCTGAGTTGTTTGATGATGATGGCATCCGCCAGGAGTGATAGAGTCCGTTTAGTTCCTCACCCCTTTTTACTTGTTGCTGTCAAAGGGGGAAAGTAGTATCTTAGTATCTTAGGTCATGCTATGTTATGTTGACTAGTTGTGTTAAATACTACTTGTTATGTTGCTACCTATTTTACTTATTCGTGTGAGACTATGATCTTATTTATCTTGATCTTATCTTGTGTCTATGAAATGTTGCTTAAATATGTGCATGTCTCTCACATTTATATCTCTTTGAAGTACATATGCTACCATACGAAGATTGTGTTGTACATCCTAACATATTCATCCCATGCACACATCAAGGGGGAGCTAAAAGCAAATAGAAACATATACTTATTCTGTACTTTTGCTCTCATGATTGTCAATGCAGAGATTATTTATTGCATCTATGATACTACATGTATGGTTGTCATCAACAAACAAAAAGGGGGAGATTGAAAGAGCAACCATGCCCTTACATCATGTTTTGATGTTGACAATATACATGTAGGGTACTAACAATGGTTGTCAAGTAAATCTCAGGTGTTAGTCACCGGTTCATCGAAGTGTGTGGATCAAGAGCATACAAAGTGAGTTTACTCAAGGATGAAGCATAAAAAATTATTTCATATTTGTTTTCTTGAGTATAGGATCCCACACTATTAAGAGGGGACTGATAGGGTTAGTTAAAGGCTTCCTCTTTCCACAAACCTCCTTGCCATACATGCACATGCTAAAACCTTCATGTTTCTACCTCTTGGCTGCCGGATGTCTGGGCTTCAAGACGGATATCCGGGCCTCACGCCGGATATCCGGCCTACTTGCCGGATATCCGGGCCTAGCCATCCAGAGAGCACTTTTGTGCTGTGTGCTACCTCTTGAGAACTGTGTTGGTTTTCCCTTGAAGAGGAAAGGGTGATGCAGTAGTGCAGTGATATGTCCCCATCGTATCTATAATTTTTGATTGTTCCATGCCAATATTCTACAACTTTCATATACTTTGGGCAACTTTTTATACTATTTTTGGGACTAACATATTGATCCAGTGCCCAGTGCCAGTTCCTGTTTGTTGCATGTTTTTTGTTTCGCAGTAAATCCATATCAAACGGAGTCCAAACGGGATAAAAACTGACTGAGATTTTTTTTGGAATATATGTGATTTTTGGGAAGAAAATCAACGCGAGACGATGCCTGAGGGGACCATGAGACAGGGGGCGCGCCCTGGGCCCTCGTGGCCACCCCATAAGGCAATTGATGCCCTTCTTTCGCCGCAAGAAAGCTAATATCCGGATAGAGATCGTGTTAAAATTTCATCCCAATCGGAGTTACGGATCTCCGAGAATATAAGAAACGGTGAAAGGGCAGAATATGAGAACGCAGAAAGAGAGAGAGACAGATCCAATCTCAGCGGGGCTCTCGCCCCTCCCATGCCATGGAGGCCATGGACCAGAGGGGAAACCTTCTCCCGTCTAGGGAGAATGTCAAGTAATAAGAAGAAGAAGAAGGGGGGCTCTCTCCCCCTCTCTTCCAGTGGCGCCGGAATGCCGTCGGGGCCATCATCATCACCGCAATCTACACCAACAACTTCACCGCCCTCATCACCAACTCTTCCCCCCTCTATGCAGCGGTGTAACCCATCTTTTAACCGATGTAATCTCTACTTAAACATGGTGCTCAATGCTATATATTATTTCCCAATGATGTATAGCTATCCTATGATGTCTGAGTAGATCCGTTTTGTCCTATGGGTTAATTGATGATCGTGATTGGTTTGAGTTGCATGTTTTATTATTGGTGCTGTCCTATGGTACTCTCCGTGTCGCGCAAGCATGAGGGATTCTCGCTGTAGGGTGTTGCAATATGTTCATGAATTGCTTATGGTGGGTGGCATGAGTGACAGAAGCACATACCTAGGTAAGTAGGTTGTTTGCATATGGGAGTAAAGAGGACTTGATACTTTAATGTTATGGTTGGGTTTACCTTAATGATCTTTAGTACTTGCATACACCTGCTAGAGTTCCAATCATAAGTGCCTATGATCCAAGTAGAGAAAGTATGTTAGCTTATGCCTCTGCCTCAAATAAAATTGCAATAACGATTACCGGTCTAGTTATCGATTGCCTAGGGACAAATAACTTTCTCGTGACAAAAAGCTCTCTACTAAAACTAACTTAGTTGTGTCTTCATCTAAACAGCCCCTACTTTTTATTTACGCGCTCTTTATTATCTTGCAAACCTATCCAACAACACCTACAAAGTACTTCTAGTTTCATACTTGTTCTAGGTATAGCGAACGTTAAGCATGCGTAGAGTTGTATCGGTGGTCGATAGAACTTGAGGGAATATTTGTTCTACCTTTTTCTCCTCGTTGGTTTCGACACTCTTACTTATTGAAAGAGGATACAATTGATCCCCTATACTTGTGGGTTATCAAGACCTTTTTCTGGTGCTGTTGCCGGGGAGCAATAGCGTGGGGTGAATATTCTCGTGTGTGCTTGTTTGCTTTATCACTAAGTAATTTTTATTTGCTATTCTAAGTTGTTTTCTATCTTTAGTTATGGGTAGGAAACGCAAAATACCAAAAAAATAGTTGTACCTTCTACACCAATGGTTGAAGAACCACTCAAAATCTATCACACTCCTGAAGCTTTTTACCTGGATCATCTTCGATCCCTATGTGCTCGTGCTGAAACCCCAACTAGCTTAGTTGAGGGAAAATCTTTAGATGAGCATGCTTGTTATGTGCGACACCGCTTATCTCAAAAAGGGAATCTTTTATTGGATCAAATTCATCGTTTGCAATGCTATGCTTGGAATTTATGTGAAATTTATGATTTTACTTGTTGTTCTGAAGACCCTAAGAAACACCTTCCCTACCAATGTAAGTTCAGTGATAATGGAATTGTATCTTCGTATGCTAAGGGTGTTTATAATTACTATGATGTTCAACAAATTGAAGAATTTGTTGCTTTTAAGGGTGCTTATGAAATTGTTTCTTTGATTGGAAAGTATGATGCTACTCTTCACAAATCTGAAAAAAATTCCATACTTAAATATTTTTATGATAATTATGCTTCTAATGCCTATGTTAAACCATGTATTGAGGACTCCTCCTCTGTCCAAGAAGAGACTAATATTTTGCAGGAGTCTATGGAAGAAGAAATTGATGAAACCATGAGCTCATTGGATGAAAAAGATGAGGAGGAGAGCGAAGAACAAAAGGAGGAAGAGCGGATTGATCACCCATGCCCACCTTCTAATGAGAGTAAATCTTCTACTCATACATTGTTTAATTTCCCTTCGAGTTTACCAAAGGATGATTGCTATGATGATTGTTATGATCCCGTTGATTCTTTTGAAATATCCCTTTTTGATGATGCTTGCTATGCTTGTGGCCAAGATGCCAATATGAATTATGCTTATGGAGATGAAATTGATATAGTTCCTTATGTTAAACATGAAATTGTTGCTATTGCACCCATGCATGATAGTCCTATTATCTTTTTGAATTCTCCTGACTACACTATATCAGAGAAGTTTGCCCTTATTAAGGATTATATTGATGGGTTGCGTTTTACTATTACACATGATGATTTTGATAGATATAATATGCATGTGCTTGCTGCTCCTACTTGCAATTATTATGAGAGAGGAACTACATCTCCGCCTCTTTATGTTTCCAACACGAAAAAATTGCAAGAAACTGTTTATACTATGCATTGGCCTTTACTTTGTGTGCATGAATTGTTCTTTTATGACATGCCGATGCATAGGAAGAGAGTTAGACTTCGTCATTACATGATATATGTTACTTTGTGCTCACTACTAAATTACAAATCATTTGTAATTCAAATTGGCTTTGATATACCTTGGGATCCGGGTGGATCCATCACTTGAGCACTATATGCCTAGCTTAATGGCTTTAAAGAAGCGCTGCGAGGGAGACAACCCGGATGTTTTAGAGAGTCATTTATTTCTGTTGTGTGCTTTTATAAGGTTTAAAAATAAAAAATATGTGCCAAGGTTTGCCTTTAGGATGTTTTAGATGCTTGTTGGTTTGTACGGTGCAGGACGGAAACTTTGGCTGTAGTGCGTGATTTTACATTTTTTGCTGGAACGTCAAATGGTTCTAAAACTTTTTGCACAGTATTTATATTTTTTTATTTTTCCTAATTTTGGAAGAATTTTTGGAGGACCATAGGTATGGTGAATGTTCATATTATTACAGACTGTTCTGTTTTAGACAGATTCTGTTTTTGATGCATAGTTTGCTTGTTTTGATGAAACTATCGATTTATATCAGTGGATTAAGCCATGTAAAAGTTATATTACAGTAGCTACAATGCAAAAACAAAATATGAATTATTTTGCAATAGTACTTAGAGTAGTGGTTTGCTTTATTATACTAACGGATCTTACCGAGCTTTCTGTTGAGTTTTGTGTGGATGAAGTGTTCGAAGATTGAGGAGGTCTCGATGTGAGAAGAAGGAAGAGAGGCAAGAGATAAAGCTTGGGGATGCCTGAGGCACTCCAAGTAAATATTCAAGGAGACTCAAGCATCTAAGCATGGGGATGCCCCAGAAGGCATCCCATCTTTCTTCAACAAGTATCGGTATGTTTTCGGATTCGTTTCGTTCATGCGATATGTGCAATCTTGGAGCGTCTTTTGCATTTAGTTTTCACTTTTCTTTTATGCACCATGCTGGTATGAGATAGTCCTTGGTTGATTTATAGAATGCTCATTGCACTTCACTTATATCTTTTGAGTATGGCTTTATAGAATGCGTCATGTGCTTCGCTTATATCATTTGAAGTTTGGATAGCCTGTTTCTCTTCACATAGAAAACCGCCATTTGTAGAATGCTCTTTTGCTTCACTTATATTTGTTAGAGCATGGGCATATCTTTTGTAGAATGAATTAAACTCTCTTTCTTCACTTATATCTATTTAGAGAGATGACCGGAATTGGTCATTCACATGGTTAGTCATAAAATCCTATATAAAACTTGTAGATCACTGAATATGATATGTTTGATTCCTTGCAATAGTTTTGCGATATAAAGATGGTGATATTAGAGTCATGCTAGTCGGTAGTTGTGGATTGTAGAAATACTTGTGTTTAAGTTTGTGATTCCCGTAGCATGCACGTTTGGTGAACCGTTATGTGATGAAGTCGGAGCATGATTTATTTATTGATTGTCTTCCTTATGAGTGGCGGTCGGGGACGAGCGATGGTCTTTTCCTACCAATATATCCCCCTAGGAGCATGTGCGTAGTACTTTGTTTCGATGACTAATAGATTTTTGCAATAAGTATGTGAGTTCTTTATGACTAATGTTGAGTCCATGGATTATACGCACTCTCACCCTTCCATCATTGCTAGCCTCTTCGGTACCGTGCATTGCCCTTTCTCACCTCGAGAGTTGGTGCAAACTTCGCCGGTGCATCCAAATCCCGTGATACGATACGCTCTATCACACATAAGCCTCCTTATATCTTCCTCAAAACAGGCACCATACCTACCTATCATGTCATTTCCATAGCCATTCCGAGATATATTGCCATGCAACTTCCATCATCATCATATACGTGACTTGAGCATTCATTGTCATATTGCTTTGCATGATCGTAAGATAGCTAGCATGATGTTTTCATGGCTTGTCCGTTTTTTGATATCATTGCTATGCTAGATCATTGCACATCCTGGTACACCGCCGGAGGCATTCATATAGAGTCATATTTTGTTCTAGTATCGAGTTGTAATATTGAGTTGTAAGTAAATAAAAGTGTGATGATTGTCATTATTAGAGCATTGTCCCATGTGAGGAAAGGATGATGGAAGCTATGATTCCCTCACAAGTTGGGATGAGTCTCCGGACTTCACAAAAAATAAAAGAGGCCAAAGAAGCCCAAAAAAAGAGGCCAAAGAAGCCCACCAAAAAAAGAGAAAAAATAAAAAAATGAGAGAAAAGAGAGAAGGGACAATGTTACTATCCTTTTACCACACTTGTGCTTCAGAATAGCACCATGTTCTTCATATAAAGAGTCTCTTGAGTTATCACTTTCATATACTAGTGGGAATTTTCATTATAGAACTTGGCTTGTATATTCCGATGATGGGCTTCCTCAAATGCCCGAGGTCTTCATGAGCAAGAAAGTTGGATGCACACCCACTTAGTTTCCAGTTTGAGCTTTCATACACTTATAGCTCTTAGTGCATCCATTGCATGGCAATCCCTACTTCTCACATTGACATCAATTGATGGGCATCTCCATAGCCCGTTGATTAGCCGCGTCGATGTGAGACTTTCTCCCTTTTGTCTTCTCCACACAACCTCCACCATCAGCTTCTATTCCACCTATAGTGCTATATCCTTGGCTCACGCTCATGTATTGCGTGAAAGTTGAAAAGGTTTGAGAACATCAAAAGTATGAAACAATTGCTTGGCTTGTCATCGGGGTTGAGCATGATTTGAATATTTTGTGTGGTGAAGATGGAGCATAGACAGACTATATGATTTTGTAGGGATAACTTTCTTTGGCCATGTTATTTTGAAAATACATGATTGCTTTATTAGTATGCTTGAAGTATTATTATCTTAATGTCAAATGATAGACTATTGCTTTGAATCACTCGTGTCTTAATATTCATGCCATGATTAGATTACATGATCAAGATTATGCTAGGTAGCATTCCACATCAAAAATTATCTTTTTTATCATTTACCTACTCGAGAAAGAGCAGGAATTAAGCTTGGGGATGCTAAGACGTCCCCGTCGTATCTATAATTTTTGATTGTTCCATGCCAATACTCTACAACTTTCATATACTTTTGGCAACTTTGTATACTATTTTTGGGACTAACATATTGATCTAGTGCCCAGTGCCAGTTCCTGTTTGTTGCATGTTTTTTGTTTCGCAGTAAATCCATATCATACGGAGTCCAAACGGGATAAAACTGACGGAGTTTTTTCTGGAATATATGTGATTTTTGGGAAGAAAAATCAACGCGAGACGATGCCCGACGGGGCCATGAGGCAGGGGGCACGCCCCAGGGGGCAGGCACACCCTGGGCCCTCGTGGCCACCTCGTAAGGCGGTTGATGCCCTTCTTTCACCGCAAGAAAGCTAATCTCCAGATAGAGACCGTGTTAAAATTTCAAGCCAATCGGAGTTACGGATCTCCAGAAATATAAGAAACGGTGAAAGGGCATAATCTGAGAACGCAGAAAGAGAGAGAGAGAGAGAGAGAGAGAGATCCAATCTCGGAGGGGCTCTCGCCCTCCCATGCCATGGAGGCCATGGACCAGAGGGGAAACCCTTCTCCCATCTAGGGAGAATGTCAAGTAAGAAGAAGAAGAAAGGGGGCTCTCTCCCCCTCTCTTCCGGTGGTGCCGAAACGCTGTCGGGACCATCATCATCACCGCAATCTACACCAACAACTTCACCGCCCTCATCACCAACTCTTCCCCCCTCTATGCAGCGGTGTAAACCCTCTTTTACCCGTTGTAATCTCTACTTAAACATGGTGCTCAATGCTATATATTATTTCCCAATGATGTATGGATATCCTATGATGTTTGAGTAGATCCGTTTTATCCTATGGGTTAATTGATGATCGTGGTTGGTTTGAGTTGCTGATAACCCACAAGTATAGGGGATCGCAATAGTTTTCGATAAGTAAGAGTGTCGAACCCAACGAGGAGCTAAAGGTAGAACAAATATTCCCTCAAGTTCTATCGACCACCGATACAACTCTACGCATGCTTGACGTTCGCTTTACCTAGAACAAGTATGAAACTAGAAGTACTTTGTAGGTGTTGTTGGATAAGTTTGCAAGATAATAAAGAGAAAGTAAATAAAAAGGTAGGGGCTGTTGTAAGTAAAGAAGCAATAAAGTAAATATAGTGAGTGTGGAAAAGTGGTGGTAGGAGTTGTGAAATTGTCCCTAAGCAATTGACTACTTTACTAGACCGATAGCAAGTATTATGTGGGAGAGGCCACTGCTAGCATGTCATCCCTGACTTGGAATTCGGTGCACTTATTATTGGAACTATTAGCAAGCATCCGCAACTACTAACATTCATTAAGGTAAAACCCAACCTTAGCATTAAGATATATTGGTCCCCCTTCAATCCCGTATGCATCAATTTCTATGCTAGGTTGAAGCTTCTGTCACTCTTGCCCTCCAATACATAGTCCTATCAACATACAACTAACCCTATGGTGTGTTCCACGCGCGCGCTCATATAATGGAAACCAAAGGACAACAACATAACCACAAGTAAATTAAATCAATCATAGCAATTCATCAACCACCGATAGGACAACAAAAATCTACTCAGACATCATAGGATGGCAACACATCATTGGATAATAATATGAAGCATAAAGCACCATGTTCAAGTAGAGGGTACAGCGGGTTGCGGGAGAGTGGACTGCTGTAGATAGAGGGGGGAAGGTGATGGATATGTTGGTGAAGATGGCAGAGGTGTTGGTGTAGATCGCGGTGATGATGATGATGGCCACGGTAGCGTTCCGGCGCCACCGGAAGAGAAGGGGAGAGGGGGGCCCTTCGTCTTGTTCTTCCTTGACCTCCTCCCTAGATGGGAGAAGGGTTTCCCCTCTGGTCCATGGCCTCCATGGCAAGGGAGGGGCGAGAGCCCCTCCGAGATTGGATCTATCTCTCTATCTCTCTCTGTTTCTGTGTTCCCAGATTCTTCCCTTTCACCGTTTCTTATATTCCCGGAGATCCGTAACTCCGATTGGGCTGAAATTTTAACACGATCTCTATCCGGATATTAGCTTTCATGCGGCTAAAGAAGGGCATCAACCGCCTTATGGGTGGCCCACGAGGGTCAGGGGCGCGCCCAGGGGGGCAGGCGCGCCCCCCTGCCTCGTGGCCACCTCGGGCACCGTCTCGCGTGGATTTTTCTTCCCAAAAATCATATATATTCCAAAAAAAATCTCCGTCAGTTTTTATCCCGTTTGGACTCCGTTTGATATGGATATTCTGCGAAACAAAAAACATGCAACAAACAGGAACTGGCACTGGGCACTGGATCAATATGTTAGTCCCAAAAATAGTATAAAAAGTTTCCAAAAGTATATGAAAGTTGTAGAATATTGGCATGGAACAATCAAAAATTATAGATACGACGGAGACGTATCAGCATCCCCAAGCTTAATTCCTTCTCGTCCTCGAGTAGGTAAATGATAAAAAAGATAATTTTTGATGTGGAATGCTACCTAGCATAATCTTGATCACATATCTAATCATGGCATGAATATTAAGATACGAGTGATTCAAAGCAATAGTCTATCATTTGACATAAAAACAATAATACTTCAAGCTTACTAATAAAGCAATCATGTTTTTCAAAATAACATGGCCAAAGAAAGTTATCCCTACAAAATCATATAGTCTGGCTATGCTCCATCTTCACCACACAAAATATTCACATCATGCACAACCCCGATGACAAGCCAAGCAATTGTTTCATACTTTTGACATTATCAAACCTTTTCAACTTTCATGCAATACATGAGCGTGAGCCATGGACATAGAACTATAGGTGGAATAGAATGGTGGTTGTGAAGAAGACAAAAAGGAGAAGATAGTCTCACATCAACTAGGCGTATCAACGGGCTATGGAGATGCCCATCAATAGATATCAATGTGAGTGAGTAGGGATTGCCATGCACCGGATGCACTAGAGCTATAAGTGTATGAAATCTCAAACTGAAAACTAAGTGGGTGTGCATCCAACTTGCGTGCTCATGAAGACCTCGGGTGTTTGAGGAAGCCCATCATCGGACTATACAAGCAAAGTTCTATAATGAAAATTCCCACTTTTATATGAAAGTGATAACTCAAGAGACTCTATATGAAGAACATGGTGCTATTCTGAAGCACACGTGTGGTAAAAGGATAGTAACATTGTCCCTTCTCTCTTTTCTCTCATTTTTTTTATTTTTTCTCGTTTTTTGGTGGGCTTCTTTGGCCTCTTTTTTGGGCTTCTTTGGCCTCCTTTATTTTTTTGTAAAGTCCGGAGACTCATCCCAACTTATGAGGGAATCATAGCGTTGAGCACCATGTTTAATTAGAGATTACAACGGGTAAAAGAGGGTTTACACTGCTGCATAGAGGGGGGAAGAGTTGGTGATGAGGGCGGTGAAGTTGTTGGTGTAGATTGCGGTGATGATGATGGCCCCGGCGGCGTTCCAGCGCCACCGGAAGAGAGGGGGAGAGAGCCCCCTTCTTCTTCTTCTTCTTCTTACTTGACATTCTCCCTAGATGGGAGAAGGGTTTCCCCTCTGGTCCATGGCCTCCATGGCATGGGGGGCGAGAGCCCCTCCGAGATTGGATCTCTCTCTCTCTCTCGCTCTCTCTCTCTCTCTCTTTGCGTTCTCAGATTATGGCCTTTCACCGTTTCTTATATTTCCGGAGATCCGTAACTCCGATTGGGCTGAAATTTTAACACGGTCTCTTTCTGGATATTATCTTTCTTGCGGCAAAAGAAGGGCATCAACCGCCTTACGAGGTGGCCACGAGGGCCTAGGGCATGCCTGCCCCCTGGAGCACGCCCCCTGCCTCATGGCCCCCTCGGGCATCGTCTCGCGTTGATTTTTATTCCCAAAAATCACATATATTCCAGAAAAAACTCCGTCAGTTTTATCCCATTTGGACTCCGTATGATATAGATTTACTGCGGAAAAAAACATGCAACAAACAGGAATTGGCACTGGGCACTGGATCAATATGTTAGTCCCAAAAATAGTATAAAAGTTGCCAAAAGTATATGAAAGTTGTAGAATATTGGCATGAAACAATCAAAAATTGTAGATCGACGGAGACGTATCAATTGCATGTTTTATTATTGGTGATGTCCTATGGTGCTCTCCGTGTCGCGCAAGCGTGAGGGATTCCCGTTGTAGGGTGTTGCAATACGTTCATGATTTTCTTATAGTGGGTGGCGTGAGTGACAGAAGCACATACTCGAGTAAATAGGTTGTTTGCATATGGGAGTAAAGAGGACTTGATACTTTAATGCTATGGTTGGGTTTTACCTTAATGATCTTTAGTAGTTGTGGACGCTTGCTAGAGTTCCAATCATAAGTGCATCTGATCCAAGTAGAGAAAGTATGTTAGCTTATGCATCTCCCTCGAATAAAATTGCAATAACGATTACCGGTCTAGTTATCGATTGCCTAGGGACAAATAACGTTCTCGTGACAAAAAGCTCTCTACTAAAACTAACTTAGTTGTGTCTTCATCTAAACAGCCCCTACTTTTTATTTACGCGCTCTTTATTATCTTGCAAACCTATCCAACAACACCTACAAAGTACTTCTAGATTCATACTTGTTCTAGGTATAGCGAACGTTAAGCATGCGTAGAGTTGTATCGGTGGTCGATAGAACTTGAGGGAATATTTGTTCTACCTTTAGCTCCTCGTTGGGTTTGACACTCTTACTTATCGAAAGAGGCTACAATTGATCCCCTGTACTTGTGGGTTATCAAGTAGCGTAAGTATTTCCCTCAGTTTTTGAGAACCAAGGTATCAATCCAGTAGGAGACCACACGCGAGTCACCTCGTACCTACACAAACAAATAAGAACCTCGCAACCAACGCGATAAAGGGGTTGTCAATCCCTTCATGGCCACTTGCAAGAGTGAGATTTGATAGAGATAATAATAATAAGATTAATATTTTTGGTATTTTTATGATATAGATTGAAAGTAAAGATTGCAAAATAAAGTAGATGGGAAACTTGTATGATGGAGAATAGACCCGGGGGCCATAGGTTTCACTGGTGGCTTCTCTCAAGATAGCATAAGTATTACGGTGGGTGAACAAATTATTGTTGAGCAATCGATAGAAAAGTGAATAATTATGAGAATATCTAGGTATGATCATGTATATAGGCATCACGTCTGAGACAAGTAGACCGAAACAATTCTGCATCTACTACTATTACTCCACACATCGACCGCTATCCAGCATGGATCTAGAGTATTAAGTTCATAAGAACAGAGTAACGCCTTAAGCAAGATGACATGATGTAGAGGGATAAACGCATGCAATATGATGTAAACCCCATCTTTTTATCCTCGATGGAAACAATACGATATGTGTCGTTTCCATTTCTGTCACTGGGATAGAGCACCGCAAGATTGAACCCAAAGCTAAGCACTTCTCCCATTGCAAGAAATATCAATCTAGTAGGCCAAACCAAACTGATAATTCGAATAGACTTGCAAAGATAAACCAATCATACATAAAAGAATTCAGAGAAGATTCAA
Organism: Triticum urartu; assembly: GCF_003073215.2. Lineage (NCBI taxonomy): Eukaryota > Viridiplantae > Streptophyta > Magnoliopsida > Poales > Poaceae > Triticum > Triticum urartu. The sequence goes on from NC_053022.1 coordinate 325,743,615, forward strand.
ATATTGTTCATAGATAAACTTGATCATAAAACCACAATTCATCGGATCTCGACAAACACACCGCAAAAGAAGATTACATCGAATAGATCTCCAAGAGAATCGAGGAAAACTTGGTATTGAGGTCCAAAGAGAGAGAAGAAGCCATCTAGCTACTAGCTATGGACCCGAATGTCTGAAGTAAACTACTCACACATCATCGGAGGGGCCATGGAGTTGATGTAGAGGTCCTCCGTGATCAATGCCCCCTCCGGCGGAGCTCCGAAAAAGGCCCCAAGATGGGATCTCTTGGGTACAGAAGGTTGCGGTGGTGGAATTAGGTTTTTGTGGTGCTCCTGGATGTTTGCGGGGTATATGGATATATATAGGAGGAAGAAGTAGGTCGGTGGATCAACGAGGGGCCCACGAGGGTGGAGGGCGCACCCGGGGGTGGGCGCGCCCCCCTGCCTCGTGGCCTCCTTGATTGTTTCCTGACGTCCACTCCAAGTCTTCTGGATCACGTTTGTTCCAAAAATAACGCTCCCGAAGGTTTCATTCCGTTTGGACTCCGTTTGATATTCCTTTTCGGCGAAACTCTAAAATAGCCAAAAAACAGCAATTTGGGCTGGGACTCTGGTTAATACGTTAGTCCCAAAAATAATATAAAAGTGTAAAAATAAGCCCATTAACATCCAAAATAGATAATATAATAGCATGGAGCAATAAAAAATTATAGATACGTTGGAGAAGTATCAAGCATCCCCTAGCTTAATTGATAAATGATAAAACTGGAATTTTTGATGTGGAATGCTTCCTAACATATTTCTCAATGTAATTTTTCTTTATTGTGGCATGAATGTTCGGATCCGAAAGATTCAAGATAAAAGTTTAATACTGATATAGAAATAATAATACTTCAAGCATACTAACTAAGCAATCATGTCTTCTCAAAATAACATGGCCAAAGAAAGTTATCCCTACAAAATCATATAGTCTGGCTATGCTCTATCTTCATCACACAAAATATTAAATCATGCACAACCCCGATGAAAAGCCAAGAAATTGTTTCATACTTTTGATGTTCTCAAACTTTTTCAATCTTCACGCAATATATGAGCGTGAGCCATGGATATAGCACTATGGTGGAATAGAATGGTGGTTGTGGAGAAGACAAAAAAAGAGAAGATAGTCTCACATCAACTAGGCGTATCAACGGTCTATGGAGATGCCCATTAATAGATATCAATGTGAGTGAGTAGGGATTGCCATGCAACGGATGCACTAGAGCTATAAGTGTATGAAAGCTCAACAAAAGAAACAAAGTGGGTGTGCATCCAACTTGCTTGCTCACGAAGACCTAGGGAAATTTTAGGAAGCCCATCATTGGAATATACAAGTCAAGCATGTAAAATTCCCACTAGTTTATGAAAGTGACAACATAAGAGACTCTCTATCATGAAGATCATGGTGCTACTTTGAAGCACAAGTGTGGAGAAAGGATAGTAACATTGTCCCTTCTCTCTTTTTCTCTCATTTCATTTTTTATTTTTTTATTTGGGCCTTCTTCTTTTCTTCTTTCTTTTTGGCCTCTTTTTTTTCTTTTCTTTTTTATTTTTCGTCCGGAGTCTCATCCCGACTTGTGGGGGAATCATAGTCTCCATCATCCTTTCCTCACCGGGACAATGCTCTAATAATGATGATCATCACACTTCTTTTTACTTACAACTCAAGAATTACAACTCAGTACTTAGAAAAAATATGACTCTATGTGAATGCCTCCGGCGGTGTATCGGGATATGCAATGAATCAAGAGTGACATGTATGAAAGAATTATGAACGGTGGCTTTGCCACAAATACGATGTCAACTACATGATCATGCAAAGCAATATGACAATGATGAAGCGTGTCATAGCAAACGGAATGGTGGAAAGTAGCATGGCAATATATCTCGGAATGGCTATGGAAATGCCATAATAGGTAGGTATGGTGGCTGTTTTGAGGAAGGTATATGGTGGGTTTATGGTACTGGCGAAAGTTGCGCGGTACTAGAGAGGCTAGCAAATGTGGAAGGGTGAGGGTGCGTATAATCCATGGACTCAACATTAGTCATAAAGAACTCACATAATTATTGCAAAATTCTATTAGTTATCAAAACAAAGTACTACGCGCATGCTCCTAGGGGGGTAGATTGGTAGGAAAAGACCATCGCTCGTCCCCGACCGCCACTCATAAAGAAGGCAATCAATAAATAAATCATGCTCCGACTTCATCACATAACGGTTCACCATACGTGCATGCTACGGGAATCACAAACTTCAACACAAGTATTTCTCAAATTCACAACAACTCAACTAGCATGACTCTAATATCACCATCTCCATATCTCAAAACGATCATCAAGTATCAAACTTCTCTTAGTATTCAATGCACTTATATGGAAGTTTTTATTATGCCTAAAAGCAAATTGCCATGTTGTTCTAAAGGACTCTCAAAATAATATAAGTGAAGCATGAGATATCAATTATTTCTATAAAATAGAACCACCGCCGTGCTCTAAAAATATAAGTGATGCACTAGAGCAAAAACTATATAGCTCAAAAGATATAAGTGAAGCACATAGAGTATTCTAATAAATTCTAATTCATGTGTGTCTCTCTCAAAAGGTGTGTACAGAAAGGATGACTGTGGTAAACTAAAAAGCAAAGACTCAAATCATACAAGACTCTCCAAGCAAAACACGTATCATGTGGCGAATAAAAATATAGCTCCAAGTAAAGTTACCGATGAACGAAGACAAAAGAGGGGATGCCTTCCGGGGCATCCCCAAGCTTAGGATTTTTGGTGTCCTTGTATTTTACCTTTGGGTTCCATGGGCATCCCCAAGCTTAGGCTCTTGCCACTCCTTGTTCCATAATCCATCAAATCTTTACCCAAAACTTGAAAACTTCACAACACAAAACTTAACAGAAAAATCTCGCGAGATCCGTTAGCGAAAGAAAACAAAACACCACTTCAAGGTACTGTAATGAACTCATTCTTTATTTATATTGGTGTTAAACCTACTGTATTCCAACTTCTCTATGGTTTATAAACTCTTTTACTAGCCATAGATTCATCAAAATAAGCAAACAACACACGAAAAACAGAATCTGTCAAAAATAGAACAGTCTGTAGTAATCTGTAACTAACGCAAACTTCTGGAACCCAAAAAATTCTAAAATAAATTTCTGGACATGAGGAATTTATCTATTAATAATCTTCAAAAAGAATTAACTAAATATAACTCCCAATAAAAAATGGCAGCAATTCTCGTGAGTGCTAAAGTTTCTGTTTTTTACAGCAAGATCAAAAAGACTTTCCCCAAGCTTCCCAACGGTTCTACTTGGCACAAACAATAATTAAACACAAAAAACACAACCAAAACAGAGGATAGATAAATTATTTATTACTAAACAGGAACAAAAAGCAAGGAATAAAAATAGAATTGGGTTGCCTCCCAACAAGCGCTATCGTTTAACGCCCCTAGCTAGGCATAAAAGCAAGGATAGATCTAGGTATTGCCATCTTTGGTAGGCAATCCATAAGTGTCTCTCATAATAGATTCATATGGTAATTTAAATTTCTTTATAGGGAAGTGTTCCATGCCTTTCCTTAATGGAAATTAGAATTTAATATTCCCTTCCTTCATATCAATAATTGCACCAATTGTTCTAAGGAAAGGTCTACCAAGAATAATAGGACATGAAAGATTGCAGTCTATATCAAGAACAATGAAATCTACGGGCACATAATTCCTATTTGCAACAATAAGAACATCATTAATATTTCCCATAGGTTTCTTAATAGTGGAATCCGCAAGGTGCAAGTTTAGAGAACAATCATCAAATTCACGGAAACGTAGCAAATCACGCAAAGTTTTTGGGATCGTGGAAACACTAGCACCCAAATCACACAAAGCATAGCATTAGTGATCTTTAATTTTAATTTTAATTGTAGGTTCCCACTCATCATAAATTTTTCTAGGGATAGAAACTTCCAACTCAAGTTTTTCTTCATAAGATTGCATCAAAGCATCAACGATATGTTTAGTAAAAGCTTTATTTTGACTATAAGCATGAGGAGAATTTAGCATGGATTGCAACAAGGAAATACAATCTATAAAATAGAAATTATCATAATTAAATTCCATGAAATCCAAGATATTGGGTTCATTGCTATGTAAAGTTTTGATCTCTTCAATCCCACTTTTAACAATTTTTGCATCAAGATCTAAAAACTCCGAATTTTTGGGACGCCTTCTAACTAAAGTTGAATCACCTCCAATCCCATCATTATCAAGATTCATATTGCAAAAAAAAGATTTAATAGGGGACACATCAATCACTTTTAGATCTTCATCCTTATTATCATGAAAACTAGAAGAACACGCTTTTACAAAACAATCTTTCTTAACACGCATCCTAGCGGTTCTTTCTTTGCACTCATCAATGGAAATTCTCATGGCTTTGAGAGACTCATTGATATCATGCTTAGGTGGAATAGATCTAAGTTTCAAAGAATCAACATCAAGAGAAATTCTATCCATGTTCCTAGCCAACTCATCAATCTTAAGCATTTTTTTCTTCAATCAAAGCATTGAAACTCTTTTGCGAAGTAATAAATTCTTTAATACTAGATTCAAAATCAGAGGGCATCTTATTATAATTTCCATAAGAATTGTTGTCGGAATTACCATAATTATTAGAGGAATTACTAGGAAACGACCTAGAATTAAAATTACCTCTATACGCATTATTGCCGAATTGTTCCTACCAACAAAATTCACATCCATAGATTCATTATTATTCTCAATCAAAGTAGACAAAGGCATATCATTAGGATCTATAGGAGCACTCTTATTAGTAAACAATTTCATAAGTTCATCCATCTTTCCACTCAAAACATTAATCTCTTCAATTGCATGCACCTTTTTACTAGTAGATCTTTCAGTGTGCCGTTGAGAAAAATTAACCATAATATTATCTAGGAGTTTGGTAGCTTCTCCTAAAGTGATTTCCATAAAAGTGCCTCCCACGGCCGAATCTAAAAGATTTCTGGAAGCAAAATTCAATCCGGCATAAAAAAATTGTATAATCATCCATAAATTAAATCCATGTGTAGGGCAATTACGTATCATTAATTTCATCCTCTCCCAAGCTTGTGCAACATGTTCATGATCAAGTTTCTTAAAATTCATAATATCGTTTCTAAGAGAGATGATCTTAGCGGGAGGAAAATACGTAGAGATAAAAGCAGCTTTGCACTTATTCCATGAATCAATACTCCCTCCGTTCACTTTTGTAAGTCGTTTCAGACAAGTCAAAATAGGCTGTTTTGAACATTGTCTAGAAGTCTTCAAGGTCTTATAAAAGTGAACAGAGGGAGTCTATTTTTAGGCAAAGACGAAAACCAAGCTTTAGCATGATCTCTAAGTGAAAACGGAAATAGCTTAAGTTTAACAATATCATTATCCACATATTTCTTCCTTTGCATATCACACAAATCAACAAAGTTGTTTAGATGGGAAGCGACATCTTCACTAGGAAGGCCAGAAAATGGATCTTTCATGACAAGATTAAGCAAAGCAATATTAATTTCACAAGATTCAGCATCGGTAAGAGGAGCAATCAGAGTGCTAAGAAAATCATTATTGTTGGTATTGGCAAAGTCACACAATTTAGTATTATCTTGAGCCATTGTGACAACCAAGCAATCCAACACACAAGCAAACAAGAAGCAAGCGAAAAAGAGGCGAACGGAAAAAGAGGGCGAAAGGAAAAGAGGGCGAATAAAACGTCAAGGATGAAGTGGGGGAGAGGAAAACGAGAGGCAAATGGCAAATAATGTAATGAGAAGGATAAGAGTTGTGATGGGTACTTGGTATATCTTGACTTGGCGTAGATCTCCCCGGCAACGGCGCCAGAAATCCTTCTTGCTACCTCTTGAGCACTGCGTTGGTTTTGCCTTGAAGAGGAAAGGGTGATGGAGTAGAGCAGTGTAAGTATTTCCATCAGTTTTTGAGAACCAAGGTATCAGTCCAGTAGGAGACCACGCGCGAGTCACCTCGTACCTACACAAACAAATAAGAACCTCGCAACCAACACGATAAAGGGGTTGTCAATCCCTTCACCGCCACTTGCAAGAGTGAGATCTGATAGAGATAATAATAATAAGATAAATATTTTTGGTATTTTTATGATATAGATTGAAAGTAAAGATTGCAAAACAGAGTATATTGGAAACTTGTATGATGGAGAATAGACCCTCGGGCCATAGGTTTCACTAGTGGCTTCTCTCAAGATAGCATAAGTATTACGGTGGGTGAACAAATTACTGTCGAGCAATTGATAGAAAAGCAAATAATTATGAGAATATCTAGGCATGATCATGTATATAGGCATCATGTATGAGACAAGTAGACCGAAACGATTCTGCATCTACTACTATTACTCCACACATAGACCGCTATCCAGCATGCATCTAGAGTATTAAGTTCATAAGAACGGAGTAACGCCTTAACCAAGATGACATGATGTAGAGGGATAAACTCATGCAATATGATGTAAACCCCATCTTTTTATCCTCGATGGCAACAATACAATACGTGTCGTTTCCCTTTCTGTCACAGGGATCGAGCACCGCAAGACTGAACCCAAAGCTGAGCACTTCTCCTATTGCAAGAAAGATCAATCTAGTAGGCCAAACCAAACTGATAATTCGAAGAGACTTGCAAAGATAAACCAATCATACATAAAAGAATTCAGAGAAGATTCAAATATTGTTCATAGATAAACTTGATCATAAACCCACAATTCATCGGATCTCGACAAACACACCACAAAAGAAGATTACATCGAATAGATCTCCAAGAGGATCGAGGAGAACTTTGTATTGAGACCCAAAGAGAGAGAAGAAGCCATCTAGCTACTAGCTATGGACCCGAAGGTCTGAAGTAAACTACTCACACATCATCGAAGGGGCCATGGAGTTGATGTAGAGGCCCTCCGAGATCAATGCCCCCTCCGGCGAAGCTCTGGAAAAGGCCCCAAGATGGGATATCTTGGGTACAGAAGGTTGCAGTGGTGGAATTAGGTTTCCATGGTGCTCCTGGATGTTTGCGGGGTATATGGATATGTATAGGAGGAAGAAGTAGGTCGGTGGAGCAACGAGGGGCCCACGAGGGTGGAGGGCGCGCCCCCCTGCCGCGTGGCCTCCTTGATTGTTTCTTGACGCCCACTCCAAGTCTCCTGGATCACGTTTGTTCCAAAAATAACGCTCCCGAAGGTTTCATTCCGTTTGGACTACGTTTGATATTCCTTTTCGGCAAAACTCTAAAATAGGCAAAAAAACAGCAATTTGGGATGGGCCTCCGGTTAATAGGTTAGTGCCAAAAATAATATAAAAGTGTAAAAATAAGCCCATTAACATCCAAAATAGATAATATAATAGCATGGAGCAATCAAAAATTATAGATACGTTGGAGACATATCACTGTGCTGCACGCCGGATGTCCGGGTTATACCCCAGATGTCCGGGCCCCATCCCGGATGTCCGGCCTCTACTACCCGTGGAACAGCTGAGGTTTTGTAACCTTTTAGTGATTGCGCCGGATGTCCGGCCATCTGCCAGATATCCGGGCCCTTCTGATATGCCGGATGTCCGGGCTTGGCCCCCAGATGTCTGGCCCCTCTATTTTCTGTTATGTTTCTGTTCCTCATACCATTGCCAGGTCGGATGTCCGTCCCCTAGCCCAGATGTCCAGCCTGCTCATTCACTTACACTACAACGGCCATATTTGTGCTCACACTATATATAGCCCTTCCCTCCCACGGGATAAGGTTGACCATTCACTTTGAACAAACCCTAGAACACATTTCTCTCTCTCTCTCTCTCACTCACTCCTCCACACCAAATCTTAGATCCCCAAGGTATTTGAGAGCATTTGAGAGGAGTTGTCCGATCAAGTGATAGATCCACTCCTTCCCCTTCTTTGCGCCAAAGGAATTCGTGATTTGATCTAGTCTTGAGCTTTTCCCCATTGTTCTTGTTACTCTTGGAGGTTGGAGACTCCTAGGCGGTAGGAGTCTTTCGGAGAGGAATCGACCCTTGTGATTACCCCCGGAAAAGTTTGTGAGGGTTTGGAGACCACCCCAAGGTCTACCACTAGTGGTTTGGAAATGCCTCCGTGGTGTTGTCTCAAAGGGAGAATAGGGTGAGCCTTCGTGGCGTTGGTGTGCCTTCGTGGTAACATCCACCTCTCTAACGGTGACGTAGCTTCCCTCCAAGGAAGTGAACATCGGCACACATCCTCGTCTCCCGGAGTTGCGGTTATCCCTAACCCTAACTCTCTACTTGTGGTTACTTGTCTCTTGGCTCTTACTCATTTCATATTGTGCTTGCTTACTTACATACTTGTGATACTTGTTTATCTTGCTTAGCCCTTAGCATGACACTTGCAATTGTTAGGCTCACTTTCATATTCCGCATTATTGCCTAAAATTGCTAAGTAATAATTAAATTTTGTTATTGTACCTATTCACCCCCCTCTAGGTCCATCTCGATCCTTTCACTCTCCACGTACAGTACTCTTTCGATGCAATTCATTCCTTGACCACATTGACCATGCCGCGCCGAGAGCACCAAGGCGGTGGACGACGGTGAGGCCTAGTAAGGGGACAACACGGAGTCGGGGAAGACGCGGCAGTGGATGCCGACGCGGAGAGGAGTATGAGGGTTGACTGGTTCGGTTGCGGTGTGAGGCTGCCGTTGCCGCATAATAACAGGGGGGTGCGGGTGAGTAGAGGGATGGCTTGGCCAACGGTGGGAGTAGTAGGGTGAGGCCTCCGCGGCAGCACAGCCGGCCACGGGAGGCAGGAGCAGGCGGCATGACCGACGCTGGTTTGGGCGGCTGGAGCAAGAAGACCCGAGGTTGAAGAAGCACTGCGGCCATTGGATGGACATCGTACAGTCACTGGAGCTAGAATCATTCATACTGACTATGTTGACAAAGCCCTCCGTCTGCGTCAACTTAGTAGGCCCACAAGTCAGCCTCCCACTATGGTGGGTCCCAGCTATCAGGGGGAGTATTCATTTTTTTTGCGGAATAGCTGGTGGATCCGAGCTGTTAGCGGGGGGAATGTTTTTTTTGCAAAATACAGAGGCCCTTCCGGTGGGTCCCAGCTGTCAGGAGGAGGAATCATTATTTTGCACATAATAAGGAGGCACTTCCTACATGCAAAAAAACGGAGCCACTTCCTTGTGTGCGGCCGTGCACCCAGCTGTCAGCCTCTCCACGTATAGTCCTCTTACGATGGATGTCATTCGTTGACCACGCCATGCCAAGAGCACCAAGGCGGTGGACGACAGCGAAGCCAAGTAAGGGAACGACCCGGAGCCGAGGAAGACTCGGCAGTTATTTCCCACGCGGAGTGGGTACTGATAACCCACAAGTATAGGGGATCGCAACAGTTTTTGAGGGTAGAGTATTCAACCCAAATTTATTGATTCGACACAAGGGGAGCCAAAAAATATTCTCAAGTATTAGCAGTTGAGTTGTCAATTCAACCACACCTGGAAAACTTAATATCTGCAGCAAAGTATTTAGTAGCAAGGTAATATGAATGTAGCGGTAACGGTAGAAAAAGTAATAGTTTTGGTTTTACAGTGATTGTAACAATAGCAACGGAAAAGTAAATAAGCGAAGATCAATATGTGAAAAGCTCGTAGGCAATGGATCAGTGATGGATAATTATGTTGGACGCGATTCCTCATGCAATAGTTATAACATAGGGTGACACAGAACTAGCTCCAGTTCATCAATGTAATGTAGGCATGTATTCCGAATATAGTCATACGTGCTTATGGAAAAGAACTTGCATGACATCTTTTGTCCTACCCTCCCGTGGCAGCGGGGTCCTATTGGAAACTAAGGGATATTAAGGCCTCTTCTAATAGAGTGCCAGACCAAAGCATTAACACTTAGTGAATACATGAACTCCTCGAACTACGGTCATCATCGGTAAGTATCCCGATTATTGTCACTTCAGGGTTAACAGATCATAACACATAATAGGTGACTATAGACTTGCAAGATAGGATCAAGAACTCACATATATTCATGGAAACATAATAGGTTCAGATCTGAAATCATGGCACTTGGGCCCTAGTGACAAGCGTTAAGCATAGCAAAGTCATAGCAACATCAATCTCAGAACATAGTGGATACTAGGGATCAAACCCTAACAAAACTAACTCGATTACATCATAAATATCATCCAACCCATCACCGTCCAACAAGCCTACGATGGAATTACTCATGCACGGCGGTGAGCATCATGAAATTGGTGATGGAGGAAGGTTGATGATGATGATGGCGACGGATTCCCCTCTCCGGAGCCCCGAACAGACTCTAGATCAGCCCTCCCGAGAGAGATTAGGGCTTGGCAGCGGCTCCATATCGTAAAACGCAATGAATCCTTCTCTCTTATTTTTTTCTCCTCGAACACAAATATATAGAGTTGGAGTTGAGGTCGGAGGAGCACCAGGGGCTCACGAGGCAGGGGGCACGCCTAGGGGGGTAGGCGCGCCCCCACCCTCATGGATAGGGTGTGGCTCCCCTAGCCTTGATTCTTTGGCCAGTATTTTTTATATATTCCATAAATAATCTCCGTTGAATTTCAGGTCATTCCAAGAACTTTTATTTCTCTGCGCATGGCAACCTCTGCTTCCCTCTGCGAAGGGCCTATCTTTTATTATTATCATCTACCTTATGCAAGAGTCATGGTGATCTTCACCCTTCCTTTTTAAACTTTATCCTTTGGCAAGAACAGTATGTTGGAAAGATCCTAGTATATATGGCTAATTGGATGTGAGTTTTCATGAACTATTACTGTTGACATTACCCTTGAGGTAAAACGTTGGGAGGCAAAACTATAAGCCCCTATCTTTCTCTATGTCCGATTAAAACTCCATACCCATAAGTATTACGCGAGTGTTAGCAATTGTGAAAGATTATATGATAGTTGAGTATGTGGACTTGCTGAAAAGCTCTTATACATTGACTCTTTCCTATGTTATGATAAATTGCAATTGCTTCAATGACTGAGATTATAGCTTGTTAGTTTTCAATGAAGATTACGATTCATACTTGATATTGTGATTGAATTATTACCCTAGCATAAGATATCATATGACAAGAATTAAATAAGTTGTTGTTCTAAGAATGATCATGATGACCTCATGTCCGTATTTTATTTTTATCGACACCTTCATCTCTAAACATGTGGACATATTTTTCGATTTCGGCTTTTCGCTTCAGGACAAGCGAGGTCTAAGCTTGGGGAGTTGATACGTCCATTTTGCGTCATGCTTTTATATCGATATTTATTGCATTATGGGCTGTTATTTCACATTATGTCACCATACTTATGGCTATTCTCTCTTATTTTACAAGGTTTACATAAGGAGGGAGAATGCCGTCAGCTGGAATTCTGGGCTGGAAAAGGAGCCAATATTAGAGACCTATTCTACACAACTCCAAAATTCCTAAAACTCCACGGAATACCTTATAATAAATAATGAAAAATCCTCGCCAAAGATGAAGGCCAGGGGGCCCACACCCTTCTCACGAGGGTGGGGGGCGCCCCCCTAGGGTGCGCCCCCTACCTCGTGGGCCCTCTGGTGGCTCTCCGATGACCATCTTCTCCTATATGAAGTCTTTCGTCAAGAAAAAAATAAGAAGAAACCTTTCGGGACGAAACTCCGCTGCCATGAGGCGGAACCTTGGCGGATCCAATCTAGAGCTCCGGCAGAGCTGTTCTACCGGGGAAATTTCCCTCCCGGACGGGGAAATCATCGCCATCGTCATCACCAACGCTCCTCTCATCAGGAGAAGGCAATCTCCATCAACATCTTCATCAGCACCATCTCATATTAAAACCCTAGTTCATCTCTTGTATCCGATTCTTGTCTTCAAGTCTGGGATTGATGCTACTAGGTTGCTAATAGTGTTAATTACTCCTTGTAGCTGATGCTAGTTGGTTTAATTGGTGGAAGATCATATGTTCAGATCCTTTATGCATATTAATACCCCTCTGATTATGAACATGTTTATGCTTTGTGAGTAGTTACATTTGTTCCTGAGGACAAGGGAGAAGTCTTGCTATTAGTAGTCATGTGAATTTGGTATTCGTTCGATATTTTGTTGAGATGTATGTTGTCTAGCCTCTAGTGGTGTTATGTGAATGTCGACTACATAACACTTCACCATTATTTGGGCCTAGAGGAAGGCATTGGGATGTAATAAGTAGATGATGGGTTGCTAGAGTGACAGAAGCTTAAACCCTAGTTTATGCGTTGCTTCGTAAGGGGCTGATTTGTATCCATATGTTTCATGCTATGGTTAGGTTTACCTTAATACTTTTGTTGTAGTTATGGATGCTTGAAATAGAGGTTAATCATAAGTGGGATGCTTGTTCAAGTAAGAACAGCACCCAAGCACCTGTCCACCCACATATCAAATTATCAAAGTACCGAACGCGAATCATATGAATGTGATGAAAACTAGCTTGACGATATTCCCATGTGTCCTCGGGAGTGCTTTTCCTTATATAAGAGTTTGTCCAGGCTTTTCCTTTGCTACAAAAGGATTGGGACACCTTGATGCACTTTATTTACTTTTGTTATTTGTTGCTCGTTACAAATTATCTCATCACAAAACTATCTGTTACCACTTATTTCATTACTTGCAGAGAATACCTTGCTGAAAACCGTTTATCATTTCCTTCTGCTCCTCATTGGGTTCGACACTCTTACTTATCGAAAGGACTACAATAGATCCCCTATACTTGTGGGTCATCAAGACTCTTTTCTAGCGCCGTTGTCGGGGAGTGAAGCGCCTTTGGTAGGTGGAATTTGGTAAGGAAAAATTTATATAGTGTGCTGAAATTTACTATCACTTGTTACTATGGAAAGTAATCCTCTGAGGGGCTTGTTCGGGGTATCTTCACCCCAACCAGTAGAGAAAAGATTTGCTCCTCAACCTACTGAACCTATTGAAAATGAAATTCCTTATGAGTATCCTTCGAGTATAATAGAAAAACTGCTAGATAATCCTTTTACAGGAGATGGAACAAAGCATCCTGATGAACATCTAATATATGTGGATGAACTTTGTGGATTATTTAAGCTTGCAAGTATTCCCGATGATGTTGCTAAGAAGAAGGTCTTCCCTTTATCTTTGAAGGGAGACACATTGACATGGTATAGGCTATGTGATGATATGGGATCATGGAACTATAGAAGATTGAAATTGGAATTTCATCAAAAGTATTACCCTATGCATCTTGTTCATCGTGATCGCAATTATATATATAATTTTTGGCCTCGCGAAGGAGAAAGCATTGCTCAAGCTTGGGGGAGGCTTAAATCAATGTTATATTCATGCCCCAATCATGAGCTTCCAAGAGAAACAATTCTTCAAAAAATTTATGCTCGGCTTTCTGATAACAATCGCACCATGCTTGATACTTCTTGTGCTGGCTCTTTTATGATGAAGACTATTGGATTTAGATGGGACTTATTGGATAGAATTAAACGCAACTCTGAAGATTGGGACCCCGACAATGGTAAGGAGTCAGGTATGACACCTAAGTTTGATTGTGTTAAATCTTTTGTGGATACCGATATTTTCTGTAAGTTTAGGACTAAATATGGACTTGATTCTGAGATAGTAGCTTCTTTCTGTGAATCTTTTGCTACTTATGTTGATCTCCCTAAGGAGAAGTGGTTTAAATATCATCCTCCCATATAAGTAAAAGTAGCTGTACCTATTAAAGTTGAAGAAAATACTGTCACTTATAATGATCCTATTGTTTCTACTTGTTATGTTGAGAAACCACCTTTCCCTGTTAGGATAACGGATCATGCTAAAGCTTCAACTGTGGTTCGTAAAAGCAATATTAAAACATATACACCTCCTGAGCAAGTTAAAGTTGAACCTAATATTGCTATTGTTAAAGAGCTCTTGTCTGATAATATTGATGGGCATGTTATTCAGTTCTACGGTGAAACTGCTAGAATTGCTAAACCTTGTGCTAAAGATAAGCATAGACCTGTGGTAGACGTGCCTGTTATTTCTGTTAAAATAGGAAATCATTGTTATCATGGCTTATGTGATATGGGTGCTAGTGCTAGTGGTATACCTTATGACTTGTATAAAGAAATCAAGCATGAAATTGCACTTGCTGAGTTAGACGATATTGATGTCACAATTAAACTTGCTAATAGAGATACTATTTCAGCAATGGGAATTGTTAGAGATGTTGAAGTCTTGTGCGGAAAAACTAAATATCCTGCTTATTTTCTTGTTCTTAGTTCTTCACAAGATAGCTTTTGTCCCATTATATTTGGTAGACCCTTCTTGAATACACTTAATGCTAGGATAGACCGCGAAAAGAATGTTGTTACTATTGGCTTGGATTATATGACTCATGAGTTTAATTTCTCTAAATTTTAACAACACCGTGAAGAAGAATTGCCTAGTAAGGATGAAATTATTGGTCTTGCTTCTATTGCCGTACCTCCTAATGATCCTTTAGAACAATATTTGCTAGACCATGAGAATGATATGTTTATGAATGAAAGAAGGGAAATAGATGAAGTATTCTTTAAACAAGAACCTATGCTAAAACACAATTTGCCTGTTGAAATCCTAGGGGATCCTCCTCCACCTAAGGGTGATCCCGTGTTTGAGCTTAAACCATTGCCTGACAATCTTAAATATGCTTATCTTGATGAAAAGAAGATATATCCTGTTATTATTAGTGCTAACCTTTCAGAGCATGAAGAAGAAAGATTATTAAAAACTCTGAAGAAGCACCGTGCTGCTATTGGATATACTCTTGATGATCTTAAGGGCATTAGTCCCACTCTATGTCAACATAAAATAAATTTGGAAGCAGATGCCAAACCAGTTCGTGATCCTCAACGACGTCTGAATCCTAAAATGAAAGAAGTGGTAAGAAAAGAAATACTAAAGCTTTTTGAGGCAGGTATAATTTATCCCGTTGCTGATAGTCAGTGGGTAAGTCCTGTTCATTGTGTCCCTAAGAAGGGAGGTATTACTGTTGTTCCTAATGATAAAGATGAATTGATTCCACAAAGAATTATTACCGGTTATAGGATGGTAACTGATTTTCGCAAATTAAATAAGGCTACTAAGAAAGATCATTACCCCTTACCTTTTATCGATCAAATGCTAGAAAGATTATGCAAACATACACATTACTGCTTTCTAGATGGTTATTCTGGTTTCTCTCAAATACCTGTGCCGGCTAAAGATCAATCAAAGACTACTTTTACATGCCCTTTTGGTACTTTTTCTTATAGACGTATGCCTTTTGGTTTATGTAATGCACCTGCTACCTTTCAAAGATGCATGATGGCTATATTCTCTGACTTTTGTGAAAAGATTTGTGAGGTTTTCATGGACGACTTTTCCGTCTATGGATCTTCTTTTGATGATTGCTTGAGCAATCTTGATCGAGTTTTGCAGAGATGTGAAGAAACTAATCTTGTCTTGAATTGGAAAAAGTGCCACTTTATGGTTAATGAAGGTATTGTTGTCGGTGTCAAAACTGGCGGATCTTGGGTAGGGGGTCCCGAACTGTGCGTCTAAGGTGGATGGTAACAGGAGGCAGGGGACACGATGTTTTACCCAGGTTCGGGCCCTCTTGATGGAGGTAAAACCCTACGTCCTGCTTGATTTATTCTTGATAATATGAGTAGTACAAGAGTTGATCTACCACGAGATCGGAGAGGCTAAACCCTAGAAGCTAGCCTATGGTATGATTGTATGTTGTCCTACGGACTAAAACCCTCCGGTTTATATAGACACCGGAGGGGGCTAGGGTTACACAAGGTCGGTTACAAAGGAGGAGATATACATATCCGTATTTCCTAGCTTGCCTTCCACGCCAAGTAGAGTCCCATCCGGACACGGGACAAAGTCTTCAATCTTGTATCTTCATGGTCCAATAGTCCGACCAAAGGATATAATCCAGATGTCCGGATACCCCCTAATCCAGGACTCCCTCAGTAGCCCCAGAACCAGGCTTCAATGACAATGAGTCCGGCGCGCAGTGTTGTCTTCGGCATTGCAAGGCGGGTTCTTCTCCAAATTTTGAACATTTGTTAAGCAGTGTCCAGTCCCATAAATGTTGGACCTCTTGGCTTCTGCGCCCTATCTTCCACGCGTCGAATGAATGCGAGGCGCCAGGGCGTTTTTACATTCGCCCCCCTAGCCAGATAAATAAATTGTCTATTAAAGGATGAGGATTCTTAGATCCAATCCATACCATCCTCCCCCAGCGAGAATCCATTGGAGCACGCTTCGGAAAGATCCACTCCAGCATGGCCGACCTCCGCAGCTCCTCCTCCCACCCCCGTAGCCCTAAGCCCGGTGATTGGGAGGGGTGTTCAGTCCCACACAGTCAATTAGTCGAACTACAGACTAAGGGATTTCTCCCTCCGGCGTATATGGTGTCCGTCCGAGCCGGGCTCGCCACCTACAATGGCAGGGAGAAAGCGGAGAGCTTCCCCAGCCCCTCTACGGGGGAGCGGGTATGCCTTGTTCCTTATTTATTGAGGGGACTCGGATTTCCAATTCATCCATTCCTCCGCGGGCTCCTGGAGTTTTACGGCCTCCAACTGCATAATTTCACCCCTGCTTCCATTTTGCACATCACCGGCTATGTTGCCCTCTGTGAGTTATTCCTGGGTTGTGAGGCTCATTTCGAGTTGTGGAAAAGGTTATTTTGCCTCGTCCCTCGCACACAGAAGGGGTCACTTTATCAAGTGGGCGGAGCCAAAATATGGCGCATCGCCGAAACCGGATACCTGTCTGGTACTCTGAAGAAGACGTCCGAAGACTGGCCTTTGGAATGGTTTTATATGGAGGACGTCCCCCTTCCGGACCCTGTTCGGCGGGGTCTTCCTGAGTTCAGCAATGCTCCTCTGAAGAAGCGCCGAAGTTGGTGCCCATGGAGCCCCCAGGAGGAAGACAACGGAGAAGTCCTTTACCTGATGAACCGGATTAAAGCGCTGGCTCAATCAGGATTGACAGTAATCGAGGTTATGTCAATATGCATAATGCGGGGAGTGCAACCACTTCAATATCGAGGGCACCCCTTGTGGTGTTTTAACGGGGAAGATGACGCCACCCGTTGCGGGCGTAAGGGCCCGGACAACGCTGCCGCTTTAGCAAAAATTCTGTCCGAATTGTTCAAGGGAGAGGAAGAGGAGTTCATCCGCATCAAGCCACGGGATGGATTCTCCATGTACAACCGTCCAAGCTAGGTGAGTTATATCTGCTTACTCCCATTCTTCCCGCATTCTTTGTCGTAGGTACTCACCTTGCCATTTTGCTGTAGGAACTGCGAAAAAGCCATAAGGGAGGTCAGCAGCCCATCTCCACAACCAAAGGACCCTGACCGGGCCCTCGGTCCCAGACTCGAAGAAGATCCGGACATATTCGTGGAGCTGATAGACCGGCAGTTCTATCAATTAAGCTGTGATGACGCCATGGTGGCCATTATGGCCGACTATCCCGGACTGCTTCCTGCGTCGCACGTAAGAAAAACCAAAAATCCCAACTCCAAAAACTAGGATCCCCTTTTAGACACTTCACCTACCATATACATATGGTGTTTTACAAGGAAGGCATTTGGGACGCCATGCCGAACCCGCAGCAACTCGCCAACAAGAGGCACCGAGGCCGGGCAGGCCAAAAAGGAAGGCGGTCAGGATGAAGACACCGGCACAGAGGTATGACAAAAAACCCCCTCCCTGCTTGTCGTCTTTCTTGAAATGTAATGACGTCCATGTTTCTTTAACAGAAAAAACGCTCGCCGGAATATGTCCGGTGAGGCTGCCGATCACGCTTCCACCAGTCGGGCTCCAGGACCGGACATAGAGGCAAAATCCGGCATGGGGCGGACGCCGGATACTCCCCCTACAGAGGATGCGGATAGGCTATCCGCTACAAATTCAGAAGTGGAGAGCGCCATGAATCATAGGCATCGCCGGGCCATACTCCGCGACGCTTGCTTCTCACCAGAGGCATTTGATGCCTTCAATTCTGGAGAGGCATACCTCCGTGCTGCTCAAAATGGTCTAGCCAGAGCCACGGACCAGTATGTAAAGGATGTACGGGTAAGCAAATCTGACGATTATATGTATCAGTAGCCCCCGAGACTTGAAACAGTTAGCAGAACTAATTTAAGGATCATCTTATTGTGCAGGTTCTTACAGAGAAGAATATTCGACTGTCGCAGGAGCTGGAGGAATGCAAGACCCAACTTCGGGCCGCTGTTGCCGCATTGAAGGAACCTAAAAAGTCCCCAGATGGTAACATTTCATTCAAAGAATGATAGGTACCATATAGCGTGCGGCATGGCTGCAGATCTAACAATAGATGTTGCAGATGAATCCGGAGAGAATCCGGAGGACCAGCATGCCGTACGACACCTAAAGGCTGGCGAACGCGTGCTGACTGAGGTCAGGCGGGAGAAAAACAATCTCCAAGACGCCAATACCAAGCTGAGCGTGGAACTGAATGATGTTCGAGCCCAGCTTGCGGACTCCGAGAAGGAGAATAAGCGGCTTCGACGTGGCATATTCAGTAAGTGCTTGAACGAACCCTTAATAAAGGGAACGGTGGAGAAGCCGGCTAACAGAGTTATGTCTGCAGGTATGCTGACAGGTCGTCCCGCGGAGGAGGTGCCCGGGTCTGCGGGTGATCTTCTATCCGAGCTCTCACAATTGTACGAACAAGTTCGGCAGGTGATGCAAGGTATTGCCCAGGCCTTGTGGCCATCAGTCTCCCTGCCAGAAGGCATTGGAGAGCTTGCGGAGAAGCTCAAGGGAGCACGGCAGCGCTTCCGATTATGGAAGATATCGTCCCGCCGTCAAGGTGCCAGGGAAGCCTGGGCTATGGTGAAGACGTGGTATACCAAGGCTGACCCAAACCACAAGGCCGAGGTTGGACCTGTGGGGCCCGATGGGAAAGAGATCCCCGTTAGCTTACTCTATGGGCAAGTAGAATTAGCTGCAAAGTATTCCCAACAGGATTGTAGGCTGGACCGCCTGTTGGATGGTATAGAAGAGGAATTTAGTCAGTCTACATGACTATGTAATTAAAGTGACATGTATGATGCCTTCTAGCCGGATTGTAAATCATTTGTCATGGTGGACCTTTTCGCTTCAACCTCGGGACCCGATAGTCCGGAGTGTGTCCGAATACCCGCTCAGTTATATAAGAACCGGGGTATGCGTGGAGACCAGGCGTAGGGGTCATTGGTTCTTGAACAGATAAGTGCCCAACTAGTTATGTTATATTACATGGGTAGTAAGAAACATCTTACAGGGAGAATAGTTCCGTTAAGGGTTCCTTTCCCTGGGTATGCATGCCCTAAAGTGCATGTCCGTACTGCGAGAGGAAACATAGGCAAAAACATTTCGGCTTCACCCAGTCTGAGGTACACATCCGGCTGACTCGGCAGTAACAATCGCAGAGGTGCTCCCCTTATGCCCTAGCCGAATTAACGGGAACGTAGGGCATAAATACAAGAGCCAGGCAACCCAGCTTGGCCAAAACTTAAGTCATATCGATGCATATAGTGGCGAAGAAAAGGTACATGCGGAAGAATAACACATGTGCGGGGCATGAAGCCCAGATAGATAATTAAGCTTCTGTGTAAGAAGCCCCCAGGTATAATGAGTGTGGTTAGCGCATCTATAATGTGCAAGCAAGGCACAAGTTGGCCCTTGAAGGCCTAGTGAAAGAATAAAAGAAAGAAAGAGAAAAAAGACAGATAATGTATATGCAAAAAATGGATAGAGGAAGGAGATGAACATAGAGTCCGGCGCTAGGCGTAGAATCTTTAGAGCTGGCTGCGTTCCATGGGTTCGGCTCAAGTCAATTATTCGATGCATCCCGCAGACGGTACGCACCACCGGTCAGAACTTGGTCAATAATGAAGGGACCTTCCCATTTGGGCTCGAGCTTGGACTTTTTATTCTCCGGCAGGCGTAGAACTAACTCGCCAACCTTATAAGTTTTGGCCCATACTTCTCTGCTTTGGTATCTGCGAGCCTGTTGCTGATAAAATGCGAAACGGGATTTTGCCAGGTCGCGCTCCTCCTTCAGGGTGTCCAGACTGTCTTGCCGATCGAGCTCGACTTCTCTTTCTTCGTACATGCGCACACGAGGTGAGTCATGAATTATGTGACAGGGCAGAACTGCCTCTGCGCCATACACCATAAAGAAGGGTGTATATCCGGTAGTACGATTCGGTGTGGTCCGCAGCCCCCAGAGTACAGAGTCGAGCTCCTCTACCCAGTGTGTGTTAGACTCCTTTAAGGACCGCACTAATCTAGGTTTAATGCCGCTCATGATAAGATCATTTGCTCGCTCAACTTGGCCGTTGGTTTGTGGGCGATAGACGGAAGCATAATCGAGCTTGATGCCCATGTTGCTGCACTAGAGTTTTACCTCGTCGGCCGTGAAGTTCGTGCCGTTGTCAGTGATGATGCTGTGGGGGACGCCATAACGGTGTACAACCTCGGATATGAAGTCTATCACCGGTCCGGATTCAGCTGTTTTAACAGGTTTGGCTTCTATCCATTTGGTGAATTTATCCACCATGACCAGTAAGTATTTTTCCTTATGGGTTCCCCCTTTAAGGGGTCCAACCATGTCAAGCCCCCAGACCGCGAAAGGCCGGGTAATGGGGATTGTTTGGAGGGCGGTGAGTGGCATATGGCTTTGGTTTGCAAAAAGCTGGCAACCGGCGCAGAGTTGGACCAAGTCCTGTGCGTCTGCCCGGGCTGTCGGCCAATAAAAACCTATACGGAAGGCCTTGCTTACAAGGGCCCGGGCTGCGGCGTGGTGGCCGTTGTCAGCGTTCTGGGAACGGGGGTCCCCAGACTTGACTGCCTGCGGCCTGCGGCGTGGTTCAAAGGGGGGCCCAGCACGGCCCATCTTCATCAACACAGACCCAAGACCCTCGCGAGGGGCCAAGCCTCGCGGGGCGGACGACATGTAGCTTCCTCAGGCATGGCCTCATCAGGCTGGCTCGCGAGGAGGCAGAGAGATCAAGGCGGGGTACCTCACGAGGTGCCCGTGATGCAAGCCATGACGACCAAAGGCGCCAGGCGGGTGCCAGCCCGCGCAGTGTCCTCCTTTCCTCTTTGGTGCAAAGGGAGCAAGCGCAGCCGTGGAGTACCGAGGCATCAGGCAAAGGTTGCCATTTCGGTGCAACAAGACCAAGACCAGGAGGACTAAAAGACGGAGTTCATTGTGGAGCCCAAGACGGCGTCACCACCAGAGCTTTGTGCAGGCGAAGACTACTTTTGTCATGATAGCTAGTACTAGCTATCCCCTTCAAATTAGCCCGCCATTGTTGGCTCCCTTCCCGCTCGATATTTGGGAAGAGGACCAGGGCCTCTATAAATAGGACCAGCCACCCACGGGGCAAAGGGAGAGAGAAAGAGGGAGAGTTTTAGGGGGATTGAGATAAACAATCGAGGAGAGAGAGATAGAGAAGGGTGACTGAACTCCTCCTAGCAGTTCATCGCCCCAGCTAAGAACAGACCCTCGTGAGGCTGTTCTTCCTTGTATTGTTCCTCATCATCAGCCCAAGAGGCAATCCACCACACAACACACACTGGAGTAGGGTATTACACTACAACGGTGGCCCGAACCAGTATAAACCCTGTGTCTCTTGTGTTGTTCTTTCCATAGCTTAGATCTTAGCGAGGCGGAGGGGTGCAAGTAGGTAGGAGGCGAAATCTCCGCGAGCACCCCAGTGTTCGAACCTCAAGGGTCTGCCGGAACCCGAAATCCGACATTTGGCGCGCCAGGTAGGGGTGCGCCGGAATTCGTCTTCCACCACCCCATTCTCCTCCGACCATCGCGCCCATGTCTGACGCTCGTCGGGCCCGTGCTGAGCGCCGGGCCGCTCTCGCTTCTCGCGTCGCCCAGACGGCTCCTGTCGGCGGGCATCCTCGCTGTTCCTCGTCACCTGCCGTCAACGCCGCCACCGGCCCGGCGGGGGACGAGCAGCAAGCATCGTCTCAGCATCCGTCTGTGCGGCAAGACGGCCGCACCGCAACTCCCTCGCTCACCCCAGTTGGTTCTTCGTCCCGCGCGCTCCGCGCACCCATGGAGGCTCGAGCTGCGCTCATCGCGGCAAACGAGCTCCTGCGCTACCGTCCCGTCGACGATGTCTACGAAGAATGGCTCGACCGCGTCGCCGAGCTCGTCCGCGCCGCAGGGGGCTCTCCTGCGCCGTCCGTTCCGCTGCACCGCACCCCGCCCCGCGCGGGCAACGAAGCTCCGGCGGCGCCCCGGTTGCCTCCTCCTCAAGAAGGCGCCATGGCTCCAAGGCGCGTGGCCCCTGGGCGGAACCCGCTCCGTCAGGTGCCAGCGCAGCAAGAGCAGAGCTGCCAGGAAATCCCTCGCCCGCAAGAAGTTGCCCGGGCGCTCCCTGCTCCAGCACGTCGCGACCATGCTCCTGCTCCCGCACGTCAAGACCCAGCTGCAGCGCGTGGGGACATGCAAGACCAAGCTCTCCGTCACCCAAGGCCTCCCGTGGCCATAGCAGGCTGTCGTGCCTCACCACCGAGCTACGCAGCGTCGCGTGGCCCGGCAAGTTCAAGCCAGACCTGCCTCCTCGTTACGACGGCACGGCTGACCCTGCGGAGTTCCTCCAGCTCTACGAGTTGGGCATCGAAGCTGCCAATGGAGACGAGAAGGTCATGGCGAACTAGTTTCCTATGGCGCTCAAGGACGGGGCCCGCACTTGGCTCCTAAACCTAGCTCCAGGCACGATCTCCTCCTGGGATGAGATGCGCACCCGCTTCATCGCCAACTTCCAAGGTACTCGCGACCGGCCACCCACCGTGAGCGACATGCGCCGCATCAAGCAACAACCCGGGGAGACCCTACAAAAGTACATCCAGCGCTTCAACAACGCACGCCTCAAGATTCCCAAGGTGACTGAGGAGGCCATCATCTCAGCCTTCTCCGACGGCGTGCATGATGTCAAGATGAAGGAGGGGCTGGCGATGCATGAAGACCTGTGCACTTCCTTGGAGCTGTTCAACTTGGCAACCAAGTGCGCCAGGGCTGAGGAAGTGCGTCTCTCCCTCCTCGAGCTGCCTGCCGCAGACCCAGAAGAGAAGAAGCCCAAGGCCAAGGATGTGAAGCGCAAGGGGGCTGTCGTGCTCACGGCAGAACCAGACACCAAGCGGGGCAGAGATCAGCCCAAACCTTCCAAGGGCAGCCGGTACTGTGTGTACCACGACCTCCACACCCACAACACCAACAAATGTCAAGAGCTCCGAGCCGTGCGAGAAGGAAGGATCGGCCGTCGCCCCGACCGCGGTGACTGGGGCTACGGTCGAGGAGGAGGAAGGAACGCAGGACGCTGGGAAGACCGTGGCCCGCGCCAAGGGTGGCGCGATCAACCTCGCGAGGATCGCTGGCAAGACCCGCCTCGCGAGGAAGACTGGAGGGATCAGCCTCGCGAGGATCGCCCGCAAGGCAACGCAGGCCTCCCTCCGCTGCCGCCGCAACCAAGGAGAAACGAGGACCGCCACCAGGACGAGGGGGCTGGGGGCTTCCAGGAGCCGCGCGCGATCGCCTGCATCCTGGGCGGGGCTCAAGCCCCAGCCTCTCAACGCATCTTCAAGCAGTTCGCCCACGAAGTGAATGCATTCCTCCCCAGGCTCGAAGCCACGCGCCCTCTCAGGTGGTCGGCGTGCGCCATCACATTCAGCTCAAGTGTGCGGCTACAGCCGGAGTCCTCCCGATGCTTTGTTCCCCAATCATCAGCAACGTGGTGGTCACCAGGACCCTCACCGATGGCGGGGCAGGGCTCAACGTCCTATCCGTGGAAACATTCAACAATCTCCAAGTGCCCTACAGCCAGCTTCAGCCAACCAAGCCCTTCTCCGGAATCACCGACGGCTCCACGGTCCCTATTGGGCAGGTCTGCCTCCCTGTCACCTTCAGGGCACGCGACAACTACCGCACCGAGCTCATCGACTTCGACGTCGCTCACATTTGCCTGCCGTACAACGCCATCCTTGGGTACCCGGTGTTGGCCAAGTTCATGGCCGTAACTCACCACGGCTACAACATCCTCAAGATGCCAGGAAGTGGTGGAGTCATCACAGTGCCCTGTGAAGAGAAGGACGCGGTGTGTTCCCTGGAACGTGCCTTTCAGGTCGCGTCACTGGAAGACCCGGATCGCGGAAGCAGGAGGCTTCCCGAGACCGCCCCCAAGAAGAGGAAGACATCATCCGGCCCGGCCCCTCAGGAGGCAGGCCCCTCTGGGCCCGTGCCTGCCCAGGGGGAACCTCCTTCCATCGAATAGGAAAGCGCGCCCGGCGCCCTCCTCAGGCAGGGCTCGGGGGCTCCCCCTGGAGGGCCATCGACCTGGCTAGGGTCACGAGGGAGGCGCTTGGGCACCACATGGAGGCGTGTTTCGAAGCACGTTTCCCTCAAGAAGGAGTAAGCCAAGGAGAGCCAGACCCTCAGGAGTTCGTCAGCAAGGCCATTCAGGAGCTATAGGAGTCAAGAGTCATGAAAGGCGGCCGCTGCTTACCAGCAGTGGCTCCCCATCCAGGCGAGGATGGTGGGCTGCGCGTCTGCATCGACATACCAGGGCTCAACCGAGTCGCCTCTCTGGAGCGCCTCTGGCCCTCGTGAGTGGGGCGCTGCGGAGGTCCACCCCACAGCTACGTTCGCATGCCTTATGGCTTGCCGAATGCGGCTGCCACGTACCAACGCCTCATTAGGGGCATCATGGAGGCACAAGAGGCCAGGCGTTCCGCAGCCCTGGCGGAGATGGAGATGGTCCGCGAGGAGCCACCAACGCCTCCGGAGCCTCCCGAGGTCCCTGGGCCTGGGGGCTCGTGAGGATCGGCTTCCGCAGCCCACCGAGTCAGCTACACCAACAACCCTTCGTCCTCAATGTCATCAGGTGACATCTTTCAAGTTTCACTTCCAGCTGGGAGCGCCCCCCAGGGCTGCATTATTCCTAGGCCGCGTGGGTCCGTCCCTGCGGCATGTATCCCTTTTATTTCATGTTGTTAGCTTACCTTGTTGGGGGCGCCCCTCGGGCTGCATGATCCCCAAGTCGCTCGGGCCAGACCCAGTGATGTCCGCCTTCCCAGCATCTATTTGGATGAATCCACTCCTTCGCGGCTAATGTGTTTGACCTAACTGCCCGCTCAACTGACGCCAACTGACGGAACTGCTCTCAAACGGCACGACGCTTGCGCATGGGTCCGTCCCTGCAACGCCGACAAACCTGGATGGCTGAGCTCTGACCGCGGCAGCCCCGCATGGCGCCACCTCGTCAAGCCTTCAGTGCCTCGTTACCCCTCGGAAGCAACCAACGGCTGACTGTCAATTGTCATGGCAACCCCTCGTTTTTTCTATGATGGGTCTACAGGATCTCCTGAAGGAGCTGCGTCAGGCGAGGCCCTTGCGGTGTCTCCTTCACTCTCATCCGCGAGAACCGCTTGCACGTTAAAGGGGGGGGTGCTGAGCATCGCGACTCAGGTCTCCTACTGGCTCTCTAGCCCTCACCCTCTGGCCTTGTCCACGGCATCGCGACCTGGCATACCAGTGACGGCTGAGACTCGCTTGAGGGCCGGGACCCGAGGACGTAGAGTAGAAAGGGGAGCAAAGGCGAGAGGGGAGGGACACGCGAGGACCTCGTCGAGCAACCTCGCGCCTGCCGATGCACGGACCAGGCGACACACCAGAGAGCGGCCCCTGATTCTCAAGATAAGTCACCACCCGGAAGCACCAGCTACCGTGGCACCACCCCCGCACCTAATGCAATCCCGTGTTAGCGACGCCGCTCTCCTTTCTCACCGAACGACGGCTGCCTGAGCGCCAAAGGGGACTTCCTGAGCATCGCGACTCAGGGGCTCATACGGGACTCCGGGTCGCTCACCTCCTGGCCTTGACCACGGCATCGCGACCTGGCATACCAGCGACGGCTCAAGCCGCCTTGGGACTGAGACCTGTCGGCGCAGAGCACCAAGCCCTCGTGAGGTTTGAAAGGGAGGACTGAGCTAAGACGGAATGAGCAACTCGCACAATTCTACGACAAGGGTTATATTAACAAAACAGGATCACAGGCACCTTACAAGCCCCCACGGGACGCGTCTTTGATTCCTCGCAGGGAACAGATCCTAAAGGGACACTAACTACGCGCGCCCCTGCAGAAGACGCCATCATCAACAGTGGGCCGTCAAGCACCGGCGCCAACCCCATCCAGATCAGAGTCGGCGGCGGCCTGACGAGCTCGCCCTGCTCCAGGAGCGGCGCCGGCTCGGGGCTCGTAGCTGTCGTCGCTCGTCTCCGGAGTCGCGAAGAGCTCGCTGGAGTCGCTGGAACCTCCGACGCCTCCGCCGCCCGAGGAGCCGCCAAGGGAGCGGTCGGCGGGCCCAGTCCTCGCCGCAGCAGGGTCCCAGCCACCTCTCCCGGGGCAGCACTCCAGCCGGCGCCCGTTCGCATCGAAGACCTTGAAGAACACCACCGAAGCACCGTCGTAATCCAAGTGGATTGCGAAGGCGCCCCTTGTCCTGCAAACCCGGGCGATTTCGCACCAGCCTCGAGTCATGAAAACCTCGCCTGGGGCAACGACCGCGACCTCTGCCTCGATCGCGAGGGTGCTGCAGCCGGCGTGCTGCAGCCAAAGCTCCAGGGGCTCTCCCTGCGGGACGATGGAGGCGAAGGGAGGAAGGCGAATCCAAGACTAAGGAGGCATGGCGACATGGAGCACGAGCTCTCGGGAGGAGCCCTTGGTGTGGACCCTAGGGGGGATGACCCACACCTTCGTGACCCGTCGGCGCCGACGGCGGCGCCGCCCGTGGCGATCAGCATCAGCTCCTTCAGGGCCCTCGATGTGGGCGTACAAGGGAAGCCGGAACCCCGGCGGTGCCCGCTCGCACCGAGGCCTCGACACCACCTGATGGGCCCCCTCGTCCGGGCCATGGAGGACGAGCCGTTTCTTCGGCGGGAGCGGGTCTGGTTCCTCTCGGGGAGCCTTTCCCTTCTCTGCCGTCAAGAACCGGCGGATCGGAGCCATCGTAGCAAGACAGAGCAAGGACCGGGAAGAAGGAGAAGCAAGGAGGGATGAACTGGAAGGGCGCGCACCGTTTCGTACTTATGGCCGGCGAAGGCCAACCGCCGACCTCCACGATCGCAGGTAATCATGACCCACTTTGCATGTAGGGACATGTCCAATCCATGCAGTTGCTGAGGCGCCATGGGGAAGTGGAGACGCCCACGTCCAATCAACCGCCACGCGGCGCCCAAGGCCGCAGGCTGTTAGGGCCCGCGGCGCTTCGCTCTTGCCCTTCCGCCTCCCTGCACGGCCAAGTCTGGGCGCGCCTTGGGCCCGGGGGCTACTGTCGGCGTTCTGGGAACGGGGGTCCCCAGACTTGCCTGCCTGCGGCCTGCGGCGTGGCTCAAAGGGGGGCCCAGCACGGCCCATCTTCATCAACACAGACCCAAGACCCTCGCAAGGGGCCAAGTCTCGCGGGGCGGACGACACGTAGCTTCCTCAGGCATGGCCTCATCAGGCTGGCTCGCGAGGAGGCGGAGAGATCAAGGCGGGGTACCTCACGAGGTGCCCGTGACGCAAGCCATGACGACCAAAGGCACCAGGCGGGTGCCAGCCCGCGCAGTGTCCTCCTTTCCTCTTTGGTGCAAAGGGAGCAAGCGCAGCCGCGGAGTACCGAGGCATCAGGCAAAGGTTGCCATTTCGATGCAACAAGACCAAGACCAGGAGGACTGCAAGACGGAGGTCATTGTGGAGCCCAAGACGGCGTCACCACCAGAGCTTTGTGCAGGCGAATACTACTTTTGTCAGGATAGCTAGTACTAGTTGTCCCCCTTCAAATTAGCCCGCCATTGTTGGCTCCCTTCCCGCTTGATATTTGGGAAGAGGACCAGGGCCTCTATAAATAGGACCAGCCACCCATGGGGCAAAGGGAGAGAGAAAGAGGGAGAGTTTTAGGGGGATCGAGATAAACAATCAAGGAGAGAGAGAGAGAGAGAGAAGGGTGACTGAACTCCTCCCAGCAGTTCATCGCCCCAGCCAAGAACAGACCCTCGCGAGGCTGTTCTTCCTTGTATTGTTCCTCATCATCAGCCCAAGAGGCAATCCACCACACCACACACACTGGAGTAGGGTATTACACCACAACGGTGGCCCGAACCAGTATAAACCCTGTGTCTCTTGTGTTGTTATTTCCATAGCTTAGATCTTAGCGAGGCGGAGGGGTGCAGGTAGGTAGGAGGCGAAATCTCCGCGCGCACCCCAGTGTTCGAACCTCAAGGGTCTGCCGGAACCCGAAATCCGACAGCCGCCGAGTCCGGCGTGAATTTCTGCCAAAAGCTTCCACCCTTCCTCTTCGGAGATGCACCTTTGAAGAACTCCGGTAGTGCTTTTCTTATACAACTCTCCCTCATGGACGCTGTAGGCTTTAGATCGCCGCACTATGCAGCGTGCCTCATTTTGGTCCTCGGGAAGTTCCTGCCTAGTTAGGTAGGCCGGGAATGGTTCTGTCCATGGGGCGATGAACGCCATTATTACATGGGCTGAAGGTGTTATTTTGGTGGCAGAGCCTCCGATTATGTCAGAGTGTTCGGTATCGGGAATTTTGGCCGGGTCCAGACTATTGTTACCGGTGTCCCCTTCCCATACCACCAATGGCTTAAACAACCTCTCCAAAAAGATGTTGGGGGGACCACGTCGCGTTTTGCATCGATGCGGGCAAGGATATCCGCCGCCTGATTGTTTTCCCGAGCCACATGGTGAAATTCGAGCCCCTCGAACTGAGCTGACATCTTTAGGACGGCGTTTCGATAGGCCGCCATCTTCGGATCCTTGGCATCAAAGTCTCCATTTATTTGGCATATTGCGAGGTTCGAATCCCCACGCACCTCCAGGCGTTGAATGCCCATGGAGACTGCCATCCGAAGACCATACAACAGGGCTTCGTATTCGCCTGCGTTGTTGGAGTCTGTAGACAGTATCTGTAGTACATACTGAACGGTATCTCCAGTTGGGGATGTCAGGATGACGCCAGCCCCAGACCGGCCAGCATTTTGGAGTCGCTGAAGTGCATGATCCAATTGGAGTATGCGTCGTACTCTTTAGGGAGTTCGGCTTCCGTCCATTCGGTGACAAAGTCGGCCAATACTTGCGATTTAATGGCTCGCCGAGGTTTGTATGTTATGTCGAACGGGAGGAGCTCAATGGCCCATTTGGCAATCTAGCCCGTGGCGTCGCGGTTGTTTATAATATCATTAAGTGGCACTTCCAAGGCTACTGTAATCGAACACACTTGAAAGTAGTGTCGCAGCTTCCGGGATGCCATGAATACCGCATAGGCTATCTTTTGATAATGTGGGTACCGTGATTTGCATGGAGTGAGGACAGTGGATACATAATATACCGGCTTTTGAAGAGGGAATTTATGTCCGTCCGCTTCTTGTTCGACGATGAGCACCGCGCTTACAACCTGATGAGTTGCCGCAATGTATAACAACATTGGTTTGCCAATGTTTGGCGCGGCCAGGATTGGGTTGGTTGCCAGTATGGCTTTTATTTCTTCCAATCCGGCTGTGGCGGCATCCGTCCACTCGAAGTGTTCGGTGCGCCGAAGGAGGCGATAAAGAGGTAATGCCTTTTCTCCTAAGAGGGAGATAAAGCGGCTTAGAGCCGCCACACATCCAATTAATTTTTAGATTTGTTTGAGGTCTGTTGGGGTAGCCAACTGTGACAAAGCTTGAATTTTGGCCGGATTAGCTTCAATTCCTCTACTGGAGACAATGAAGCCCAGGAGCTTTCCGGCTGGTATGCCGAAAATGCATTTTTCCGGATTGAGCTTGATGTCGTATGTTCGGAGGTTGTCGAATGTGAGCCTCAAGTCATCTATTAGAGAGTCGACGTGTTTGGTTTTGACGACCACATCATCTACATATGCCTCTACTGTTTTGCCGATCTGTTTCTCCAGACATGTCTGAATCATGCGCTGATACGTTGCGCCGGCGTTTTTGAGCCCAAAACGCATTGTGTTGAAACAGAATGGGCCGTATGGTGTGATAAATGCCGTTGCGGCTTGGTCGGACTCCGCCATCTTGGTTTGGTGGTAGCCGGAGTATGCGTCGAGGAAACACAATGACTCGTGTCCTGCGGTAGCATCGATAATTTGATCAATGCGGAGGAGGGGGAAGGGATCCTTTGGGCAAGCCTTGTTGAGGTCCTTGAAATCGACACATATGCGCCAGGATTTGTCCTTCTTTGGTACCATCACCAGGTTTTCTAGCCAGTCCGGGTGTTTTATTTCTCTAATGAATCCGGCCTCCAATAACTTGGCTAGTTCCTCTCCCATAGCCTGTCTCTTAGGTTCAGAGAAACGCCGAAGAGCCTGCTTGACCGGCTTGAATCCCTTTAGGATATTGAGGCTGTGCTCGGCCAGCCTGCGCCTGATTCCTGGCATGTCTCAGGGGTGCCAGGCGAATATGTCCCAATTCTCGCGCAGGAACTCTCGTAGTGCGGCATCCACGGCGGGGTTTAACTGTGCCCCGATGGAGGCTGTTTTTGTAGGGTCCGTTGGGTGGACTTGGAATTTGACTATTTCATCCGCTGGTTTAAAAGAGATGGACTTGGATCTCTTGTCAAGTATCACGTCGTCCCTGTCCACTGTGGAGCGTAGCGCAGTTAATTCCTCGGCCGAAAGGGCTTCGGATAATGCCTCAAGGGTTTTGTTTTCGGCGCGGAGTGCTGTGTCCGGATCACGAACGAGAGTGAGATTCCGTTGGGCTCGGGCATTTTGAGCTTCATGTACCCATAATGGGGTATGGCTTGGAAGATCGTGAATGCATCCCGTCCCAAAAGGGCGTGGTATCCACTACTGAACGGGGCCACTTGGAATGTAATTTCTTCGGACCTATAGTTCTCCGGCGTGCCGAATACCACATCTAGTGTGATTTTCCCAGCACAGCGTGCTTCCCAACTGGGGATGATTCCTCTGAAGGTTGTGCTGCTTTGCTCAATGCGGTTCCAGTCTATTTCCATTTTTTGAAGAGTTTCTTCATAGATGAGGTTTAATCCACTGCCGCCGTCCATGAATACTTTGGTGAGTCAAAAGCCGTCCACAATTGGACTGAGGACCAGTGCAGCTGGTGCTCAGGCTATTCGGAATTTAGGTTCGTCACTGGCAGAATTTAGGGGTTCCCGAACTGTGCGTCTAAGGCGGATGGTAACAAGAGGCAGGGGACACGATGTTTTACCCAGGTTCGGGCCCTCTTGATGGAGGTAAAACCCTACATCCTGCTTGATTTATTCTTGATAATATGAGTAGTACAAGAGTTGATCTACCACGAGATCGGAGAGGCTAAACCCTAGAAGCTAGCCTATGGTATGATTGTATGTTGTCCTATGGACTAAAACCCTCCGGTTTATATAGACACCGGAGGGGGCTAGGGTTACACAAGGTCGGTTACAAAGGAGGAGATATACATATCTGTATTGCCTAGCTTGCCTTCCACGCCAAGTAGAGTCCCATCCGGACACGGGACGAAGTCTTCAATCTTGTATCTTCATGGTCCAATAGTCCGGCCAAAGGATATAATCCGGATGTCCGGATACCCCCTAATCCTGGACTCCCTCAATTGTCTTGGGGCATAAAGTTTCTGAAAGAGGTATTGAAGTTGATAAAGCCAAGGTTGATGCTATTGAAAAGATGCCATGTCCCAAGGACATCAAAGGTATAAGAAGTTTCCTTGGTCACGCCGGATTTTATAGGAGGTTCATCAAGGACTTCTCGAAAATTTCTCGGCCTCTGACTAATTTATTACAAAAAGATATACCATTTGTCTTTGATGATGATTGTGTAGAAGCATTTGAAATACTTAAGAAAGCATTAGTCTCTGCACCTATTGTTCAGCCACCTGATTGGAATTTACCCTTTGAAATTATGTGTGATGCTAGCGATTATGTTGTAGGTGATGTTCTAGGGCAAAGAGTTGATAAGAAATTAAATGTTATTCATTATGCTAGTAAGACTCTAGACAATGCTCAAAGAAATTATGCTACTACTGAAAAGAACTTTTAGCAGTTATATTTGCTTGTGATAAGTTCAGACCTTATATTGTTGATTCTAAAGTAACTATCCACATTGATCATGCTGCTATTAAATATCTTATGGAGAAGAAAGATGCTAAACCTAGACTTATTAGATGGGTTCTCTTGCTACAAGAATTTGATTTGCATATTGTTGATAGAAAAGGAGCTGAGAACCCCGTTGCAGACAACTTATCTAGGTTAGCGAATGTTCTTGATGACCCACTACCTATTGATGATAGCTTTCCTGATGAACAATTAAATGTCATAAGTACTTCTCGTAGTACCCCTTGGTATGCTGATTATGCTAATTACATAGTTGCTAAATTTATACCACCCAGCTTCACATACCAACAAAAGAAAAAAATCTTCTATGATTTGAGACATTACTTTTGGGATGACCCACATCTTTATAAGGAAGGAGTAGATGGTGTTATTAGACGTTGTGTACCTGAGCATGAACAGGAACAGATCCTACGCAAGTGCCACTCCGAAACTTATGGAGGACACCACGCGGGAGATAGAACTGCACATAAGGTATTGCAATCCGGTTTTTATTGGCCTACTCTCTTCAAGGATGCCCGTAAGTTTGTCCTTTCTTGTGATGAATGTCAAAGAATTGGTAATATTAGTAGACGTCAAGAAATGCCTATGAACTATTCACTTGTTATTGAACCGTTTGATGTATGGGGCTTTGATTATATGGGACCTTTTCCTGCCTCTAATGGATATACACATATTTTAGTTGCTGTTGATTAAGTTACTAAGTGGGTAGAAGCTATTCCAACTAGTAGTGCTGATCATAACACTTCTATTAAAATGCTTAAAGAAGTTATTTTTCCGAGGTTTGGAGTCCCTAGATATTTAATGACTAATGGTGGTTCGCATTTTATTCATGGTGCTTTCCGTAAAATGCTTGCTAAATATGACATCAATCATAGAATTGCGTCTCCGTATCACCCACAATCTAGTGGTCAAGTAGAATTGAGTAATAGAGAACTCAAATTAATTTTGCAAAAGACTATCAATAGGTCTAGAAAGAATTGGTTAAAGAAACTTGATGATGCATTATGGGCCTATAGAACTGCATATAAAAATCCTATGGGTATGTCTCCGTATAAAATGGTATATGGAAAAGCATGTCACTTAATTCTCGAACTAGAACATAAGGCATATTGGGCTATTAAAGAGCTCAACTATGATTTCAAACTTGCCGGTGAAAAGAGGTTATTTGATATTAGCTCACTTGATGAATGGAGAACCCAAGCTTATGAAAATGCCAAGTTGTTTAAAGAAAAGGTTAAAAGATGGCATGACAAAAGGATACAAAAGCATGAGTTTAATGTAGGTGATTATGTATTGCTATACAACTCTCGTTTAAGATTTTTTGCAGGGAAACTTCTCTCTAAATGGGAAGGCCCCTATGTTACCGAGGAGGTCTATCGTTCCGGTGCCATAAAAATCAACAACTTCGAAGGCACAAATCTGAAGGTGGTAAACGGTCAAAGAATAAAACATTATATCTCAGGTAATCCCATAAATGTTGAAACCAATATTATTGAAACCGTAACCCTGGAGGAATACATAAGGGACACTTTCCAGAACGTTTCAGACTCCAAAAAGGAATAGGTATGTGGTACGGTAAGTAAACCGACTCCAAAACAATTTTTAAGGCAATATTTCTCCGTTTTGGAATATTTAGAAAAATAGAAAATTAAGTAGCAGTCCAGGAAGGACACGGGGGGCCTCACGAAGGCCTCACGAGGGTGGAGGGCGCGCCCTACCCCCTTAGGCGCGCCCCCTACCTCGTGAGCACCTCGTGTGCCTTCCAGACTCCGTTTTCTTGCACGATATGTATTTTTGGTCGGTAAAAAATCATTATATATTCTCCCGAAGGTTTTGACTCGCGTATCACGCAAAAATCCCTTGTCTTTATTTTGAGCTGTCCTGCTGCAGACAGAGCAACATGTCATCCCAAGATTCGGAAGGAGAAAGCTATGTGGCTGATTAGCTTGCAGATCCTAAGGTCTATGGGGATGTGGAGCATTGTGGTTGGACTAAGGAAGAAGAAGAAGACTATGAACCCAAGGGAAAGGTGGAGACGAGATCAGATGAAGATGAAGTCCCACTACCTCAACCTGGGGACATGCATGTGGAGTTCAAAAAGTCAAGCCTCCCGGATAGGGTAAAGAAACCTAAGATCGAGTTTATCCCTTTTCGCCTCTTGCAGGAGAACAAGCAGGAACTATGCAAAAAGATACTGAGCTTGGAGCAGGAGATCGAGGACCTAAGGGACCAAAATTCTGTCCTCAAGCGCAAATTAAGGAAGAAGCCTACGTCATCAACAAAATCACCACCGTCTCCTCCAACAAAGAAGAATTGAGTATCTGGGTATGGGCACTCCACTTGGCAACTGCCAAGCTTGGGGGAGTTCCCCGGTATCGTATCACCATCCCTTTTATCTTTACCGTTTTTATTAGTTCGATCTTATTAGTAGTATTTTGATCTATTAGAATAAAGTTTGTGGCATGATCTAGTTGTGAGTTTTGCTTTATTATCCTTCTATGTAATCGAGTCCGTGAGCTATATAATAAAGATTAGTGTTGAGTCAAGGGCTTGATTGTTTTTCCATGATCCTAAGTGAATAAAAGAAACGAGAAAGAAATAAAAAGGAAACAAAGAGATCATATGGATCTCATGGAGAGTAATGAGCTCACATAGAAAAAGTATGATGAATAAAAGTTGTTGAGAGTTGACAACATAGTTTTGGTCATCGTTGCAATTAATAGGAAGTAATAAAGAAAGAGAGGTCTTCACATATAAATATACTATCTTGGACATCTTTTATGATTGTGAGCACTCATTAAAATATGACATGCTAAAGAGTTGACATTGGACAAAGAAGACAACGTAATGGGTTATGTTTTCTTACATCTGAGATAAATTATATTGTCTTGGATCTTCCAACATGATGAGCTTGCCTTTCCCCCTCATGCTAGCCAAATTCATTGCACCAAGTAGAGATACTACTTGTGCTTCCAAATACCCTTAAACCAGTTTTGCCATGAGAGTCCACCATATCTACCTATGGATTGAATAAGATCCTTCAAGTAAGTTGTCATTGGTGCAAAGCAATAAAAATTGCTCTCTAAATATGTATGATTGATTGGTGTGGGAGAAATAAGCTTTATACGATCTTGTGATGTGGAAGTAATAAAAGAGACGGACTGCATAATAAAGGTTCGTATCACAAGGGGCAATATAAAGTGACATTCTTTCGCATTAATATTTTGTACATCCAACCATAAAAGCGCATGGCAACCTCTGCTTCCCTCTGTGAAGGGTCTATCTTTTATTATTATCTTCTACCTTATGCAACAGTCATGGTGATCTTCACCCTTCCTTTTTACACTTTATTCTTTGGCAAGCACAGTATGTTGGAAAGATCCTAGTATATATGGCTAATTGGATGTGAGTTTTCATGAACTATTACTGTTGACATTACCCTTGAGGTAAAACGTTGGGACACAAAACTATAAGCCCCTATCTTTCTCTGTGTCCGATTAAAACTCCATACCCATAAGTATTGCGCGACTGCCAGCAATTGTGAAAGATTATATGATAGTTGAGTATGTGGACTTGCTGAAAAGCTCTTATACATTGACTCTTTCCTATGTTATGATAAATTGCAATTGCTTCAATGACTGAGATTATAGCTTGTTAGTTTTCAATGAAGATTACGATTCATACTTGATATTGTGATTGAATTATTACCCTAGCATAAGATATCATATGACAAGAATTAAATAAGTTGTTGTTCTAAGAATGATCATGATGACCTCATGTCCGTATTTTATTTTTATCGACACCTTCATCTCTAAACATGTGGACATATTTTTCGATTTCGGCTTTTCGCTTGAGGACAAGCGAGGTCTAAGCTTGGGGAGTTGATACGTCCATTTTGCGTCATGCTTTTATATCGATATTTATTGCATTATGGGCTGTTATTTCACATTATGTCACCATACTTATGGCTATTCTCTCTTAGTTTACAAGGTTTACATAAGGAGGGAGAATGTCGTCAGCTAGAATTCTGGGCTGGAAAAGGAGCAAATATTAGAGACCTATTCTGCAAAACTCCAAAAGTCCTGAAACTCCACGGAATACCTTATAATAAATAATGAAAAATCCTCGCCAAAGATGAAGGCCAGGGGGCCCACACCCTTCTCATGAGGGTGGGGGGCGCCCCCCCTAGGGCGCGCCCCCTACCTCGTGGGCCCCCTGGTGGCTCTTCGATGACCATCTTCTCCTATATGAAGTCTTTCGTCAAGAAAAAAATAAGAAGCAACCTTTCGGGACGAAACTCCGCCGCCACGAGGTGGAACCTTGGCGGATCCAATCTAGAGCTCCGGCAGAGCTGTTCTACCGGGGAAACTTCCCTCCCGGGGAGGGGGGGGATCATCGCCATCGTCATCACCAACGCTCCTCTCATCGGGAGAGGGCAATCTCCATCAACATCTTCATCAACACCATCTCATCTCAAAACCCTAGTTCATCTCTTGTATCCGATTCTTGTCTTCAAGTCCGGGATTGGTGCTAGTAGGTTGCTAGTAGTGTTAATTACTCCTTGTAGTTGATGCTAGTTGGTTTAATTGGTGGAAGATCATATGTTCAGATCCTTTATGCATATTAATAACCCTATGATTATGAACATGTTTATGCTTTGTGAGTAGTTACATTTGTTCCTGAGGACAAGGGAGAAGTCTTGCTATTAGTAGTCATGTGAATTTGGTATTCGTTCGATATTTTGTTGAGATGTATGTTGTCTAGCCTCTAGTGGTGTCATGTGAATGTCGACTACATAACACTTCACCATTATTTGGGCCTAGAGGAAGGCATTGGGAAGTAATAAGTAGATGATGGGTTGCTAGAGTGACAGAAGCTTAAACCCTAGTTTATGCGTTGCTTCGTAAGGGGCTGATTTGGATCCATATGTTTCTTGCTTTGGTTAGGTTTACCTTAATACTTTTGTTGTAGTTTCGGATGCTTGCAATAGAGGTTAATCATAAGTGGGATGCTTGTTCAAGTAAGAACAACACCCAAGCACCGGTCCACCCACATATCAAATTATCAAAGTACCGAACGCAAATCATATTAATGTGACGGAAACTAGCTTGATGATATTCCCATCTGTCCTCGGGAGCGCTTTTCCTTATATAAGAGTTTTTCCAGGCTTGTCCTTTGCTACAAAAAGGATTAGGCCACCTAGCTGCACTTTATTTACTTTTGTTATTTGTTGCTAATTACAAATTATCTCATCACAAAACTATCTGTTACCACTTATTTCAGTACTTGCAGAGAATACCTTGTTGAAAACCGTTTATCATTTCCTTCTGCTCCTCATTGGGTTCGACACTCTTACTTATCGAAAGGACTACGATAGATCCCCTATACTTGTGGGTCATCAACACATTATAGGCGGTTCCCAGGCAGAATGGTAAAGTTTATACTCCCCCACCACCAACAGGCATCAATCCATGGCTTGCCCGAAACAACGGGTGCCTCCAACTAACAACAATCCTGGGGGATTTTTGTTTGCAATTGTTTTGATTTGATTTGAGCATGGGACTGGGCATCCCGGTGACCAACCATTTTCTCATGAGCGAGGAGTGGAGTCCACTCCTCTTGAGAATAACTCGCCTAGCATGGAAGATACAGACAGCCCTGGTTGATACATGAGCTATTCAAGCATACAAAACATAATTTATATTTGAAGGTTTAGAGTTTGGCACATACAAATTTACTTGGAACGGCAGGTAGATACCGCATATAGGATGGTATGGTGGACTCATATGGAACAACTTTGGGGTTTATGGAATTGGATGCACAAGCAGTATTCCCGCTTAGTACAAGTGAAGGCTAGAAAGAGACTGGGAAGCCACCAGCTAGAGAGCGACAACAGTGATGAACATGCATTAAAATTAATTAACACTGAATGCAAGCATGAGTAGGATATAAATCACCATGAACATAAATATCATGGAGGCTATGTTGATTTTGTTTCAACTACATGCGTGAACATGTGCCAAGTCAAGCCACTCGAATCGTTCAAATGAGGATACCACCCTATCATACCACATCACAACCATTTTAATAGCATGTTGGCACGCAAGGTAAACCATTATAAACTCCTAGCAAATTAAGCATGGCATAAGCAACTATAATCTCTAATTGTCATTGCAAACATGTTTCATTCATAATAGGCTGAATTAGGAACGATGAACTAATCATATTTACAAAAACAAGAGAGGTCTAGTTCATACCAGCTTTTCTCATCTCAATTAGTTCATCATGTATTATTGCATTGCACTTGCACGACCGAACGGTGTGGATAATAATAATAGTGCATGTGCATTGGACTAAGCTGGAATCTGCAAGTATTCAGTTCAAGGGAGAAGACAAGGTAATATGGGCTCTTTGTTAGATCAACAATAATGCATATGAGAGCCACTCAACATTTTCATCATGGTCTTCTCCTCTCGACCCCCAAAGAACAAGAAAAGAAATAAAACTATTTACATGGGAAAGCTCCCAACAAGCAAAAGAAGAACGAGAAATCTTTTTGGGTTTTCTTTTTAATTACTACTACAAGCATGGAAAGTAAACTAGCTAAAAGTTACAACTAATTTTTTGGTTTTTCTTAAGGTTTTTCAAACACACAAGAAGAAAGCTTAAAAATAGAATAAACTAGCATGGATATTACAATGAAAAAGTATGAGCACCGACAACTGGCATGAGTGTGTGAACATGAATGTAATGTCGGTGAGAGATACGTATTCCCCCAAGCTTAGGCTTTTGGCCTAAGTTGGTCTATGCCCACGGGTCAATGTTGTAGATGGGGTCGTACTGAGGAGGATCCTCAGGATGCCACTGGTTGGCGATCTCCTCTGGATTCCACTGATAAACAGACTGACAGTGAGGATCAGATAGTGGCTCCGACTCTGGAGCTGATGTCAGGCTCTGGTATGCCTGAACGGCCTCCAGCAAAACAAGGTATGTGCCTCAAAATATGTTGAACAAAGAGGGAGCAGGCAAGGTAATAGTCTCAAAGTGATTCTTATTAAATATCAGTCTATAGTTAAGCATCTTCTTCTTATTCTTAACGATAAAATCATGTGCTACCATGCTCTTATAATCTAGAAAAATATGAGGTAGTAACTTTTCCTCTTTTTCATAATGCCTAATTGGTACGCTGAAGTGTGTAGCAAGGCGCGAGGCGAAGATGCCTCCCAAGACGGGACCCTTTGTACGGTTCAGATTTAACCGCTTAGCAACAATAGCGCCTAAAATGAAAGTGGAATCACGAAACAAAGCATGGCGCAAAATAAAAATATCAGCGGCACTAAGATTTCCACAGTTCCCGCGACCAATTAAGCATCTACTTGCAAATATCAAAGTAACGTAGAACAGGAAAATGTATGCTAGTGATTCTTGCATCGGAAACTTTCCTCTATTCCCCTACAGCAATCATATCAATAAATCCTTCCACATCATTACGATGTGGTTCCTCTATGCTACCCTCAAAGGGTATCCTACAAACCCTACAAAAATCATAAAGTGAGATCTCCTTATGCTCATCATATAAATAAAATTCCACCGAAGGTGGCGACCTCCTAGCATGGAAATGAAAATTTTGCACAAAAATATTGGTGAGTAAGAGATGCTGTTCACGCTGGTCGTGGAGGGAGTCGGTGTGCCCTGCATTCTCAGCCAAATAATAGAAATATTCATGAATCCAGGCTTCTCTTAAGAACTCATCACAAGGTCATTCACACGGCCAAAACTCCGCAGTACGAGGGAGATTATACCTGGGCTTCTTATTCTCTTCACTTTGCTTATCCATCGAGCTTCGGCTCGATGAGCCCCTAAAAAATCTCTTCATCTTTTTTTGAAAATTTCTGAAATTTTTAGTAACTTAAAAATAAAAGTGAACCAAACTCAACAAAATTGATAGCAACTACTCCTACAAGTGCCTAGAGGCAATATCATGCATTAAAACTACTTTTGACCACATAAATTTGACATGCAAGCTCAAGAACAGGGTCACCTAAGTAGCAAAAATTTGCAATAAATAAAGTACTAGAACAAAAACTAATTGGACCATTGGAGGAGTCACATACCAAAGAACAATCCCCCAAGGCAGTTTTGTGAATGGAGCTTTGAGCAAGGAGATCGAAAATGGCAGCAAGATGAGCTAGAACTCGGGTTTGAGCTGGTGGGTGATTTTTTCTGGAGGAAGACGAATTGTGTGGGTGCAAGAATAAGTGGAGGGGACCCACGTGGGGTCCACGAGGAAGGGGGCGCACCCAGGGGGTAGGCGCGCCATCCACGCCCTTGTGGGCACATGATGGTAAAAAAATCAGCACTGGGAGGGAAAACAACAACAACAAAATAAGGATGTAAATATGAAAAGGGAACTTTATGTATTTTCAATATAATAATATGTGTAGCAATTCCCAAAGGTGGAAGTGATTCCCAAAGATGGAAGTGATAAGTATGGAGTGTCGAACCCACAAGGAGCTAAAGGTAAGATCAATATTCTCTCAAGTCCTATCTGCCACTGATACGACTCTACGTACACCGAACGTTAGCTTCCAACTAGAAACGAGAAATAAAACTACGTTGTGGGTATGAAGAGGGTAACTTTGCACGGTATCGGAGAGATACAATATAATAGTAGGGGCTGTTATCATAAAGTTAGAATATATTACTAAATATTATAAATAGCAAGTGTGGAATAATGATGGATCGGTGTGCGGAATTGTCTTAGGCAATTGTTAACAAGACCGGTGGTCGACATTGCAATTTCATATGAGGAAGAGGCATAAGCTAACATACTTTCTCTTCTTGGATCATATGCACTTATGATTGGAACTCTAGCAAGCATCCGCAACTACTAAAGATCATTAAGGTAAAACCCAACCATAGCATCAAAGCATCAAGTCCCCTTTATCCCATACGCAACAACACCCTTAATCGGATTTATGCTTCTGTCACTCAAGCAACCCACTATAAGTGAATCATGAACGTATTGCAACACCCTACAGCGGGAATCCCTCACGCTTGCGCGACACGGAGGGCACAATAGGACAGCACCAAAATAAAACATACAACTCATACCAATCTAGATCATCAATCAACCCAAAGACAAAGGATATCTACTCAAAACATCATAGGATGGCAACACATCATTGGATCATAATATGTGGCATAAAGCACAATGTTCAAGTAGGGATTACAGCGGGGTGCGGGAGAGTGGACTGCGTAAAAGAGATGAGGATGGTGATGATGGTGATGTTGATGAAGACGATCACTGAGGGGATGATTCCCCCCCCCCCCCGATGGCACTCCGGTGCCACCAGGAGAGAGGAGGAGAGGTTCTCCCCCTTGTGCTTCCTCCTCCATGGCCTCCCCCTTGATGGGGAGAGGTTCTCCCTTTGGTCCTTGGCCTCCATGATGATGATGGCCCCTCCGGGATCCTCCCCCATAGCCTCCGGTGATGATGCCCCCTCAGGCAGGGTGCCAGAGAGGGCCTAGATATATTTCTTGTGGCTACAGAGGCTTGCGGCGGTGGAACTTCCGATCTAGGTTATTTTCTGGGGGTTTATGTATTTATAGGAATTTTTGGCATCGGTTTCACGTCAGGGGGGTCTTTGAGTCGTCCACAAGATAGGGGCCCATGCCCAGGGGGTGGGGCATGCCCCCACCCTCATGGACGGCTCGAGACTCTTCTAGCCCCACTCTTTTACTCCGAGGGCTTCTTTTGGTCCATAAAAATCATCAAAAATTGGCATGTTAATTGGACTCCGTTTGGTATTCCTTTTCTGCAATACTTAAAAGCACGGGAAAAACAGAAACTAGCACTGGGCTCTAGGTTAATAGGTTAGTCCCAAAATTCATATAAAATAGCATATAAATGCATATAAAACATCTAAGATGGATAATATAATAGCATGAATACTTCATAAATTATAGATACGTTGGAGATGTATCAATGACAATGACCTATCGCACCTTATTCTTCGTCTGAAAACTCTGCAACATGATACGTTGTAGCCGTGTAGGTCAGCACATGGAATATGCTGGCAAGATAACACTGTAGAGCAATGAACAAATAACAACTATCACTACATGCATATTTGGCTGGTGGAGGCTCTATGGTTTATCATATGCATAAAGCTAATTTTTTCCCTACAACAAAGGAATATATTTTATTTAACTACAAAGTTTTGATGAAATAAAATATTGAGAAGGTACCCCCAACTCAATCCCAAATTAACATTAATAACCCAACAAATTCATTAAGTAAAGTGATGAGATCAACATAATAGTTCAAATACCAGATACTCAAGATGTCCATAACCGGGGACACGGCTAACCATGATTAGTTTGTACACTCTGTAGAGGTTTGCGCACTTTTTCCCACAAGACTCGATCTCCTCCATTGTATTTCTTGCACTGCATGATGTTTGAGAAACGGATGACCGAGACACAGTCTTTCCGAAGAGGTCACCTTAACCGATAGATAGGTCGGTACACCTACAATCCCCTACATCTGCTAGCCCATCATGGAAAGGATTCCCACAACTTACTCAATTATGCCAGAGCCCATAATGGCTTGTGGTTGCACACGAAAGTTTCTAGCATGAATAATCTTATGATCCCTTTGAGTCTGGGTGGCATTTCACAGGATGATCACTCGGGTACCCCGGGATCTCCTAGGACAACACTGGATTCCCCAGGTGCCCGCAACCAATCCACCCAGATGTGTATTAAAGTAGCCACCTTAAGTTTCCCTTATTTTTAAATAACTCTTACATCTTTCATGAATCTCACAAACCAATCCACGTCTACGAGCATAGCAAAGTAGTATAGGCATAGCATATAGTAATACCCGGGGTTTGATATAAGACAATAGGTTCCTACCTCATCAACTACTTCCCAATACCCACATGTTATCATAGTCCTACTCATGCAATGTTTGAGGGTTGAAACTAATGCATAAAATGGGTCATAAAGGGATATGATCAAAGTATTACTTGCCTTTTTGACGATCGGAAAACCCTAGAGATTCATAGTAGCAAGCCTCGCACTCCGAAAACTCTATCGTGAACAAACAATGGCATACATAAGCACTCAAGCATAAGATGCAAGGGTAAAACCAAAATAAAAGATCTAACCAGAAAGTTCAAGTGAAGAGCTTCGATTCGCAAAAAGAATCAATCGAATCAGAGTTACGAAACACAAACTACGATCAAAAGAAGTTCAAATTCAAATCTGCTTGAAACCAAATTTTAAATTTTCAAAATCATGTTTAAGTTGTTTATCTGGACAGTGGGGAACAAGACGAAGATTTTGGTGTTGGTTTCACTGGATTCGGATAAACGAGCAAAAAGTAGTGAGGGTTTGAAGATCAGGGACTAATCTGCGATGAAAATAATTACGGATGGGTCCTTGGCCGAAAAAAACTAAAAAGAAAAATCTAACGAACGAACGTTCGCTAACATAAACTAACGAACGAATTCATTTGTTAACTAAATGAATCGGGTGAACGTTCACTAAATAGCATAACCTAAAAAACCTGATCTAATACGTGAAACCGAAAAAACCGGGGCGGGTTTTTGTGGTTTTACCGGTTCGGGGAAGAAAAATCGGCAGCGGCGTTGCTCCGGCGAGGCGAGGTGGCGCGACTGCGGGGCAGCGTCGGCAGCGGCGGGAGGCAGCGTGGGCGGCGGTGCGGGGCAGCGGCACAGTGCAGCGACGGCGGCTCGAGGCGGCGGCGGCTGCGGGAGGCAGCGGCGGCGATGCGGCTTGCGGCGGCTTGAGGAGAGAGAGGGCAACGGCGGCTATATAAAGGGCCCCCTGGGGGGTCCTGCCTTGGGCAGCGAGGCGGCTCTGGGTCGGACTCCTAGCCGGAGTCCGGCTCGGTCACGGCGACGCGCAGTGGGGAAGGTGGCGGCGGTGCGGGCCGGCTGGGCCTTCGGCCCAGTTCGATCTAAAAGCAAATTTTTTTTATTTTTTTTAATAAATTCGTAGCAGAGAAAAAAAATCCAAAATAAAATAAAATAAAAATCCTAAAATGCCAAAAATAATTTTCACGGTCCTCTCCTAATATTTAGGACAACATGAACATTTTTCTGGGCTAAAATGCAATTTTCCCTAATTTAACCAAATAAAATCTCAAATAAAAATATATTTTTATTTGAAATTAAATTTCCATTATTTCCTCTGTTTTGAAGAAGTCATATTATCTTCTCTCATTATTTTATTTATTTGGAATTAATTGGAGGAATAATTTCAAATAAAAAGCACTTTGATCCAAATTGCCAATTTTGAAAATTCAAAAAAATGGAATTTTATGAAAACCTCCAACTCTCTCACATGGTCCTTGAGTTGCTTAAGGTCTCTAGGATCAAAATGTCCAAATAAACCAAATTCAAATTGCTCAAAATATGGATGCATATGATGACCTAATGATTAAAATCCAAATTGAAAATTAGGATGTTACAA
The DNA here is from genome assembly GCF_003073215.2 of Triticum urartu. Lineage (NCBI taxonomy): Eukaryota > Viridiplantae > Streptophyta > Magnoliopsida > Poales > Poaceae > Triticum > Triticum urartu. The sequence continues at coordinate 325,788,423 of NC_053022.1, forward strand.
ACCTACCCCCCTTAAGATGAATCTCGCCCTTGAGATTCGGGTTGGCTAGCAAATAGGTGTGGGTGGTCTTTTCGTAGGTCTTCTTCTCGCTCCCAGGTGGCTTCTTCCTCGGTATGGTGACTCCACCAAACTTTGCAAAACTTGATGACCTTGCTGCGTGTAACTCGGCTGGCAAACTCGAGAATCTTGACGGGTTTCTCCTCATAGGTTAGGTCACTCTCCAACTGAATTGCTTCCAGGGGCACTGTATCTCTCAGAGGAATATCGGCCATCTCTGCATGGCACTTCTTCAACTGGGAAACGTGAAACACATCATGAACTCCTGACAAACCTTCGGGTAACTCCAACTTGTAGGCCACTTCTCCCATACGTTCCAAAACTCGGTATGGTCCTACAAATCTTGGGGCTAATTTTCCTTTGGCTCCAAATCGTTTAACTCCTCGAAGTGGTGACACACAGAGATATGCTTTGTCTCCAATTTCATAGGGTACCTCCTTGCGTTTAGTGTCAGCATAACTCTTCTGCCTGGATTGAGCTACCATCAGTCTATCACGAATCAACTTAACCTTCTCTTCAGACTCTCTGATTAAATCTGGTCCGAACAATTGACGGTCTCCAACTTCATCCCACATCAACGGTGTCCTACACCTCCTTCCATACAAAGCTTCGAAAGGGGCCATCTTTAAACTAGCTTGGTAGCTGTTGTTATATGAGAACTCTGCATAAGGCAAATTATCATCGCAACTAGATCCATAATCTAGCGCACAAGCTCTCAACATGTCCTCCAGAATTTGGTTGACTCTATCGGTCTGTCCATCTGTCTGCGGATGAAATGATGTACTAAACTCTAGCCTGGTACCCAAAGTTTGGTGTAATTGATTCCAAAACTTTGAGGTAAACTGTGTTCCTCTATCTGATACGATGGTCTTCAGAACTCCGTGCAGACATTCGATCTTGGTCATATATATCTTGGCCAACTTTGCACTGGTATAAGTGGTTTTCATGGGGATAAAGTGAGCCACTTTGGTCAAGCGGTCTACTACTACCCAGATGGAGTCATAACTTGATCGTGTCCTGGGTAATCCGGTGATGAAATCGATGCCATGTTTATACCACTTCCATTCGGGTATCGGCATCAGCTGAAGTAATCCTGCTGGCTTTTGATGTTCTGCCTTAACTCTCTGGCATACATCGCATATGACTACATAGTCGGCAATATCCTTCTTCATACCTATCCACCAGAAATGTTCCTTCAAATCCAAATACATCTTGGTGTTTCCGGGGTGAATTGAGTATGGCGAGTCATGAGCCTCCTAAAGTATTAACTTCCTGTTTTCTGGGTCATTGGGTACATAAATACGATCCTCAAACCATAAAGTTTCGTGTTCATCCTCATGAAAACCTTTGGCTTTTCGTTTACTCATCTTTTCTTTTATCTCTGCAATCTCCTTATCAGTCTTCTGGGCTTCCTGAATCTTTTCCAACAACATGGACTGAACTTCCAACACTGCAACAAAACCTCTTGGAACTATCTCCAGTAGAAATTTTTTGAGATCGTCGACTATCGCTTGCGGTAATCCTCCGCTCACAAGAGTATTAACATAAGTCTTGCGGCTCAAAGCGTCTGCTACAACATTGGCCTTTCCTAGATGATAATGCAGCTTCAGGTCATAATACTTTATGAGCTCCAACCATCTCCTCTGCCTGAGGTTTAGCTCCTTCTGTGTGAAGATGTACTTCAAACTCTTATGATCCGTGTATACATCACAACGGTTTCCAATAAGAAAATGTCTCCAGGTCTTGAGTGCATGCACTACGGCTGCTAACTCCAAATCATGTGTGGCATAATTCAACTCATGAGGTTGAAGCTGACGTGAGGCATATGAAACAACTCTTCTGTCTTGCATAAGTACACCTCCAAGTCCCTGGCGAGAAGCGACGCAATATACTTGGAAATCCTTGCATATATCCGGAAGAATTAACACCGGGGCTGTAACTAAACGTTTCTTCAACTCCTGAAAACTAGCCTCACATTCTTCAGTCCATTTAAACTTAGTGTCTTTCTTCAATAACTCCGTCATGGGCTTCGCAATCTTGGAAAAATTATCAATGAATCTCCGGTAATATCCTGCGAGTCCAAGAAAACTGCGTATCTCTCCAACTGAGGTGGGTGCCAACCACTCAGTGACGGATTGAACCTTGGAAGGGTCTACTGCTATACCTTATCCTGATATAACATGTCCGAGAAATCCAACTTCCAACTTCCTTCAACCAAAACTCACATTTGCTGAACTTGGTATATAGCCGATGTTCCCTGAGCTTCTCGAGAACTAAGCGCAAATGTTCCTTGTGTTCTTCTTCATTCTTCGAGTATACCAATATATCATCAATGAAAACCACAACAAACTTATCCAAGAACTCCATGAATACCTTATTCATCATAGTCATAAAGTAGGCAGGGGCGTTAGTCAAACCAAAAGACATGACAGTGTACTCATATAGCCCGTACCTTGTGGTAAAAGTTGTCTTAGGTATATCCTGTTCTCGGATCTTTAGCTGGTGGTATCCTGATCAAAGATCGATCTAGGAGAATACTTTATCTCCCTGCAGCTGGTCAAACAAATCATTGATCATCGATAGTGGGTATTTGTTCTTAATCGTCAGCTCATTCAGTGCACGACAATCCACAACCATCCTCAAAGATCCATCCTTCTTCTCAACTAAGAGCACTGGGGCTCCCCATGGTGATTAACTTGGTCGAATATAACCTTTCTCCAATAACTCCTTAATCTTTTTCTTAATTTCCTCCAGATCATTTGCGAGCATCCGATACGGTCTCTTTGATATTGGTCCAATGCCTGGTAATAGCTCTATCAAAAATTCTCTATCTCGATCTGGTGGCATGCCGGGTAGCTCCTCCGAGAATACGTTGGGATAATCCTTCACAAGTGGCACTTTCCCCTGAACAACTCCCGAAAGTGAATTTACTTGAGTCCTCCTTGGTGCATGCCTAGACACATACTTGATCCTTTTACCCTCTGGGGTGGTGAGAAGAATTGACTTACTAGCACAATCGATATTTCCTTCGTACATCGATAGCCAATCCATGCCTAGTATCACATCCAATCCTTGTGACTCCAAAATTATTAGGTCTGAGGGGAAAACATGCCTACCTATGGTCAATGGCAACTGAAAACATCCTCTGCTAGCCATATACTCCGATCCAGGTGAGCTTACTAACATAGGTGTCTTTAGGGCTACGGTGGGCAACTTAAAGTTATCCACAAATCCCCTTGATATGTATGAATGCGATGCACCAGTGTCAAAAAGGACAATAGCTGTAAATGACTTGATAAAAAACTTACCAATAACTGCATCGGGCTGCTCTTCAACTTCCTCCACGTTGACGTTGTTCACCTACCCTCTGGTGAAAAAGTTGGGCTTATTTCCAGAGCTTCCATTTCCGTTACCATTCTTTACCTCAGAACAATCATTGGCGTAGTGTCCAGTCTTCCTACACTTGCAACAGGTAACATGGCTCAAATCCTTCTTGGCGGGTGTTGCTGGGTTTGAACAGCTCTGACTGTTGTTTCCTCCATTCCCATTTCCATTTTTAGGGCCACTGTGATTATGAGAACTTCCTCAATTGTGGGAATAGCCTCCATGGTTGTGATGGGTATGTCCTCCCGAGTTCGGGGTAAAACGAGGCTTCTGCTGAGCTCCAGAGTTTTACTACCCCTGTCCATACTTCTGTTTTGTGGTTCTCTATCTGATGTTGCTTGCCTTCAATCATAAGAGCCCTGTCTACCAGCTCCTAGTAGTTGGCGAATGTTGCCACCATCAACTGCATACTCAGCTCATCATTCAGCCCCTCCATAAACTTATCCTGCTTCGCGGCATCTGTGGCCACATCATTTGGGGCGTAGCGAGCTAACTTGCTGAACTCATCTACGTACTGCGCCATAGTACGGTTTGCCTGACGTAAGTTGCGAAACTCACACTTCTTCATGCTCATGGCTCCAGCTGAGACATGTGCCGTGCGGAAGGCCTGCTGAAATTGATCCCAAGTAATATTGGCCACGGGGAAGGTGGCGGTGTAGTTCTCCCACCATGAGGCTATGGGTCCATCTAGTTGATGTGCGGCAAAGCGCACCTTCTCAGTATCTATGCAACCTGCAGTGGCTAGCTCCCTTCCAATCTTGCGGAGCCAATCATCAGCAACAATCGACTCGGTGCTACTAGAGAACACCGGCGGATTCAACCTTAGAAAGCGGGCTAAGTTGTCAACTGGGGTGGTGGCGGTGGGTTGTTGTTGTTGTTGTTGTTGTTCTTGCCTTGGTTCTTCACTAGCAACTACATCAAGGCATTCTGCTGTTGGATCAATCGAGTGAGCTCCGGTGGAAAGGCGAATGAGGGGTCACGTCTCGGAGGCATCTGATAGGTTTAGAGGGGTGAGTACAGAATAGAGTGGGGTCTAAAGAGAGATTTCGCTACCCATATGCACAAGAGACAAACACATTTATTTCACACCACTCAATTCAAACAAGATTCCTACAATCGATCTAAGCTACCGTTACAAAATCTCATGGACTATTACTATATACATGGAAGAATTCTAATGGTAATATGGTGGTCGACTAGAAATTTTGAACGGTGGAAGAATCCATAATATCTGCTCCAGCTTCGTCTTCATAATCATCATCGTTGTCGGGGTCGGAGTCTGTGTTGTCTAGTATGATGTAATCTTCTAAACGAATGTCCACTCCAGGTTCGGGATCCCCCATGAATATCCCTAGTGTCTCTTTAGGTCTTCATTCTTCTCCAGTAGTACAGCAATTTCTTCTTCATAACCATCACCTGTAGACTTGAGTTCCTCTTCTAGCTCCATGTTCTGGGTCATCACCTTCTTCGTGTCTATCATGTTGGCGCACATCTGGTTCTCGTACCGTCGAATGTGCTGGTTCAACTCCTGTATGTAGGCTGCAATGGGTCTATCCTTCCTAGTGCGAATCATCTCCCATTGCTCATCTCGGCGTCCACATATATGGTAAATGGTGTCCTTATGATCCTGGTTGTACACCTCGCCTATGCGTCCAATGGCGATGTGGGCGGCCATGCTCTTTCCTAGACTCCAAGTTGGTGCATCAAAGGAAAACTCGATGGGCTTAGTAACTGGTGCGAGCGTCCTTCCTGGAACACGAAGTTGTATCATCCAGCGCTCCTCTTCTGGTAAAGTGGCGGTGAAGGTTCCGGTGAAGCTTAGTATGCCGATGTTCAGGTACCTAGTGATTTCCTTCAAGTGTCGTCCGAAAGGGGTGTCATCATCCGGTTGAGTGAACTTGTTCCTTGGGTCCGCCATCTATAGAGTAGAAATGGAGAAGAGTTAGAAATGAGTAGAGAAGAGTATCCTGTGGATTTTTCCTAGTGGTCGCGTCCTACAGTCAGCGTGTGCTCTGATACCATCTTGTAGCGACCCGATCCCAATGGACCGTAGTCTCTGTGCTTAAGTGTCATCCCTGGATCGGTATTGCTGACACACACAGTACTTGAGGATTTATTGCAGAGTTCAATCACACACTTATTACAACGAGTGTCTCAAATAGAGTACTTATTAAAATAATATGGCTGAAGGCCATCTAAAATAGATAATTGCGAAAGCTTCGAAGATAAATGAGTCCATCCAACTCCACGGCAAAACCGAGTGCATGACAATGACCTATCACACCTTACTCTTCGTCTGAAAACTCTACAACATGATACGTTGTAGCCGTGTAGGTCAGCACATGGAATATGCTGGCAAGATAACACTATAGAGCAATGAACAAATAACAGCTATCACTACATGCATATTTGGCTGGTGGAGGCTCTACGGTTTATCATTTGCATAAAGCTAACTTTTTCCTACAACAAAGGAATATATTTTGTTTGACTACAAAGTTTTGATGAAACAAAATATTGAGAAGGTACCCCCAACGCAATCCCAAATTAACACTAATAACCCAACAAATTCATTAAGTAAAGTGATGAGATCAACATAATAATTCAAATACCAGATACTAAAGATGATCATAATCGGGGACACGGCTAACCATGATTAGTTTGTACACTCTGCAGAGGTTTGCGCACTTTTCCCCACAAGACTCGATCTCCTCCGTTGTATTTCTTGCACTGCATGATGTTTGAGAAACGGATGACCGAGACACCGTCTTTCCGAAGAGGTAACCTTAACCGATAGATAGGCCCGTACACCTACAATCCCCTACATCTGCTAGTCCATCATGGAAAGGATTCCCACAACTTACTCAACTATGCTAAAGCCCATAATGGCTTGTGGCTGCACACAGAAGTTTCTAGCATGAATAACCTTATGATCCCTTGGAGCCTGGGTGGCATTCCATACGATGATCACACGGGTACCCCGGGATCTCCTAGGACAACACTGGCTTCCCCAGGTGCCCGCAACCAATCCACCCAGATGTGTATTAAAGTAGCCTCCTTAAGTTTCCCTTAGTTTTAAATAACTCTCACATCTTTCATGAATCTCACAAACCAATCCACGTCTACGAGCATAGCAAAGTAGTATAGGCATAGCTTATAGTAATACCCGGGGTTTGATATAAGACAATAGGTTCCTACCTCATCAACTACTTCCCAATACCCACATGTTATCATAGTCCTACTCATGCAATGTTTGAGGGTTGAAACTAATGCATAAAAACTAGGTAATAAAGGGATATGGTCAAAGTGTTACTTGCCTTGCTGACGATCGGAAAACCCTAGGTATTCGTTGTAGCAAGCCTCGCAATCCGGAAACTCTATCGTGAACAAACAATGGCATACATAAGCACTCAAGCAAAGGATGCAAAGGTAAAACCAAAAGAAAAGATCTAAAGAGAAAGTTCATGTGAAGAGCTTCGATTTGCAAAAGGTATCAATCGAATCGGAGTTACGAAACACAAACTACGATCAAAAGAATTCAAATTCAAATCTAGTTTAAACTAAATTTTAAATTTTCAAAATCATGTTTAAGTTGTTTATCTGGACAGAGGGAAACAAGACGAAGATTTTGGTGTTAGTTTCACTGGATTTGGGTAAACGAGCAAAAAGTAGTGAGGGCTTGAAGATCAGGGACTAATCTGCAAAGAAAATAATTACGGATGGGTCCCTGGCTAAAAAATTTAACTAAAAAGAAAAATCTAACGAACGAACATTCGCTAATAGAAACTAATGAACAAATTCATTCGTTAACTAAACGAATCGGGTGAACATTCACTAAATAGCATAACCTAAAAAAACGATCTAATACGCGAAACCAAAAAAACCGGGGCAGGTTTTTGTGGTTTTACCGGTTTGGGGAAGAAAAACCGACAGCGGCGTTACTCCGTTAAGGCGCGGCGGTGCGGCAACGGGGCGGCTTCGGCAGCGACGGGAGGCGGCATGGGCGACGGTGCGGGGCAGCGGCACGGGGCAGAGGCGGCGGCGCAGCACGAGGCGGCAACGGCGATGCGGCTTGCGGCGGCATGAGGAGAGAGGGGGTGGCGGCTATATAAAGGGCCCCAGAGGGGTCCTGCCTTGGGCAAGGGGCGGCGGCGAGGCGGCTCCGGGTCGGACTCCTAACCGGAGTCCGGCTTGGTCACGGCGCCGCGCGGCTGGGAAGGCAGCGGCGGTGCTTGCCGGCTGGGCCTTCGGCCTATTTCTGTGCGGAAGGATTTCAAAAAAAATCACCACAGAGAAAAAAAATCCAAAATAAAATAAAATAAAACCTAAAATACCAAAAATAATTTTCAGGGTCCTCTCCTAATATTTAGGACAATGTGAACATTTTTCGGGGCTAAAATGCAATTTTCAAAAATGCAATTTTCCCTAATTTAACCAAATAAAATCTCAAATAAAATTCAAATAAACATATATTTTTATTCAAAATTAAATTTCCATGATTTCCTCTGTTTTGAAGAAGTCATATTATCTTCTCTCATTATTTTATTTATTTGGAATTAATTGGAGAAATAATTTCAAATAAAAAGCACTTTGATCCAAATTACCAATTTTCAAAATTCAAAAAAATGGAATTTTATGAAAACCTCCAACTCTCTCACATGGTCCTTGAGTTGCTTAAGGTCTCTAGGATCAAATTGTCCAAATAAACCAAATTCAAAATGCTCAAAATATGGATGCATATGATGACCTAATGATTAACATCCAAATTGAAAATTGGAATGTTATAGTAAAACTATAGGTAGAGATTAGAAAACGGAAGTAGGACATGGTGTTTCAAGAGGAAAATAGAACTGGGTTGTGTGTTTGATTTAGTAAAAAAAATTGCCTGCAGATGTTCTAAGACAAAATATTACTAACGCTGGCGGGCCAGAGGCAAGTAGATACCTATTGGATCTTTGTGCCCCGTTGTAGTCATGGGTTGGGCATGTTAAAAGCAAAACCAAGCCTGGGCAGTCTACAACCTAGTTGAAACTTGCTCGACCTGAAAAAACAATATACCTGCTGGATCCCAATTATTAGTCTATACTTGCAGAATTCTCTCGTTTATTGAGTACGTTGAAGACATCATGGGTTCCATCGTCTCAGACATCAGCATTATTTTTCCATCGTGATAATAAGTGCATGCACTTGGTTGCGTACGGCCATGGACCTGTTGGTTCCGTACGGTTAGGCTCTGTATGGATAGCCGTCTTGTGGTTCCACGGAAGAATTTCATGCAAATCGGATGGTTTTTAGTGAAAGCAGACTAAATTCATTGCATTTTACATATTTATTTTCATTATGGAATATTTTACATATTTCAACTAATAATAATAGACTAGGCCTTTTTTAGTCCATGGGAGGCGCTTCACGATCGAGGTCGCGACACTTAACTGTTCTGGAAGGCCCAAAGCCATCGCTCCACTCTTTTAAAAATTTGCAGCTTGGCTTGGCATGCCACAACCCAGTTCTAACGTGTTGCATCCAACTATCAGCCTGTGAAACCGGATGGATCCCCTGCGTACTTCGATGATTTAAAAAATTGGAGAACTGGGAAATCGAACGCAGGTGCTTATGCTACCCATGAAATAAAAATCAGGTGCCTGGAAATTTGTTTTGAAACAAATGATTCTGCTTTATATCCATGTCGACCCTTGACATGATGGTCGGAAGCAAATGCCAAGTTCATACGAAAAGATCGTTAACAACAATACCAACTTGCAGACAACCAGGTAGTACAAGTACCAATACCTAACTAACTTATAATATTTTTAGTCCTAGCCCTAGTGTTCGTCTGGTAGAAAATCTTGCAGAGGACCAGCTCCCACTCCTTATCTTGCTCCAGGTCCCCGAGGTGGTACCGGTGCATCACCTAGTTGGTCCTCTGCTGGTCGAAGTTCTTGTTGGTGTGCAGCACCAAAACCTTTTTACTGCGCGTCTGTCGGCCGTTTACCATCACCGGCAAGGTATTGTCGGTCTTGTGCCACATTGCGTGCATGCTGCACTCTGATCGTATCTTGTGATGCATCCACCTGCCCCTTTTGAATGCCCTGGAGTTCGCTGGAAGAAATGCTTGCTTAGGCCACTCGGTGTGATACCTGCAGTATTGTCGAATATAGGTTTTAGTGTACGTAGTTGGCATTTTCATAATATCTTTGGCATGTTGTAGTCAGTTGTTTCACTTTTTATTAACTGTCAAATTGTAATTGCTTCACTAGGTTTGCGTCTAAAAAGAAAAATAGAGCTATAAACAAAGGAATATATTTGTGCAAGTAGACGGTCGATCGGTGTCTCACCTGGAAGTTTCTCAAGATGGGTGTAGCATATGTCGTGCTCGCTGTCGATGGTTGGTATGAACAAATCGATGAGAGGGTGAGATCTCACGTTGTCAGCACTCACTTTGGCCTCAAGGTGCTCGATCAGCTCCTGATCCGTGGGATCGAACTTGACGCCAACCGGCAGCACCGTCCAATCCTTCTTGGACTTGCATCGGTTAATTCTAGTTATATGGTACTCAATGTATGATCAATCGACTATTTTAAGTGAATGATAAAAGATTTCGACAGATAAGTGGTACTCCAAATGTGAAGTCCACAATACCCGAACATGCCATCGGGACTCTTGTGTCACCTCACGCGCAGCGTGTTGTCACATCAATTCAATGTGAGGACATGATGAATAATTTGACCGACGTATACTAGTACTACTACTGTACTACTTACTAGTCATATTTAGTGTCACATTTTAACCATAGGTTTAACTAACAAAATGTCAATGCATGTCACCAAAAATTATACCATTGGAAACTATGTTCAAATATGAATCATACGATAAAAAAATTTGTGACATGCATTAGCATTTAGTTAGTTAAATTTATGGTCAAAATTTGACACAAATTACAAAGGGGACCAATAAACCAGGAGGGAGGTAGTAGGACGAGTAGCGCAATATATGGTATAAAGGACTAGTACAAATTTAGAAATGGAGAAGAAGTCACAAGGCTGTGCGACAGACTTTGTAGGCTATATGAGTAATACAAAATATAATTCCCATTGGACAACACTTTCACCAACAAGTACGCACTTGAAGCCTAATTTATATATATATGGCTTCTACACAGCATCTCCATCATCATTATCAGTACATCCTACGCATGTGAGTTAGGATGCACTTGATCCCAGAAAGTTATCTTATCCTTCAAACCAGAGGAGTGATTCAAACTAGCAACAGTACATAATATCCAACAAAAGAGGGTCATGCTACAGTAGCAGGATACATGGCTCAGTCTAGATATCGGTACGAATCAAGTTGTGCATATTTGTTGTTGGCATGAACCACATCGCCGCATGTCGGGTTTGCAAAAGTCATTCATCGCATGGAAGCTTGATGCCTTCCACACACGGAAGATTATCTGGCAACAAGCTGTGTCGACGAATCTCTGGATATGGTGATTCATGAAACCCATGGTATGATGTGTAAACACAGTTCCCCCTGGCGAATGGAAGTTACATAACATGGTAATCATCGCGGGTGATATGATCGATGATTGGTTGGATGATCGGATAATTGAACCCAAGGAACATGGAGTGGTTGCCAAGGTTGTAAGCCCGCCTCCAGTTGAATACGCCTGGCCCAACAGAGCTGGGATCTTTCTTAAACATGAAGCAACCATAGTCATCACAGTCACGAACGCCCCAGGCATTGTACTGCATGTGGTTTGATGAAATAGTTCGGTCAGTTTGGTATGTGCAGATGAGCATCAAATGACCGCCTTCAGTTGAACGAGCGATAAACCACCACCCATTGACTGGTTTGATTCCAGGTCCTGGAATCATGAAGGCCAGCGCATTTGCATCTGCTGCAACAAATCAAATTAGAGACCAAAAGGACAAAAAATATAAAATCATGTTCAGAGTATGTGTGGAATTAATATTATATAACAGTGACTCATATCATAGACAAAGAATTGCAATGCCGTGGTCATAATCATACCCCAAGTTAAAAAAAATAAGCCAATGGCTTTCATATTCTAACAATATGTCATGGTTCAAACATCATGTAACAATGAGAGGAAAACAGCTATGACAGGGCCTACTCATATTCTACCATAGCACTTACTACTGTTCTCATATCAACTCTAAGCAATAACATGCATTTTTATAAAAATCTTGGAAATGAGAGTAACATATAGCAATCATGAGGTTATACTCATAATATCTATTCTAACAATCATTAGATGCCAATTGTTCTCATTCAACTCTAACAATAACATGTGTGGTCATAAAAAACTAGGAAATGAGAGGAACATATAGCAATGATGTGGTTATAGACATACTATCTATTCTAAATTTGTAACAATCAACAGGCAGTCCTATTCATAAGGTAAAGATGAGACGATATAGAACAATTACACGACGATAGATTCCACCAGTATAGGCAGCCAGTCTGTGCGTCAACCGCGTAAACGATGCCATCATGCACTATAGCATCAGACAGAAATGGAGGATCAATAGGATTAACGATGAGCCATAACCATGTATGGCGACCGGATTCCAGATAGAGTAATCCCATGTTGAACAAGGCAATGAGCTTGTAATCCATGTAGTCATCTGATGTTGTGGGCACTCCATATATTACAACCTTCAGCAAACGGAGGTCGAACCAAAAGCTCAACGCGTCTCGTCCGTAGTAGGCAGGAGTGTCCGGCGAGCCGCGAGGCTTGATGGAGGCGGTATACAACGATGGAAGGGTGATCTCTCGCTGGGTGTAGATTGATACGTCTCCAACGTATCTATAATTTTGATTGCTCCATGCTATATTATCTACTGTTTTGGACTATATTGGGCTTTATTTTCCACTTTTATATTATTTTTGGGACTAACCTATTAACCGGAGGCCCAGCCCAGAATTGCTGTTTTTGCCTATTTCAGTGTTTCGGATAAACGGAATATCAAACGGAGTCCAAACGGAATAAAATCTTCGGGAATGTGATTTTCTCACCGAACATGATCCAGGAGACTTGGACCCTGCTCCAAGGAACAAAAGAGGCGGTCACGAGGGTGGGGGCGCCCCCCTAGGGCGCGCCTCCTGCCTCTCGTGGGCCCCTCGTTGCTCCTCCGGCGTACTTCTTCCTCCTATATATACACACGTACCCCCAACTGATCAGAACATGAGCCAAAAACCTAATTCCACCGCCGCAACTTTCTGTATCCACGAGATCCCATCTTGGGGCATGTTTTGGAGCTCCGCCGAAAGAGGGCCGTCATCATGGAGGGCTTGTACATCATCCTAGCCCCTCCGATGAAGTGTGAGTAGTTTACCTCAGACCTTCGAGTCCATAGTTAGTAGCTAGATGGCTTCTTCTCTCTCTTTGAATCTCAATACAAAGTTCTCCCCCTCTCTTGTGGAGATCTATTCGATGTAATCTTCTTTTTGCGGTGTGTTTCTTGAGACCGATGAATTGTGGGTTTATGACCAAGTCTATCTATGAATAATATTTGAATCTTCTCTGGATTCTTTTATGTATGATTGGTTATCTTTGCAAGTCTCTTCGAATTATCCGTTTGGTTTGGCCAACTAGATTGGTAGTTCTTGCCATGGGAGAAGTGCTTAGCTTTGGGTTCGATCTTGCGGTGTCCTTACCCAGTGACAGAAGGGGCAGCAAGGCACGTATTGTATCGTTGCCATCGAGGATAACAAGATGGGGTTTATTTCATATTGCATGAATTTATCTCTCTACATCATGTCATCTTGCTTAAGGCGTTACTCTGTTTTTAACTTAATACTCTAGATGCATGCTGGATAGCGGTCGATGAGTGGAGTAATAGTAGTAGATGCAGAATCGTTTCGATCTACTTGTCACGGACGTGATGCCTATATACATGATCATGCCTAGATATTCTCATAACTATTCTCAATTCTGTCAATTGCTCAACAGTAATTTGTTCACCCACCATAGAATACTTATGCTCTTGAGAGTAGCCACTAGTGAAACCTATGGCCCCCGAGTCTATTCTCATCATATCAATCTCCATCACATTAATCTTGTTTTGCTTTTTACTTTGCTTTTACTTTTTACTTTGCATCTTTATACCAAAAATACCAAAAATATTATATCTATCAGATCTCACTCTCGTAAGTGACCGCGAAGGGCTTGACAACCCCTAATCGCGTTGGTTGCGAGTAGCCATCGCTTTGTGCAGGTACGAGGGACTTGAGCGTGGGCTCCTACTGGATTGATACCTTGGTTCTCAAAAACTGAGGGAAATACTTATAGCTCAAGACGTATCAAGAAGGATTTCTGGCGCCGTTGCCGGGGAGTCTATGCAAAAAGTCAACATACCAAGTACCCATCGCAATCCCTATCTCTCGCATTACATTATTTGCCATTTGCCTCTCGTTTTCCTCTCCCCCCAATTCACCCTTGCCGTTTTATTTGCCATCTCTCTCTCTCCCTATCATCCCTCTCTATTTGCCTCTTTTTGCCCGTTGCTTTTTGTTTGCTCGTGTGTTAGATTGCTTGTTTGTCACGATGGCTCAAGATACTATTAAATTGTGTGACTTCACCAATACCAATAATAATGATTTCCTTAGCACTCTGATTGCTCCTCTTACCGATGCTGAATCTTGTGAAATTAATACTGCTTTGTTGAATCTTGTTATGAAAGATCAATTCGCCGGCCTTCCTAGTGAAGATGCCGCCACTCATCTGAATAGCTTCGTTGATTTATGTGATATATGCAAAAGAAAAAAGATGTCAATAATGATGTCGTTAAATTGAAGCTATTTCCTCTTTCTCTTAGAGATCGTGCTAAAGCTTGGTTTTCGTCTTTGCCTAAGAATAGTATTGATTCATGGAACAAGTGCAAAGATGCTTTTATCTCTAAGTATTTTCCTCCCGCTAAGATCATCTCTCTTAGAAACGATATTATGAACTTTAAACAACTTGATCATGAACATGTTGCACAAGCTTGGGAGAGAATGAAATTAATGATACGTAATTGCCCTACTCATGGTTTGAATTTGTGGATGATTATACAAAAATTTTATGCCGGATTGGATTTTGCTTCTAGAAATCTTTTAGATTGGGCCGCGGGAGGCACTTTTATGTAAATCACTTTAGGAGATGCTACTAAACTCCTAGATAATATTATGGTTAATTATTCTCAATGGCATACTGAAAGGTCTTCTAATAAAAAAGTGCATGCGATAGAAGAAATTAATGTGTTGAGTGGAAAGATGGATGAACTTATGAAATTATTTGCTACTAAGAGTGGTTCTTCTGATCCTAATGATATGCCTTTGTCTACTTTGATTGAGAATAACAATGAATCTATGGATGTGAAATTTTTTGGTAGGAATACTTTTGGTAACAACGCTTATAGAGGGAATTTTAATCCTAGGCCATATCCTAGTAATCCTTCTAATAATTATGGGAATTGCTACAATAACTCTTATGGAAATTATAATAAGATGCCCTCTGATTTTGAATCTAATATTAAAGAATTTATTTCTTCGCAAAAGAATTTTAATGCTATGATTGAAGAAAAATTGCTTAAGATTGATGATTTGGCTAGGAACGTTGATAGAATTGCTCTTGATGTTGATTCTTTGAAACTTAGATCTATTCCACCTAAGCATGATATCAATGAGTCTCTAAAAGCCATGAGAATTTCAATTGATGAGTGTAAGGAAAGAACCGCTAGGATGCGTGCTTCCAAAGATGCCTTTATTAAAGCGTGTTCCTCCAATTCCTATGAAAATCAAGATGAAGATCTAAAAGTTATTGATGTGTCCCCTATTAAATCTTTATTTTGCAATATTAATCTTGATGAAACTGAATATGATCTTCCTTTACCTAGAAGGCATTCTAAAAATTCGGAGTATTTAGATCTTAATGATGAAATTGATGAAAGTGGGATCGAAAGAAATAAAAATCTAGATGTTGCTAAACCCACTATATTGGATTTCAACGAATTTAATTATGAAAGTTGCTCTTTAATTTATTGTATTTCCTTGTTGCAATCCGTGCTAAATTCTCCACATGCTTATAGTCAAAATAAAGCCTTCACCGAACATATTGTTGATGCCTTGATGCAATCTTATGAAGAAAAACATGAGTTGAAAGTTTCTATCCCTACAAAACTCTATGATGAGTGGGAACCAACTATTAAAATTAAAATTAAAGATCATGAGTTTTATGCTTTGTGTGATTTGGGTGCTAGTGTCTCTACTATTCCCAAGACTTTGTGTGATTTACTAGATTTCCGTAACTTTGATTATTGCTCTCTAAACTTGCATCTTGCGGATTCCACTATTAAGAAACCTATGGGAAGGATTAATGATGTTCTTATTGTTGCAAATAGGAATTATGTGCCCGTAGATTTCATTGTTCTTGATATAGATTGCAATCCTTCTTGCCCTATTATTCTTGGCAGACCTTTCCTTAGAACGGTTGGTGCGATTATTGATATGAAGGAAGGGAATATTAGATTTCAATTTCCATTAAAAAAGGGCATGGAACACTTTCCAAGAAAGAAAATAAAATTACCATATGAAACTATCATGAGGGCCACTTATGGATTGCCTACCAAAGATGGCAATACCTAGATCTATCCTCGCTTTTATGCCTACCTAGGGGCGTTAAACGATAGCACTTGTTGGGAGGCAACCCAATTTTATTTTTATTCCTTGCTTTTTTATCCTGATTAGTAATAAATAAATTATTTAGTATCTGTTTTGGTTGTGTTTTTTGTGTTTAATTAGTGTTTGTGCCAAGTAGAACCGTTGGGAAGACTTGGGGAAAGTCTTGTTGAACTTGCTGTAAAAAACAGAAACTTTAGCGCTCACGAGAACTGCTGTAATTTTTATTTTAAGAGTTCTATTTAGTTAATTCTTTTTTCATATGATCAAAATATAAATTCCTCGCGTCCATAAATTTATTTTAGATTTTTTGGGGTTCCAGATCTTGCGTTAGCTACAGATTACTACAGACTGTTCTGTTTTTGACAGATTCTGTTTTTCGTGTGTTGTTTGCTTATTTTGATGAATCTATGGCTAGTAAAATAGTTTATAATCCATAGAGAAGTTGGAATACAGTAGGTTTAACACCAATATAAATAAAGAATGAGTTAATTACAGTACCTTGAAGTGGTCTTTTGTTTTCTTTCGCTAAGGAGCTCACGAGTTTTCTATTTTGAGTTTTGTGTTGTGAAGTTTTCAAGTTTTGGGTGAATTTTTTTGATGGATCATGGAACAAGGAGTGGAAAGAGCCTAAGCTTGGGTATGCCCATGGCACCCCCAAGATAATCTAAGGACACCAAAAAGTCAAAGCTTGGGGATACCCCGGAAGGCATCCCCTCTTTCGTCCACTTCCATCGGTAATTTACCTGGAGCTATATTTTTATTCACCAACATGATATGTGTTTTGCTTGGAGCGTCTTGTATTATTTGTGTCCTTGTGTCTTAGTATGCCACAATCATCCTTGCTGTACACACCTTTTGAGAGAGCCATACATGAATTAAAATTTGATAGAATACTCTATGTGCTTCACTTATATCTTTTGAGCTAAGTAGTTTTGCTCTATGTGCTTCACTTATATCTTTTGAGCTAGATAATTTTGCTCTATGTGCTTCACTTATATCTTTTGAGCGTTATAATTTTGCTCTATGTGCCTCACTTAGATCTTTTAGAGCACGGTGGTGGATTTGTTTTAAAGAAACTATTGATCTCTCATACTTCACTTAAATTATTTTGAGAGTCTCTTAATAGCATGGTAATTTGCTTAATAATAATATGCTTGGTATTCAAGATTTGTGAAACTTTCTTTTGAGTGTGTTGAGTACTAAGAAAATATTGAAGCATGATAATTGTTTTGAGATATGGAGGTGATAATATTAAAGTCATGCTAGTTGAGTAGTTGTGAATTTAAAGAATACTTGTGTTAAGGTTTGTGATTCCCGTAGCATGCACGTATGGTGAACCTTATGTAACGAAGTCGGAGCATGATTTGTTTATTGATTGTCTTCCTTATGAGTGGCGGTCGGGGACGAGCGATGGTCTTTTCCTACCAATCTATCCCCCTAGGAGCATGCGCGTAATACTTTGCTTTGATAACTTCTAGATTTTTGCAATAAGTATATGAGTTCTTTATGACTAATGCTGAGTCCATGGATTATACGCACTCTCACCCTTCCACCTTTGCTAGCCTCTCTAATACTGCGCACTTTTCGCTGGTATCATACACCTACCATATACCTTCCTCAAAACAGCCACCATACCTACCTATTATGGTATTTCCATAGCCATTCCAAGATATATTGGCATGCAACTTTCCACCATCTAGTTCATCATGACACATTCATCATTGTCATATTGCTTAGCATGATCATGTAGTTGACATAAGTATTTGTGGCAAAGCCACCGTTCATAATTTCTTCATACTTGTCACTCTTGATTCATTGCATATCCCGGTACACCACCGAAGGCATCCATATAGAGTCATACTTTGTTTTAGAATCAAGTTGTAATCATTGAGTTGTAAATAAATAAAAGTGTGATGATCATCATTAAATAGAGCACTGTCCCAATAAAAAAAGAGAAAGGCCAAAGAAAAAAAAGAAGGCCCAAAAAAAGAAAATAAATAAAAAGGGGCAATGCTACTATCCTTTTTTCCACACTTGTGCTTCAAAGTAGCACCATGATATAGCGAGTCTCATATATTGTGCTTCAAAGTAGCACCATGTTCTTCATATAGAGAGTCTCATATGTTGTCACTTTCATATACTAGTGGGAATTTTACATTATAGAACTTGGCTTGTATATTCCGATAATGGGCTTCCTCAAATTGCCCTAGGTCTTCGTGAGCAAGAAAGTTGGATGCACACCCACTAGTTTCTTTTGTTGAGCTTTCATACATTTATAGCTCTAGTGCATCCGTTGCATGGCAATCCCTACTCACTCACATTGATATCTATTGATGGGCATCTCCATAGCCCGTTGAAACGCCTAGTTGATGTGAGACTATCTTCCCCTCCTTTTTGTCTTCTCCACAATCACCATTCTATTCCACCTATAGTGCTATATCCATGGCTCACGCTCATGTATTGCGTGAAGATTGAAAAAGTTTTGAAAAAGTTAGAGTATGAAACAATTGCATGGCTTGTCATCGGGGTTGTGCATGATTTAAATACTTTGTGTGGTGAAGATGGAGCATAGCCAGACTATATGATTTTGTAGGGATAACTTTCTTTGGCCATGTTATTTTGAGAAGACATAATTGCTTTGTTAGTATGCTTGAAGTATTATTATTTTTATGTCAATATAAACTTTTGTCTTGAATCTTTCTAATCTGAATATTCATACCACAATTAAGAAGATTTACATTGAAATTATGCCAAGTAGCACTCCGCATCAAAAATTCTCTTTTTATCATTTACCTACTCGAGGACGAGCAGGAATTAAGCTTGGGGATGCCTGATACGTCTCCAACGTATCTATAATTTTTGATTGCTCCATGCTATATTATCTACTGTTTTCGAATATATTGGGCTTTATTTTCCACTTTTATATTATTTTTTGGACTAACCTATTAACCGGAGGCCCAGCCCAGAATTGTTGTTTTTTGCCTATTTCAGTGTTTCGGATAAACGGAATATCAAACGGAGTCCAAACGGAATAAAATCTTCGGGAACGTGATTTTCTCACCGAACGTGATCCAGGAGAATTGGACCCTGCTCCAAGGAACAAAAGAGGCGGTCACGAGGGTGGGGGGCGCCCCCCCCCCCCCCCCCCAAGGCGCGCCCCTACCTCGTGGGCCCCTCGTTGCTCCTCCGGCGTACTTCTTCCTCCTATATATACACACGTACCCCCAAACGATCAGAATAGGAGCCAAAAACCTAATTCCACCGCCGCAACTTTCTGTATCCACGAGATCCCATCTTGGGGCCTGTTCCGGAGCTCCGCCGGAAGAGGGCCGTCATCACGGAGGGCTTCTACATCATCCTAGCCCCTCCTATGAAGTGTGAGTAGTTTACCTCAGACTTTCGGGTCCATAGTGTAGCTAGATGGCTTCTTCTCTCTCTCTTTGAATCTCAATACAAAGTTCTCCCCCTCTCTGTGGAGATCTATTCGATGTAATCTTCTTTTTGCGGTGTGTTTGTTTGAGACCGATGAATTGTGGGTTTATGATCAAGTCTATCTATGAATAATATTTGAATCTTCTCTGAATTCTTTTATGTATGATTGGTTATCTTTGCAAGTCTCTTCGAATTATCCGTTTGGTTTGGCCAACTAGATTGGTAGTTCTTGCCATGGGAGAAGTGCTTAGCTTTGGGTTCGATCTTGCGGTGTCCTTACCCAGTGACAGAAGGGGCAGCAAGGCACGTATTGTATCGTTGCCATCGAGGATAACAAGATGGGGTTTATTTCATATTGCATGAATTTATCTCTCTACATCATGTCATCTTGCTTAAGGCGTTATGTTTTTAACTTAATACTCTAGATGCATGCTGGATAGCGGTCGATGAGTGGAGTAATAGTAGTAGATGCAGAATCGTTTCGATCTACTTGTCACGGACGTGATGCCTATATACATGATCATGCCTAGATATTCTCATAACTATGCTCAATTTTGTCAATTGCTCAACAGTAATTTGTTCACCCACCATAGAATACTTATGCTCTTGAGAGTAGCCACTAGTGAAACCTATGGCCCCCGAGTCTATTCTCATCATATCAATCTCCATCACATTAATCTTGTTTTGCTTTTTACTTTGCTTTTACTTTTTACTTTGCATCTTTATACCAAAAATACCAAAAATATTATATCTATCAGATCTCACTCTCGTAAGTGACCGCGAAGGGCTTGACAACCCCTAATCGCGTTGGTTGCGAGTAGCCATCGCTTTGTGCAGGTACGAGGGACTTGAGCGTGGGCTCCTACTGGATTGATACCTTGGTTCTCAAAAACTGAGGGAAATACTTACGCTACTCTGCTGCATCATCCCTTCCTCTTTGGGGAAAACCAACGCAAGCTCAAGACGTAGCATAGATATCCACGAGACGCCACGGACTACCGGATTGGTGGATGAGGATGATCCAGTTGGCCTTCATGCCTGCCCAGTAGTGGTCGCGCATGAAGGACAAGTGGACGAGTAGTGGTAGCATGTCGAGGGGCACCATGGAAACCTTCGTAGGATCGTCAAGTCGGTGTCTGGGTCACCTGCGAGGATCGGGCATCAGCAAGCAGGGTGTTTTGAAAAGGGCCGGCAGGTTGCAGACGAGTAGACGGTACAAAGACACCGAGCATGCGGCCAGACGGATGGTGCTGAGCGGGTCCATATGATTACAGATCCGCTCCAAGAGAACACCGAGGAGGGAATTCCAATCGTGGCTCTACGTGTCAGTCAGTTCTACCATAGGGTTTTTAGGGCGCTGAGTGATTGGGGTTTTCGGTGCCTGTGAGCCAGCGGGGAAGTGGATTCGGGCGGGTGAGCAAAGAAGATGGCGTGTGTGGCCAAGCAGTGAGCGAGGGGATTGGTATGCGCGAGCTACCAAGGAAGATGGCGCGGGCGGGCGAGCAATGAGCGGGAGAGGGGGGGAAATGGTGTGCGGCCGATGATGGGGAAGAGAGGAGGAAGAAGAGGGAAAGAAGGGGAAGAAAGTGCATTAAATCTCAATTCTACTAGTACTACTACCAAGATATACCATCCTTCGGATTGTAAATAGTTAAGTTGATGACATGTGGGTCTACCTCAAGAGGGCCCATATGTCAATTAATGGAGGAGAGAGGTGCGAAGGCGTATTTGCGGAAGGATGCTCCACTAGCAAACATGATGGCAGTACTGCGTAAGGCAGATTTAGTAACACCAACATGTTGGTTCAACTTATTAATTAAGTGTCCCATCTGTTGCAGCGTGTATTGTCACTTCACTGTGAAGACTAGTTGAATAGTTCTCTCTGACCGAGATGAGGAATAATGGGTCGCTAAGACTTCCTATCTACAATATCACTATGCCTCTACGCTCATCCTGTCCAACAAGATGAAACATTGGCCAAGGCACCCGACGCCAATAATGTAGGAGTACTAGTAGTATTTTGTGTCAAACTTTGACCATCTATTTAACTAAAAAAATGTTAATGCATTTCACCAAAAATCATATCACTGGATTCGTATTTGAACATAGTTTTTAATGGTATAGTTTTTTATGACATGCATTGACACTTTGTTAGTTAAATTTACGGTCAAAATTTTACACTAAGTACGAAGGGGACCATTAAACCAGGATGGAGGTTTATATACGGGTCAATAAAAAAATCATTAGCCAAGGTAGTAGTAAATGATGAGTGCCCGAAGAATTTTTTCCGAAAGTACTCAATAATGGGCTCGTTTTCCTCAAGAAAATTGTGTTTACGAACGTATTACTTGGAATGCATGCATGAGGAACAAATGACCAGAACTTTTACACGCATTGGTGAGTTATCTCTTAATTCTTGCATGCAACATTTTAATGAAGCTTGAAATATGAACATGTCAATGGGAGGAGTAAAAGCCTCATTCATGCATGCATGCATGCATGCAACATGCAACACTCAAACATACACATGCACGTACACATCCATGCGGCACACATCACACGACGCAACGCGCACGCTCACGCTCAAGTGCTCAACCTACTCCCTACGTCCGTGAAAGACTATACATATAGTGATTTACACATTGACCAAGAGGAACTGGAACTTCATGGCATAATTAATGCCCAAAAGTAGCAGACTTATGTGTGCATGCGACCATTGAGAGAAGAAGATTAAATGAAGGTTGTTGCATGTTGAAATTAAGGATAGACATGTATCCTATAGCTAGAGCACAAGTTGGTGCATTAGTCAATCAATATCGATTATATTAAAGGCTAAATGCATTGGAAGTGTAGATGTACACTCTTTGTTTTTGAGCCGATGTACACTGTTTGTTGGAAGACCGAGGGTGTACACGTGCATGCACTCGCATACACAGCCAGGGTGGTTCACGCGCAAGGGTTGGACTCCTGTTGTGCCTGCCTAAAGTTTTGTTTAACTAATTTCTTTGCTCTGCCAACTGACAGGTGGGATCCAGAAACCAGGTGTCAATTTAACCAGTCAAAAAAGTGCCACGTCGACTATGTGGCTGGTCAGTAGGGTGCAATACGGTGCTCTACGATGAGCTAGTGATCGCATAATCACCACAAAGCTATATAGTGACCGTAAAGAGCGTATTGTTACATACATTGACCACCAGTGTATTTTTCTCATTTCAAATTAAGCCATATTAACCAGAAAGGACGTACTATGGACTAGTACTTCTTTGATGTGTCCCATCAACTCGTTGAACGAGGAGAAACTTTCTTACTACGCCCTCTCCCTCTCCCACGCGCGCGGTGGTTCCCAGGACAAGAAGAGGGTTTTTACTACAATGCCCTCTCCCTCTCCCTCTCCCTCTCCCTCGCGGTGGACGTGCAGCAGTTCAATTGGTGTCAGATTGCCAGAAGCATATTGTACTGTAGTGTCATCATTGTTGGACCTTCCGAAGAGGCCAAGAGCCAAGTGGAAGGTTCACACGAGTACGAACTATTGAACCTCCCGAAGAGGCAAAGAGCCAGGCACAAAGTTTTATAGGAGTTGTCGTCCTAGTAGGAGTACTACAACTATAGCGAACGATGCTACTATATGATGCTACCAAGTCACCTATATCCAAAGCCGTGCCACCTTTTTTTTCTCAAAGAGTGTGTTGGAGCCCGTGCAAGAACCACACAAGTTGCACGTACACATAACACATTTATATAGTACTAATAAATTCTAAAGGACAAATGCAAGTATGCCACACAAGTTCATCTCCAGCTCATGTGATAAATTTGTGCACGACTAGTCTACATATATTCACAGCGATACCGTTCACAATTTACCATACTCCACTTACATGTTATAGATGGGCTCCATGTCCTACTCCAGGTTCCAGTCCCAGGTGTTCTTCATGGATGGCATGATCCATAGCGGTGGGCAATGGGAATCATTGTCGCAGCTGTCTAGTCCAGTTCCACACGATGGAGACTCATCCAAGCTGAAGCGACATAAATAAGGGATAGTGTGTCCTAGCATGTCGTTCATCCGGCGGTGCGGACTAAAGACACCACCATGCTCCATGAATGGCAGGCCTTCGGTGTCATGCACGGAAGGTGGCATCCGCTTCAGAATGGGGTAGTTGTCCTCAATGAAAAGTGAGTGCTCTCCAAGAGTGTTCCTCGATACCCACGTAGCACCACGGGGGTCAAACTCGACGTCGTTAATCTCGTACATGCGGCATCTCAAATCTGGACACATGGTGACGTACATAGTCAAGGTCCATGCATAATAATGTTGTGCTCAAATATGGTGGTCAGTAATACTGTGCAGCAAATATTACTACTTTGGTATAGAGGAAGTAAAATAACCGGCTTATTATATATACCCACTCTTGGCTACATGGATGAGATAGTAAGACATGGAAAACAAAAATGGTGGGAGCTAGTGGGTTCAAGTCTTCAAGGGCCTAGCTAGCTATACGCGTCCTCCAAGGTAAAAAAGTATTCCTACTAGTACTAGTAAGTAGTACAACAATGAAAGAGAAGGCGAGAGGGTTAAAAAATATAATACTAAATTGTACTGCTAGTACAGTAAACATGTCCCAGTCAAGAAAAGAAAATAACTAACAAGTACTACTCTACTACTCTAACACATAGCAATGATAAAATGGAATACCTGGGTAGATGGTGACTGTCCGATCATGGTAGATTGTGTGACCATGTTGCAGATCAGTGGTACCATGGGTAACGACTGCTAAGATAGTGATCCCAATATGCCAAAGTCAGCTACAAGGTTCGAGGTTAGACCGAGTCGCGGATGCAAATGCACATCCAGGATCGGCGATCTTATTTTGATCGGGGGATGACTGGTCCCTGTAAAATAATGGAGTACCGTTAGGGATGCAAATGATGATTTGTGCATTCCGGTTGTAATCTCCCATACCATAGGATGGCAACCAGACGAAACAAGTCCCCTGGCTTGTCACCGCGAAGATGCGGCCTACATGGTGCATGGCATCTTCGAACATGTAGGGGTACAAATCTGCCGCGGCCAACATGCGCCAGCCTCTACCGTTACTGCCTCTTGTATTGATGGTAATCCTTATGTCGAACACCATGATGAGATGGTAATCATCGTAGCCGCGTCACTTTGTCAGCGGGTCTGCAATTTCTATCTTCTTCAACCTCATGTAGACATCATCATATGTATTCAAGCCCAGCCAGTCCGGAAGGCCGATCCCAATGGTGGAGAAGGGGTCTACGGGAATGGCCGCACTGCTGTGGATGTTGCGCAAAATGATGGTGGTAACTGACCGGAGGTATGCAAGCCAATCTTCATTGGCACCAACCCAGGCCTATATATAAGACGGTGGGCAGCGGAGAAATTACGGGATGGAAATGGAATAACTAAGTACTACATGATCAAACTCCATGACTGACCTGCTCATCGGACAAAATCCGACTACCTCTCAACGTCGGCAACTCTAGCAGAGTCAATGTGCAACCATGGCCAGGGAGCGGTGGACTGTTCGAAGGATTGTCCCATAGAAGAACCTTCTCCTTGAGGACGCATGGAAGACTAACAAGCATGGCCTTTTCCCAAGCATGTTTAAGCACCGTCTCAAAAAAGTTGGTGCATGAAGCACCGAGTCTTGCGGCGGTGAGGACGTCGGAGCAGCGTGCGATATCTCCTAGAGGATCATCGTCCAAGGTCTCCCAGCCTCGACGAGGAGGAGAACCGCCTGGCGAATCCATGGGAGCAGCGACGAACTGCCTTCTCTTCGGGGGGAGGGGAACTGGCGAGGAAGAGATAAGAGCGTAGCAACTGATACGTCTCCGTCGTATCTACTTTTCCAAACACTTTTGCCCTTGTTTTGGACTCTAACTTGCATGATTTGAATGGAACTAACCCGGACTGACGTTGTTTTCAGCAGAATTCCATGGTGTTATTTTTGTGCAGAAATAAAAGTTCTCGGAATGACCAGAAAATCAATGGAGATTATTTTTGGAATATATAAAAAATACTGGAAGAAGAATGCACGTCAGGGGGCCCACACCCTGTCCACGAGGGTGGGGCGCGCCCCCTGACGCTCCACCGACCTCAACTCCAACTCCATATATTCGGGGAGAAAAATTAGAGAGAAGGATTCATCGTGTTTTATGATACGGAGCCGCCGCCAAGCCCTAAACTCTATCAGGAGGGCTGATCTGGAGTTCGTTCGGGGCTTCGGAGAGGGGAATCTGTCGCCATCGTCATCATCAACCTTCCTCCATCACCAATTTCATGATGCTCACCGCCGTGCATGAGTAATTCCATCATAGGCTTGCTGGACGGTGATGGGTTGAATGAGATTTATCATGTAATAGAGTTAGTTTTGTTAGGGTTTGATCCCTAGTATCCATTATGTTCTGAAATTGATGTTGATATGACTTTGCTATGCTTAATGCTTGTCACTAGGGCCCGAGTGCCATGATTTCAGATCTGAACCTATTATGTTTTCATCAATATCTGAGAGTTCTTGATCCTATCTTGCAAGTCTATAGTCACCTACTATGTGTTATGATCCGGCAACCCCGAAGTGACAATAATCAGGACCACTCCCGGTGATGACCGTAGTTTGAGGAGTTCATGTATTCACTATGTGTTAATGCTTTGGTCCGGTACTCTATTAAAAGGAGGGCTTAATATCCCTTATTTTCCAATAGGACCCCGCTGCCATGGGAGGGGAGGACAAAAGATGTCATGCAAGCTCCTTTCCATAAGCATGTATGACTATATTCGGAATACATGCCTACATTACATTGATGAACTGGAGCTAGTTCTGTGTCACCCTATGTTATAACTGTTGCATGATTGATCGCATCCGACATAATTACCCATCACTGATCCATTGCCTACGAGCTTTTCATATATTTTTCTTCACTTATTTACTTTTCTGCTACTACTGTTACAATCACTATAAAACCCAAAAATATTACTTTGCTACCGTTACCACTACTATCATATTACTTTGCTACTAAACACTTTGCTGTAGATATTAAGTTTCCATGTGTGGTTGAATTGACAACTCAGCTGCTAATACTTGAGAATATTCTTTGGCTCCCCTTGAGTTGAATCAATAAATTTGGGTTGAATACTCTACCCTCAAAAATTGTTGTGATCCCCTATACTTGTGGGTTATCAAGACCATTTTCTGGCGCCATTGCCGGGGAGAATAGCTCTATTCTTTGAGTCACTTGGGATTTATATCTGCTTGTCATTATGAAGAACTTGAAAGATCAAAGAACCAAGATTTTTACCTCAACTACGAGGGGAGGTAAGGAACTGCCATCTAGCTCTGCACTTGATTCAGCTTCTGTTTTGAGTAAACTTGTGACACCTACTGCTGTTATTGATTCCGATAGGTCGCATGTTATTGATGATGCCACTTCTTCTTTGCATGATACTTATGATGAAACTACTTCTATGTTTGATACTACTGTGTCACTAGGTGAATTTCTTCATGAACAACTTGCTAGGGCTAGAGAGAATGAAATTATTGAAACTGGTAATATTGATGAAAGTGATGATGAAGATTCTCCCCCTAGATATGAATTGCCTGTTGTGCCTGAGGGTTATGTTATGGATGAAGAAACTGCTAGAGACTTTCTTTCCTGCAATGATAGATATGATCTTAAGAAATTATTAGCTAAGATTAAAGAAAAATCTTTGAATGCTAGAATGAAATATGACCTAGCTTTTGCTACTTCACATATCTTTATTACTGATAAGGATTATGATTTCTCTGTCGATCCTGAGATAATTACTTTGGTTGAATCTGATCCTTTCTATGGCTATGAATCTGAAACTGTTGTGGCACATCTTACTAAATTAAATGATATAGCTACCCTGTTCACTAATGATGAGAAAACTCGCTACTATTATATACTTAAATTATTTCCGTTCTCATTAAAGGGTGATGCTAAGATATGGTTTAATTCTCTTGATCCTGGTTGTGTGCGTAGTCCCCAGGATATGATTTACTACTTCTCTGCTAAATATTTCCCCGCTCATAAGAAGCAAGCTGCTTTAAGGGAAATATATAATTTTGTGCAAATTGAAGAAGAGAGTCTCCCATAAGCTTAGGGGAGGCTTCTCCAATTACATAATGCTTTGCCTGATCATCCTCTCAAGAAAAATGAAATACTTGATATCTTTTATAATGGACTAACCGATGCTTCCAGAGACCACCTTGATAGTTGTGTTGGTCGTGTTTTCAGGGAAAGAACAATTAATCAAGCTGGAATTCTATTGAATAATATGTTGACCAATGAAAATAATTGGCCACTTCCTGAACCAACTCCTAAGCCAACTCCGGAGAAAAAGGGTACTGTATTTCTCAGTCCTGAAGATATGCAAGAGGCAAAGAAATCTATGAAAGAAAAAGGTATAAAAGCTGAAGATGTTAAGAATTTACCTCCTGTTAAAGAAATACATGGTATTAATTCATCACCTATTGAAGAAACACACGGTCTCGATAACCCGACACAGGTAGTAAAGATAAATTCTCTCTATAGATTTGATGAAGGTGATATTCCTCATAATAAGTCTGCTAGCCAATGCTTAGATGAATTTGATAACTTTATGGTTAAGCAAGGAGATTTTAATGCTTATTTTGGTAGACAACTGAAACGCAATGCTTATATGATTGAACACTTGAGTGATTATATGTCTATAGTTAAAGGTGAACTTAAACTCATTAGTAAACATGCTTCTATGGTTACCACTCAAGTAGAACAAGTATTTAAAGCTCAGAATGATTTGCTCAATGAATTGAATAGTAAGAATAATGATAATGTTGTTAGAGTTATGACTAGAGGTGGTAAAATGACTCACGAGCCTTTGTATCCTAAGGGCCACCCTAAGAGAATTGAGCAAGATTCTCAGAGAATTACTATAGATGCACCTAATCCTTCTAAGAGGAAGAAAAAGAAAAATGATAGGACTTTGCATGCTCCTAGTGAACATGTCATTGACACACCTGAGAATCCCAATGATATTTCTATCTCTGATGCTGAAACACAATCTGGTAATGAACATGAACCTAGTGATAATGTTACTGATGATGTTCATGTTGATGCTCAACCTAGCAATAATAATGATGTTGAAACTGAACCTGCTGTTGATCTTGATAACCCACAATCAAAGAATCAACGTTATGGTAAGAGAGACTTTGTTGCTAGGAAGAACGGTAAAGAAAGAGAACAATGGGTTCATAAACCCATGCCTTTTCCTCCTAAACCATCCAATAAAAAGGATGACGAGGATTTTGAGCGCTTTGTTGAAATGATTAGACCTATCTTTTTGCGTATGTGTTTGACCGATATGCTTAAAATGAATCCTTATGCTAAATATATGAAAGATATTATTACAAATAAGAGAAAGATACCGGAAGCTGAAATTTCCACCATACTTGCTAATTATACTCTTAAGGGTGGAATACCAAAGAAACTTGGAGATCCAGGAGTACCAACTATACCATGCTCTATTAAAAGAAGCTATGTTAAAACTGCTTTATGTGATCTTGGAGCCGGTGTTAGTGTTATGGCTCTCTCTTTATATCGTAGACTTGATTTGAATAAGTTGACGCCTACTGAAATATCTTTGCAAATGGCTGATAAATCAACTTCTATACATGTCGGTATTTGGAAGGATGTGCCTGTTGTGGTTGCAAACGTTACTATTTTAACGGACTATGTTATTCTTGATATTCCTGAGGACGATAGTATGTCTATTATTCTTGGAAGACCCTTTTTGAATACTGCAGGGGCTGTTATTGATTGCAACAAAGGCAATGTCACTTTTCATGTTAATGGTAATGAGCATACGGTACACTTTCCGAGGAAACAACCTCAAGTCCACAGTATCAACTCTATTGGAAAATTTCAACAATTACTATTGGAGGTTTTGATTTTCCTCTTCTTACTGTCAAGAAGAAATATGATATTCTTATTGTTGGGGATGTGCATATCCCCATTGAGGTAACATAGTGTTATTCTAAATTTCTCCGGTTCCATGTTATTCGGAATGAGTTAGTTAACAAGACTTGATCAACCTTGTTAGTGGATTCCTTTTGATGAGCATGAGATGGATGAAGTTAGAAAACACAACTCTCTGTACCCTCTTTTTACTTTCTGTTATTTGTATTAAATAAAGCAAAAATAGTAATTTCTGCAGTTTTCTGAATTATCCATGCAATAAAAAATACCCCGAAAATAAAAGTTCTCCAAATGCCCTGAAATTTGAATATGATTTTTTCTGAAATATTTGAGAATATCTGGCACTGAGAACACATCAGGGGGAGCCAGCACCTAGCCACGAGGGTCCAGGGCGCGCCCTACCCCCCTGGGCGCGCCCCCTACCTCGTGGGCCCCTAGTGGGCCCCCTCCACTTATTCCAGCCACCACACACTCCTTCCTCCCAAAAAAATCACCAACCAGCTCAAGAACGAGCTCTAGCTCATCTTGCTGCCATTTTCGATCTCCTAGCTCAAAGCTCCATTCACAAAACTACTTTGGGGGATTGTTCTTTGGTATGTGAATCCTCCGATGGTCCAATTAGTTTTTGTTCTAATGCTTTATTCATTGCAAATTTTGGCTGCTTAGGTGACCCTGTTCTTGAGCTTGCATGTCAAATTTATATGGTCAAAAGTAGTTTTAATGCATATTGCCTCTAGGCACTTTTAGGAGTAGTTGCTATCAATATTGTTGAGTTTGGTTCACTTCTATTTTGATTTACTAAAAATTTCAGAAAATGATGAAGAGATTATTGAGGGGCTCTTCGAGCCGGAGTTCGAAGGATAAGCAAAGTGAAGAAGAAGAAGAAGAGAGACCCAAATATAATCTTCCTCGCACCGCGGAGGTTCGGCCTTGTGAATGGCCTTGTGATGATTTCTTGAGAGCAGCCGGGATTTATGATGATTTCTATGAGTTGGCTGAGAATGCAGGCCTCACCGACTTCCTCCGCGACCAACGCGAACAGCAAGTACCTTGTTCCGCCGGAGGCCATTCACGCCTACCGAAACCCCACACCAGCTACAGAGCCAGAGCCGGAACCACAATTTGATCTGCACCGGCAGTCTATTTATCAGTGGAATCCGGAAGAGATCGTCAACCAGTGGCACCAGGAGGATCCTTCTTAGTACGACCCCAACTATAACTTTGGGTATCCGCCAGGCCAGCCATGGCCATAGACGAACTTAGGCCAAAAGCCTAAGCTTGGGGGAGTACGTATCTCTCACCGACATTACATTCCTATTCACACACTCATGCTAGTTGTCAATGCTCATACTTTTTCATTGTAATATCCATACTAGTTTATTTCCCTTTTTATGCTTTATTCTTGTGTGTTTGATAAACCTTAAGGAAAAAACCAAAAAATTAGCTGTAGCTTTTAGTTAGTTTACTTTCCATGCATGTAGTAGTAGTAATTAAAAAGAAAACCCAAAAAGATTTCTCGTTCTTCTTTTGCTTGTTGGTAGATTTCCCGTGTAAATAATTTTGTTTCTTTTCTTTGGGGGTCGAGAGGAGAAGACCATAATGAAAATGTTGAGTGGCTCTCATATGCATTATTGTTGATCTAACAAAGAGCCCATATTACCTTGTCTTCTCTCTTGAATTGAATGCTTGCAGATTCTAGCTTAGTCCAATGCACATGCACTATTATTATCCACATCGTTCGGTCGTGCAAGTGAAAGGCAATAATGATGATTATATGATGAACTTATTGAGATAAGAAAAGATGGTATGAACTCGACCTCTCTTGTTTTTGTAAATATGATTAGTTCATCGTTCCTGATTCAGCCTATTATGAAAGAAACATGTTTGCAATGACAATTAGAGATTGTGGTTGCTTATGCCATGCTTAATTACCTAGGAGTTTATAATGGTTTACCTTGCGTGCCAACATGCTAATAAAATGGTTGTGATGTGGTATGATAGGGTGGTATCCTATTTTGAACGATTCGACTGGCTTGACTTGGCACATGTTCACGCATGTAGTTGAAACAAAATCAACATATCCTCTACGATATTTATGTTCATGGTGCATTATATCCTACTCATGCTTGCATTCGGTGTTGATTAATTTTAATGCATGTTCATGACTGTTGTCGCTCTCTAGCTGGTCGCTTCCCAGTCTTTTTCAAGCCTTCACTTGTACTAAGCGGGAATACTGCTTATGCATCCAATTTCATAAACCCCAAAGTTATTCCATATGAGTCCACCATACCTGCCTATACACGGTATCTACCTGCCGTTCCAAGTAAATTTGTATGTGCCAAACTCTAAACCTTCAAATAAACATTATGTTTTGTATGCTCGAATAGCTCATGTATCAACTAGGGTTTTCTGTATCCTCCATGCTAGGTGGGTTATTCTCAAGAGGAGTGGACTCCGCTCCTCACTCACGAGAAAATGGCTGGTCACCGGGATGCCCAGTCCCATGCTTTATGCAAATCAAATCAAAATAACTGCAAACAAAACTCCCCCGGGACTCTTGTTAGTTGGAGGCACTCGTTGTTTCAAGCAAGCCATGGATTGATGCTTGTTGGTGGAGGGGGAGTATAAACTTTACCATTCTGTTTGGGAACCGCCTATAATGTGTGTAGCATGGAAGATATCAAGATCTCTCGGTTGTTATGTTGACAATGAAATTATACCGCTCAAAATATTATTCATATCTATTTGTAAACCGAGCTCTAGCACCTCTACAAATCCCTGCTTCCCTCTGCGAAGGGCCTATCCATTTACTTTTATGTCGAGTCATCATCCTCTTATTAAAAAGCACCAGTTGGAGAGCACCGCTGTCATTTGCATCCATTACTGTTAGTTTACATTGAGTATGACTTGAATGGATCTCTTTTACCATGAATTACAATGTCTAGTCAGTCCTTGATCTTTAAAGGTGCTCTGCATTTATGTTTTGCGGTCTCAGAAAGGGCTAGCGAGATACCATCTTGTTATATCATATTATGATTGTTTTGAGAAAGTGTTGTCATCTGAGATTTATTATTATTGCTCGCTAGTTGATTATGCCATTGATATGAGTAAACATGAGACCTAAATGTTATTGCGAATGTGGTTAGTTCATAATCTTTGCTGAAAACTTGAACGCTGGCTTTACATATTTACAACAACAAGAGCAAACAGAGTTTGTAAAAGTTTTTCTCTATCACTTTCAGTTTATCAACTGAATTGCTTGAGGATAAGCAAAGGTTTAAGCTTGGGGGAGTTGATACGTCTCCGTCGTATCTACTTTTCCAAACACTTTTGCCCTTGTTTTGGACTCTAACTTGCATGATTTGAATGGAACTAACCCGGATTGATGTTGTTTTCAGCAGAATTGCCATGGTGTTATTTTTGAGCAGAAATAAAAGTTCTCGGAATGACCTGAAAATCAACGGAGATTATTTTTGGAATATGTAAAAAATACTGGAAGAAGAATCCATGTCAGGGGGCCCACACCCTGTCCACAAGGGTGGGGGCGCGCCTACCCCCCTGGGCGCGCCCCCTGCCTCGTGGGCCCCCTGGCGCTCCACCAACCTCAACTCCAACTCCATATATTCATGTTCGGGGAGAAAAAATCAGAGAGAAGGATTCATCGCGTTTTATGATACGGAGCCACCACCAAGCCCTAAACTCTCTCGGGAGGGCTGATCTGGAGTCCGTTCGGGGCTCGGAGAGGGGAATCCGTCGCCATCGTCAACATCAAACTTCCTCCATCACCAATTTCATGATGATCACCGTCATGCGTGAGTAATTCTATCGTAGGCTTGCTGGACGGTGATGGGTTGGATGAGATTTATCATGTAATCGACTTAGTTTTGTTAGGGTTTGATCCCTAGTATCCACTATGTTCTGAGATTGATGTTGCTATGACTTTTCCATGCTTAATGCTTGTCACTAGGGCCCGAGTGCCATGATTTCAGATCTGAACTTATTATATTTTCATCAATATATGAGAGTTCTTGATCCTATCTTGCAAGTCTATAGTCACCTACTATGTGTTATGATCCGGCAACCCCGAAGTGACAATAATCGGGACCACTCCCGGTGACGACAGTAGTTTCAGGAGTTTATGTATTCACTATGTGTTAATGCTTTGGTCCGGTACTCTATTAAAAGGAGGCCTTAATATCCCTTAGTTTCCAATAGGACCCCGCTGCCATGGGAGGGTAGGACAAAAGATGTCATGCAAGTTCTTTTCCATAAGCACGTATGACTATATTCGGAATACATGCCTACATTACATTGATGAACTGGAGCTAGTTCTATGTCACCCTATGTTATAACTGTTGCATGATTGATCGCATCCGACATAATTATCCATCACTGATCCATTGCCTACGAGCTTTTCATATATTGTTCTTCACTTATTTACTTTTCCATTGCTACTGTTACAATCACTATAAAATCCAAAAATATTACTTTGCTACCGTTACCACGACTATCATATTACTTTGCTACTAAACACTTTGCTGCAGATATTAAGTTTTCAGGTGTGATTGAATTGACAACTCAGCTGCTAATACTTGAGAATATTCTTTGGCTCCCCTTGTGTCGAATCAATAAATTTGGGTTGAATACTCTACCCTCGAAAACTGTTGCGATCCCCTATACTTGTGGGTTATGTAACATCCCAAAATTCTAAATTTTGGAATGTTATAATAAATAGATAGATTTGATTGATTGTTTGATGGATTGTCTGAAAGTGAGTGAATTCAAAACTTTTGAAAGTTAAATGAGAGGGAATAAAAGGACTTTCCCAAACTTTCATATTTGTTTTCTGATCTTCGTGAATTCAAATTCTTTTCAAATACAAAACCCTAGAGGGAAGATGACATGACTTCTTCCATTTAAAATGAAAAGGGTGTTTGAAAAATATTTGAATTCCATTGGGAAATATTTTCCACTTCAGAAACTTTATGCAACTCAATGATTTTCACGAGAGAAGATAAAATGACTTCTTCAAATTATGAAATATGAGTTGGGAGTTTCAAAGGATCAATTTCAAGTCCTTTTGGAATAAATTTTCAATTTGGATTTATTTGAGTTTTATTCAAATTATTTTTCTCCAAAATTAAAATATATGGAAATTAGGGTAACATGATTCCCTACAACAGAAAATTGGAGAAAAATTAATTTGAAATCATTTTGGTATTTTTAAAATGATTTTTGTTGGATTTTAATAGACCAGTAGCACTCTTTGAATTATTAG
The DNA here is from genome assembly GCF_003073215.2 of Triticum urartu. NCBI lineage: Eukaryota > Viridiplantae > Streptophyta > Magnoliopsida > Poales > Poaceae > Triticum > Triticum urartu. Next base: position 325,823,251 of record NC_053022.1, read on the forward strand.
AATTTGTGTGTATTTTATTTAATGCTAGGAAAATGTTCATCTTGTAGAAAATCTTTTTCTGAAAATTTTGATATAGTATATGCCTATATAATGTTTTTATTTGTTTTGTTTGTCTGGAAAAAAAATTCTTAAAAAAAAAATTCTCCGACTGGGCCGGCCCAGCTCCCTGCCAGGCCAAGCCCAGCCCAGCCGCACCGCCTCCCTCCACACAAGCGGGAGACCGCCGCCGTCACGACTGCCGCCACCGACCTCGGCGTCCGTGCCAAGGTCGGGCACCGCTGCCCCCTCGCCCAAGGCGCTCCGCCCCGCCCCAATAAATAGGCCACCGCCGCCTCTCTCCACGCCGCCCCGCGCCGCATCTCGAGCCGCCGCCATCGCATCACGCCGCCCGCGCCGCCGGAGCTCGCCGCTGCTGCTGCCTCGCCGCGCGCCGTCTCGCCTCGCCGCCCCGCCTCTGCTGCTCGCCGCTGCTGCTGCCTCGCCGCGCGCCGTCTCGCCTCGCCGCCCCGCCTCTGCTGCTCGCCGCCACCGCATCACGCCGCCCGCGCCGCCGGAGCCGCTTCGCCGTCGATCCGCTACCGCCAGAGTAACCGCCGCCGCCGCCGGTTTTTCTTTGGTGAACCGGTAAAACCCGAGAACAAAACCGCCCGGTTTTTATTTATTTTAAAGTTCGGTTTCTGTTTCGTTAGAACGGTTTATTTTTTTATTTTTTGGGGGGGTTTTATTATTTAGCGGACGATCTCTGTTTAGATCTCCTTAGCGAGCGGTTTTCGTCGCGTATGCTTCTGTAGCGAATGTTCGTTCGATAGGATTTTTCTTTTTATTTTAATTTCGGCCAGGGACCCATCCATGAATATTTTCTTTGCAGATTAGCCCCTGGTTTTTCAAACGATCATAACTTTTTACTCGTTAGTCCAAATCCAACGAAACCAACGCTCACGTCTTCGTTATGATCTCCTCTATCCAGTAATCCAACTCAAACATGTTTTTGAAAATTTTAAAATTTGAATTAGATCAGATTTAAATTCAAACTTCGTTTGAGCATATCTTGAGTTTCGTAGCTCCGTTTGAGTTGATTCTTTTTGCAAATCGAAGCTCTTGACCTAAACATTCTAATAAGGCCAAATTCACATAATTTTGGTGCTGTTAGAAATTGTTTTATGTTGCAAGAGTTATTTGCTTGGTTTTGATGTTTTCCGAATCGACTTCTTCGTTCTTTCTGATCTTTTGAGTGATTGCTTATGTGTGGTTACTAATGCTTGCTTACGATAGATTGACTGGAGTGTGACGAGTAGAGCTATCAAGATTTTTGAGTGCGAATCATCTTCATCAACATTGCAGGCAAGTTCACACTTTGATCATACCTTTTCTACAACCCAGTTTTATTGCATTAGATCAATCCTCACACATTGCATGATTAGGATCTAATTAAACTGTGGGATGGGAAGTAGATGAGGTAGTACCTATTACCTGTTTATTTTCAAACCTTTGGGAGTTACTTCTATGTTTGCTCATTATGCCATGCTATGCTAGTAGACGTGGATTAGGTGAGTGATATCCATGATAGATGTGAGTTTGTTAATTTTAATGGTTTACCTAAGGTGGCAACTTAAACACACATCTGGGTGGATTGAGGCACCTGATGTCTATCGGGACTTGCCTGTTTTTATTTCGGACCGCCACCCAGGCTCAAAGGGATCATAAGATTATTCATACTAGAAACTTCCGTGTGCAGCCACAAGCCATTATGGGCTCTGGCATAGTTGATTAAGTCGTGCGAACTCTTACGGGTAGACTAGCAGATGTAGGGGAAAGTAGGTGTACCGGTCTACCCACACGTAAGGTGCAAGCGCTTCTGAAAGACTATGTCTCGATCATCCGTCTTCTCAAACACCCTATAGTGCGAGAAACCAAACGGAGGCGATCGAGTCTTGTGGGGAAAAGTGCGCAAACCTCTGCAGAGTGTATAAACTAATCATGATTAGCCGTGTCCCCGGTTATGGACATCTTGAGTATCTAGTTCTTGGATTATCCTGTTGATCTCATCACGTTACTTGAAATGAATATTGTTGGGTTTTAATGATGTTACTTAATTGGGATTGAGAATGCTATCAACCATTCTCAATGTTCAACAACCACCATGATAGTTAATTAAAATGTATTCCTTTGCAGTAGGGAAAAATTGGCTTTACGCAAAAACCTTATAACCATAGAGCTTTTCCACCAGCCAAATATGCATGTAGTGATAGTCTTTATTCATCATTCTCTATGGTGTGAATTTGCCAGTACATTCAATGTACTGACCCTCTGTGGCTGCAACGTCTCATGTTGCAGGATTATCTTACGACGAGTAAGTGATACGTTAGGGTTACGATTTCTACACTCAACTTTGCCATTGGTGTTGATGGGAAACCACAACCTTGTTGCTTCCGCTATTTTGGATTTGAGATAATAGTATTTACGTTACTTTATACATGTGATTTACCTCTGTTATAAATCCTTCGAGTACTGTGTGTGTCAGCATACCGATCCAGGGATGACACTTAAGCACAGAGACTTGATCCATTCGGGTCGGGTCGCTACAGGTTATCAGTAACCGTAGGGCCTCGTCCTTTCGCTAAGGAAATTATGCGGGCACGCATAGTGGTAGTGCCTCATGCCCCGGGATGGTGAGGCTATTATTTACTGCGTACTTGTACTATAGCAGTACTAGTACTACTTTCTCAACTAGTAGTGCGATGTACTATACTTCTATAGTGCACCAGTTTTGAACTCTTGAATCTCAGGGTCAGGGAGCTACAGTTGGAAGTGGAGGGTACTACTGTTCTCTAGAACCATCGATGTACTATCAATGCAGGGAAAGTACACATGTGTAGTGGGTACTCTCCGTGCTCTATTCAAACACGTAGCTGGCCTACTCAGTCGCTCCTCTCACGCACACACTAGCAGCATTTTTATCAACGACGATTACTACGGGGGCAGAACATTTGAGTTATTTGATACAGCGAGACTAGGCTTTTCGCTTCCATTTGTAGAGGTGTAATGGATCTCGTCGTACTTTGTTAGTAGTTCCTCCTTTATGAATGAGATGAGGCAAAGCTTTGCCTCCATTTCAAAACGAAAAAAAAATCACGTCAAGAGGAATTTCTTTTATAGAGACGATAATGGAGTGAAGTCCATGCGTGCAACGCCACAAGCTACAGAGTAGTAAAGTACTAGCACTTTACGTACAGAGCCATATTGCACAGTTCCCAATGCCATGCCAGGCTTTTCCGGCTCCTCGGGCTTAATTGGGAGGCGCTAGTTTAAATATGGTAGCTAATGAGGAAGCTGCAAGTGAGGTACGACTAGGGCGAGAACGCAGGCGAGGAACTTTGCATGGTGTTAATTGATATATATAGGAGTGCTACTCTAGTACGCGAGCCACGAGATGATGGGAGGGAAAACCCGTTCACATGGATGGGCTATCCAATGCAACCAGATTGTGGTGCAACATGTCCGTTCAACTTCAAAAGTCAAACTACCAATATTGGCTCGCGGCGAAGTTACTATTAAAAAAAGGCCGCCTTGCGTTCGGCCGGGATCAAACCCACAAAACGAGCTATACACTCCCGCGACCACTAGTAGTACTCGTTGGAGTACAACGCAACCTAGAATCGCCTTTTGTCGCTAGTACATTGTTCCTTACAAGAAACCACTAATAATGCCAAGAAACTACTACCACTTGCATATGTGGCAGACTTAAGATAAGACTACCTTATCAACCATTGTACATGCCCTTACCAACCAGCCCTACCAAGAAACGACTACTCTACAAAGTGTCGTTAGGCTACTGCCAATGCATCAGTGCTTAGATGAGGTGCTAAGCACATTAAATAGCTTAGCAACTATACTCCCCAATGCATAGGTGCTTAGCTTATGGTTACTAAGCTTGCTTCATTTAATGATTTAGCAACTAAAACTCTTCATGTATTGGTGGGCTTCCTTCATTTAAATGTTTTGCCTAGGTTCGCGTGCTTAACATTGTTTTTTCCTGGGGTCACCACACCCATCTCTCTCCTCTTAAATAACTTGCCACATCAGATTTTTTGCCTACGTGGAAGGGTTAGCACTTGTACAACGTGGAGCATTGGGAGGGGCCTAGGCATGTTTCAACCCATGTCGCCCCTTAAGTCAACGCCTTCTATTCGACCGGCAAGTTAGGCGTTATGACTTGTGGGACCTACATGTCAGTGTGGACAAAAATCCCCGAGTGACCTCCTACCTCCGCCTCGTCCACCTAGTCATCCTCGACCGTGGGACGTAGCTACCGCCGCTGGCAGAAGGCGAGGTCAAAACCGCCGGCGGTGCGGAGCCCATCTTGCAGCAGCCCGGATGCCAGCTCCGCCCGGTGCTCATGGTCGCTAGTTAGCCAAGATAGCACACACCCTGCTGGGTGCATCCAGCTGCTTGTCAAGGTTTGCTAGCTAGGTTTGCAGGGCGGTGCGGCGGCTTGCTTGCACGCGCTGCGCTAAGGCCAGCCATCTGGCTCAAGCGAAGGCCAGCGTGGCGGCTATCTCGCGCATGAGTCACGCTCGGGCCAGCCAGCCAACTCGTGTGGAGGCCAGTGCGGCGTCCGGCCCATCCAGTGGAGCGGCGGCCAACTCGCTCATCACCGGCACCACCGACGAACACGCGTTAGTACTGTTTGAAGTAATGTTCAGGAAAAATAATGATTTGAGCAGGAAGAACAGGATAGAAGGTCATATGTGGGTCCCTCGTGTCAATGGTCAAACAAAATGTGTTGGTTTAAGCTACCTCGTCAGCACGGACGTGTGGGCCAACCCTGTCATAAACGGGTTTAAACGATCCTAATCGACACTAGGTAGTATTTTTTTGGCGCGGATTAAGAAATTTTGGGTATGTTTTCGCTATTTTTGTACAATAGTTTCTTCCTAGGGCTGGTTGAAAGTGGTAGTTTTTGTTAAATACTCTACATACTGTAAGTAGGAGTGAAAGTTAAGCTTTGGAAGCCAATAAGCACGGCTAGTTACATAGTGCCTATGTGTACGTAATTGAAACTAAATATCAACCATGAGTGACTAATATCTTGATGGAAAACTCGAAACTATGGAAATACTAGCATTTTTTGTATGGTTGGAAATACTAGCAATGTTCGTGTGCATTGCAACGGATCATAATTAGAATAATACTTATTCACAAACTTGATAGAAAACACTCTAATTTTGATATACATATATCACTAGATATATATTAAGTTTCAATCAGAATATATTCCTTGGGCTATTTTGGTGAGGTGAGGGAGGGATGTGGTTGGTTTTAAGATACTAATTATGGGTTTTTCTGCAAATTGGTCAAGAAGTGGGATGTTGGTGAGAAAAGGTAACAACTTACCTCACAGTCGTTAAATGTAGACGCAATGGTCAGAAATGACGGATGGCAGACACACCACCATCACCAACTAAGTCTTATGTAGGAGTACTAGAAAGATGTCCATGCATTGCACGGAACATCAAGATGCATTTTTTATAAAACACCTGTTGTGATTGAACCGTGCGGGAGTAATCCCATGTGTAAGAATCTCGAGAAAGAGGAGAGATAAGGTGAGGAGGAGTGGGGCGTGGTGGTGATTGGTGGTCGGACTGAGCGGAGGCATGGGGATGGACGACGTCGGCAGCAACCACCATGCCAGTTTGTCCCAGAGGCTTCCTTTTTTAATTGCTCAACAATGAGGTTGTTGGAGATAAGGATGAACGAGGGAAGGCCTTGTCTGCAAATGTAGAGAGAGGTACGGGTATATTTTAGTTTAATTTCTATCCGTCAGATATAGATCGGGCGGTCTATATTACAAGATGGCAGGCATACCATCATCACCAACTCGGGATTTTTATAAGAGAAGAAATATAAGTATGGATACACAAACGTATTATCGATACTTGTTTCCCTAAACTTGGATCTACACTCTATTCAACGGCTCGGCATGTGGGGCCTTAGCACAATGACTTCTCGACTGTGTAAAACAAAGGTTTTCCCATCACCAATAAGGAAGGGGTGACAGCGGCGCGCGTTCGTCTTGCTCTAGTCCTAGTAGTCATGCTAGGTGGTATATGCACATGTAGATTTATTCTTTTTCATGTCTCGTGTTCGCCGTACTGCCACGACTGTTGATGAATAAATGGTAAGTTATTCACGGGAAAACCTTTTTTGAGCGTGTGTACGAGAGAGACAACGTGCGTGTGTGATATGTGTAGAGACTGAGGCAATGATAAGAGATTCTTTGTGTCTCTATGTGTGGAGGATAGAGAGAGACATGTGGATGGGGATTTTGTGTTGTGTAACATGGAGACACATACACATAATCAGAGAGTGAGTGTGTGAGATACACATGCATACATGGGGAGAGATGTGTGAGTTAGAGAGATGGAGAATTTTGGTGTGCATCTGATCGAGCTAGAGAGGGGGGTATATACATACCTAGAGCTAGAGAGAATATGCAAGGGTGTGTGTCTTAAAAGAAGGATCCAGATAGATGGGTGTTTGTGCGTGTCTGTGTGTGTTTGTGCGTGTGTGTGTGAGAGAGAGGGAGTGTGTGTATGTGGAGAAGAGAGACCACTAATGATGTAAACCTAGTATAAGGAAGGGGGAATGGTGTGACATGTGTGCTAAAGAGAGACAAAGGCATGTGTAGTAGTAGGATAGCATGGGTGCGGGCGGGGAGCAGACTATTTGGAAGAGACATCGAGTGTGTGTAGGAGAGGGGTGTGAGAGCGAGAGAGAGAGAGAGAGAGCTAGCTAGGGAGAGAGAGAGGAAGAGAGGGGGAGAGAGAGGGGTCGTTTGTGTGTAGAAGTGGCGTATAGATAGGGAGACAATGTTGATGTTGTTCGAAAGTGACATATGTACGGAGACGCAAGGGAAGCGAGTCATCGTGTGTGTGATAGGGACTTCATGAGAGATCTAAAAAGATGGTGTAGAGAACAACGTGCGAGATTGAGAAGGATGATACATTAGGGAGCTATGGAAAGAGTCACGGCATATATGTATACAGGGAAGGAACTGGGGCGGGTCCGCATGTGGGAGAGATAGAAATAGGAGAGTGGTGCACAAGGAGACAAAGTGTGCTTGTTTGTAGTGGGGGTGGTGTGTGAGGTGAGTGTGCGAGAACCACATAACTAGGGAGATAGATGTTTGGGGGCGACATTTTGTGTGTATGGGAAAGATACACTCTATATGGTGTGTGTGCTTGGGAAAGAGAGATGCCGGGAGGCCTAGAGAGTGGGGGGAGGGATGTGTGCATGCCTGAGAGACAAAGTGATAGAGACCTATATTGGGGTCTGGACTTTAGAAGAGAGGGGGTGTTAATGTGCTCGTGTGTTTGTGTCCGGGGGAGAGAATGACTTGTGTGGGGGCAGGGGTGGCTTCAGATAAAGAGTGAGGTGTCTATATTTGAGGGACTTTAGTGTAATTGAGATATATATGGTCAATAGTGTGTGCACTCATGGTTGATCAATTTTTTCACAGTTTGGACTATGACATAATGATACTTTTGAACATGCGTGACATACCTTCAAGTACCAGAATTACAAACCTAATATTGGAATGTTGGAATTCGACTCCTTCTTTAGTTTTTGTAATTCATTTAAATGGAGGTACATTTTTCAAGCCGGGATTTCATGATTTCAAATTCATATATCAAACCTAGAGATATACACATACGGGCATGTTCAAACTTTATAATCATCCACTTTATTCATACACATACACATTTTTGCTTTTGTCATCAGATTTAGGATAAACACATTTGGAATTTCGTTTGAATTGGACCGTATGATGGTATTTTCTTGTACTAGCTCAATGATCCATATTTGAATTGAATGGACAATCTAAGTTTCGAGTTGGAGACAATGATTTTCGAAACTTGCACTTTTTTGCGTGCAAAACAAATAAATTCTCGGCCATGATATCATAGTCGGCCGTACAAGAGCAGAACACTTAATTCCAGGCGCCAAAAGCTTTCAAACTTCCATCTCACATCGAAATATCTCGCGCCCGAAAGTTTAGCCCTGCGATATTCCTGTTTTACCCTTGCCACATGAACGGAAAAGGGCTGCTCTGGTAACTCCATTGTTTTCCCCTCTTTGCCCCCAACATTCTTCCCCAAAGCCCCTCCCCGACCCCCAACCACGCCAAGCCACCGAATCTAGTCCTCCGCCGCAGCGGTGGACCTCACACCCCGTCGAATCTACCTTCTCCACCATTGATCATCAATGGTTCATCTAAACTAATGAAATAAGGGTGTGTGCTTACACGACAATATATGTGCTTCACTCTATTTTTACACTTGTTCGAGGTGCCAACCCCAAAAGAACAATTATTTTTATGCTTCGGCGACTAGCTTGTCCACCGCTCCAGATCTCCTTGACCGCCATCATGGTCCACCACACCGGATCTGCTTAACCGGTGCCCTCGTCCACCACAATGTAGGCCCTTCACTTACTCCCTCGTCCGCCCCCATCGTTGGCCCTTCATACAAGCCCTCGTCCGCTGCAACAGATCCCCCTCACCGAAAGCACTGTACACCGCGCCGGATGTGGTTCGCCGACGCCTTCGTCCACTGCACCAGACCCGCTCCACGGACGCCATATTCAACTCCACCGGCCCTGCTTTACTGATGCCACAGCCTCATCAGGTTATTTCAATTTGTACTCCTTCGGTTTTTCTCTTCTTTATCATGGAACTATTCACTTACCATAGATGACCTTTCTTGTATGTCAACGGGCGCCGCAACCGAAGCACCGGAGCCGCTTCAGCAATGGCGAAAGCCGGCCCAAACTCAACCGCAACACGAGCACCATCGACGATCCTTTGCTATAAAGTATGACAATGATACCCATACACCGCCGAGAATCATGTACTATTATCCAACAGCCGGCGCCTACGTTCACTTTCTTAGCATAAGCACCGAACATTTGAATTTATTCAAGGCATCATTCAATTTTCCATGAGACGCATTATTCTGCTCGCACCTGTAGGGCCATACTTTTGGCAGTGAACATGTTACATGTGCTAAATTACAAACCAGTGCACATATAGTTACAATGCTTTAGTTTTGTCCTAGGTATTACTATACTTCCTAGATATCACTGCCTACTATTTTACTTCTTGCATGCTATATTTATGATAATGGTGTTGTTTTGATGCCACTTGTTGGTTCCATCAGATTGCTTCATGTTCTCTATGCTTAATTACACATCAGCAAACTAGCATGTGGTTCCGCTCCATTTTGTTTGGTTTACCCTACATTTTCTGATGCTAGCTATTACATCACTGCTCCGAGCCTCTGTTCATTACTTTTTTGTGCGTTCTTGATCTTCCCAAGTTGCATGACTAATTTGATGCTTCTATTAATTATGGAGCTATCAACCCCATCAAGCAAAATAATTGTTCTTTTGGGGCTAGCACCTCGAACAAGCATAAAAATAGAGTGAAGTACATATATTGTCGTGTAAGCACACACCCTTCTTTCATTAGTTTAGATGAACCATTGATGATCAACTTGAACCAGTGCATGCGATTAAAATTAATTTTACCTAAATAGAGGGTGCGGAATAAACTACAACAACTAGATTTGCAACCACGGGATGCTAACGATATCTTAAAAGAACATTGCAATAGCAGCGAGGCTTCACATCAACATATGGTAAGCCAATGTGCTTTAATACATGTGAAATGTAATGCATGTGGGCTGCTTTCTTGGCTTGTGCCCTCAACCTGTAATCCTACAGAATTACAAATAGTTCTGTTATCTGCTTTGTTGTATTGCTTGATTGGAATGCTTGTTTGTTACTTGTTAGGCTATACCTGAGTTGGCCATTATGTCAGCAGTGCCTGCTATACTATCGTAAAGAAATGCATGCCTAGTTCATTTGAGTCCTTACCTTTTCCTATGAACTTTATCACAAGACTATCTTCGTAGTTTATATGAGGCCACATTGTTAAGTGCTTTTTCTCAGATTATTTCAACTACTTAGATGCCTTGGCAACTTAAATATAGTGGTGGTACACTCCCTTTCAACTAGGGATGTCAACTGGGTCCCGTTTAATCCTGATTAAAGTCAACTAGTGGTATGATAGTTCAAAAGAGTTTTTATTTTTTGAGGAAAATGAACTAGGGAGCTAGCAAAATATAACTAGATGGGACTGGCTGATGTCGTTTATTTGCCACTTACATCCCTAGTTTCATCTTACCATTTTAATTTCTTTTCAGCTGATGCTGCTTCGAACCATTTATATATAGCTTGTCATGCTCGGCAATAATTTGTATGTCGTCTACCATGTAAGCTTACTGCCTGGATCATGCGATAACTATCTCTTACTTATGTCCAACAGAAACCTTTCAGAATGTTGTTCACACTAGGACACAATGTACAACCCCAGAATCTATTTGTGGAAGCAGTGCGCCATCCATGTTACCAGATGGTAGCAGTTCAGAGGCAACACCATCGGAGAGCAGTCTGAGCACATATATTATAGTTCTTGAGGCTCTACTAGAGGCAGAAAGAAATGGTGTGGCTGCCATGAATGAGGTAATCTTGATCTTGAGGCTAGAAATTATGCAATTAGCAATACGCATTATGCAAGCAACCCAAGAATTGGAGGAAGTAAGAATGCTACATTTGAAGACGGAGGAGGTCCTGCTGTTTCTGCTATCTGAAGCCTAGGGTAATCCCAGTTCTTATTTAAATACCAGTTGAAATTGTCATTAGATTATTATACTTGCATGTTGCGTCATGTCTAAATGGATTATGTTGTAAGACCCCCTATGTTTTCCATGTGTTGTAATGATCCGAATATTTTAGGCGAGGTAATCCTTGGTACTTGTATGACTGACATAAGGTGAACTGTATTTCGTGTGAGCATATTCTATTGGATGAAATAGCTGTTTGACTAAAAGTGTATCCAACCCACTGAATTCGAAGATCACGACATTTCTAAATCATAATCATATATAAAGGTGGAATAAATCTTTGTCGTGGTTTTGAAGAAATAAATAACAAAACATAGAATTATCTATGGATATTCGTAATCGAATACAAATTGGATTTGAATTTAGTTGCCAGGGCCCAGGGTAAACATGAATGCTAATTCTCCCAAGTTTTGAACGAAGCGGCTCAACACCCACTACCATTTGTGGGCTGCCCGAAGCAAGTGTTTGCGAGATGGAAATTATTGTCTACCCCTGACACTTGACATCCTAATCGACCGGATTTACACTACTATCGATAGGGGTAGACTAGTAACTTCAATCAGACGTGACACGACCGCCTCTGAGCCCATTCAGACACGGTGGACCCCAAACGTGGGCGGCAAAACATATTTAATTCAAGCTCATCCGAAAGACATTTGCCTCTCCCTCCATTTCCCCATTCATACATGGTGGGCGGCAAAACAAACTCTCCTAATCCGAAATCGATGTAGGCAAATATTTTAAATAGGGGCAGATGTGTAACTTCCCTCAGACATGACACAACCTGTCGGATTTCGGGTTTCGGCAGACCCTTGATGTTCGAACACTAGGGTGCGCACGGAGATTTCACTTCCTACCTACCTGCACCCCTCCGCCTCGCTAAGATCTAAGCTATGGAAAGAACAGCATAAGAGACACAGGGTTTATACTGGTTTGGGCCACCGTTGTGGTGTAATACCCTACTCCAGTTTGTGGTGTGGTTGATTGCCTCTTGGGCTGATGATGATGAAGGATACAATGAAGAACAGCCTCGCGAGGGTCTGTTCTTGGCTGGGGCGATGAACTGCTAGGAGGAGTTCAGCCACCCTTCTCTCTCTCTCTCTCCTTGATCGAACCCCTCTGAACCCCTCTCTTCGGTGGGTGGCTGGTCCTATTTATAGAGGCCCTGGTCCTCTTCCCAAATATCGAGCGGGAAGGGAGCCAACAATGGCGGGCTAATTTGAAGGGGGGCAGCTAGTACTAGCTACCCTGACAAAAGCAGTCTTCGCCTGCACAAAGCTCTGGTGGTGACGCCGTCCTGGGCTCCACGATGACCTCCGTCTTGCAGTCTTCCTGGTCTTAGTCTTGTTGCACCGAAATGGCAACCTTTGCCTGATGCCTCGGTACTCCGCGGCTGCTCTTGCCCCCTTTGCACCAAAGAGGAAAGGAGGACACTGCGCGGGCTGGCACCCGCCTGGCGCCCTTGGTCGTCATGGCTTGTGTCATGGGCACCTCGTGAGGTACCCCGCCTTGGTCTCTCCGCCCCCTCGCGAGCCAGCCTGATGAGGCCGTGCCTGAGGAAGCTCCGTGTCGTCCGCCCCGCGAGGCTTGGCCCCTCGCGAGGGTCTTGGGTCTGTGTTGATGAAGATGGGCCGTGCTGGGCCCCCCTTTGAGCCACGCCGCAGGCCGCAGGCAGGCAAGTCTGGGGACCCCCATTCCCAGAACACCAATAGTAGCCCCCGGGCCCAAGGCGCGCCCGGACTTGGCCGTGCAGCGAGGCGGAAGGGCAAGAGCGAAGCGCCGCGGGCCCTAACAGCCTGCTGTCTTGGGCGCCGCGTGGCGGTTGATTGGACGTGGGCGTCTCCACTTCCCCATGGCGCCTCGGCAACTGCACGGACTGGACAAGTCCCTGCATGCAAAGCGGGTCATGATTACCTGGGATAGTGGGAGCCGACAGTTGGCCCTCGCCGGCTATAAGTACGGATTGGCGCGCGCCCTTCCAGTTCATTCCCCCTTGCTTCTCCTTCTTCTTCATGGCCCCGGCGAGGAGGTTCTTGGCCACAGAGAAGGGGAAGGCTCACCGGGTAGAGCCTGCCTCTTCCCCGCCCAAGCGCGGCCGAGGGCGCCCTCGCAAGCATCCTGTGGCCTCCACGGCAGCTCCCCGCGGTCGCGGAGACGATTCCCAGCATGGTGATGGTCGGACTACTGCGGCCGGGGGGCGCGCTTTGGTCGCGCGTCCCCCTAGGCCGCGCTTCGCGCTGCAGAGGTGCTGCCGGAGTTCGTCGTGTGGTCGGCGGAGCCGACTAGCACCCGGCTTCCACTTCCTTGCTTCCTCCTCAGCGAGCTTCCGGCAGGTGCCCCGGGCGGCCTCTGGCTCCAGGCTGACGGTTGCTGCAGCCGGGCCTCATGGGCTTCATTGGAGGTTTCCGCAGCTGGGAGCCTGGCCTTGGCCCGCGGTTGGCAGACGTTTGCCCGCGCGCGCGGCCTGAGGCGTCGGTGCACCCTGCACTTCATGTTTGACGGCGATGCCACCCTCTACGTGATGGTGTTTGAGGAAGATGGTCGCAGCGCGGGGTGCTGCCCTGAGGACGACGACCATGGCCGGGAACCCAGCTCCGACGACGATGGAGAGGACAGTGCTCGCGTGCCTGGCGGCGCTCAGGGTTCCTCAAGCTTCTCCGGTTCTTCTTCAAGCGGCGACTCTTCCAGCGGTGGCCGCGGTCAGCCTCCACGCCATCGTATCTGCTTGGGGTGGTGGCGTGTCTGCCCGCCGTCGCGCCTCGGTGAAGCGCGAGAGGGAGTCCGCCTGAGCCCCTGGGGCGGCTCGAGTCCTCCCTGCAGGCCGGGGTGAGGCGGGCTGCGCCTGACTTGTTCTTTCTTTTCCTTTTTCCTGCGCAAAAAGACAGTAGTGTGGAGCCCCGAGGGGGCGTGTTTGGGTTATTGCTGTTAATCATCATTTGCTTCCGTTATCGTGCCTTCCGGCTTCGTGCCCGCGCGTGGGTAGCTCCCGGCCCCAGCCGTGGGGGGCGACCGACCCAGGCCCTGTGTTCGTGTCGCGGTGCCCGTGGGGCACGGACTGGAGGGGTGCTCCTGTAATGGACCCAGGTCGTGAAACCCTTGAATGACTAGGGTAGGAACACTCGCGATGGCGCTCAGCTGCCCCCTTCCCTCGTGAGGCCTTGCAAAAGAGAAATCGAGGCAGGAGAGCGAAAAGTCGAAGAACCACAAGCCAAAGACGGCAACAACTTCAATAAAACCTCGAATGAGAAGGAACAAGCCAACTGCGGAAAGCAAATGAAAAGCCGTGTCCGGCACCTAATCTAGTCTTCGACGTCTTCTCACCAGCGCGGAGCTAAGTGCTGCCACTGGGCGTGGGAGGGAGCCCCAGGGCCTGAGGTCGGCGCTCCTGAGACTCCGGGGCGTGTACAGCCCCAACTCATTATTACGTGAGAGTGTCACGGGCGGCGAGCCTCACAGGCATTGGCCTTCTTCACAGGCTCCGGGCCTTTTCCAAAACGCGACAGCTTCACAGGCATTCGCCTTCTTCACAGGCTCCGGGCCTTTTTCAAAACGCGATGGCTTCACAGGCATTCGCCTTCTTCACAGGCTCCGGGCCATTTCCAAAACGCGATTGCTTCACAGGCATTCGCCTTCTTCACAGGCTCCGGGCCTTTTCCAAAATGCGACAGCTTCACAGGCTCCGGGCCTTTTTAGGGGTAGAACCTCCGGAGGTGCTGGATGTTCCATGCGTTCTGGACTGGCGCCCCCTCCTGAGTCTCCAAGCGCGCGGAGCCGGGCCTGGAAACATGAACAACTTTGAACGGGCCCTCCCACATGGGAGAGAGCTTGTGCAGCCCCTCCCTGGAGAGAACCCGCCTGAGCACGAGGTCTCCTACCTCAAGAGTTCTGGGGCGGATGTTGCGGCAGTGATATCGCCGCAGTGCTTGTTGGTACCTCGCCGCTCGCAGCGCGGCTTCTCGGCGACGTTCCTCCCCCAGCACGAGGTCCATCCCCCGCATGGCGTCCTGCTACGCCTCGTCGAACGCCAGGACCCACGCGGAGCGACGTCTGACCTCGTGAGGGAGGACCGCTTCGGCTCCATAGACCAGGAAGAACGGGGTCTCTCCAGTCGGCTTGGTCGTGGTTGTGCGGATGGACCACAACACGGACTGAAGCTCGTCGTACCAACCTCTGCCGCAGGCCTCCAGCTTCTTCTTGAACGTCCTGGTCTTGAGGCCCCTCAGGACCTTCGCGTTGGCTCGCTCGGCCTGGCCGTTGCTTCGGGGGTGCGCCACCGAAGCGTAGCATATCTGCGTTCCAAGGTTAGCACAGTATGTTTTGAAGAGGTTACTGGTGAACTGCGAACCGTTGTCCATGATGATGCGGTTCGGCACCCCGAACCGGCTCACGATGCCCTTGATGAACTTGATCGCGGAACCCGTGGGAATGGTGCGGACAGCCTCTACTTCAGCCCACTTGGTGAACTTGTCCACGGCGACGTAGAGGTAGCGGTAGCCCCCTGGCGCTCGAGGAAATGGGCCCAAGATGTCCAGCCCCCAGACTACAAATGGCCACGAAAGGGGTATAGTCTGCAGGCCTCCTGCTGGCTGATGGATCTGCTTGGCATGGAACTGGCAGGCCTCACAAGCTTTCACTTGTTCGACGGCGTCATTGAGCGCGGTGGGCCAATAAAACCCACTGCGGAACGCTTTGCCGGCGAGGGTCCGTGATGATGAATGATGTCCACAGTCTCCGCCGTGTATATCTTCCAGCAGTTCCTTCCCTTGCTCCCTGGAGATGCAGCGCAAGGATACGTCGTTTGGTCGCTTCCGGTAGAGCTCTCCATCCTTGATGCAGTATGCCGTGGCCTGGCGTGCCACTCGCTCCACTTCCTCCTCCTTCTCCGGCAGGGTCCCTTGCGTTAAGTAACTCCGGAGCTCTGTGATCCAACATCCCTCCTGAGGTTCCATCATCAGGAGCAGGCGTGCTCCTGAGGCCGGGCCACAGGCCGGAGCTCCTGAGGCAGGTGGCTGGGGGAGTTCCTCCCGGGGCTGAGCCGTGTTTGATAATGACGGCAGGGCTGAGGGCTTGAAGAGCCGCTCCTCGAAAATGCCAGGCTCCTGGGGTAACTGTCTGGACGCCCGTTTGGTGATGTCGTCAGCCTCCTAATTGGTGCCACGGGGCTCATGCTGCAACTCCAACCCCCAGAACTACTTCTCCATCCTGCGGACCTCCGCAAGGTAGGCTTCCATGTGCTCATCCTTCGGCTCGTACACCTTGTTGGAGAAATTGACAAGGAGCTGCGAATCGCCCTTGATGGTGAGGCGTTTCACCCCCAGGGCAGCTGCGGCCTTCAAGCCCGCTATTAAACCTTCATACTCCGCTATGTTGTTGGAGACCTTTTCACCTTGCTGGAAACAGAGCTGCACAGCGTAATAGAGCTTGTCCTGAGTGGGTGATATAATCACCGCCCCAGCCCCAGCGCCATGCCTGGAGAACGCCCCATCGAAGTACATGACCCAGCCTTCTGGCGCCTCGCTTCCCGGGGATAGGGACCGATCCTCGTCAGCCTTGAGGCCTGGCGCCTCCGTCCATTCTGTCACAAAATCCGCCAATGCTGCTCCCTTGATGACTCTGGTCGTGCTGAATTCGAGCTGAAACGCTTCCAGTTCTATGTTCCACTCAGCGACCCTTCCAGCTGAGTTAGGGCTCCTGAGCACTCTCTCCAGGGGGTATGACGAGACGACCTTGATGGGGTGACCCTAAAAATAGTGCCGCAGCTTGCGCGAGGCCACCAGTAGCACGAGGAGGAGTTTCTGAGGCATGGGGTACCGTGCCCTCGCATCCCGCAACACCGTGCTGACGAAGTACACCGGGTGCTCTACGAGGTTGGGTGCATCAGTATCGGTCGCTCCCTTCGGAGACCACGGCGCCTCTTGAGGCGATGAGGCCTTCCGAGGCTGGCCATCTGGGGGAGGGGCCTCTTCCGCCTCCGATGCACTCCTCTGCGGTGGCTGATCCTCCTCAGCCACGGTGGCGGTTTCTATGGGTCTTCCTTGTTCCTGCTTTGCCTTGTTCCGGGCTGCCGTTGCGGTTTTGATCCGACGCTCCTCCCTAACTGCCACCAGGGCTGTGCTGGCGGAGTACGGAGTGGCGGCAAGGTAAAGCACCAGGGGCTCTTGAGGGCGCGGAGCCACCATGACCAGTGGGCTGGTCAGGTATCTCTTGAGATCCTGGAACGCCTTGTCGGCCTCTTCAGTCCACTCAAAGGGCCCCTTTTTCTTCATTAGCTGGAAGAAGGGCAGCGCTCGTTCCCCCAACTTGGAGATGAAACGCCCTAGCGCGGTCACGCGCCCAGTGAGCTTCTGCATTTCTCTGAGGGTCTTCGGAGGGCTCATGTCTTCCACCGCCTTGACCTTTCCGGGTTAGCCTCGATGCCTCGGTGGGACACGAGGAAACCCAAGAGCTTGCCCGAGGGGACTCCGAACACACACTTCTCTGGGTTGAGCCATAGGTTCACTGCGTTGAGGCTCGCGAAGGTTTCCTCCAGGTCTTGTATCAGGGTCCTGGCCTCCCGAGACTTTACCACAATGTCATCGACGTAAGCTTCAACATTCTTCCTGAACTGCGGGCCCAAGGTGATGTGCATCAGCCGCTGAAAGGTCGCCCCTGTGTTACGCAGCCCGAATGGCATGCACGTGTAGCAGTACACCCCACACGGGGTTAGGAAGGCTGTCTTTTCGACGTCTTCCACTGCCATCTTGATCTGGTGATACCCAGAAAAGGCATCCAAGAAGCATAGCAGGTCGCATTCCGCGGTGGAATCGACGATCTGGTCGACGCGGGGAAGCGGGAACGGATCTTGCGGGCATGCTTTGTTGAGGTTGGTGAAGTCGACACACATGCGCTCCTTCCCTCCCTTCTTTGGCACAACGACAGGGTTGGCCAACCAACCCGGGTATTGGACCTCGCGAATGACCCCAGCGGCTTCTAATTTGCGGGTCTCTTGGACGATGAAGGCCTGCTTTTCTGTGGACTGCCGCCTGGCCTTCTGCTTCACAGGGCGCACATTGGGGCACATGTTGAGGTGATGCTCGATTACTCTCCTCGGGATCCCTGCCAACTGGTCAGGCTCCCAAGCGAATACCTTCTTGTTTGCACGCAGGAACCCGACCAGGGCCTCCTCCTGCTCGGGTTCGAGGTTGGCGCCTATGGTGAAAGTGGCGTTGGTGGACCCGTCCTCATCGACGGGTATCTGCTTGGTTTCTGCCTTGTCCTGGGTGAACAACTGTTTCTTCTTGGCGGGTGCAGCCCCCTTGGGCTCGGGGGTCTCCAAGTCGGCGGGCCGTGCCGACGCCGCCGTCCTGAAGGCGAGCTTGAGCACCTGCAGTGCATCTCCGGTGTCCCCATGCACGGTGAGGACACCGCTGCTCCCGGGCATCTTCATGAGGTTGTACGTCGGGTGCGTCGCGGCCATGAATTGGGCCAGTGCTGGGTAGCCGAGGATGGCGTTGTAGGGGAGGCCGATGGGGGCGATGTCGAAGTCGACCAGCTCCGTGCGGAAGTTGTTGTAGGTGCCGAAGGTTACTGGGAGCCGGATCTGTCCCAAGGAGCTGGATGATCCGCCCACAACGCCTAAGAAGGGCTGGCTGGGTTGCAGCCGTTCCAGGCGTATGCAGAGGAGGTCGAAGGCCTCGACCGAGAGCACGCTGAGGCCCGCACCGCCGTCGATGAGAGTTCTGGTGACGGCCACCTGGCATATGGTGGGGGTGCACAGCATGGGGAGCGCACCCGAGTAGGCCGAGTTGGGGGGGTGGTCCTCCGAGCTGAAGGTCAGGCCGGCCTTGGGCGCCGCCCGGTCCGGGAGAGCCCCTGCCGCGTGGAAGTGGCGCTGACCCGGCGGATGAACGGCTTGACGTGGTGACTTGTAGGCGGCGCCTACGAGCCGCCCAGAAGGGCCGCGACGACCGGGGGTGTTGGTGTAGCGCGATGGGTGGGGAAGAGGCCGCGGGGCTCTTCCCAAGAGGCCTCGGAGGCTGCCGGCGGGTGGAGCAGCCCTGTGCGCGGAGCGCAGGTGGGGGCCATGGGGAGCCAGTTGGCCATGACCCTATCATCACCTCCAGCTTCGAGGAGGGCCTCCTCGCTCGCCGGCAAGAAGGCCAGTGGATCTGTCGCGCCGCCGTAGCGCGGCGGCGTCGTTGGCTTGAACTTGTCCGGCCACCGTGCCCGTTGCAGGGCTGGGGCCAGGGCTCGGAGCCCCCTGGCCCCCGTGCTGGCGTCGGCGGCCGGAGCGGGCAACGCGCTGCTCATCGCGAGGCAGGTCGTGGCGGTGGCGGAAGAGAAAACTCCGGTGCACCCCTACCTGGCGTGCCAAATGTAGGATTTCGGGTTCCGGCAGACCCTTGAGGTTCGAACACTGGGGTGCGCATGGAGATTTCGCTTCCTACCTACCTGCACCCCTCCACCTCGCTAAGATCTAAGCTATGGAAAGAACAGCACAAGAGACACAGGGTTTATACTGGTTCGGGCCACCGTTGTGGTGTAATACCCTACTCCAGTTTGTGGTGTGGTGGATTGCCTCTTGGGCTGATGATGATGAATGATACAAGGAAGAACAGCCTCGCGAGGGTCTGTTCTTGGCTGGGGTGATGAACTGCTGGGAGGAGTTCAGCCACCCTTCTCTCTCTCTCTCGCTCTCTCTCTCTCTCTTTGATCGAACCCCTCTGAACCCCTCTCTTCGGTGGGTGGCTGGTCCTATTTATAGAGGCCCTGGTCCTCTTCCCAAATATCGAGCGGGAAGGGAGCCATCAATGGCGGGCTAATTTGAAGGGGGACAGCTAGTACTAGCTACCCTGACAAAAGCAGTCTTCGCCTGCACAAAGCTCTGGTGGTGATGCCGTCCTGGGATCCACGATGACCTCCGTCTTGTAGTCTTCCTGGTCTTGGTCTTGTTGCACCGAAATGGCAACCTTTGCCTGATGCCTCGGTACTCCGCGGCTGCGCTTGCCCCCTTTGCACCAAAGAGGAAAGGAGGACACTGCGCGGGCTGGCACCCGCCTGGCGCCCTTGGTCGTCATGGCTTGCATCATGGGCACCTCGTGAGGTACCCCGCCTTGGTCTCTCCACCCCCTCGCGAGCCAAGCTGATGAGGTCGTGCCTGAGGAAGCTCCGTGTCGTCCGCCCCGCGAGGCTTGGCCCCTCGCGAGGGTCTTGGGTCTATGTTGATGAAGATGGGCCGTGCCGGGCCCCCCTTTGAGCCATGCCGCAGGCCGCAGACAGGCAAGTCTAGGACCCCCGTTCCCAGAACGCCGACACAACCGCCCTACCTATCAGCCCCGTTCATACACCATGGGCGCCAACCGTGGGCGACAAAACACCCTCTCCTCGCCCGAAATAGCTACCGGAAAATATTGGGGAGATGCGAGATTATCGTTGATAACCCACAAGTATAGGGGATCACAACAGTTTTCGAGGGTAGAGTATTCAACCCAAATTTATTGATTCGACACAAGGGGAGGCAAAGAATATTCTCAAGTATTAGCAGCTGAGTTGTCAATTCAACCACACCTGGAAACTTAATATCTGCAGCAAAGTATTTAGTAGCAAAGTAATATGATAGTAGTGGTAACGGTAGCAAAAGGTAACGGTAGCAAAATTAATGTTTTTGGTATTTTGTAGTGATGATAGCAATAGCAACGGAAAAGTAAATAAGTGAAGAACAATATATGGAAAGCTCGTAGGCAATGGATCAGTGATGGAGAATTATGCCGGATGCGGTTCATCATGTAACAATCATAACATAGTGTGACACAGAACTAGCTCCAATTCATCAATGTAATGTGGGCATGTATTCCGAATATAGTCATACGTGCTTATGGAAAAGAACTTGCATGACATCTTTTGTCCTACCCTCCTGTGGCAGTGGGGTCCTAACGGAAACTAAGGGATATTAAGGCCTCCTTTTAATAGAGTACCAGACCAAAGCATTAACACATAGTGAATACATGAACTCCTCAAACTACGGTCATCACCGGTAAGTATACCGATTATTGTCACTTCGGGGTTAATGGATCATAACACATAATAGGTGACTATAGACTTGCAAGATAGGATCAAGAACTCTCATATATTGATGAAAACATAATAGGTACAGATCTGAAATCATGGCACTCGGGCCCTAGTGACAAGCATTAAGCATAGCAAAGTCGTAGCAACATCAATCTCAGAACATAGTGGATACTCGGGATCAAACCCTAACAAAACCAACTCGATTACATGATAGATCTCATCCAACCCATCACCGTCCAGCAAGCCTGCGATGGAATTACTCACGCACAGCGGTGAGCATCATGAAATTGGTGATGGAGGATGGTTGATGATGACGATGGCGACAGATTCCCCTCTCCGGAGCCCCGAACGGACTCCTGATCAGCCCTCCCGAGAGGTTTTAGGGCTTGGTGGCGGCTCCGTGTCGTAAAATGCGATGAATTCTTCTCTCTAATTTTTTTCTCCCCAAAAGCAAATATATAGAGTTGGAGTTGAGGTCGGAGGAGCTCCAGGGGGCCCACGAGGTAGGGGCGCGCCCCACCCTCGTGGACAGGTGGTGGGACCCCTGGTCTTCATCTTTTGCAAGGATTTTTTATTATTTCCGAATAGATATTCCGTGAAGTTTCAGGTCATTCTGATAACTTTTGTTTCTGCACATAAATAACACCATAGCAATTCTGCTGAAAACAGCGTCAGTCCGGGTTAGTTCCATTCAAATCATGCAAGTTAGAGTCCAAAACAAGGGCAAAAGTGTTTGCAAAAGTAGATACGTCGGAGACGTATCAACTCCCCCAAGCTTAAACCTTTGCTTGTCCTCAAGCAATTCAGTTGATAACCTGAAAGTGATAAAGAAAAACTTTTACAAACTCTGTTTGCTCTTGTTGTTGTAAATATGTAAAGCCAGAATTCAAGTTTTCAGCAAAGATTATAACTTACCACATTCACAATAACGCTTAGGTCTCAAGCTTACTCATATCAATGGCATAATCAACTAGCAAGCAATAATAATAAATCTCGGATGACAACACTTTCTCAAAACAATCATAATATGATATAACAAGATGGTATCTCGCTAGCCCTTTCTGAGACCGCAAAACATAAATGCAGAGCACCTTTAAAGATCAAGGACTGACTAGACATTGTAATTCATGGTAAAAGAGATCCAGTCAAGTCATACTCAATGTAAACTAATAGTAATGAATGCAAATGACGGCGGTGCTCTCCAACTGGTGCTTTTTAATAAGAAGATGGTGACTCAACATGAAAGTAAATAGATAGGCCCTTCGCAGAGGGAAGTAGGGATTTGTAGAGGTGCCAGA
Source organism: Triticum urartu (assembly GCF_003073215.2). Lineage (NCBI taxonomy): Eukaryota > Viridiplantae > Streptophyta > Magnoliopsida > Poales > Poaceae > Triticum > Triticum urartu. Next base: position 325,845,341 of record NC_053022.1, read on the forward strand.
GCTCGGTTTTGAAATAGAGATGAATAATATTTTGAGCGGTATACTTTCATTGTCAACATAACAACAAAGAGATGGCAATATCTTCCATGCTACACACATTATAGGCGGTTCCCAAACAGAATGGTAAAGTTTATACTCCCCCTCCACCAACAAGCATCAATCCATGGCTTGCTCGAAACAACGAGTGCCTCCAACTAACAAGAGTCCCAGGGGGGTTTTGTTTGAAATTATTTTGATTTGATTTGCATAAAGCATGGGACTGGGCATCCCGGTGACCAGCCACTTTCTCGTGAGTGAGGAGCGGAGTCCACTCCTCTTGAGAATAACCCGCCTAACATGGAAGATACGGACAGCCCTAGTTGATACATGAGCTATTCGAGCATACAAAACAGGATATTTATTTGAAGGTTTAGAGTTTGGCACATACAAATTTGCTTGGAACGGCAGGTAGATACCGTATATAGGTAGTTATGGTGGACTCATATGGAATAACTTTGGGGTTTATGGAGTTGGATGCACAATCAGTAATCCCGCTTAGTACAGGTGATGGCTAGCAAAATACTGGGAAGCGACCAGCTAGAGAGCGACAACAGTCACGAACATGCATTAAAATTAATCAACACTTAATGCAAGCATGAGTAGGATATAATCCACCATGAACATAAATATCGTGAAGGCTATGTTGATTTTGTTTCAACTACATGCATGAACATGCGCCAAGTCAAGTCACTTAAATCATTCCGAGGAGGATACCACCCAATCATACCACATCACAACCATTTTAATAGCATGTTGGCACGCAAGGTAAACCATTATAAGCTCCTAGATAATCAAGCATGGCACAAGAAACTATGATCTCTAGTTGTCATTGCAAACATGTTTATTCATAATAGGTTGAATCAGGAACGATGAACTAATCATATTTACAAAAACAAGAGAGGTCGAGTTCATACCAGCTTTTCTCATCTCAGTCAGTCCATCACATATCGTCATAATTGCCTTTCACTTGCACGACCGAATGATGTGAATAATATTAAGAGTGCACGTGCATTGGACTAAGCTGGAATCTGCAAGCATTCAATAAACAGGAGGAGACAAGGCGATATGGGCTCTTTGTCAAATCAACAATAATGCATATAAGAGCTACTTCAACAATTTAATTATGGTCTTCTCCTATCGACCCCCAAAGAAAAGAAAAGAAATAAAACTATTTACACGGGAAAGCTCCCAACAAGTAAAAGAAGAATAGGAAATTTTTTTGGGTTTTCTTTTTAATTACTACTACAAGCATGGAAAGTAAACTAATTAAAAGCTACAACTAATTTTTTTGGTTTTTCTTAAGGTTTATCAAACACACAAGAAGAGAGCATAAAAAGGAAATAAACTAGCATGGATGATACAATGAAAAAGTATGAGCACCGACATCTAGCAATGGGTGTGTGAACATAAATGTAATGTCGGTGAGAAATACGTACTCCCCCAAGCTTAGGATTTTGTCCTAAGTTGGTCTATGGCCACGGTTGGCCTGGCGGATATCCATAATAATAGTTGGGGTCGTACTGAGATGCAGCGGCTATCGCCTCCCGAGCTACAGCGTGGCGACGAGCGGCCTCCGCCCTCCTCTCGTACTCATCTGCCTCCTCTCTGGTAATAACATATCTTCCTTTTGCTTGATAATCAAAGAAGGCAGGAGCAGGGAGAGTAATACGGACAGCACGGCGTCTGTCAAAGATTAAGCGATACTGGAGAGGTGATTCATTCCTCTCGATAAACTGGTGGTGAACCATAGCATTAAAGTCTAGGTAAGCAGGAGGTAATTCAATATCATCTTCGCGTATGGCTATACCAAAAAATTAGCTATGCGGGTTGCATAAATTCCACCAAAGATATCTCCATTAAATCTATTAAGATGCAACCTACGTGCAACAATGGCTCCCAAATTATAAGATTTATCTCCTAACACAGCACTCCTAAGAATACTGAGGTCGGGGACACACATGTGACATGCCTCATCTTTACCATTAATGCATCTACCTATGAAGAGAGCAAAATAATGTATAGTAGGAAAGTGAATGCTCCCTATTGTAGCTTGTGTTATATCTCTAGATTCCTCCACAGTTATACTAGCAAGAAAATCTCTAAATTCAGATTTGCGAGGTTCCCTGACACTACCCCATTGTGGAAGTTTGCAAGCAGTGGTAAAATCCTCTAAGTCCATAGTGTAAGAATTTTCATAAAGATCAAATAGGACATTTGGAGAATTACGTGAAGATGAAAATTCAAACCTCCTCACAAAGGGACTAGTGAGATAGTGATATTGGCTGCACTTTTCTTCCTCGAAGCTCACAAGATCAGCGTTACTCAAATATGCGTTAAATTATTCCTTAATTCCCGCTCGATCCATAAAATTTTCCGAAGGCCATTCACAAGGGCGCACTGGAGCGTTTCTTGGTGGCTCATCATCAGCATCACGCATTGCAAGCATGGGTTCTTGTTTCCTTGAAGAGCCACCTTGGTACATTTTCCTAAACATATTTCTTCCTCCGAAAAATTTCTGAAATTTTTAGTAACTTCAAAATAAAAGTGAACAAAACTCAATAATATTGATAGCAACTACTCCTACAAGTGCCTAGAGCCTATATCATGCATCAAAACTACTTTTGACCATATAAATTTGACATGCGAGCTCAAGAACAGGGTCACCTAAGCAGCACAAATTTGCAATGAATAAAGCACTAGAACAAAAACTAATTGGACCAATGGAGGAGTCACATACCAAGGAACGATCTCCCCAAGCAGTTTTGTGAGAGGTGCTTTGAGCAAGGAGATCGAAAATGGCAGGAAAATGAGCTTGGACTCAGGTTTGAGCTGGATATTCATGTTTGTGGGAGGAAGAAGGAGTGTGTGGGTGCAAGGATAAGTGGAGGAGGGCCACTGTGGGCCCACGAGGCAGGGGGCGCGCCTAGGGGGGTAGGGCACGCCCCTGACCCTCGTGGCCAGGTGCCAGCTCCTCCTGTTGTGTTCTCAGTGCCAAATATTATCAAATATTCCAGAAAAAATCATATTTAAATTTCAGGGCATTTGGAGAACTTTTATTTTCACGGTATTTTTATATTGCACGGATAAATCAGATAACAGACAAAAAAAATACTATTTTTATTTTATTTAATATAAATAACAGAAAGTAAAAGGAGGGTACAGAAGGTTGTGCCTTCTAGTTTCATCCATCTCATGATCATCAAAAGGAATCCACTAACAAGGTTGATCAAGTCTTGTTAACTAACTCATTCCGAATAACATGGAACCGGAGAAATTTCGAATAACACTATGTTACATCAACGGGGATATGCACATCCCCAATAATAAGAATATCATATTTCTTTTTGACAGTAGGAAGGGGAAATTCAAAACCTCCAAATATAATCGATGGAATTTTTCCAATAGAGTTGATACTATGAACTTGAGGTTGTTTCCTCGGAAAGTGTACCGTATGCTCATTACCATTAACATGAAAAGTGACATTGCCTTTAGTGCAATAAATAACAGCCCCTGCAGTATTCAAAAAGGGTCTTCCAAGAATAATAGACATATTATCATCCTCGGGAATATCAAGAATAACAAAGTCCGTTAAAATAGTGACGTTTGCAACTACAACAGGCACATCCTCACAAATACCGACAGGTATAGCAGTTGATTTATTATCCATTTGCAAAGATATTTCAGTAGGTGTCAACTTATTCAAATCAAGTCTACGATATAAAGAGAGAGAAGCATAACACTAACACCGGCTCCAAGATCACATAAAGCAGTTTTAACATAGTTTCTTTTAATGGAGCATGGTATAGTAGGTACACCAGGATCTCCAAGTTTCTTTGGTATTCCACCCTTAAAAGTATAATTAGCAAGCATGGTGGAAATTTCAGCTTCCGGTATCTTTCTTTTATTTGTAACAATATCTTTCATATACTTAGCATAAGGATTCATTTTGAGCATATCAGTTAATCGCATATGCCAAAAGATAGGTCTAATCATTTCAGCAAAGCGCTCAAAATCCTCATCATCCTTTTTCTTGGATGGTTTGGGAGGAAAAGGCATAGGTTTCTGAACCCATGGTTCTCTTTCTTTACCGTGTTTCCTAGCAACAAAGTCTTTCTTATCATAACGTTGATTCTTTGATTGTGGGTTATCAAGATCAACAGCAGGTTCAATTTCTATATCATTATCATTACTAGGTTGAGAATCATCGTGAACATTATCATTAACATTATCACTAGTTTCAAGTTCATTACCATATTGTGTTTCAGCATCAGAAATAGAAATATCATTTGGATTCTCAGGTGTTTCAGCAATAGGTTCACTAGAAGCATGCAAAGTCCTATCATTTTTCTTTTTCTTCCTGTTAGAAGGACTAGGTGCATCCACATTATTTCTCTGAGAATCTTGCTCAATTCCTTTAGGGTGGCCTTCAGGATACAAAGCTTCCTGAGTCATTCTACCACCTCTAGTCATAACTCTAACAGCGTTATCATTATTCTTACTATTCAATTCATTGAGAAAATCATTTTGAGCTTTAAGTACTTGTTCTACTTGAGTGGTAACCATAGAAGCATGTTTACTAATAAGTTTAAGTTCACCTTTAACATTAGCCATATAATCACCCAAGTGTTTAAGTGTATCGGAATTATATTTCAATTTTCTACCAAAATAAGCATTAAAGTTTTCTTGTTTAACAATGAAATTGTCAAACTCATCTAAGCATTGTCTAGCAGACTTATAACGAGGGATATCACCTTCATCAAATCTATAGAGAGAATTTACCTTTACTACCTGTGTCGGGTTAGCAAGACCATGAGTTTCTTCAATAGGTTATGGATTAAGGTCATATGTTTCTTCAACAGGCGGTAAACTAAGACCGTGTATTTATTCAATAGGAGGTAAATTCTTAACATCTTCAGCTTTAATACCTTTTTCTTTCATAGATTTCTTTGCCTCTTGCATATCTTCAGGACTGAGAAATAGAACACCTCTTTTCTTCGGAGTTAGTTTAAGAATAGCCTCAGGAAGTGCCCAATTATTTTCATTTGTCAACATATTATTCAATAGAATTTCAGCTTCATCCGGTGTTCTTTCCCTGAAAACAGAACCAGCACAACTATCCAGGTAATCTCTGGAGGCATCGGGTAGTCCATTATAAAAGATGTCAAGTATTTCATTTTTCTTAAGAGGATGATCAGGCAAAGCATTAAGTAACTTGAGAAGCCTCCCCCAAGCTTGTGGGAGACTCTCTTCTTCAATTTGCACAAAATTATATATATATATATATCCCTTAAAGCAGCTTGTTTCTTATGAGCAGGGAAATATTTAGCAGAGAAGTAATAAATCATATCCTGGGGACTACGCACACAACCAGGATCAAGAGAATTAAACCATATCTTAGCATCACCCTTTAATGAGAACGGAAATATTTTAGGGATATAAAAGTAGCGAGTTCTCTCATCATTAGTGAAAAGGGTGGCTATATCGTTTAATTTAGTAAGATGTGCCACAACAGTTTCAGATTCATAGCCATGAAAAGGATCAGATTCAACCAAAGTAATTATATCAGGATCAACAGAGAATTCATAATCCTTATCAGTAATACAGATAGGTGAAGTTGCAAAAGCAGGGTCAGGTTTCATTCTAGCATTAAGAGATTGCTGCTTCCATTTAGCTAATAACCTCTTGAGTTCGTATCTATCTTTGCAAGCTAAAATAGCTAAAGCAGCTTCTTTTTCAAAAACATAACCCTCAGGAATAACAGGTGAGCCTTCATCATCACTTTCATCAATATTATCAGATTCAATATTTTCATTCTCTCTAACCCTAGCAAGTTGTTCATCAAGAAATTCACCAAGTGGCACAGTAGTATCAAGCATAGAAGTAGTTTCATCATAAGTATCATGCATAGCAGAAGTGGCATCATCAATAAGATGCGACATATCAGAACGAATAGCAGAAGCAGGTTTAGGTGTCGCAAGCTTACTCAAAACAGAAGGTGAATCAAGTGCAGCGCTAGATGGCAGTTCCTTACCTCCCCTCGTAGTTGAGGGATAAATCTTGGTTCTTGGATCTTTCAAGTTCTTCATAATGATAAGCAGATATAAATCCCAAGTGACTGAAAGGATAGAGTTATGCTCCCCAACAACGGCGCCAGAAAATAGTCTTGATAACCCACAAGTATAGGGGATCGCAACAATTTTCGAGGGTAGAGTATTCAACCCAAATTTATTGATTCGACACAAGGGGGGCCAAAGAATATTCTCAAGTATTAGCAGCTGAGTTGTCAATTCAACCACACATGGAAACTTAATATCCGCAGCAAAGTATTTAGTAGCAAAGTAATATGATAGTAGTGGTAACGGTAGCAAAAGGTAACGGTAGCAAAAGTAATGTTTTTGGTATTTTGTAGTGATGATAGCAATAGCAACGGAAAAGTAAATAAGTGAAGAACAATATATGGAAAGCTCGTAGGCAATGGATCAGTGATGGAGAATTATGCCGGATGCGGTTCATCATGTAACAGTCATAACATAGGGTGATACAAAACTAGCTCCAATTCATCAATGTAATGTAGGCATGTATTCCGTATATAGTCATACGTGCTTATGGAAAAGAACTTGCATGACATCTTTTGTCCTACCCTCCCGTGGCAGCGGGGTCCTATTGGAAACTAAGGGATATTAAGGCCTCCTTTTAATAGAGTACCGGACCAAAGCATTAACACATAGTGAATACATGAACTCCTCAAACTATGGTCATCACCGGTAAGTATCCCGATTATTGTCACTTCGGGGTTAATGGATCATAACACATAATAGGTGACTATAGACTTGCAAGATAGGATCAAGAACTCTCATATATTGATGAAAACATAATAGGTTCAGATCTGAAATCATGGCACTCGGGCCCTAGTGACAAGCATTAAGCATAGCAAAGTCATAGCAACATCAATCTCAGAACATAGTGGATACTAGGGATCAAACCCTAACAAAACTAACTCGATTACATGATAGATCTCATCCAACCCATCATTGTCCAGCAAGCCTGTGATGGAATTACTCACGCACGGTGGTGAGCATCATGACATTGGTGATGGAGGATGGTTGATGATGACGATGGCGACAGATTCCCTCTCCGGAGCTATTGGGGATATTACTACTGGAGGTAAACCAGCCTTATGTAGCTGGGTTGACTCTTTGAATATTTGAAGCCCATGAAAATGTAAAGATGATGGCGCTTTACGGAGGGCCCAAAGGCGGGTTACAGCCTGTAAATGTAAACCGGCTTAGTCATGTAACTTGTATAGTAAGATTGAGAGAGAGAGAGGCCGAACCGGATACGTTTATGATCCGGCTTTGGGACTCTGTAGCCCAGCGGGCGTCAACCTATGTATATAAAGGGACGACCCGGCCACGGTTTAGAGACAGACAACAACAACTCGAGAGCCAGACAAAGTGGATTCGCTCCCTGGCCTTCGTAACCCTAGCAATACCAATCACAACTAGACGTAGGCTTTTCCCTTCATCGAAGGGGCCGAACTAGTATAAACTCCTGTGTCCCCTTGTCCGGTTTAACCCCTTTAAGCTAACCGGTTGCGATGGCTCCACGACTAAGTCCTTTCACGAGGACATCTGCCGTGACAAACCCACGACAGTTGGCGCCCACCGTGGGGCTATCGCACGATGGTTTTGAGTTCTTGAAGGGCAGCTTTGATGGACTTAAGGGATACGCTGTGGGCCGGATGACGAAGAGTCGTCGCGGCAAGCTCTACATCGACAATGCAGGATGGGGTCCCGAGGCCGATTCAATTGAATACGGGTACCGGGTCCCCTTTGGTGGGATTCACGTCTTCATCAGCAAGATCGGTGAACCGGCCCCCGAGCCGGACCTCTGCACCGACATCATCGAAACGGCTCGGCGTGCAAGTTCTTCGCCGGTTCAGCCCAAGGCAAGGCATGTTTTCGTAGGTGTCGTCCATGGATCGGGGTACGAGGATGGACTGGTGTCCGATGGAGAAACCGTAGTCTGCTCTAATGACGAGTCTTCTAGAGAGACCGAATCGCTTTACCAGTTGCAGGATGGCCGGATTGACCAAGGATCCGAGGGCAATAGTATTCCGGATTCCCTCGGTCTGCCAAACCGGGCCACCATCTTCATGGCCGGCACACAATCGGCGCCTCATTCATCTACCACCGCAGCAATGCTCTCCGGTTCAATGACGGCCACACCAGCAGGGGCAGGAAGCTCGGCGCCACCTCCGGCCCAAGTCTTGTCTGATTTTTTGACGCCCTGGCAACATTGATGTCCGCGGAGGTGGACGCAGCAGCCAGGGATCAGCACAATGTGGAGATTGTAAAAGTGAAAGATCAGATAGCCCAGGCTAAAGCGGGCCTAGCAGCAGAGAATGCCAGGATGGCTACGGAGCGGGCCGAGTTGGAAGCACAGGCCTACCGGATTAGACTGGATCAGAATGCTTCAGAGGAAGTCATGAGAAGAAGGTATCGATCACGTCTCCCGTCGGTTTATGAGCCGCAGAATCTTTTCAACACGCCAGGTGCAGGAGCTGGCAACCAACCCACGCTAAACCGGGCGGGGGCACCGGGAGTAGGAGCGCCGGTTCAGCCACGCACGACAGACCTGCCTTGCCGGAACAACGTTGTGCCATCAACGCCGCCCGGGCATTATTCCAACCCGTTGGACAACATTGTGGCCGCCGCTTCAAGCCTAGCGGCCCTCCCAACCGACAGCGAGTCACCAATTGCAGTAGAAGCGCGTCGGGCCAGGGATCTCCTTCAAACAGCACTAAACCAACAGCAAGCATATTCACACAGCCGTGAGAGGATTCATTCTACTCCCCGTCCAAGCCGGAGTTATAGCAGACACGTGGAAGATGAACCGGCTGTGTCCAGTAGTGCACGTCGCCGAAATTCGCCACGAGGGAACAACCCGGCCGGGGGAGGTGCTAATGCGCAAGATGTTGTGGACCATGGCCGCGCGCGTCGAGAGGCCGAATTGACAGCTCGACACGGAGCACGACAGCATACTCCGGTTCACCCCACGGCCTCCGTGGAGCCAAGGGCGATGTTCAGTTCCTTGGGGTACCGTGTTTAACTCCCACTTTGCGTAATGTGCGACTGCCCAAGGATTTCAAGGGACCTCGTAAGGTACCAAATTACACCGCCGATTTGCAGCCAGGGGCGTGGGTGGAGAGCTATGAGATGGCAATGGAGATGTTAGATGTGGATGAGGCGGTGTGTGCTAAATATTTCACCATCATGTTGGAAGGAACAGCTCGCACTTGGTTGAAGAGCTTGCCGACCAACTCTATTGGATCATGGGCCGAACTGAAGCACCAGTTTATCCAGAACTTCAAGGATACGTGTAAACAGCCAATATCAATTGTAGATCTGGCCGCTTGTGTCCAAGAGGAAGGGGAGTCCATGACCCATTGGGGCAAACGGGTCTCGGTGATTTTGCATTCATCAGATCGTATCAATGCAGACACCGCAGTGTTAACGTTAGAGGGCAATTGCCATTTCAAACCGTTAAAACGGAAGTTGGGAAGGCTCAAACGTCACTGCAACGACATGTCAACACTCATGGCCGCTTTGGTTAAATATGACGATTCAGATAATACCAAGGATTCGGATTCAGAGGAGGACAAACCGGATAAAGGTAAGAAGAACGGCAATGCCAAAGGCCAACAGCATAATCCGGCAAGCCATGGAAACGCTAGTAAGCGCAAGGCCGACAATAGCTTGGACTTTGTCGCAAATACCAATGCGCAGGAGAATGGCCAGCGCCGTAAAGGCAAGCAGCCCCAGAGGGGTGGAGGTCCAGGCAACAATTTGGAGCGTTTGTTAAATCAGCCCTGTCCAAAGCATGGGTCGAAGGAGAAACCGGCATCACATCTCTGGAAAGATTGTTATATCATGCGGGATTTCAAGAATTCCAATATGTTCCAATATGACAACGGCCCGCCCGGCGGTTCAGGAGGAGGTTTCCACGGGCCGGGTTACGGAGGTGGTGGTTCCGGTTCAGGGTTTCCAGGCAACCAAACCAGACACGTCAATCAAGGACACCAAGGCAACCAGGGAGGCTACAACCATCAGGGGAGTCAGCAGCAGCAGCAGTCGGGTTATCAGAGCAATCCCAAACAGCTGAATAGCGGGCAATATCATGTCTTCACTACTAGTTTGTGCAAACGTGATCAGAAGCTTCACAAAAGGGCAGTCAACTCTGTTGAGCCGGCAGTACCTCAGTATTTACGCTGGTCTGAGCAACCTATTTTGTGGAGTAGAGATGATCACCCGCCCCGGGTTGATAATCCAGGTCATTTGGCCTTGGTGGTAGCCCCTCAAGTCGGGGGATACAAGTTCACTAAAGTGCTCATGGATGGGGGAAGTAGTATCAATATTTTGTACTATGATACATTCCGCCGTATGGGGTTGACAGATAAGGATCTTAAACCGTCAAATATGGTCTTTCATGGTGTGGTGCCTGGTAAGTTTGCATATCCTATTGGTAAGATAGCTTTGGAGGTAGCTTTTGGAGATAACTACGATTCAAGGTCATAAAGGGACTATCACAGTACATGGAAGTAGAAGGATTGCTTTGGAGTGCGAAGAGGGCGATGCGGCTTATGCGGAGTCGGTTTGTGCCATGGAGGAGTTAAAATTCTATAAGGAGCAAGTTGATCCGGCAGACATGACCTCTTTAAAAAAGCCAACTACGGAGCATGACCCAGCGTTGAAGTTGAAATCGGCTACAGACACTAAGATGGTTGATTTTGTTCCTGGCGATTCATCCAAATAGTTCAGCATCAGCACCAACCTGGATCCCAAATAGGAAAGCGCGCTCATCGAGTTCATCCGTGAGAATCGGGACATCTTCGCATGGAAACCTTCTGACATGCCAGGTGTACTGAGGGAACTCGCTGAGCACACATTCAACATTGATCCTAAGTTCAAACCGGTCCGGCAGTTCCTCCGCCGTTTCAACGAAGAGAGACGCAAGGCTATAGGTGAAGAGGTAGCCCGTCTGTTGGCTGCTGGGTTTATTGTCGAAGTTTTTCATCCAGAGTGGTTATCCAATCCGGTGCTGGTTCTTAAGAAAAATGGCACTTGGCGCATGTGTCTGGACTACACAGATTTAAGCAAAGCTTGCCCTGCAGACCCCTTTGCTCTCCCTCGCATTGATCAGATAATTGATGCTACGGTGGGTTGTGACCGTTTGTGTTTTCTGGATGCTTACTCTGGTTATCATCAGATCAAAATGGCGGTTAAGGACCAGGAGAAGACAGCCTTCATAACTCCCTTTGGAGCCTTCTGCTATGTTTCCATGCCCTTTGGACTCAAGAGTGCCCAGGCAACTTACCAGCGATGTGTTCAGAATTGCCTTCATAAGCAAATCGGGCGCAATGTTCATGCATATGTGGATAATATTGTGGTCAAATATCGAAAGGGGGGGACTTTGATAGATGATCTATGGGAAACCTTTGACAATCTCCGGGTTTACAAGATGATGCTCAATCCAGAGAAGTGTGTTTTTGGTGTCCCAGCAGGCAAGCTCTTAGGCTTTCTGGTTTCAAATAGAGGCATTGAGGCTAATCCGGAAAAGATTGCAGCAATTACATCCTTGGCTAAACCGGCGTGTATTAACGATGTTCAACGTCTGGCCAGCCGGATTACAGCCTTAAGCCGGTTTATCAGCCGCCTTGGAGAGAAGGCCATTCCTTTATATCAGATGCTCAAGAAAACAGATAACTTTGTCTGGAGTAAGGCAGCTGATAAGGCATTCGAGGATCTGAAGAGGCAGCTCGCCGAACCACCTGTGCTTGCAGCACCAATCGATAAGGAGCCATTATTATTATATGTGGCTGCTAATGCCCCGGTTGTTAGCGTAGCCATTGTGGTCGAGCGCAAGGAGCCTGGCAAGGAGTATCCGGTTCAACGCCCAGTTTATTATATCAGTGAGGTGCTCATTGAGTCAAAGCAGAGGTATCCACATTGGCAGAAACTGGTGTATGGGGTGTTTATGGCAAGCCGGAAGCTTAAACACTATTTTCAGGGCCAACCTATCACAGTGGTCAGTTCAGCTCCTCTGGGTGACATCATTCAAAACAGAGAGGCGACTGGCCGGGTTGCCAAGTGGGCTATTGAGCTTGGACCTCATGGGCTCAAATATATACCCCGCACGGCGATCAAGTCCCAAGCACTCGTGGATTTCATCAACGATTGGACGGAGTTACAGGCACCTGAAGAGAAACCGGATAATACATATTGGACTATTAATTTTGATGGGTCCAGGCAGTTGGAGGGCTCAGGGGCTAGAGTCGTATTAACTTCCCCACGAGGTGACAAGTTTTGTTATGTCCTCCGTTTAATGTTCCCTTGTACTAACAATGCATCTGAATATGAGGCTTTACTCCATGGTCTTCGGATGGCTAAAGAGATGAATTTGAGCTGGGTTAAGTGCTTCGGCGATTCAGATCTAGTGGCCCAGCAGGTGTCTGGCACTTGGGATTCTAAAGACCCACTCATGGCTGCATATCGGCGAGAGGTAGACACAGTGGCTGGTCACTTTAAAGGCTATCAAGTGGACCATATAGACCGACGGAAGAATGAAGCGGTGGAAGCTTTAAGTCGTCTCGGTTCCCAACGTAAACCGGTTCCGCCCAATGTCTTTCCTGATGTGTTGCACAATCCGTTAGTCAAAATACCAATTGAAGAAGATTTGGCTATTCCTGATCTGGAGGCTCAGTTGGTGGCAGCTCTGCATGCCATACCGGATTGGACGATCCCATATCTAGATTACATGAACCGGGGCGAGTTACCAAATGAGGAGACGTTGGCTCGACAGATAATCCACCGTTCCAAGTCCATGACCATACTCAACGGGGAGTTACATCGTTATAGTGTTTCAGGAGCGTTACAGCGCTGTGTTTCTCCTCAAGAAGGTCGTGAGATTTTGTGAGAAATCCATGAAGGGGATTGTGGTCACCACGCTGGTTCAAAGTCGTTGGTTGTCAAAGCTTTTCGCCACGGTTTTTACTAGTTGACGGCGCATGCGGATGCGGAGGATTTAGTGAAGAGATGTGATGGATGTCAAAAATTTGCCCGCCATGCGCATGTTCCGACTCAAGAGTTGCGGATGATTCCAATTACGTGGCCGTTTGCAACTTGGGGGCTTGATATGGTTGCACCCTTCAAGCGCTCTAAGGACAAGAAGACCCACCTGTTAGTAGCAGTTGATAAATTCACTAAGTGGGTGGAGGCAGAGCCAGTCAGCAAGTGTGATGCAGCCACGGCGGTTCAATTCATCAAAAACGTGATATTCCGGTTTGGCTTTCCACACAGTATTATAATAGATAATGGCACTAATCTGTCAAAAGGGGAGATGGAAGAATTCTGTCAATGTGAGCACATCCGGCTTGATCTAGCATCAGTGGCTCACCCCCAATCTAATGGTCAAGCGGAAAGGGCAAATCAGGAGATTCTAAGGGGTATCAAACCAAGGCTTATGGTTCCCTTAAAGCGGACGCCGGGTTGTTGGGTTGAGGAGTTACCTTCTGTGTTATGGAGCATCAACACCACACCCAATAGGTCTACAGGTTACACACCTTTCTTCATGGTGTATGGAGCGGAGGCAGTTCTTCCTAGTGACATCCGTCACGATTCGCCCCGTGTTGCAGCTTATGTTGAGGTTGATAATGAGAAGGCACGTCAGGATTCTCTGGACCTGTTGGATGAAGAGCGTGATCTTGCAGCAGCACGTTCGGCGATTTATCAACAAGATCTTCGACGGTATCACAGCCGCCGGGCTAAAACTAGAACCTTTCAAGAAGGTGATTTGGTGCTCCGGCTCATCCAGGATCAGACTGATATGCACAAGTTATCCCCCCTTGGGAAGGACCTTTTGTGGTCAGCAAAAACCTGCACAGCGGATCTTACTACCTCATTGATGTTCGAGAGCACGAAGAATCACGTCAATCGGAGGAGGAGACAAAGCGGCCATGGAACATAGCTCTCCTTCGGCCTTATTATACTTGAAGCCATAGGCTCTGCATCTATACATATTTATGACAGTGTATATATCATATAATAAACTGGAGCCTCCGTTATAAGCGGGGTATCTGTTCTTTCTTATATCATGTGTGTGCTTTTACACGATAACTAACAAAGCGGAGTCTTTGTTAAACCGGCTTTAGCAGCTGCATAGAGATAAAGAAAATCACTAGGGGGCTTGGTCATGTTTGAACCTCAGCTACACCTCTTGATAGGCATTCCAAGCCATACAAGGAAAATTTGTGGAGCCAAAGAGAGTGTTGTACATAGTACAGACTCAAACATAGGCACACACACTGAGCATCGCTCACAAAGTTACTTGGGGGATCTTTTTTGCAAAGCAACAAAGAGTTTGAAAGGACCCTCATAATTGGCTATCAAGCCACGGCTTGGAAGCCTGGTGTATTCACCTAAAACCCCGGGTTAGCCTGCCTTCATCAAGTAAGACACTCCTATCCAGGTAATCCTAGTATGACCCATCAAACGTTTGACAAGTCAATCTTTTACAGACCCTGAACTTGTCACAGTTAAAACGATGATTGGTTAATTGGAGGCCCATCTTAAAAGGCTTTGATAAATGGTTTAACTCAGAGGCCTGGCAGCCCATGAAAAGCCTCGATTTGGAGCCTGGCAGCTCGTAAAAAGCCTCGCATATTTTCCTATTTGAATTTTGTTTGTTGAACATCATAAGTATTTTTTTTAATAAACCAGCATCCTTGACCCGGCTTTCTTTCCAACTACCAGTTGTTGGCACATGATCAATTATAAACCGGTGGTCATTGACCCGGTCTGGTTTGACTAAATCACCAGTGTTATAAAGAAAATCCGGTAGTTATACCGGTCTGGTTTGATATATAGACCAGCATTATGAAGATAAAATTATCAAACGTATCGGCTTGGTGTTAAACACCTTTGCTGTATACACGTTTGGTCAATCAATGAGGTATGTTCTGTACATTATTTTTTGTACAAACACTTGATTATTCAGCTAAAGTACTATATACTTCTTGGATATTATTGTCGGCATTCTGGGAACAGGGGTCCCCAGACTTGCATGCCTGCGGCCTGCGGCGTGGCTCAAAGGGGGGGCAGCACGGCCCATCTTCATCAACACAGACCCAAGACCCTCGCGAGGGACCAAGCCTCGCGGGGCGGACGACACGTAGCTTCCTCAGGCACGGCCTCATCAGGCTGGCTCGCGAGGAGGCGGAGAGATCAAGGCGGGGTACCTCACGAGGTGCCCGTGACGCAAGCCATGACGACCAAAGGCGCCAGGCGGGTGCCAGCCCGCGCAGTGTCCTCCTTTCCTCTTTGGTGCAAAGGGAGAAAGCACAGCCGCGGAGTATCGAGGCATCAGGCAAAGGTTGCCATTTCGGTGCAACAAGACCAAGACCAGGAGGACTGCAAGATGGAGGTCATTGTGGAGCCCAAGACGGCGTCACCACGAGAGCTTTGTGCAGGCGAAGACTACTTTTGTCAGGATAGCTAGTACTAGCTGTCCCCCTTCAAATTAGCCCGCCATTGTTGGCTCCCTTCCCGCTCAATATTTGGGAAGAGGACCAGGGCCTCTATAAATAGGACCAGCCACCCACAGGAGAAAGAGAGAGAGTTTTAGGGGGATCGAGACCAACGATAGAAGAGAGAGAGAGAAGGGTGATTGAACTCCTCCCAGCAGTTCATCGCCCCAGCCAAGAACAGACCCTCGTGAGGCTGTTCTTCCTTGTATTGTTCCTCATCATCAGCCCAAGAGGCAATCCACCACACCACACACTGGAGTAGGGTATTACACCACAACGGTGGCCCGAACCAGTATAAACCCTGTGTCTCTTGTGTTGTTCTTTCCATAGCTCAGATCTTAGCGAGGCGGAGGGGTGCAGGTAGGTAGGAGGCGAAATCTCCACGCGCACCCCAGTGTTCGAACCTCAAGGGTCTGCCGGAACCCGAAATCCGACATTTGGCGCGCCAGGTAGGGGTGCGCCGGAATCCACCTTCTACCGCTTCGTGCCCCGTCGCGTCGTCATCACCATGTCCGGCGACCAGGCGGGCAACCCAGATCCATGGGCGGCGTGGCCCGCCCGCGCAGAGCTGCTCGCCTCGGGCGACCCCGTGCCCCAGGCAGCTCGCGGTCCGTAGGGCGCAGCGGGCCGCGGGCGACGCGGACAGGCTTCGACAGCTCTCACACCGTGGCAGGCGCGGTCGGCAGCAAGGGCCTCCAATCACGCCGCGACCACGACACCGTACACCCGCCAGGAGCAGGCAAACTCGAGGGCCACGCTCACGGTGGCCCGAGAGCTGCTGCAGTGCAGGTTGCTGGAGGGCGGCCGCGACGTGCTGCTGGAGCGGGTGGCAGAGCTCCTGGGCTTCGCCGCCTCGGGGGCTCACCCCTTCTGCACCCAGCTCCCATCTCAAGCCCAGGGCGGCCCGCGCGGGGGCTCCGCGCGCGCCCACGGGCTCCAAGGCTACTTCAACGCCAGCGAAGCTGTCAGCACCGGACCGGCGGCGGTGCTGCCCCCGCTCTCGGTCCGCGAAGAAGAAGGACTCGACGCGACCCGCGGCCCTAGTGGACAGCCGTGCTGCCACCCCACGGTGGGCGCGTGGCATGCGGAGCACTACGGCGTGGCCTTCGGGATGACGGCGCCAGAGGAATACGTGCCCCTCATGATGGACCAAGGACACCCTCACAAGAGCGAACAAGGCTCGCTCCTCAGCCCACGCTGGGGGGACGAGGCGCCAGAAGCTGAGCCTTTCGAGGAGCCCTGGGACGGTCCCACTGGCCACGCTGGAGGCAACGATTATCAGGTATCGCTAATTCTCCAGGAGCAGGCATACGCTAACCATGGATCGCAGGAGGTACAGGTCTCCACAGCGAGCAGCTGCCCCGCTCCCACAGTCTCCTACCCCTCAGGAGGAGGGCGCAGGGGGCTGCAGGAGAGGGGCCGAGATCCGACATCACCACCGCGGCATTCGGAGCAAGGTGTTCTCAGGAGGTAGGCCCTCTGCTGGGGAGGTGCCTCAGGGCCTGCCCCTGGCGGAGGACCCGTGGTCGTCGGGGGAACCGTTGGCAACCGCTCTACCCCATCGGCAGCGTCCTGGTTTCCGGTCGTCGTTGATGGCACTAGAGTGTGGCGCAAGGCGGGGCCCTCATCTGGCGATATGAAGCAATGCCAGTACCTGTGAAGAAGGCCCAGTGCCTGTGAAGCTCGCCGCCCCGTGACACTCTCACGTAATAATGAGTGGGGTTGTACACGCCCCGGAGTCTCAGGGGTGCCGGCCTCAGGCCCTGGGGCTCCCTCCCACGCCCAGTGGCAGCACTTAGCTCCGCGCTGGTGAGAAGACGTCCAAGACTAGATTAGGTGCCGGACGCGGCCTTTTGTCTGCTTTCGTTGCTTTTCCCTTTGGTTGTCGCTTTCCCCCGCTGGATTCAAGTTGGATTCGAATTTGAGATTTGCGTGTGTTCGGGGAAGGGGTGCTTAGTCTCGCTCGAGCAATTTCTCGCGTTTTGGTTACCACTTCGCCTCAGCTGCCTCCCCTCATGAGCCCCTCGCGAGCCGGGTCAGGCCTAGCTTGCGCGCAGCCCAGACTGCCGCCACCGCGTCCTCTCAGGAGGGTGTTTAACTGCAGGTCCTACGGATCCAACCAGGGAACACTCGGGACACCACAACCTCCCACAGGCTACCTCAGGGCCAGCACGGGATAAAGGTAAACTAGCCGACCAGCGTGTCGCTTAAGCCAACCACTTGGCGCGGGCGCATGGGCAATGTAGCGTCTACTAATACGATGAACACAAGTTTTACATGAGGGGCTCCCCCTCCAAAATGCTCTCACAGCCATCAGGCCAAAACCTGAGTTCTATTCATGCAGGGTAAGGAAGCAGGAACGATGCACAATCAGTCGGATAAATCCCCCAATGCGTCCTCAAGAGCACCACCCGAGCCGTTGCTGGCGTCGCTGAACTCGCCATCGCTGTCCGCGTCGCTGCCAGCGGCGTCAGGGCCGTTCACCACACCGCCCTCGTCGGCAGCTACGATCACGCCATCGTTGTCTGAAGCGAAGGCCCTGATAAGAGCATCCACATTGTCTTCCACCCAGTGCGCCAGGTCGCCTCGGATGGCCTGGGGGACTGGGGCGATGGCAGCGTTGAAATCGAAGTGGGGATCCATGTTCCGGAGATGGCTGAAGACGCGAGAAAAGGCACGCCCGAGCAGGGCGCGGCTCCTCTCCTCCACCAACCTGTCAGCCCTGACCGACCGCGCCTCCAGCTGCGTCACCACGTCAGTGAAGAACTGAAGATTGTCGGCGTAGTTGACTGCATGCGGCTCGCCAACAGCCGCCTCGCAGATGTTGCCCAAGGCTGTGTTGGCTCTCTCCCGGAGCGTGGTGAGCATGGGGCCGTGCTCATGCTCCAGGATCCGCCGCTGACGTATCTCATCCGCATTCTGGCGCGCGACGGCCTCAGCCTCCTCCACCCGCTGGCGAAGAAGGGGCACCTCGGCCTGGGAGGTGGTTAACTCACCTTGCGCCACCTCAAGGGCGGCCCGGAAAGCATCGGCCCGCCGTGTCGCCTCCTCCAGCTTGGCTCTCAAGGCAGCAGTCCTGCCTTCAGCCTCGGCCCGGATCAACCCCAACTTCTCCTCGAACTCGTGCTCGGGGTTCAAATGCGCCATCGCCACCCGACGTCCGACCTCCTCCAGGACACGAGCTTCCTGTGCAGCAACATCATCCTCCACCTGCGTCACCAAGCGCTCCCTCGTCTACAGGAATTCGTACTCGCGGGTACGTTCGGCGGCTTCCAGCATCAGCGCCTCCTCACGCTTCTGGAGCTTTGCTGAGTCGCCAGAGGCCACCTTCATCGACGCGAGGGCTGCCTCGCGCAGCTCCACCTGCTCCTCCAGTGAGTGGCACCAGGCCAGGAGCTCCCGAGCCCGCTCCTCCGCAGCCTTTCGCCGTCGGTCGGCTTCCCGGGCCTCCTCAGCGGCCCAAGATCGGGCCTCCCGAGAGGCCACCAGCGACGACTTGGCCTCTGCGTCCTCAAGATCGCACTGACGACGCGCAAGGGCGATGGCGCCCTCCAGCTCGCGCCTCTCTGCGGTCAGGCGCAGGCCCTCGGCCTCAAGGCGCGTGTCTTCATCAGCAAGCTCCTCACCAAGCAGGCTTACTGCGTCAGCCGCCCTTCGAAGGAATCCTTGGCGGAGAGCGCGACGCCCCCGAGCGCGCTCGAGCATGTCTTCCACACCATCATCTGCCCCAAGCAAGCACCGGGGGCCACGAATCAGCACTCCCCCTCCGGGCTGGGGGCTAGCACCCTCGCGACGGCTGGGCACGCCGCGCCAGAAGCCCGGCCTGGAGCCAGCCCGTCCCCAAGTGAAGAGCGCGGGGAGCGCCTCAGCCAATCGCAGTCCACGACCAGGCGAGAAGCCCACGGCAGGCTGGCTATGCCACGAGAAGGCCTGCGGAAGAGGATCGCGAGGTGTGCAGGGCCATGATGCGCCTCGGGACGGTCCGCCTCTTCGATCGCCCTCACCACAAGGGCTCTGCTGCTCGGGGCGCTTGAGGACGATGGAGGGGACGAAGCCAAGGGGGACGGTGTCACACCCTCGATGCGACTATATCTCCCACGTGTCGAGGCACGACTTAGAGGCATAATCGCATTGAAGGCATTTGTCGCAATGAGGTAATCTTCACACAACCCATGTAATATAATAAGGGAAAGAGATACATAGTTGGATTACAATCGCCACTTCACACAATTACATGAATAAACATTACATCAATCAAATACACTCATGGTCCGACTACGGAACCAAAATAAAAGAAGAACCCCAAATGCGACACGGTCCCCGATCGAGCCCAACTGGGCTCCACTACTAATCAACTAGAACGAAACAACATAAAGAACATGATCTTCATCGAGCTCCTCCTGAGCTTGGTTGCGTCATCTGCTCGGACTCATCGGCACCTGCAAACTGGTTTTGGAAGTAACTGTGAGCCACAGGGACTCAGCAATCTCGCACCCTCGCGATCAAGACTATTTAAGCTTATGGGTAAGGTAAAGGTATGAGGTGGAGCTGCAGCAAGCGACTAGCATATATGGTGGCTAACATACGCAAATGAGAGCGAGAAGAGAAGGCAAGCATGGTCGATAAAAGTATGATCAAGAAGTGATCATGGACTACCTACGTCAAGCATAACTCCAACAACCGTGTTCACTTCCCGGACTCCGCCGGAAAGAGACCATCACGGTTACGCACGCGGTTGATTCATTTTAATTAAGGTCAACTTCAGGTTTTCTACAACCGGACATTAACAAATTCCCATCAGCCCATAACCGCGGGCACGGCTTTCGAAAGTTCAAATCCCTGCAGGGGAGTCCCAACTTAGCCCATGACAAGCTCTCACGGTCAACGAAGGAATAGACCTCCACCCGAGACATTCCGATCAGACTCGGTATCCCGGTAGAACAAGACATTTCGACAGGGTAAAACTAAACCAGCAACACCGCCCGAATGTGCCGACAAATCCCGATAGGAGCTGCACATATCTCTTTCTCAGGGCACACCGGATTGTCTAAACTTCCGGTAGGCCAGCCCAGAGTTGCCCCTGGTGGCCACCGGCGGCTGACAAGTTGGACCAACACTCAGAGGAGCACTGGCCCGGGGGGGTAAAATAATGATGACCCTTGGGCGCGCGACCCCCAAGGGAAAAGAAAAGGCTAGGTGGCAAATGGTAAAACCAATGTTGGGCATTGCTGGAGAAGCTTTACTTAAGGCGAACTGTCAAGGGGTTCCCATTATAGCCCAACCGCGTAAGGGGCGCAAAATCTAGGAACATAACACCAATATGACGGAAACTAGGGCGGCAAGAGTGGAACAAAACACCAGGCATAAGGCCGAGCCTTCCACCCTTTACCAAGTATATAGATGCATTAATTAAATAAGATATATAGTGATATCCCAACAAGTAAATAAATATTCCAACAAGGAACAACATCTCCATGTTCCAACAAGGAACAAACTTCAATCTTCACCTGCAACTAACAACGCTATAAGAGGGGCTGAGCAAAGCGGTAACATAGCCAAACAACGGTTTGCTAGGACATGGTGGGTTAGGGGTTTGACATGGCAATTTGGGAGGTTAACAAGCAAATGGTAGGCATCGTAGCATTGGCATAGCAAAAGAGCAAGCAAACTAGCATAGCAAAGATAGTAGTGATTTCGAGGGTATGATCATCTTGCATGAGATCCCGCAAGTAAGAAGAACGAGTCCATGAAGAAGACAAACGGACGTAGTCGAACGGTTCCTCACAAACGCGACGTTATCGGAACCAACTCGAAGAAGCAACACTGGAAAAGAGCAAACAACCTAGTAAACAACCACCACATAGACATGGCATGATGCGCAAACAAGAATGATGCCTGTCCGGTTTAAGTATGCATGGCATGGCAAAGTGCACAAGCAATCCTACAAATTAAGTGGAGCTCAATATGCATCGGGATGCATATTGACAAAACACCACATCAATTATTTAGTTCTCTCTCATTTATGTACCCAACAATATTAAATGTTGTTAAACATGGCAACAGGGTGAAGCAAATGTAAACTACCTATCTAGGCAAGGTTAAATGAGGCCGGAAGCAACGAACAACAATTCCGAAAAATCCTCATATGCATAATTTAAGGTTTGGTACTGTTCTGCCCTAAACATTATTTTAGAGTTGTTAAGCATGCAAGATGAGTGCACCATGTTAAACTAGACATTTTTCTACCCCATTTACATATAAAGTTTATTAAAATCGGAGTTACGGTTATTTAGTTATGAATTAAATCATTTTAACATGGCATAGGAGTAAATATATGCAAACAGCATTTTTAACATTTTGAACATGGGTGAAAGTTGCGTATTATTAACCTACACAAAATTCTGAGCAAGTTTCATATATAAAACATTTTAATCCGATGCACGGTTAGTGAGTTATTAAATGCATGAACTAGGGGGACTAATCTGCAAAACTGGCAATCTCTGGATAAATAGGAAAATCCCAGGCGCTGGAAAAAAACATGACATGGGCCGAAACTGTCCCGGGCCAACTAGAGAGAGAAAAAAAAGGAGGGGGCGGTGGCCTCACCCATGGGCTTTGGCCCGGACGATGGAAGAGGCAGGCCGCGAAGGGGCTCGCTAGGCCGCGCGTGGGAGCTGGGCCAGGCTAGGGCGGCGCGGATCTGGAGCTGGGCTTGGCGCTGCGCTGCACTAGCCGGGGAAGCTGGGCCGGCCCACGAAGGAGGAGGAGGCAGGACGAGGCGGGGCGGCGCGCTGGGCCGGACTCGGGGCCCGCGAAGGAGTCAACGGGGGCGCTCGTCGTCTCCCGATCGGATCGGGGAGGCAGGGCGAGGCGGAGATCCATGGCGACGACGCCGGCGAGGCTGGGCGACGAGCCGGCGAGGGAACGGCGCCGGGGAAGCGGGGACGGTGGATCCCGGTCCGGCGGGGCCAGATCCGGTGGATCCCGGCCGGGTTCGGGTGAAGACGTGGCCGGCAGCGGCGAACTCCATGGCGTCGGGTCCCTACTGCGGCGAGCTGGGGTTCATCGGCGAGCTGCTCTGGCGAGCCGGACGAGGTGGCGCAGAGGAACAGCGACGAGGCCCTGGATCGGGCTCGCGCAAGTTTCGGACGACGGCGGCTCGGGCCAGCGCGGGCCTGCGATGGGCCTGCGGGGCCGGCGCGGTGGAGGGAGAGGAGAGAGAGGGTGGCGGCGCTGACGTGTCGCGCGCTGAGTGGGTGAGGGCGCTGGCGGCAGTGAGGTGGCGCTCTCCGGTTGGTCGGAGTGAGGTGGCTGAGGGCGGCGGACATGTCCGGCGCGGACGAAATTGTCCGGCGGCGCGAGGTGGATGAAGGTTAGGGTTTGGACTGCGCGAAAATTCGGAGGGGATCACATATTTATAGGTAGAGGGAGCTAGGAGAGTCCAAATGAGGTGCGGTTTTCGGCCACGCGATTGTGATCGAACGACCGAGATGATGGAGCAGAGTTAGGTGGGTTTTGGGCCAAAATGGAAGGGTGTTGGGCTGCAACACACACGAGGCCTTCTCGGTCCCTCGGTTAACCGTTGGAGTATCAAACAAAGTCCAAATGGTACGAAACTTGACAGGCGGTCTACCGGTAGTAAACCAAGGCCGCTTGGCAAGTCTCGGTCCAATCGGGAAATGTTTAATCCCCACACACAAAAGAAAGGTAGAAATGACCACCGGAGGAGAACGGAACGCCGGATTGCAAAACGGACAACGGGGAAAATGCTCGGATGCATGAGACGAACACGTATGCAAATGAAATGCGCATGATGACATGATATGCAATGCATGACATGCAAGCAATGACAAGGCAACAACAGCGAAAGACTGAACGACACCTGGCACATCGGTCTCGGGGCGTTACAGACGGCACCTCAGCCGTCTCCGCAAGCTCGGCTGGAAGGGGCCTGCGGAGCAAGGGTCAGTAAAAGCAACAGAAGGATCGGGAGCTGGGAAAGGAGAAGGCTTACTCATCAGTGGCAAAGTACTTCCTACGCTTCAGCAGGCGACAAGTGTAATCATCGCCCAGGGCCTCCCTTCTCTTCCGGAGGGCCTCAAAGTCCACGCGGAAGCGGCCCAAGAATTGGGCGCAGGGATCAACCTGCGATGAAGACGGAGCGTCAAGGCGATCTGCGTCAGGGGAAGCAGCTGGAGCCTCAGGGGCCTCAGTCGCAGGCGCTAAGGGCAGCTGCTCGTCACCCTCAGCCTCAGCGGCACGGGCCCCGAGAGCTGCTCCCTCATGGGCATCGCCCGGCGCCGGCACCCCGCCGGGAGCCCCCTCGGCCTCTGGCGCCTCATGCCTCCCCGCTCCACCGCTCGAGGAAGAGCCGCCTTGGCTGACTGGAAGGGCAGTCACCACCACTGGGTTCTCGCGAGGCCCCTGGAGGCCGGCGGGGCGCGACCCCACTCATCAAAGATAGGCATCTGCTTCACAAAATCGCCCCTGCTCTGGCAGAGGTACAGCAAGGCCCCTCCCTGCTGGATGCTGCCAGGGTTGGGGTCCCCAGTCAGGGTCAAGAGCGCTGTCCTCAGCACTTCAGGGGTCAGGTCCTCTTCCTGGAGCCTCATACGATCATCGCGCCCGCTGAAGGCCCACATCTGGTGGAAGTGGCGTTGGAGAGGAGCAACGCGGCGTAGCAGGAACTCCTTCACCACCTTGGGCGCTATCACGCCAAGCGACCTCAAGAACGCAAAGCGGTGCCAGACGAAGACGAGCCGGGGGCTCTCAAGCGTCTCCTAGCCCCAACCCGAATTGGGGACAGCAGGCAAAGTTGGCTCCGATAGCAGGGGGCTGGGCACCCCTGCGTCCACATACAGCCACCGCTCGCGGAACCCAGACGCGGGCAGGGGGAGCTTGAAGTCAATCCCAGAGGCCGCTGTCTCAGACGCGACAATGAAGCTCACGCACGCCCAGCATTGGGTGGGGTCGACAAGGCGCAGCGAGAAGAAGTGGCGCAGCAAGGCAACCGAAGGAAGGATGCCCATCATAGCCTCGCAAACAAAGGCGAAGACCGAAAGGAGGGTGATGGATTCAGGACCCAGATGCATCATGTGGATCTGATAGTGGGAAAGCACGGCATTGAAGAAATCAGAAAAGGGAGGAACCAGACCCGCCCACAGGGCGTTGGCAAAATACGGGACCTCGGTGACTATCCTGTCGATGGAGAAGTGGGACGCGGGCCAGGCCATCATCCTCCCGCATTCGTTGAAGATAGTGGCCAGAGCTGAGCTAACCTTGCCTAAGCCCTCGGCGGGGGCCGCCAACGGCGGCGGACAAGGCAGAGGCACGGGTTTCTTCCCTCTTCCCTTCTTCGTCGGAGCCATGGCGATGGGAAGGGGAGGGAAGGTTCGAGATTGGGTTGAAAACAGAAGCTGGAGTTCGAACGGAGGAAGGACAGAGGGCGCTCGAGCAACAGAAGGGGGAGCGGCTGTGTACAACTACGAGTCCGCCTAGCATGGCGCAAAATAAGGGGGGCGTGGGGGAACTGTGCCGCCCACGTCCAATCAACCGCCACGTGGCGCCCAAGGCCGCAGGCTGTTAGGGCCCGCGGCGCTTCACTCTTGCCCTTCCGCCTCCCTGCACGGCAAAGTCCGGGCGCGCCTTGGGCCCGGGGGCTACTGTCGGCGTTCTGGGAACGGGGGTCCCCAGACTTGCCTGCCTGCGGCCTGCGGCGTGGCTCAAAGGGGGGGCCAGCACGGCCCATCTTCATCAACACAGACCCAAGACCCTCGCGAGGGGCCAAGCCTCGCGGGGCGGATGACATGTAGCTTCCTCAGGCACGGCCTCATCAGGCTGGCTCGTGAGGAGGCGGAGATATCAAGGCGGGGTACCTCACGAGGTGCCCGTGACACAAGCCATGACGACCAAAGGCGCCAGGCGGGTGCCAGCCCGCGCAGTGTCCTCCTTTCCTCTTTGGTGCAAAGGGAGCAAGCGCAGCCGCGGAGTACCGAGGAATCAGGCAAAGGTTGCCATTTCGGTGCAACAAGACCAAGACCAGGAGGACTGCAAGACAGAGGTCATTGTGGAGCCCAAGACGGCGTCACCACCAGAGCTTTGTGCAGGCGAAGACTACTTTTGTCAAGATAGCTAGTACTAGCTGTCCCCCTTCAAATTAGCCTGCCATTGTTGGCTCCCTTCCCGCTCGATATTTGGGAAGAGGACCAGGGCCTCTATAAATAGGACCAGCCACCCACAGGAGAAAGAGAGAGAGTTTTAGGGGGATCGAGACCAACAATAGAAGAGAGAGAGAGAGAAGGGTGACTGAACTCCTCCCAGCAGTTCATCGCCCCAGCCAAGAACAGACCCTCGCGAGGCTATTCTTCCTTGTATTGTTCCTCATCATCAGCCCAAGAGGCAATCCACCACACCACACACTGGAGTAGGGTATTACACCACAACGGTGGACCAAACCAGTATAAACCCTGTGTCTCTTGTGTTGTTCTTTCCATAGCTCAGATCTTAGCGAGGCTGAGGGGTGCAGGTAGGTAGGAGGCGAAATCTCCGCGCGCACCCCAGTGTTCGAACCTCAAGGGTCTGCCAGAACCCGAAATCCGACAATTATGACATGTCTAGCAGTAAACCTCTAGACACTTTTTAGTTTTTTGGACCTAGGAAGGCAAGTCATCATAGGCTATGCATAAAATATATCCTGAAGGGCGGCATAGATTGTCACAAAGCGTTATGAAACATGCTCGATGGCATGGCAGATAAACAAAGTTTCAGCTATCCTATTACATGAAGCTTCAAAGCGGCTCAAACAGTGCCATTGTTTTTCACAGTAGCCATATAAACCGGCGACCGGATCAGGACTCTTCATCACAACGGTTTGACGGTTGCGTATCAGTTGGTGTAGGCACTTCTTCATCCCTCCCCAGCCGGTGGAAATCAGTCGTTGACCAATCGATTCCGGTTAAAGCTTGGAGCACTGCTTCCTCATGGATAAGATCAGAAGGGTTAATATCAGGGGCGTAAGTGTGCTTATGAATCGGAGGCACAAGTTCTTCGACTTCATGGATATCGGCCGGCTGTCTTTTCCCTTCTGCATCATAAAACGGTTGAAAATGGGACAAATCGGTGTCCTCAGCCAATTTGCTGGCCGCTGGCCACATCTGTTTGGTCCACCGCCAAAGATCATCATTATCAAAGTTTGAACCATCTTATTTAACGCCTGGATATCCTTTAATGATATCCTCTGCTTCAAGGTCTGGAATCTAGGCCTTGGCTCGAATAAGGGCGGTTAATGCTCCTGCTCTCGCAGCGGCTCTCTTCAACTCGGCAATATGCGCTGGTAACATGCCCAGCTTCTCAAGAGTTTCCTTAATCAATGTTGGTGCTAGTTTGTTATAAGCCGCCGTACTAATGGCTCGCTGAGACCCAGAGTATAGCTGCTCAACCAATGTATATGCCGCCTTGAGCTTCATCCGCATGTCTGCACCAAGATGAGTGATCCGAGTTCCTGCCAAAGATTTTATCAACATTTTGGTCAGTTTTAAGATTCATTGACTGGCACAACATACATAAGCAGACACTTAACAAAGATAGCGGAGGTCATAGCATTGATTTGGCGCTTCAAACCGGCTAGTTCTTCAACCACCGGTTTCAAGGATTCCTCGGCGTCTACACCTCTTTTGGTTAAACCGGCTTTTTCGGTTTCCCATTCAGCATGATCTTGGTTGAAGGATTCCTTCAATTTCTCCATTCCGGCCAGGGCCTGGGTCAGCTCCACTTTGGCTTTTGCAGCTTCCGCTTGTTGAGACTTCACATTTTCTTGCAAATTAGAGTTTTGAGCGTCTTTGCTTCTCAGTTCAGCCTGCAACATTGAAGGTATATTCAACAAAACAACATATTTATGCACTAAGTATAAATCATATAACACGTTATCCACTTCATACTTGGGGGCTAATGCCTATTTGCTCTCAAATACTACACTCTATACAAGTCTCCAGAACAATGCAAGCATTATCCTTGACACTTGGGGGCTAATGTACGTTTGTTCTAAATCGACGGTGTGGATTAAAAACCGGATTAACTTGCCAAGTCAAACCGGCCTTTGGGGGCTATGCTGCAGAAAGTTGTCTAATTTTATCAAACATGAGTCTTATCTATGATTGAGGACACGCCTTTGGAAGGATCAATGATGGGATGATTGAAGTGTTACAAAGACCCAGTTTATGATTAACAATCATAAAACTGCTCTTAGGGGCTACTTGGAATAGTATTTCAGCTATAAATCAATGTACAAGGGGGAAGAATTTACCTCATATCATTCTTTCATCAAATTCACCAAACCGGCCTCATAATCCCAGTTTGAGTGCAGACGGTTCAAGAAGCCGGAATGAAGCTCATTAGCGTTAAGATGAGCATAGTTTGATAAGTCGCTGCTCCATTTACCTTTATCCCTGGCAATTTGCTCTTCTTTGGCACTATGCTGAGCCAAAATGACGGGATGACCAGGAGAGCTGTGGCCTATTCCAGTAATAATAACGTCATCACCTTGGCCTTCAGGATTTTTGGTGGATGATGATGGAATTTCAGTGTCTTTCATTGGACTAGCCCGGTTTGGTTCTGCCGGTTCAGTATCAGGGGCGGTAGGCTCAGCATCTGTTGGTTCGTCGGTATGTTGGCCGTCAAGGGGTGGATCATCAAAAGTTGTTTCAGGATGGAGGCCTTCCGGTTCACCAGTTTGCTCCGGTTCACCTCTTGGTTCTTCTTCTTCGGCAACAGGGTCTTCTG
The DNA here is from genome assembly GCF_003073215.2 of Triticum urartu. NCBI lineage: Eukaryota > Viridiplantae > Streptophyta > Magnoliopsida > Poales > Poaceae > Triticum > Triticum urartu. Next base: position 325,873,740 of record NC_053022.1, read on the forward strand.
GCGGATTGGTGACCCGAGCTTTCTTGCTGGGTCTGGCTTTGGCCCTGCAAACAGAATAAAAAGGGTTAACATCCTGTTCAAAAGATGTAGGGCGCATTGAAAGGAAAGGTTTTTCATAACTCACCCGGCCACAGTTTTCAAAGGGGGGAGTTGAGTTGATGTCGATTCACCAGAAGAGGAAGGAGGTGCCACCTGATAATTTGAATCGGACGGATTAAGAGGTTGTCTGAAATAACCTGCCTTGGGGTAAGAATGGTCAGAAGTAGGAGAGACCTCAGACCGGCGTTTCCGAACCAGAGTATCAGGTAAACTGGCAGAGGTGACCTGTCGGCCACTATGCCGGGTTGTCCGGCGAGCTTCATGTTGTTGAGTCTTCAAAATAAATGTTGGACCCAAGTGAGCAAGAGGATGAGAAAAGCTTACTTTCCGGATTGCTTGGCGAGTTTTTTTGTGTTGGCATAGAGTCTGAACCGGAGGAAAGGGTAATTACCTCTACGTCATTAGCCTGACTAGCTTCTGCCTCCTCCTGAGGAAGATCATTGTTAACAAGATGCATAAAAAGAGAGCCAAGTGAGGCAAGTTCTACCTCAACTTCTGGGTCATCAGTATCATCATCAAGGTCCATATTAATCCGGTTAGCCGTTTTCCGCTTTGACGTCCGTTTTACGGCTTTGGTCTTCGAGCGGGTTGGCTTCACCACTTTGTCTCCAGTTGGCTTTGCCGCTTTCTCTATGGATTTCCGTTTCCAGAAGGGGTCATCACCCTATATATATAAAGAAGAAGGGTTACAGCTTGTATAAGTTAAAGATATTAGAGATGAAGAGGAAGTGTAATGCTTACAGCAGGCGGTTTGTTCTTGGTAAAGAAGGGACTCAGACCGGTTTGACTACAGACCAGTTCCGATTCATTCAGAATCTTCTTTACACCTTCAGTAACTTCTTCCTCAGATAATTGGATATTGCAGTGGCGTTGAGGATCGTCAACTTCACCGGTATATTCGCACATTAAACCGGGATGCCGGCTTAGCGGCAAGATACTCCAGGATATCCAACAGCGCACAAAATCCACGCCTGTTAAACTGTTTGCCATAAAGGCCCGGAGCTTGGCGATTTGAGGAGTGTATTTCTCCCTTTCTGAAGAGCTCAGGCGTTGTGGCATTGGGTGAGTGTTGGATAATCTATGATCACGGAAGCCGGGGAGGGGATTTTCATCCTTAAGCGAAGTGTCTCTGCAATAAAACCATGTTTGGTTCCATTCCTTTGGGTGGCTATGATGTTTGGCATGAGGAAATTCCACTTCTTTCTGCTTTTGAATCGAGACACCACCAAGCTCTGTGTTCGGGCCATTCACAAACTCTGTGCGCCGGTTTAAGTGAAAGAAATCCCGAAACAGTTCTGCAGTTGGTTCTTCTTGTAAATAGACTTCACAGAAGACTTGGAAATTGCATAAGTTGGAGACTGAGTTGGGACCAATATCTTGTGGATGCAGTTGGAAGCTGGCAAGCACATCTCGATAAAATTTTGACCCTGGCGGTTTGAAACCACGGCCTATATGGTCAACGAAGACTACCACCTCGCCTTGTCTTGGGGTTGGAGGATTCTCTGTTCCTGGAACTCGCCATTTGATCTCAGTTTTCTTAGGCAGAGAGCACATGCTAACCATCTCATTCAATTGAGCCTCAGTAACCCGGGAACGAGCCCAGTTGCAGGCAGTGAATTGTTTGGCCATTACAAAGCGAACAAACTGAAAATGAAAGGCCGGTTTATAAATTACGCATGATTATACACAAGAGACCAGGGAGTAAGAAACATACTGATATGATAAATGGTACAACCCGGAGACTAGTGTAATGAGAGAAAAAGGTAATGCTAGCACAGGATTGATCAGACACTGTTAAACTGGAGCATAATTATGAAGGTAATATGCTCTTCCGGTTTATCAGAGGGCTAATGGCATAGACTATTTATACAATGTTAAACCGCTTATATTGGTGCGAGGAGAAATGGATCTCACAGGAACATAGAAACAGATCTCACAGTGATGTATAAAACTTTCGGATCTAAAGATAAGACAGAAAAGCAAAAATAATTGGATCTTGAAGGGGTGCAGAACTGAAGCAATTTTGACAGACTAGATCAGTTCTTTGCGCATAAGGATTTGTGATGACCATGGTAGGTAAGCTACGGCAAGAGATGCATCAAGCATGAAGTGTCCATCTATATATTTAAGGAAGAACAGGGAAGAATAGCACTGATGAACTTCGGAAGAACTGCGAAGAATGTCGAAACCCTAGAACAGATCTATGGTGAAAAAAGCAGAGAACTTACCGGAGCTGGTGAGGAAGCGGAAGGGTGCCGCAGTATTCTGGTGCGTTCAGGGTGATGCAGCGGCCAAGGTCGGAGCAGAGGCGACGGTCGACGGTGGCGGCGGAGATCCAGAGGCTGAGCGGCGCGAGGAAGACGACGCGAAGAGGCACAGGGGGAAATGGTGAAAATGACTCCTTGGTCCTATTTATAAGGCGAAGTGATAAAATGCCAAGTACGGGAATCGAGGAGCCCAAAAAATGGATAAGTTAATAAAGGTGTCGCCTCGATGACTGGATATATATTAAATGAAGGAAATCTCCGACATCAATGGATGGATGACGTCAGGGTGGTTTATCGTAATTTTGAAATATGATGTCACGGCGGTTTACAAGATCAAAAATGAAGATAAGAGAGAAGATTTTTTCTAAGTATGGAAGATTGACATGAACAAGTTCAAACCAATCTGGGGCCTAATGTTGGGGATATTACTACTGGAGGTAAACCGGCCTTATGTAGCCGGGTTGACTCTTTGAAGATTAGAAGCCCATGAAGATGTAAAGATGATGGCGCTTTACGGAGGGCCCAAAGGCGGGTTACAGCCTGTAAATGTAAACCGGCTTAGTCATGTAACTTGTATAGTAAGATAGAGAGAGAGAGGCCGAACCGGATACGTTTATGATCCGGCTTTGGGACTCTGTAGCCCGGCGGGCGTCAACCTATGTATATAAAGGGACGACCCGGCCGCGGTTTAGAGACAGACAACAACAACTCGAGAGCCAGACAAAGCGGATTCGCTCCCTGGCCTTCGAAACCCTAGTAATACCAATCACAACTAGACGTAGGCTTTTACCTTCATCGAAGGGGCCGAACTAGTATAAACTCCCGTGTCCCCTTGTCCGGTTTAACCCCTTTAAGCTAACCCGTTGCGATGGCTCCACGACTAAGTCCTTTCACGAGGACATCTGCCGTGACAAACCCACGACAGGATCCCCGAACGGACTCCAGATCAGCCCTCTCGAGAGGTTTTAGGGCTTGGCGGCGGCTCCGTATCGTAAAACGCGATGAATTCTTCTCTCTGATTTTTTTCTCCCTGAAAGCAAATATATAGAGTTGAAGTTGAGGTCGGAGGAGCTCTAGGGGGCCCACGAGGTAGGGGGCGCGCCCGCCATCTCGTGGACAGGTGGTGGGCCCCTTGGTCTTCATCTTTTGCAAGGATTTTTTATTATTTCCGAATAGATGTTCCGTGAAGTTTCAGGTCATTCCGAGAACTTTTGTTTCTGCACATAAATAACACCATAGCAATTCTGCTGAAACAGCGTCAGTCCGGGTTAGTTCCATTCAAATCATGCAAGTTAGAGTCCAAAACAAGGGCAAAAGTGTTTGGAAAAGTAGATACGTCGGAGACGTATCAACCGTCCTATCCCCAACCGACGTGATGTCCGAAATTTTAAACAGGGAATAAGTTCGTAACTTTCCCAAATTTCAGACAAGCGCATCCTAAAGTTTGAGACCCCCCCCCTTCCATTTCCCCATTCATACACCGTCGGCGCCACAACAACCTCCCCACTTCGGCCAGCCTCCTCCGTCCGCCACCCCATCCTCCACCTTGCCGGAGCCGCTACCCCTACCCCGTCGTCCACTTCAAGAGATGGATGTCTCTCATCCATGGCGCCGGACCAGGATCCTTTCATCGCGTCCTCTCGCTTCATCGGTGCCATCCTCCACCTTGCCGTTGCCACTCCTACGGCCGCCTCATCCATGGCAACAGGACTTATCCCCCGACCCGGCCGTCTGCCGTCGAAAGTCTTCTTCTGTGCCGCCGACAGCCATCGCACCCGCAGCACCCTCAACATATCAGCAGGGGCCTACATGGTGTCGCAAGAGAGGTGGTACTCTTTCATATCTGCTTAAGTTATTGGTCTCACCCGGAAAATAGATCGTAAATTATTTACTGTACTTTTCTTGTCCGTACCAAATTGTAGTGGCTAGTTGAAAGCAAACATTTGTTGGGAAGTAGCTTTGTTCGGTTTGCATCTTCAGATCCGCCATGGCACGGTCACTATACTCGTAAAGCTTATGGTTTCCCACCTTTATATTCACTACCATCATCGTAGGTGCTTTGTTCATGCTAGCACTGCTCCTCAAGACCTCAATCCATCAAGCGAAACAACATGCGCTCATAATTCCAAATCTTAGTTGTTGAAATACGAATCTGATATGATGCTCATATTACTAAAACAAAGAACGTTTAATTGGTCACCTAATTAATGTTCCTATATTCGCTTCGAAAAGCATGTGCACCACCCACTGGTCCATCTAGTTCCACTTTCCTGATTTTACTCTTGATGCTTAGGGTTTTCCCCTTTTATCTACTCTACTATGATCTGTGTAGGTGCTTTCTGCCATACTAGCAGTACTCCACCCTTCAAGCTAAACAACACAACACTCATAATTCCAAAGTTTAATTGTTCAAATATGATTGCGATATGTGTAACATCCCAAATTTTCAATTTGGAATGTTATACATTAGATCATCATTGCATATCATATTTTATTTGCCTTTGGTTTGATCCTAGAAATTTCTACGCAACTCAAGGACCCACGGAGAGAGTTGGGAAATTCTTTATTTTCATATTTGAGTTTTCTCAAATTTTGAGAATAGGATCATTTGATTTTTATTATTTTATCACCAATTATTTCTATTACAAAAATATGAGAGAGGGAATAAAATGAATTTCCCAAAATAAGGAAATATTGAGGATTTAATAATAAAATCAAATAAGATTTTATTTTGGAGTTTTTCGTTATTTTATTTGAATTTAGGAAAAATGTGTGTTTTTCAAAATTGCATTTAGGCCCCAAATAAATGTTGACCTTGTGCAGCTTGATTCTAGAAGCCCGGGAAAATTTATTTCGGGATTTTTGGAGTCCGTTTAGTATTTCTTTTTATTTTTTCTTCTGCGTGTAATTTTAAAAAAAAACAAACCGACCTACGGGCCGTGTCCGACCAGGACTCCGGCCCGACTAGGCTTTATAAGCCGGGGGGAGCCAGCCCGAGGCCCCGCCGCCGCCCCCCGAAACCCTAGCCGCCCGAGCCGACAGCCGCCGCCGCCGCCGCGCCGCCTCGCCGAGCCGCCTCGCCACCGCCCGAGGTTCGCCTTGCCTCGAAATCCGTGTCGCCGTTTTTTTCGAAAAATCGTTCTGTTTTTCCGTCGGTTTTTTTTTGTTTCGGTTTTTTTAAATAGATCGGTTTTCCCGATTTATTTAAATAACGAGCATTCGTCCGTTCGTTCGTTCTAGTGAACGTTCGTCATTTTTCTTTTTCTCGGATTAAATCCGCGATTTTTCTGATCGCGATTTCTGATCTGATTTTCGTTTTAGTATAACTTTCCGCTCGTTTATCGGAATCAGGCGATTCAAGCGCCTGGAGTTTCGTCTCGAAACCCTCTATCCGTTTAACCAACTTAAACAAGTTTTTGCTGCTGTAAAAATTGCCTTAGATCCAGATTAGTAGAACGAAGTTGTTTTCTTTTGCCGTTTGACTTTCGTTGCTTCGTTCGATTTGATTGTTTTTGCAAACCGGAGTTCTTAAGTTGAATTTTCTGGTTAGATCTCTTATTTGACTCTTACCTGTGCATTAGATGAGTACTTATTGTATACTTGTTTGTTTGTCTGCGATAGAATACCCGGAGTGCGCCGCCTGTTACTTCGAATCTCTAGGTTTCGCGGATCATCAGCAAGGCAAGTAACACTTTGATCATACCTTTTCTACTACCCAGTTTTATTGCATTAGATCAATCCTCAAACATTGCATGATTAGGATCTAATTAAATTGTGGGATGGGAAGTAGTTGAGGTAGTACCTATTACCTGTTTGTTTTCAAACCTTTGGGAGTTACTTCTACGTTTGCTTATTATGCCATGCTATGCTAGTAGACGTGGATTGGGTGAGTGATATCCATGACAGATGTGAGTTTGTTAATTAATGGTTTATCTAAGGTGGCAACTTAAACACACATCTGGGTGGATTGAGGCACCTGGGTAATCCAGAACTTGCCTGTTTTCTTTTGGACCGCCACCCAGGCTCAAAGGGATCATGAGATTATTCATACTAGAAACTTTCGTGTGCAGCCACAAGCTATTATGGGCTCTAGCATAGTTGACTAAGTCGTGCGAACTCTTACAGTGATAGACTAGCAGATGTAGGGGATGTAGGTGGTACGGTCTACCCGATCGTAAGGTGCTAGCGCTTCCGAAAGACTATGTCTCGGTCATCCGTCTTCTCAAACACCATGTAGTGCAAGAAACCAAACGGAGGCGATCGAGTCTTGTGGGGAAAAGTGTGCAAACCTCTGCAGAGTGTAATAAACTAATCATGGTTAGCCGTGTCCCCGGTTATGGACATCTTGAGTATCTAGTACCTGGATTATCATGTGAATCTCAACATGTTACTCTAAATTAAGTTTGTTGGGTTTTGTTTAATGATGATTACTTTAATTGGGATTGAGGATGCTGTCAACCATTCTCAATGTTTAACAACTACCATGATAGTTAAATAAATTTATTCCTTTGCAGTAGGGAAAAATTGGCTTTACGCAAAACTGTAACCATAGAGCTTTCCACCAGCCAAATATGCATATAGTATAGCTGTTTCATTCCATTACTCTCTATGTGTTACATTGCCAGCATATTCCATGTGCTGGCCCATTTTGGGCTGCAACGTTAATGTTGCAGACTTTTTAGACGACGATTAAGGAGTTTTTAGGTCGTGGTTCTATACTCAGTGATGTCGTTGGAGTTGATGGACTCACTTATCTTCCAAGCCTTCCGCTGTTATCGTTATTAGATGGCCTTAAGCCATATTTATTGTAATAAGTGTGTGATTGCTACTTTATTATAAATCCTCCGAGTACTGTGTGGTGTCAGCATTACTGATCCAGGGATGACACCGGAGCACAGAGATTGGACCATTTGAGGTCTGGTCGCTACAATATGATACCGATATTAGTTAACAGACACATTTAATTGGTTAGCTAAAGGTCCCACTTGAGTTTCCAAATGCATGTCGTGGCATATAGAGAGACAGCAGAATTGCATTTCTTTGTCATTTGTTGACTGTAGTTTCTTGTCCATACCAAATCTTAGTTGTTATTTCAAAGCAAACATCGGTTGCTAACTACCCTTTGTGCTATTTGTAGCTTCAGATCTGCCATCCCACTGCCACAGTCAACACTATACTCATCATGCCTATCGTTTCCCCATTTTATGATGACCACGATCAGCCTACGTGGTTCGTGTCGTAATAGCACTGCTCCACCCATCGAGCTAAACAAGCTTAGTTGTACAAATTCAAATATGATATTATGCTGATATTAGTAAAACTGAGACATGTTTAATTGGTCAGCTAAATGTTCCTACTTTAGTTTTGAAATGCATGTGTGCCGCATATGGAGAGACCGGAAGGAATATTATTTCTCTGTGCGCTTTGGTTCATCATGGGTGGGCAACAGACATTGTATAGAAAGACTTGTAATACCTTCAATCTGCTTGCTCTTCTGCTCTTCTTTAACATGATCCTCTTCTCTTCTTTAATAAGTATATTCCTTGTTGGGAAGAGTAGCAGAGACATTTGCGGTCGAATGGTCAGGTCGAGTTGTTCTCCCTTAGTATATTTTGGATCTGTCAGGTTAGGTTGACCTGTTCTTCTTTACTATATGTTGAAGTTGTCATCTGCGAAAGTATCATCACTTCTGGAGCTCTCATATTTTGAGTAGTAGGCCACATTATATTAATGCACACACCAAATTACAGCATGCATGGCATCTCTCAGAAGAATTGCAGAGATAGCACAAAGGGGTTTATAGGGAGGCAGTATTGGATTAGAATCACTTCTGCATTACAAAGATAATCTCACTTGTTTTTATGTTTTCATGCATGTCAGGTATTGAACATGATCAAGATGAATATGAGAATGGGCGCAAGAGAGGAATATTGCAGAACAATCCACTGGCTAACAAATTTGGCATGGTGGAGGATGGCATATCTTATTCACCCATCAAGGTGCTTGCTCTAACTTGGCAAGGTTGTATTGGTCGCACATATTTTTCATATGACCTCTTGCATTACTTCTAGTTTGTTACACCACCATATGCTTAGTTTAAGCAACATATATGAGTATATGCCATACCTATCCATTTTCTGCACCTATTCCATGTGTCGTCACACTAGTTTTCCAGTCAAATGTTGTTCTTTCGTAATAGATGTCCAAAAGGAAGAGGGTGAGTGCAGATCATCAAGGAGTACAAACTAGGTATTTGGAAAAGGTAGTGATACCTGTTAAATCAGATAGATCAATAGCCACAGAAAACACACGCCCAACTATACCACACTTTACCCCTACTCCACTGGCCAAACCTCTATTAGAACTGTTGAGAGTCCAGCGTCAGGTGTTGTCTATAATATCAATTCAAAAATTGAACTCCTAAATTTCCGCATGTGCCTTACCTTCTCTCTTGTATGAAAACTAATTTCATATGAATCTCCTTGCTCAAAGGATCATAGGATCTCACAACAATACTGGGCACTGCATTTCTCTTGTCAGTACCTCTCGCCCTTTGTCAGCATACTTACACTCATTGCTGTTTGATTATGTAGCATCACTGTAAATGTTCGCTTCTTTATCCTCCCTTTGCTCGAAATTATAAGATCTATATTTACTATTGGATAAATGTAGAATTAACACAATGGTTATGAAGTTTTGGATTGCACATGTAAGTACCTGTTGTCATGTACTCCCTTTGTATCGAACTAACTGTTGATCAATTGGATGTATTTAGAACTTAATAGTGCTAGATACATCCATTTGAGTGACATGTAATAACGGACGGTGGTGGTATTACTGTACTTGCATTGCGAGATAGTTGATTGTTTAGCATTACTCTGCATCTTATCTGCCTTGCCCTCCACTTTCTCCAAATTTTCATATCTACATTTACTCTTACCAAAATGTTGAATAAAGCCAATGCCACTGCACACGTTGATGTCTGCATTCCTCTTGTCAGTACCTTTTGCCTTGTAACATTGTACTTAATTAATTGCTATTTGATTATGTATCATCAGTCTGCACCTGAGCTTCATTATCCTTTATTTCTTCCAATATTATTTGATCTATATTTACTCTTTGCAAAATGTAGAATAATGGCAACTCTTATAAAGAAGTTTCTTTGGGGAATTTATTGAATTATCCTTCCATCGGCATGGAGAAGGGCTTTGTTCAGCCCGTGTTAACATGTAATGTAAGTTCATCCTTCTCAAGCCTTTAAACTTTGTTCTAGTATAGATTTGGATAGGCATCATTTAATCCACTGTTGTTTACTTTGTTGTTTACATCTAATTGGATATTTGCAACAACTACCAGTTTTAAATTGTAGTTGTAAAAACATGTTCCTTATGCAGAACAGATCCATTTATTTTCTAATATAATTGTGAAACTTGTTACGTGTCTCCTTGTTTCTCTTTTGGAGTCATATCTCTTATGCCAGGCAGAACTTTAGGGAAGATACTGAGCCAATTCATCTTGAAGAGAGCGAGATGACCCAAAGGTCCTGTCTTGATGAAGATAGTGAGTTGAAGCTACTCATCAGCAACTGTCAGACAACCTCTGTGTAGTCGCTGCCTCAATCACTTCGACTTCTTCAGTCTCAACTTAAAGTGGAAAGGCTTGCTTCATCTCAACTCCGACTTGAGGTCAATGATGCAATGAAGATCTCAGAGGACTGCCTTACGCACTATGGTGCTATAAAGCTAGGGATGGAGCATCTATCATTCACACAACTGAGGTATCATCAGCTTGTTCGGCTGCTTGTGGAGCCCGTCCTGGCTAGGCCTAATGCCTTCTGAAGTGCTCTTAGTTTTCTATATTCTTTTATCGCGCATTTATATGCACTGCTGGCGACCTTTAATGCCCAGTGTATGTAATTTGCGGTCGCGTTGCGCTTTATTATCACCGGTAGCGAACTTTGATTCCCAGTGGATGTAATATGCCGTAATTTCTTTATTGTATAGTCTAGGTTTATTCTTGGTCGGTATGCTATAATTTAGGACGAAAGGTTCAGTGGATCTCAGTGTTGTCGGTCTTCAGGCCGGCCCGTTACTCATATTGGCCAAAACATGGGCCTATAATCATCTTGGGCCATTAGCAGGTCTGAACATATAGTAGTTTTCCACCTTTAACAGGTCGAGTAAAGTTCTGGCCAGCTGGGCCAGAGAATACCATGGGCTTTTAACAGGCTAAAACCTAGATTGGGCTAGAATTGAGCCGAAAAATTCATGGGCCAATACATGCCGAAACTGCCTAAGGCCCATGTTTGGCTCAAATAGGATGAGTCGTTAACAGGCCAAAATATATCTCGGGCCTGTTTGGCCCAATAAAATTATGGGCTTTAAGAAGGCCGGTATCCACGTGGGCCATAGGCCCAAAAGTGTCATGGGCCATTATTAGATGGGCTGTAAGCAGGTCGGATTCAACGCAGGTTGTAATTAGGCCCAACTATTACATGGGCATTAACAAGCCGATAGGCCAGTTGGGCTGAAATTTATCCACGAAGACTACGGGCCGTTAAGAGGCCTAAAGTTACTTCGGACAAGAAATAGCCCAGTTTCTGCATGGGCCGTTAAATGGCCTAAAGTTAAACCAGGTCGACAATGTCCCAGATGCACCACGGACCGCTAACAGGCCGAAACTATTATCGGGCCGAACTGGTAAACGGGCATTTAACAGGCTGAAATACAAACCTGACTTAGAATGGGCCCAAAAGAACAGTGTCCTATTAACGGGCCTAATACGATATGGGCCATAATTTGGCCCAAAACACGGCAGGCTGTGAATGGGCCTGATCTGATATGGGCCTCAATTTGACCCAAAACATGGTAGGCTGTTAACGGGCCAGCCCACTGGTGTTTGAAAAATACGATGTGCCTTTAGCTGGGCCGGCCTTTTTACCATAAATGGGCCACTACTGGGCTATGCCACATGTCAAGATATCATAGGCGCCTTCCGTCCATTGTAGGGATGACATCTATCCCAACGATGAGCTGACACATGCATTATCCAGCGAATGAGAATTTTACACGTGGAAAATCCCCATTGGTCGGGGCTGTTAAAGGGTTATCGGATCCAAACCAGAACTTGATAGCTTAACGGCGACCCGTTATGGTGGATGCCACGTGTCGGTCACCCTTGACGAAAGCACTTCTATGACGCGTGATTTGTCGTCATGGGAGTGGACACTTCCGTGATGATAATTTTGGTAATGTCGTGGAACACTTCTATGACAGCACAGGTATGACTATCTTGATTATGTCATAAAATTGTCATGGATGTACATGCATGACAGAAAACGTGACCTACTGTGACAAACATGTATCATCACGGAAGTGTATTTTTTTGTAGTGTAAATATGTATGATCTATTAGTGTGAATAAAATAAGCTTTATACGAACTTGTGATATGGAAGAAATAAAAGTGATGGACCGCATAATAAAGGTATTTATCACAAGTGGCAATATAAAGTGACATTCTTTTGCATTAAGATTTTTTGCATCCAACCATAAAAAAGGAATGACAACCTCTACTTCCCTCTGTGAAGGGCCTATCTTTTACTTTTATCTTCTACCCTTATACAAGAGTCATGGTGATCATCACCTTTCCTTTTTACACTTTTTCCTTTGGCAAGCACCACTCACATGTAGGTTATCATAAAGTATTATTGTTGAGATTACCCTTGAGGTAAAAGGTTGGGAGGCGAAATTATAAGACCCTATCTTTCTCTGTGTCCGATTGAAGCTTTGAACACATAAGTATCGTGTGAGTGTTAGCAATTGTGAAATATTAAATGATAGTTGAGTATGTGGACTTGCTGAAAAGCTCTTATATTGACTCTTTCTGATGTTATGCTAAATTGCAATTGCTTCAATGACTGAGATAATAGTTTGTTAGTCTTCAATGAAGTTTCTGATTCATGCTTTATCTTGTGAACGAATTGTTACTTTAGCATAAGAAATTATATGTCATTATATGTTGATGTTCTAAATAAGATCATGATGCCCTCATGTCCATATTTTATTTTATCAACACCTCTATCTCTAAACATGTGGACATATTTTTTTGATTTCGGCTTTTGCTTGAGGACAAGCGAGGTCTAAGCTTAGGGGAGTTGATAAGTCCATTTTGCATCATGCTTTTATATTGATGTTTATTGCATTATGGGTTGTTATTACACATTATATCACAATACTTATGTCGTTTCTCTCTTATTTTATAAGGTTCACATGAAGAGGGAGAATGTCGGTAGCTGGAATTCTGGACTGGAAAAGGAGCAAATATTAGAGACCTATTCTGCACAACTCCAAAAGTCCTGAAACTTCATGGAGAATGTTTTTGGAATATAAAAAAATATTGGGTGAAGAAAATACCAGAGGGGGGCACCAGCCAGCCACAAGGGTGGAGGGCGTGCCCTACCCCCTGGACGCCCCCCCCCCCCCCCCCCCCCCCCCCCCCCCCCCCCCGTCCTTGTGGGCCCCCTGGCAGGCCTCTGACGCCCATCTTATGCTATATGGTGTGTTTTGACCTAGAAAAAATAAGAAGGAATCTTTCGGGACAAAGCGCCGCCGTCTTGAGGCGGAACCTGGCAGAACCAATCTAGGGCTCTGGCAAAGCTGTTTTGCCAGGGAAACTTCCCTCTGGGAGGGGGAAATCAAAGCCATTGTCATCACCAATGATCCTACATTGAGAGGGGGTCAATCTCCATCAACATCTTCACCAGAACCATCTCCTCTCAAACCCTAGTTCATCTCTTGTATTCGATCTTGGTCCCAAAACCTCAGATTGGTACATGTGGGTCGCTAGTAGTGTGGATTACTCCTTGTAGTTGATGCTAGTTGGTTTATTTGGTTGAAGATTATATTTTCAGATCCTTAATGATAATTAATACTCCTCTGATCTTGATCATGAATATGCTTTGTGATTAGTTACGTTTGTTCCCGAGGACATGGGAGAAGTCTTGTTATAAGTAATCATGTGAATTTGGTATTCGTTCGATATTTTGATGAGATGTATGTTGTCTTTCCTCTAGTGGTGTTATGTGAACGCCGACTACATGACACTTAACCATTGTATGGGCCTAGGGGAAGGCATTAGGAAGTAATTGAAGGAAATATGCCCTAGAGGCAATAATAAAGTTATTATTTATTTCCTTATATCATGATAAAAGTTTATTATTCATGCTAGAATTGTATTAACCGGAAACATAATACATGTGTGAATACATAGACAAACAGAGTGTCACTAGTATGCCTCTACTAGACTAGCTTGTTAATCAAAGATGGTTATGTTTCCTAACCATGGACAAAGAGTTGTCATTTGATTAACAGGATCACATCATTAGTTGAATGATCTGATTGACATGACCCATTCCATTAGCTTAGCACCCGATCGTTTAGTATGTTGCTATTGCTTTCTTCATGACTTATACATGTTCCTATGACTATGAGATTATGCAACTCCCGTTTGCCGGAGGAACACTTTGTGTGCTACCAAACGTCACAACGTAACTGGGTGATTATAAAGGAGCTCTACAGGTGTCTCCAAAGGTACATGTTGGTTTGGTGTATTTCGATATTAGGATTTGTCACTCCGATTGTCGGAGAGGTATCTCTGGGCCCTCTCGGTAATGCACATCACTTAAGCCTTGCAAGCATTGCAACTAATGAGTTAGTTGCGGGATGACAGTTATATTATGAGTTTATACATTTTGATGTACCGAAGGTTGTTCGGAGTCCCGGATGTGATCACGGACATGACGAGGAGTCTCGAAATGGTCGAGACATAAAGATTGATATATTGGAAGCCTATGTTTGGATGTCGGAAGTGTTCCGGGTGAAATCGGGATTTTACCGGAGTACCGGGAGGTTACCGGAACCCCCGGGAGGTATATGGGCCTTAGTGGGCCTTAGTGGAAGAGAGGAGAGGTGGCCAGAGATGGGCCACGCGCCCCTCCCCCTTGGTCCGAATTGGACAAGGAGAGGGGGCCGGCCCCCCTTCCTCCTCTCTCTCCTCTTCCCCCCCCCCCCTCCACGAATCCTATTCCAACTAGGAAAGGGGGGAGTCCTACTCCCAGAGGGAGTAGGACTCCTCCTGGCGCGCCTCTCCTGGCCGGTCGGCGCCCCTCCCTTGAACCTTTATATACGGAGGCAGGGGCACCCCCTAGAGACACAAGTTAATCCACGTGATCATATTCTTAGCCGTGTGCGGTGCCCCCTTCCACCATAGTCCTCGATAATATTGTAGCGGTGCTTAGGCGAAGCCCTGCGACCGTAGTACATCAAGATCGTCACCCCACCGTCGTGCTGACGGAACTCTTCCCCGACACTTTGCTGGATCGGAGTCCGAGGATCGTCATCGAGCTGAACGTGTGCTAGAACTCGGAGGTGTCGTAGTTTCGGTGCTTGATCGGTCGGGCCGTGGAGACGTACGACTACATCAACCAAACGCTTCCGTTGTCGATCTACAAGGGTACGTAGATCATACTCTCCCCTCTTGTTGCTATGCATCACCATGATCTTGCGTGTGCGTAGGAAATTTTTTGAAATTACTATGAAACCCAACAGTAATAAGTAGATGATGGGTTGCTAGAGTGACAGAAGCTTAAACCCTAGTTCATGCGTTGCTTCGTAAGGGGCTGATTTGGATCCATATGTTTCATTCTATGGTTAGGTTTACCTTAATTATTTTTTTGTAGTTGCGGATGCTTGCAAGACGGGTTAATCATAAGTGGGAGGCTTGTCCAAGGAAGGGCAGCACCCAAACACCGGTCCACCCACATATCAAATTAACAAAGTAACGAAAGTGAATCATATGAGCATGATGAAAACTAACTTGACAACAATTCCCATGTGTCCTCGGGAGCGGTTTTCATTATATAAGAGTTCGTCCAGGCTTGTCCTTTGCTAAAAACATGATTGGGCCACCTTGTTGCACCGTGTTTACTTTTGTTACTTGTTACCCGTTATGAATTATCTCATCATACAACTATTTGTCACCGATAATTTCAGTGCTTGCATAGAATACCTTGCTGAAAATCACTTGTCATTTCTTTTTGCTCCTCGTTGGGTTTGACACTCTTACTTATCAAAAGCACTACAATAGATCCCCTATACTTGTGGGTCATCAGGGCCGAGGAGGGCGCAACCCACCAGGGCGCGCCCAGGTGGTTTGTGCCCACTTGGTGGGCCCCTCTGGTAGTTATTTGCTCCAATAATTCTTATATATTCCATAAAAATTCTTTGTGAAGTTTCATCTCATTTGGAGTGGTGCAGAATAGGTGGCCTGACGTAGCTTTTTCAGGTCCAGAATTCCAGCTATCGGTATTCTCCCTCTTTGTGTGAACCTTGCATATTATGACAGAAAAGGCATTAGAATTACTCCAAAAAGCATTATTATGCATAAAAACAATGTGAATAATAGTAGGAAAACATGATGCAAATGGACCTATCAACTCCCCCAAGCTTAGACCTTGCTTGCCCTCAAGCGAAAACCGAAATCGAAAAACATGTCCACATGCATAGAGAGACAGGTGTCGATAAAAACAAAATACGGACATAGAAGCATCATGTATATTATTATAAAAGCAACAAACTTTAACATAAAACTTTATTATAGAAATTTTATCATATAACTTCTATCATATAACTTCTCATGGACAAGAAACAATTCATCACAACATCGAAGTATAAAGCATAAACTCTATTGAAAACCAACAAACTATGTTCTCAATCAACTTTTCAATTACAATTCATCATCTTTTTAGGAAGGGTCACGTATCGGAGTCTTATGGCAAGTCCACATACTCAACCATCATATAGTCTTCTATGATTGCTAACACTTGCCGCATACACTTGAGCAAAAAGTTTCAACCGAACACATAGAAAGATAGGGGCTTATAGTTTCGCCTCCCAACGTATTCACCTCAAGGGTGATGTCAACAATAATAACTCATGCCCAACCATATCCAACTGGATATATGTGCCTAGATCTTTCCTCACCACATGATGCTTGCCAAAAGAGAAAAATAAAAAGGAATAGAGAGAAATACTTTGACTCATGCATAAAAGTAAATACATGAAAGTAAAAGATAGGACCTTCGCAGAGGGAAGCAGAGGTTGTCATGCGCTTTTTGGTTGTATGCTCAATCTCTTAGTGCAAAAGAACGTTATGTCATATTGCCCCTTATGATAGAAACCTTTATTATGCAGTCTGTCTCTTTTATTCTTTGCCATCACAAGTTCGTACAACGCTCAATTTTCTCTTACACTAAATGATCCAACACTTTTAGAAGCAATTTTTATTGCCTTATTGCACCGATGACAACTTACTTGAAGGATCTTACTCAATCCATAGGTAGGTATGGTGGACTCTCAAAACAAGATTTGGGTTTAAGGGTTTTTGGATGCACAAGTAGTATCTCTACTTAGTGCAGAATTTTTGGCTAGAAAAGAAGGGGACCAAGCACCAAATGTTAAAGGATCTATGACAATATAACTTCTACGTGAATATGAACAAACATAAATCATTATGTTGTCTTCCTTGTCCAACGTCAACAATTTTGGCATATAATATTTTGATGGGAGCTCACAATCATAAAAGATGTCCAAGATAGTGTATTTGCATGTGAATCTTCTCTTCCCTTATTAATTCTTTCATGAATTCCATCATTGACCAATGCTATGTTTGTAAATCTCCAATAAATTTTTCTACTTACACTCTTCCTTATGTGATGTCACTACTTACCATAAGATTAGCATATGATCTTTTTCATTTATTTCCTTTGTTTTTATTGAACATGAAAGTAAAGAAAACAAAACTCAAACTAAACTTTATTATTTATCTTGCACACGATTACAAGGATATATCACTAAGCAAACACTTGAAAAGAAAGGATCGAACTAAACTTTTATTCAACTAAAGCAAAATATAACTATGGATCGAACTAAGATAAGTAAAGGCAAAAGATAGTGGAGGTGATATGATACCGGGACACCTCCCCCAAGCTTGGCATAAGCCAAGGGGAGTGCCTATACCCAATACTCAAGTTTCCTTTGGTTATGAAGAAGGATGTGGTGGTGATGAAGTGGTAGCAATCTTATCCCAAAAGATACTCCAATCTGCGGATGACACTCTGGGGGGCGATGATGTGCTCTTGCAATAGAATATTTTCATGAGTGAGATATTTCATTTGCACACGAACCATTTCGATGATCCAAAAAGCTTCAATCTCAATGGGGGTAATATGATCATAGTAAGGTTTAAGGATATCTTCTTCTTCCTCCTCAGCAGGCAAGGCTTGTTCGACCACCGGCGCTTGATCTCCAGGGGCTTCCTTGCTCTTGTCCCCTTTGAAGGCTTCTTTGGGTTCTTCTCTCTTTCATTCAATCTTCATCAACCAAGCACCCTCTTCTACGTTGTTGGAGGAGGCAGAAGACATGATGCCTGGCTTAACAGATCTGACAGAAAACAACAAGAAAGAAGAACAAAATATTTATCCGTGATATGGTGGTCAATAGGTTTGGGGGGTATATAAAGATTTTTTTATCTTGGGAAACAAGCAATAGAGTCCGGAAGGTACCCGAGGTGGGCACAACCCACCTGGGCGTGCCTGGCAAGCCAGCACCAGGCACGCCCTGGTGTCTTGTGCCCACCAGGGCTGCCTTCCTGGTAGTTTCTCCTAATTTTTAGTATATTCCAAACTGACAGAAAATATTTTTGCAGATTTTTCGGAGTCCGTTTACTTATGTATCATGTACCTCCTCTTTTAGGGACGCAATGAACAGGACTTACCCATCTACTATCATCTACTAGTATACATGTACATTGACTTCCCTCGTCCCACCGACTGGTGCATTGCACAACAACCAGCTCAAAACTCCGTCCCAAATCCCTCTGCGATGACGTGATTAGTACGCGCGCTACCAATGCTTATGGACCATCTGCCAAGGCGGCTGAGACAGCCAGCTACGCGCACGGGTGGACGACAACAGCAGCAAGCATGTGGATTTTTTCCATCATTGACATCTGTGGATGGTTCGAGAGAACAATAGTAGCTTCGCTGGTACTGTAGCTAGAACTGTAGGAGCGAATCCTAGAATTTCCAACCATTGGATGGACTCTATCAATGGTTCAGGCTGCTTCCTAGTCATGAGATTCAAAATTTCAAAACTGGTACACTATGTAGTAGTATAGATAGGATAGATTATACCTGCTTCCAGAAGCTTCAGTATTTCAGTTCTTACCACTTCTTTCATTTTAGGATTTAAACATCGTTGGTGATCAACAATGGGTTTAGCATCAGGTTCCATATTAATTTTGTGCTGATAGAGAGTGGGACTAATGCCCTTATGATCATCAAGAGTATATCCAATAGCAGATCACTGCTTCTTCAGAACCTTCAATAATCTTTCTTCTTCATGTTCTGAAAGGTTAGCACTAATAATAATAGGATATATCTTTTTCTCATCAAGATAAGCATATTTCAAAGTGTCTGGTAATTGTTTTAATTCAAACACAGGATCACCTTTAGGTGGAGGAGGACCTTCTAGAGTTTCAATAGGCAAATTGTGTTTAAGCAGAGGTCGTTGTTCAAAGAAAATTTTATATATCTCATATCTTTCATGCATATGCATATCATTTTCATGGTCTAGCAAATATTGTTCTAGTGGATCAGTAGGAGGCACGACAATAGAAGCAAGACCAATTATTTCATCCTTACTAGGCAATTATTTCTTATGATGCTTTCTACTAAACTTAGAAAAATTAAACTCATAAGACTCATCAGCAAAACTTACACCGACGGTTTGTTTCTCAGAATCTATTTTAGCACTAACTGTGTTCAAGAAAGGTCTACCAAATATAATGAGAAAAAAGTCATCTTGTGGGGAACCAAGAACAAGAAAATCAGTAGTATACTTTATTTTCCCACACAAGACTTCAACATCTCTAACAATCCCAAGTGGTGTGATGGTGTCTCTATTAGCCAGTTAATAGTAACGTCTATGTCTTCTATTTCAGCGGGTGCTATATCATTCATAATTTCTTGATATAAGGTAAAAGGAATAGCACTCAAGCTAGCACCTAAATCAAATAAACCATGATAATAATGATCTCCTATTTTGACTGAGACAACAGGCATGCCAACAACAGGTCTATGTTTATCCTTTTCATCGGGTTTGGCAATTCTAGCAGCTTCATCACAGAAGTAGATAACATACCCATCTAAATTTTCTACCAGGAGTTCTTTAACCATAGCAACATTAGGTTCTACTTTGATTTGTTCAGCGAGTTTAGGTGCTCTTATATAACTTTTATTGACCATAGTTTAAACTTTAGCATGTTCCTTTATCCTAACAAGGAAAGGTGGTTTTTCAATATAAGCAGTAGGAACAATTGGGTCAACATTATAAATAATAGTTTCATCTTTAGCTATTACCGGTTCTTTAATTTCTTCTTTAATAGGTGGGTGATATTTAAACCACTTCTCCTTAGGGAGATCAACATGAGTAGCAAATGATTCACAAAAGGAGGCTACTATCTCAAAGTCAAGTCCATATTTAGTGCTAAACTTTTGAAAAGCATCAGTATTCATAAAAGATTTAACACAATCATACTTAAGCTTAATACCTAACTCTTTACCTTCGTCGAGTTCCCAATCTTCGGAGTTGCCTTTAATTCTTTCTAAAAGATCCCACCTGAATTCAATAGTCTTCTTCATAAAGGAACCAGTACAAGAAGTATCAAGCATGGATTGATCATCACGAGAAAGCCGAGCATAAAAATTCTAATAATAATTTATCTTGAGAGCTCATGATTGAGGCATGAATATAACATTGACTTAAGCCTCTCCCAAGCTAAAGTGATACTTTATCCTTCACGAGGCCAAAAATTATATATGTAATTCCGATCATGATGAACTAGATGCATAGGATATTTTTTTGGTGAAATTCCAGTTTTAATCGATTCCAATTCCAAGATCCAATATCATTGCATAGCTTATACCATGTCAATTCTTTTCCCTTAAAAGATAAAGGGAAAACCTTCTTCTTAGCTTCATCTCTGGGTAAACCTGCAAGCTTAAATAATCCACAAATTTCATCCACATATATCACGTGCATATCAGGATGTTCGGTTCCATCTCTTACATAAGGATTAGATAGCAGTTGTTCTATCATACCTGAAGGAATTTCATAACCAATATTTTCAGTAGGTGCAGTAGGTTGAGGGGCAACTAATTGTGGTTCCGGTCGAGGTGAACATACCTCGAACAAACCCCTCAAAGGATTGTTCTCCATAGTAACAAGTGACAATAAATTTCAGCATGTAGTAATAATTTTTTCCTTACCGATTTCCACTTATCAAGAGCACTTCACTCCCTGGCAACGGTGCCAGAAAAGAGACTTGATTACCTACAAGTATAGGGGATCAACTGTAGTCCTTTTGATAAGTAAGAGTGTCAAACCCAACGAGGAGCAGAAGGAAATGACAAGTAGTTTTCAGTAAGGTATTCTCTGCAATCACTAAAATTGTAAGTAACGAGTAGTTTGATAGCAAGATAATTTGTAACGAGCAAGTAACGATAACGGTAACAAAAATTCATAAAGGTAGCCCAATCCTTTTGAGGCAAAGGACAGGCCAAAACGGTCTCTTATGATAAGCAAAGTGTTCTTGAGGGTACACGGGAATTTCATCTAGTCACTTTCATCATGTTGGTTTGATTTGTGTTTGCTACTTTGATAATTTGATATGTGGGTGGACCGGTGCTTAGGTGTTGTTCTTACTTGAACAAATCTTCTACTTATGATTAACCCCCTCGCAAGCATCCGCAACTACGAGAAAAATATTAAGATAAAATCTAACCATAGCATTAAACTTTTGGATCCAAATCAGTCCCTTACGAAGTAGCGCATAAACTAGGGTTTAAGATTTTGTCACTCTCGCAACCCATCATCTAATAACTACTCCACAATGCATTACCTTAGGCCCTAATAAGGTGAAGTGCCATGTAGTCGACATTCACATGACACCACTAAGGAAATCACAACATACATACCATCAAAATATCGAACACATGTAAAGTTCACATGATTACCTACAACACGATTTCTCCCATGACCTCAAGAAAATATGTAACTACTCACAAATAATAATCATGCTCAAGATTATAGGGGTATTAAATAGCATAATGGATCTGAATATATAATCTTCCACCAAATAAACCATATAGTAATCAACTACAAGATGTAGTCAACACTACTAGTCACCCACAAGCACCAATCTAAGGTTCCAGTACAAAGATTGAACACAAGAGATGAACTAGGGTTTGAGAGGAGATGGTGATGTTGAAGATGTGGATGGAGATTTCCCTCCTCAAGATGGGAGAGTTGTTGGTCATGATGATGACGAATATTTCCCCCTCCGGGAGGGAAGTTCCCCTGGCGGAATCGCTCCCCAGAGGGCGAAAGTGCTCCTGCCCAAGTTCCACCTCAAGATGGCGGTGCTTCGTCCCGAAACTCCTCCCTTATTTTTTCTAGGTCAAAATGACTTATCTACCTGAAGAGGGGCACCAAAGGTGGGCCGAGGAGGGCACAACCCACCAGGGCGCGCGGTTGTGCCCACCTGGTGGGCCCCTCTGGTAGTTATTTTCTCCAAGAATTCTTATATATTCCATAAAAATTCTCTGTGAAGTTTCAGCTCATTTGGAGTTGTGCAAAATAGGTGGCTTGTCGTAGCTTTTTCAGGTCCAGAATTCCAGTTGCCGGTATTCTCCCTCTTTGTGTGAACCTTGCATATTATGAGAGAAAAGGCATTAGAATTACTCCAAAAAGCATTATTATCCATAAAACAATATAAATAACAGTAGGAAAACATGATGCAAAATGGATGTATCAGTGTGTAAAATATCATTTCACTCATCCTTTTTAAATCTAGTGAACTTATCACCACTATGCACAGCAAGCAGAGAGCATAGCTCATATGAACACAACGGATTAAAGTAGCACAAGAAAACAACATATTAACACAGTCATTACCCTATACTGGTCAAACACCTAGAGGGGAGTTTACTACTAGATTGTCAGGTCCATGTCAGCGGGCCCTACATAAACACGCTAGTGGCATCTGTAGCCGTAGATGGTGGAGGTTTTCGCGTTGTAGATCTAAACCTTGAGGCCGAGGTTCGACAATTTGAGATCGAGGAGGTCACCGGCCATGATCTTGTGCTCCAGGGAGAAGTATTGCTAGCCCCTCCCATTCACCATATGCTCGTTGAATGTAGCGACCAGACCTCAAACAGTCTGATCTCTGTGCTCCGGTGTCATCCCTGGATCAGTAATGCTGACACCACACAGTACTCGGAGGATTTATAACAGAGTAGCAATCACACACTTATTACATCGAGTGTCTCAAAAGAGAACTTATTACAATAAATATGGCTTAAGGCCATCTAATAACGATAACAGCGGAAGGCTTGGAATATAAGTGAGTCCATCAACTCCAACGGCATCACTGAGTATAGAACCACGACCTAAAAACTCCTTAATCGTCGTCTGAAAAGTCTGCAACATTAACGTTGCAGCCCGAAAAC
Organism: Triticum urartu; assembly: GCF_003073215.2. NCBI lineage: Eukaryota > Viridiplantae > Streptophyta > Magnoliopsida > Poales > Poaceae > Triticum > Triticum urartu. The sequence goes on from NC_053022.1 coordinate 325,896,732, forward strand.
GGGTCAGCACATGGAATATGCTGGCAAGGTAACACATAGAGAGTAATGGAATGAAACAGCTATACTATATGCATATTTGGCTGGTGGAAAGCTCTATGGTTACAGTTTTGCGTAAAGCCAATTTTTCCCTACTTCAAAGGAATAAAATTTAATTACTATCATGGTGGTTGTTAAACATTGAGAATGGTTGACAGCATTCTCAATCCCAATTAAAAATCATCATTAAACATAACCCAACAAAATTAATTTAGAGTAACATGTTGAGATGATAATCCAAGTACTAGATACTCAAGATGTCCATAACCGGGGACACGGCTAACCATGATTAGTTTATTACACTCTGCAGAGGTTTGCGCACTTTTCCCCACAAGACTCGATCGCCTCCGTTTGGTTTCTCGCACTACATGGTGTTTGAGAAGACGGATGACCGAGACATAGTCTTTCAGAAGCGCTAGCACCTTACGATCGGGTAGACCGTACCACCTACATCCCCTACATCTGCTAGTCTACCACTGTAAGAGTTCGCACAACTTAGTCAACTATGCTAGATCCCATAATAGCTTGTGGCTGCACACGGAAGTTTCTAGTATGAATAGTCTCATGATCCCTTTGAGCCTGGGTGGCGGTCCAAAAGAAAACAGGCAAGTCCTGGAATACCCAGGTGCCTCAGTCCACCCAGATGTGTGTTTAAGTTGCCACCTTAGATAAACCATTAATTAACAATCTCACATATGTCATGGATATCACTCACCCAATCCACGTCTACTAGCATAGCATGGCATAATAAGCAAACGTAGAAGTAACTCCCAAAGGCTTGATAATAAACAGGTAATAGGTACTACCTCATCTACTTCCAATCCCACAATTTAATTAGATCCTAATCATGCAATGTGTGAGGATTGATCTAATGCAATAAAACTGGGTAGTAGAAAAGGTATGATCAAAGTGTTACTTGCCTTGCTGATGATCCGCGAAACCTAACGATTCGAAGTAACAGGCGACGCACTCCGGGTATTCTATCGCAGACAAACAACAAGCATACAATAAGTACTCATCTAATGCACAGGTAAAACTCAAATAAGAGATCTAACCAGAAGGTTCAACTTAAGAACTCCGGTTGGCAAAAAGAATCAAATCGAACGAAGCAACGAAAGTCAAACGGCAAAAGAAAACAACTTTGTTCTAGTAATCTGGATCTAGGGCAAATTTTACAGTAGCAAAATCTTGTTTAAGTTGGTTAAACGGATAGAGGGTTTCGAGATGAAAATCTAGGCGCTTGAATTGCCTGATTCCGATAAACGAGCGAAAAGTTAAACTAAAACGAAAATTGGATCGGGAATCGCGATCAGAAAAATCACGGATTTAATCCGAGAAAAATAAAAACGACGAACGCTGAATTTTTTTTGGCACGGAAATCGACGCGCGACGAACCTCGGGCGGCGGGATCGTCGGCGGCGGCTCCGGCGGCGCGCGCGGATCCAGGCGGGGCTGATGGGCTGGGGCGGCTCGGGGCGGCGCTATTTAAAGGCTGCCCCCAGGCGGTGTCCCGCTCGGGTATGGCCCGAAGTCGGTTCATTTTTTTTATTATTATTATTCCGCTTGGAAGAAAAATAAAAAGAAATAGTAAACGGACTCCAAAAATTCCGAAATAAATTTTCACGGGCTTCTAAAATCAAGCCACATACGGTGAACATTTATTTGGGCCCTAAATGCAATTTTGAAAACGCACTTTTTTCCTAAATTCAAATAAAACATCGAAAAACTCCGAAATAAAATCTTATTTGATTTTTTTATTAAATCCTCAATGTTTCTTTATTTTGGGAAAGTCATTTTATTCCCTCTCTCATATTTTTGTAATAGAAATAATTGATGATCAAATAAATAAAATCAAATGATCCTATTCTCAAAATTTGAGAAAACTCAAATATAAAAATAACGAAATCCCCAACTCTCTCCGTGGGTCATTGAGTTGCGTAGAATTTCTAGGATCAACCAAAATGCAAAGTAAAATATGATATGCATGATGATCTAATGTATAACATTCCTAATTGAAAATTTGGGATGTTACAAACCTACCCCCCTTAAGATGAATCTCGCCCTCGAGATTCAGGTTGGCTAGAAAATAGGTGAGGGTGGTCTTTGAGCAAATCTTCCTCTCGCTCCCAGGTGGCTTCACCCTCCGTTGGTGGCTCCACTGAACTTTGCAAAACTTGATAACCTTGTTGCGAGTAACTCGGCTGGCAAACTCGAGAATCTTGACCGGTTTCTTCTCGTAGGTCAAATCGTTATCCAACTGAATAGTTTCCAAAGGCACTGTGTCTCTCAATGGTATATCAGCCATCTCCGCGTGACATTTCTTTAACTGAGAAACGTGGAACACATCATGTACTCCTGACAATCCTTCAGGCAATTCCAACTTGTAGGCCACTTCTCACATACGCTCCAAAACTCGATATGGTCCTACAAATCGTGGAGCTAACTTCCCTTTAACTCCAAAACGCTTTGTTCCTCGAAGTGAAGATACTCGAAGATAAGCTCTATCTCCGACTTCGTAAACTGTCTCCTTGCATTTAGAATCTGCATAACTCTTCTGTCTGGACTGGGCTACCTTGAGCCTATCGCGAATCAACTTCGCCTTCTGTTCAGACTCTTTAATCAAGTCAGGTCCAAACAACTGGCGGTCTCCAACCTCGTCCCATGACAACGGTGTCCTGCACCTCCTTCCGTACAAAGCTTCGAAAGGGGCCATCTTCAAACTGGTTTGATGACTGTTGTTGTAAGAGAACTCTGCATATGGAAAATTATCGTCCCAACTAGATCCATAATCTAGCGCACAAGCTCTCAGCATATCCTCCAAAATCTGATTGACTCTCTCGGTCTGTCCATCTGTCTGTGGATGAAAAGTTGTACTGAATTCTAGCCTGGTTCCCAAAGTTTCGTGCAACTGCTTCCAGAACTTTGAGGTAAACTGGGTTCCTCTATCTGATACGATACTCCTTGGAACTTCATGCAGACATACGATCCTGGTCATGTATATCTTTGCCAACTTAGCACTGATATAAGTGGTCTTTACTGGGATGAAATGAGCTACTTTCATCAATCGATCAACTACAACCCAAATCGAGTCATAGCCTGAACGAGTCCTAGGCAATCCCGTGATAAAATCCATGCCTAGCTTATCCCACTTCCATTCGGGTATCGGCAATGGTTGTAATAATCCTGCTGGCTTCTGATGCTCTGCCTTTACTCTCTGACATACATCACAAACTGCTACATACTCCGCTATATCCTTCTTCATTCCAGTCCACCAGAAAATATCCTTCAAATCCAGATACATCTTGGAATTTCCTGGGTGAATTGAATACGGTGAGTCATGTGCCTCTTGCAAAATCAACTTCCTGATCTCCGGGTCATTGGGCACGTAGACACGGTCTTCAAACCATAGGGTGTCGTGCTCATCCTCACGAAATCCTTTAGCTTTTCCTTTGCTCAACTTCTCCTTTATAGCGGCAATCTCTTTGTCAGCTTTCTGAGCTTCCTTGATTTTATCCATCAAGGTTGACTGAATCTCCAATGCTGCTACATAGCCTCTCGGAACTATTTCCAAACATAGTTCACGAAGATTTTCTGCTAACTCCTTGGGTATTTCTCCCGTCATTAATGTATTGACATGGCTCTTACGGCTTAATGCGTCTGCTACTACATTAGCCTTTCCAGGATGATAATGCAATTTCATATCATAATCCTTAATAAGCTCCAACCATCTCCTTTGTCTGAGATTCAACTCCTTCTGTGTGAAAATGTACTTCAAACTCTTATGATCCGTGTACACCTCACAATGATTTCCACTGAGAAAATGTCTCCATGTTTTCAATGCATGCACTATGGCTGCTAACTCCAAATCATGCGTAGCATAATTCAACTCATGAGGCTTCAGTTGTCTTGAGGCATATGAAACAACTCTCCCTTCCTGCATAAGCACTGCTCCAAGTCCTCGACGTGAAGCGTCACAATACACCTCATAATCTTTGGTCTGGTCTGGCAAAATCAACACTGGTGAGGTAACCAAATGTTTTTTCAACTCCTGGAAACTAGCCTCACACTCCTCTGTCCATATGAACTTGGTATCCTTCTTCAACAACTCAGTCATAGGCTTCGCAATCTTTGAGAAATTCTCAATAAATCTCCGGTAGTATCCTGCGAGTCCAAGGAAACTCCGGATCTCTCCAACTGTTGTTGGGGCTTCCCACTTGGTCACGGTTTCAACTTTAGCGGGATCTACTGCTATACCTTCTCCAGATATAACATGTCCGAGGAATCCTACTTCCTTCAACCAAAACTCACATTTGCTGAACTTGGCATATAATTGATGTTCTCTGAGCTTTCCAAGTACCAAACGCAAATGCTCCTTATGTTCCTCTTCATTCTTCGAATAAACCAGGATATCATCAATGAACACTACGACGAACTTATCCAAAAACTCCATAAACACTTTGTTCATCATATTCATAAAATAGGCAGGTGCGTAAGTCAGACCAAATGACATAACGGTATACTCATACAACCCATACCTGGTGGTAAAAGCTGTCTTAGGAATATCCTGTTCTCAAATCTTCAACTGGTGGTATCCTGATCGCAGATCGATCTTGGAAAATACCTTAGCTCATTGCAATCGATCAAACAGATCATTGATCATTGGTAGTGGGTACTTGTTTTTGATGGTTACTTCATTCAATCCTCGATAATCAACAACCATCCTTAACGATCCATCTTTCTTCTCCACTAGAAGTACTGGCGATCCCCAAGGCAAAGAACTTGGGCGAATATATCCCTTATCCAGTAACTCCTTAATCTGCTTCTTAATTTCCACCAAATCCTTTGCTGGCATCCTATATGGTCTCTTTGATATTGGTCCTATGCCTGGCAATAGCTCAATCAAAAACTCAATATCTCTATCCGGTGGCATGCCTGGCAACTCCTCCGGAAATACATCAGGGAAATCCCTTACCACTGGTACTTCCTCCTGCACAACTCCTGTTAGGCAATTTACTTGAGTCCTCTTTGGCACATGCCGGGATACATACTTGATCCTTCTCCCTTTTGGTGTGGTAAGCAAAATTGACTTACTAGCACACTCAATATTCCCTTCATACTTTGATAACCAATCCATGCCTAATATCACATCCAATCCTTGAGATTCCAATACTATTAGGTCTGAGGGAAAAACATAGTTACCAATCCTTAATGGTAACCGATCACACCATAGACTTGCCACATACTCTGCTCCGGGCGAGGTTACTAACATGGGTGACCTAAGGGCTTGGGTTGGTAGGTTATACTTATCCACAAATCCCCTTGAGATGTATGAATGCGATGCACCAGTATCAAAAAGAACGAGTGCAGTAAATGACTTAACCAAAACTTACCTATCACTGCATCGGGCTGTGCTTCAACCTCCTCCACACTAACGTGGTTCACCTGTCCCCTGTTGAAAGGGTTCGGCTTCTTCCCAGAACTTCCATTGCCATTTCCATTTTGTAATTCAGGACATTCATTGGCATAATGTCCTGTCTTAGAACACTTAAAGCAAGTGACTTGGCTTAGGTCCTTCTTGGCTAGGGTTGATGGGTTGGTGCGGTTCTGGACGTTGCTTCCTCCATTTCCATTACCATTCTTGGTGCCATTGTGATTGTGCGAGCTACCTCCTCCATGAGTATGCTGAAAATGTCCTCCCGGTCTAAGGGTAAAACGTGGCTTCTGTTGAGCTCCTGAATTGTACTTTCCTTGTCCATACTTCCTCTTGCGATTATCAATTTGCTACTGCTTCCCTTCAATCATAAGAGCACGATCTACCAACTCCTGGTAGTTGTTGAAGGTGGCTACCATCAACTGCATGCTCAACTCATCATTCAGTCCTTCCAAAAACTTCTCCTGCTTAGCTGCATCCGTAGCGACGTCATCTGGGGCATAACATGCTAGCTTACTAAATTCCTCCACATACTGGCCAACTGTCCGTCCTCCTTGGCGCAATTTGCGAAACTCACGCTTCTTCATGGCCATAGCTCCTGCTGAAACATGTGCAGTACGAAAAGCCTGCTGAAACTGGTCCCATGTGACAGTGTCTACTGGGAAAGTGGCTGTGAAATTCTCCCACCATGATGCTGCGGGTCCTTCTAACTGATGTGCGGCAAACTTCACCTTCTCTGTATTTGTGCGTCCTGCTGTGGTCAACTCCCTAGCTGTCTTGCGGAGCCAATCATCTGCTACTATCGGCTTGGTGCTACTGGAAAACACCGGCGGATTCAGCCTAAGAAAACGGGCTAAGTGGTCAACAGGTGGTGGTGGTGGTGGTGGGTTGTTGTTGTTCCCCTGATTCTGATTCTGGACTAGCAACTGCATCAATGTGTTCTGCTGCTGGATCAACTGGGTGAGCTTCGGTGGAAAGGTAAATTCGGGGTCACGTCTCGGAGGCATCTGAGGGTTTAGAAAAGATGAGATATAAGAATAGAGGGGGTCTAAAGAGAAAACACTACCCATATGCACATGAGGCAAAACAAACAATTCACTTCAATAAATCAAACAAGGGCATACAATCGATCTATCTATCGCAAAAGTGCTCGGACTACTATATTTACATGGTGGACTACTACTACTGATGAGGTAGTCTACTAGAAATATTCTACGGTCGTTGACTCCATGATATCTGCTCCAGCTTCATCAACATAGTCATCATCGCTACTATCTGGTTTCGAATCGGTGCCGTCGATGATGATGTAATGTTCCGGGCTAATTTCCTTGGGTTCTTCGTCTTCATCTACTGGCGTAGGGTCTCCCATAAATATTCCAATCTTCTTGATCAGGTCATCATTCTTCTCCACCAATACTTCAATTTCTTCTTCATAATCTTCACGTGTATCCTTGAGTTCTTCCTCCAGTTCCTTGATTCTAGTCTTAGCCTTCTTCAGATCTATCATGTCGGCGCACATCTGGTTCTCCTGTCGTCGAATGTGCTGGTTTAACTCCTGGATAAAAGCTGCGATTGATCTATCCTTCCTGGTGCTGATCATCTCCCAGTGCTCATCTCGGCGCCCACAAATCTGGTAGATAGTATCCTTGAGGTCCTTGCGGTAGACTTCTCCAATCCGTCCCATGGCGATGTGAGCTGCCATGCTCTTTCCTAGACTCCAAGTTGGCGCATCAAAAGAAAATTCTATGGGCTCAGTGACTGGCATGAACGTCCTTCCTGGAACTTGAACTTGAATCATCCAACGCTCTTCTTCAGGTAAAGTGGCGTTGTAGGTTCCCGTGAAGCTTGGTACTCCTATGTTCAGGTATCTAGTGACTTCAATCAAGTGTCGTCCAAAGGGTGTATCTTCATCCGGTTGCGTGAACTTGTTCCTTGTATCCGCCATCCTAAAGAGTAGAAAATATGAGAGGTCAGAAGAGAAGAGAGTGAATAGTGATCTAGGTCTCTAACTTAGTGGTCGTGTCCTACAGTCAACGTGTGCTCTGATACCATCTCTGTAGCGACCAGACCTCAAACAGTCTGATCTCTGTGCTCTGGTGTCATCCCTGGATCAGTAATGCTGACACCACACAGTACTCGAAGGATTTATAACAGAGTAGCAATCACACACTTATTACATCGAGTGTCTCAAAAGAGAACTTATTACAATAAATATGGCTTAAGGCCATCTAATAACGATAACAGCGGAAGGCTTGGAATATAAGTGAGTCCATCAACTCCAACGGCATCACTGAGTATAGAACCACGACCTAAAAACTCCTTAATCATCGTCTGAAAAGTCTGCAATATTAACGTTGCAGCCCGAAAACGGGTCAGCACATGGAATATGCTGGCAAGGTAACACATAGAGAGTAATGGAATGAAACAGCTATACTATATGCATATTTGGCTGGTGGAAAGGTCTATGGTTACAGTTTTGCGTAAAGCCAATTTTTCCCTACTTGAAAGGAATAAAATTTAATTACTATCATGGTGGTTTTTAAACATTGAGAATGGTTGACAGCATTCTCAATCCCAATTAAAAATCATCATTAAACATAACCCAACAAAATTAATTTAGAGTAACATGTTGAGATGATAATCCAAGTACTAGATACTCAAGATGTCCATAACCGAGGACACGGCTAACCATGATTAGTTTATTACACTCTGCAGAGGTTTGTGCACTTTTCCCCACAAGACTCGATCACCTCCGTTTGGTTTCTCGCACTACATGGTGTTTGAGAAGACGGATGACCGAGACATAGTCTTTCAGAAGCGCTAGCACCTTACGATCGGGTAGACCGTACCACCTACATCCCCTACATCTGCTAGTCTACCACTGTAAGAGTTCGCACAACTTAGTCAACTATGCTAGAGCCCATAATAGCTTGTGGCTGCACACGGAAGTTTCTAGTATGAATAGTCTCATGATCCCTTTGAGCCTGAGTGGCGGTCCAAAAGAAAACAGGCAAGTCCTGGAATACCCAGGTGCCTCAATCCACCCAGATGTGTGTTTAAGTTTCCACCTTAGATAAACCATTAATTAACAATCTCACATCTGTCATGGATATCACTCACCCAATCCACGTCTACTAGCATAGCATGGCATAATAAGCAAACGTAGAAGTAACTCCCAAAGGTTTGATAATAAAAAGGTAATAGGTACTACCTCATCTACTTCCCATCCCACAATTTAATTAGATCCTAATCATGCAATGTGTGAGGATTGATCTAATGCAATAAAACTGGGTAGTAGAAAAGGTATGATCAAAGTGTTACTTGCCTTGCTGATGATCCGCGAAACCTAATGATTCGAAGTAACAGGCGGCGCACTCCGGATATTATATCGCAGACAAACAACAAGCATACAATAAATACTCATCTAATGCACAGGTAAAACTCAAATAAGAGATCTAACCAGAAGGTTCAACTTAAGAACTCTGGTTGGCAAAAAGAATCAAATCGAACGAAGCAACGAAAGTCAAACGGCAAAAGAAAAAAACTTCGTTCTAGTAATCTAGATCTAGGGCAAATTTTACAGTAGCAAAATCTTGTTTAAGTTGGTTAAACGGATAGAGGGTTTCGAGACGAAACTCTAGGTGCTTGAATCGTCTGATTCCGATAAACAAGTGAAAAGTTAAACTAAAACGAAAATCGGATCAGGAATCGCGATCAGAAAAATCGCGGATTTAATCCGAGAAAAAGAAAAATGACGAACGCCGATTTTTTTTCTTTTTTTCGGCATGGAAATCAAGGCGCGACGAACCTCGGGCGGCGGGATCGTCGGCGGCTGCTCCGGCGGCGTGCGTGGATCGAGGCGGGGCTGATGGGCTGGGGCGGCTCAGGGCGGCGCTATTTAAAGGCTGCCCCCGGGCGGTGTCCCGCTCGGGTACGGCCCAAAGTCGGTTCGTTTTTTTTAATTATTTCGCTTGGAAGAAAAATAAAAAGAAATACTAAACAGACTCCAAAAATTCCGAAATAAATTTTCACGGCCTTCTAAAATCAAGCCGCACAAGGTGAACATTTATTTGGGCCCTAAATGCAATTTTGAAAAACACACTTTTTTCCTAAATTCAAATAAAACACCAAAAAACTCCGAAATAAAATCTTATTTGATTTTTTATTAAATCCTCAATATTTCTTTATTTTGGGAAAGTCATTTTATTCCCTCTCTCATATTTTTGTAATAGAAATAATTGATGATAAAATAAATAAAATCAAATGATCCTATTCTCAAAATTTGAGAAAACTCAAATATGAAAATAATGAAATCCCCAACTCTCTCCGTGGGTCATTGAGTTGCGTGGAATTTCTAGGATCAACCAAAATGCAAAGTAAAATATGATATGCATGATGATCTAATGTATAACATTCCAAATTGAAAATTTGGGATGTTACATTGAACTCCTGGACTTGGACCCGGTAGTTGTAGGTCTTGTTGGCTCAGAGCTTGATGACATGTGGAAGCATGATGTATATTCAACTCTCCGTCTTCTACTGGAAAGCCTTGGGGTGACGAGCATGTTTATATCTTCAATGTCTCCAATCATGACATAGAACCGGTGTGGCACCTGATCTGCTGGCTCATGCCCAATTATGGGCTTGCAGCCAACCCTGAGCATAGGCTTCGCCATCTCCTCGATCCTTCCCAGCACGTCGAGTGTTGCCAGCTACTTGTTCTCTGAGATGATAGTCATCGGCGTCCTCCACGCCTTTGACGACATGGACTTCTTGATCGGCTATATCCCACTTCGTCTTTATCACCTTGTCAGTTCAGAAGACAAGAGTAAGACACATTGATGCAATGGCCTTGGTTATAGAAAAGGGCATTCCCATGATCATAGAACTAATATGTGTAACGGGAATTGTCATGATCAGTGCAATGTGCATTGCCATGATAGATGCATTGATCATGGCAATGCACATTGCACAGGTTAGTGCACTGAACATATTGTAAGCATGTAGCATGGACGAAATCAATTCATGCAAATCGAATTGAATCAATTGGATTCAAATTGAAAGGGTTCAAATCAGATATTAGTGAAAAAACTAACAACCCAAAAATTGCATGTGCATTGGTCGAAATTTACTTACCGCCTATGCTGGAGCAGTTGCCGCTGGAGGTAGGGATGGAGTTCTTGCAGTTGGATCCAACCCAAGCAGGTACACCGAAACGGCGACGAGGATGACCCAGCCAATGCACGACCTAGTAGCAATATCCTCATCGCTACCGATGTCTCACTCTGTGTCATGCCTGCACCCAAGGAACCGATCACCATCGTCGATGTATCAGCCTGTGTAGCATAGGATTAGGCCGGAGCAAGCGGAGAAAACCCTCACATTGGGGGGGGGGGGTAAAAATCCCCACCCCGAGCATGCTTGATATGCCGCGCCCGCCGATGAACTTCCCGCAACCACACTCACGGGTGGGTCAATGAACAGCGACCACGACCTACTACAGAAGCGGGAACTTGATAGCCACGAGCAGATCAACACCCTCTCTAATAGTGGCGTCGACGAGCCATCGGTCGTGGTTTGGGTTGCCAGAGGGGATGTGAGGAGGACACAACGATGTGTACTAGTGATGTCTACTATGCAACCTTCTTCTTGTAGACTCGTGTTGGGCCTCCAAGCGCAGAGTTTTGTAGGACAGTAGCAATTTTTCCTCAAGTGGATGACCTAAGGTTTATAAATCCGTGGGAGGCGTAGGATGAAGACGATCTCTCTCAAACAACCCTGCAACCAAATAACAAGGAGTCTCTTGTGTCCCCAACACACCCAATACAATGGCAAATTGTATAGGTCCACTAGTTCGGCGAAGAGATTGTGATACAAGTCTAGTAATGGATAGTAGATATAGGTTTTTGTAATCTGAAAAAATAAAAACAACAAGGTAACTAGTATCAAAAGTGAGCGAAAATGGTATTGCAATGCTTGAAAACAAGGCCTGGGGTTTATACTTTCACTAGCGCAAAGTCTCTCAACAATGATAACATAATTAAATCGTATGGAAATCCCTGAACGTGCGACAAAGAGTCACTCCAAAGTTTCTATCGGAGAACGTAGGATGAAAACGTGCATCAACCCCTATGCATAGATTACCCCAATGTCACATCGGAAATCCACGAGTTGAGTACCGAAAAATACATCAAGTGAATCAATAGGACATCCCATTGTCACCACAGATATTCCATCACAAGACATACATCAAGTGTTCTCAAATCCAATACTCGATCCAACATAACGAAATCTTAGAGAGCAAGACTCAATTCATCACAAGAAGGTAGAGGGGGAGAAACACCATATGATCCAACTATAGTAACAAAGCTCGCGGTACATCAAGATCGTGCCAAATCAAGAACACGAGAGAGAGAGAGAGAGAGAGAGAGATCAAACACATAGCTACTGGTACATACCCTCAGCCCCGAGGGTGAACTACTCCCTCCTCGTCATGGAGACCGCCGGGATGATGAAGATGGCCATCGGTGATGGTTTCCCCCTCCGGCAGGGTGCTGGAACGGGGCCCCGATTGGTTTTTCGTGGCTACAGAGGCTTATGGCGGCGGAACTTCCGATCTAAGTTTCTTTTCGAAGGTTTCTATATTTATAGGAATTGTTGGCATCAGAAACAAGTCACGGGGGTTCCCAAGGGCCCCACAAGCCCTTAGGGCGCGCCCAGGGGGTAGGGCGCGCCCCTGAGGCTTGTGGTCTCCTCGGGACTCTTCTGGTCCAGTTCCGGTGCTGGGTCTCTTCTGGTCCATAAAAATCACCGTAAATTTTCAGCTAGTTTGGACTCCGTTTGATATTTCTTTTCTGTAAAACTCAAAAACAAGGAAAAAACATAAACTAGCACTGGGCTCTAGGCTAATAGGTTAGTCCCAAAAAATAATATAAAATAGCATATTAATGTATATAAAACATCCAAAATAGATAATATAATAGCATGAAACAATCAAAAATTATAGATATGTTGGAGACGTATCAACTGGCCATTAGAGAAACCGAAGGGGCAGCGAGAGTGAAAGAGTGTGTGGTGCGAATGGGGGCGGTGAGGGCGAGAGAGAGAGGGGAGTTATGAGACGTCATGTCCGTCTCCCGCGCTTTTTACTCAAGCGTGCAAGCAAAAGGCATGCGATGGTCACTAGAGCCTGGCTCATAAAAACGGCTAATCCGGTCGTTCCCCCACATCCTGGCCAGGGAATGCTTTAAACTTGGAGCTGGCCAGAAAACAGATGCAATCCAGCCAACTAAATATGCCATTTTTGCACTCGGAGGGTCTGGTTGGGCTTCCTACTGGCTACCAAATGTTTTCTAAGTCAATCTGTGAACATAGGTCCACATGCACTCGATAGTAAAATCTAAAAGTAGCAAAAATTCAAAAAATGCATTTTTATACAACCATGGTTGAGTGTGTCTACTCACGCGTGAGGTCTTGCAAAAAATGACATCTTTTGTGTTCATGGGAGCAAAAAATCAGACCTCAAAAATACTTTTTGTTTTGTTTTGTAAGCATGGTTTTGTTTTTCTATCCACAATATCAAGAATTTCATTTCTTCATGAAACCACACATGAGTATAAAATTCAACCATACTTGTTAAAATATATTTAACTTATTTGTGTTTTTCTGATCTAAATGTTTCTCCGCCATACATGTACACCTAGCAGCTAGGCATCCACTATCATAAAAGAAATTTCCTATAAGTATTGGAGCATCTATGACTCTTTCTTAAGTGATGCTCCAATATAGGATATTTCCCTAGAGCGAATGATTTATTTTTCCATGGTTTTTTTGTAGACATGAAATTTGTAAGAAATATTTCTATGATGCTTTGAATTGTAGAGTCAGTTGTAAAACTTTCTATAGGGCTATCTCTTTTCTTTGGCATTTTGGAGAATCCTAAGGCACCACAATGCCTAGCCAAATCTAGACGAATCCGCCGGAGGCAAACGTCGACCAGATACAAATAAATATGTCAAGGACAAGCGTCGACAGATCCAAGTAGCAGTCAAAGACACACTTCCACACACCCTCCATTAACACCAAACGCACCGTTGGAGTGGGGATACAACGATGAAGATATTAATCTGACTCTGAGATGTTGTCGCCTCTCCATAAACACCAAGACTACCTAAAGAAAGAATGGAATCCTTCCGCTAGCGACGAGTTGTCGCGCCTCCAAGACCCATAAGGCCGTCGAAGCGTGGGACGGACCGGCGTCGACACCCACCAGATAGGCGGAAACCCTAATTGTTGGAGGTCGCCTATAGAGGAGGAGGGAAACACGCACTTAATGGATTATTGATGTAGTTTAATATATCACATAAATAAACACATACACGGATTAAAACACACACCAGTGCAGGCTGGTGCAAACGTGTTGGATGCATATGTGTGTCCTTGTCTTTTCGGCGCTGGTGCGAAGAAAAAGGAAGCAACTCGGCGGCGATTATGCAGTGGTTGAAGATTATGACCTGCTTAGGTCTGGTTACATATTCTTGTGTTATGGGGGTCTAATTGCAAGGTTCAGGAATAATGACACAAAGCTTTGGAGGTCTCCATGTGTTACTACTGGTTGTTTTTAGGGTGCTTTCTATTTTTCTAGTTTTTTGTGCGTGTCTTAGTGTGTGCTTGTACGAACTAAAAACTTTGTATTATTCAATGATTTGAATGCAAGAATACTTTCTTTTTCTAAAAAGAAAGCACGCACCAGTACAGACAGTGTACTTCGATGACGGTAAGAGCAATTCCAGTGGGGTGACCCATTTTATTCGTTTGGGTTATCTGGACATAAAACTTGGCCTAATGGGGCGACCCAAACGGACGTGCATGTCCGCTCGCTGTTCGTCTCCAACCCAAACCTGACCCAAATCTGAGAGTGGGCACGAGCTGGGCAACTCCACGACCGCAGCAGCAAGTAGCGAGGCCACCGGTGCAGCCTGCCGCCGTCCTCACCGGCGAGGCCGCTGACGCAGGACGCTCACCGGCGCCACCTGCACGCTGTCATTCTGTTGCCCGCGGGGCTAGAGCTCGTGTTGTGCGATGACGGCGGCTGGATCTCGCGTCGTGCGGCGGCGGCTAGAGCTCGCGTCGTGCGGCGGCGACGGCTAGAGCTCACGTCATGCGGCCGCGGCTCGAGCTCGCGTCCTGCACCGGCGGCGACTGGATCTCGCTCCATGTGGTGGCGGATGGATTTCGCGTCGTGCGTCAGCTGGATGTCGCGTCGTGCGGCAGCTAGATCTCGCGAGTGGGCGGCGGAGAGAAACGGCGGCGCGAGAGGGAGTGATGAAGGAGCGGCGCGAGGAGGGGCTGTAGGGGAACGTAGTAATTTCAAAAAAATTCCTATGCACACGCAAGATCATGGTGATGCGTAGCAACTAGAGGGGAGAGTGTTGTCCACGTACCCTCGTAGACCGAAAGCGGAAGCGTTATGACAACGCGGTTGATGTAGTCGTACGTCTTCACGGCCCGACCGATCAAGCACTGAAACTACAGCACCTCCGACTTCTAGCACACGTTCAGCTCGATGACGATCCCCGGACCCCGATCCAGCAAAGTGTCGGGGAAGAGTTCCGTCAGCACGACGGCATGGTGACGATCTTGATGTTCTATCGTCGCAGGGCTTCGCCTAAGCACTGCTACAATATTATCGAGGATTATGGTGGAAGGGGGCACCGCACACGGCTAAGAGAACGATCGCGAAGATCAACTTCTGTGTCTAGAGGTGCCCCCTGCCCCCATATATAAAGGAGCAAGGGGGAGGCCGGCCGGCCCTTGGGGTGCGCCAAGGAGGGGGGAGTCCTCCTCCTAGTAGGAGTAGGACTCCCCTTTCCTAGTCCAACTAGGAAGAGAGAAGGGGGAAGGAAAGGGAGGGAGAGGGAAAGGGAAAGAGGGGCCGCGCCCCCCTCCCCTAGTCCAATTCGGACTCCTCATGGGAGGGGGCGCGCCACCTCCTGGGCTGCTGCCCTCTCTCTCCCCTCAGGCCCACTAAGGTCCAATACTTTTCTGGGGGTTCCGGTAACCCTTCCGGTACTCCGGTTTTCTCCGAAATCACCCGAAACACTTCCGATGTCCGAATATAGCCATCCAACATATCGATCTTTATGTCTCGACCATTTCGAGACTCCTCGTCATGTCCGTGATCACATCCGAGACTCCGAACAACCTTCGGTACATCAAAATATATAAACTCATAATGAAACTATCATCGTAACGTTAAGCGTGTGGACCCTACGGGTTCGAGAACAATGTAGACATGACCGGGACACGTCTCCGATCAATAACCAATAGCGGAACCTGGATGCTCATATTGGCTCCTACATATTCTACGAAGATCTTTATCGGTCAGACCGCATAACAATATACGTTGTTCCCTTTGTCATCGGTATGTTACTTGCCCGAGATTCGATCGTCGGTATCTCAATACCTAGTTCAATCTCGTTATCGGCAAGTCTCTTTACTCGTTCCGTAATACATCATCTTGCAACTAACTCATTAGTTGCATTGCTTGCAAGGCTTAAGTGATGTGCATTACCGAGAGGGCCCAGAGATACCTCTCCGACAATCAGAGTGACAAATCCTAATCTCGAAATACGCCAACCCAATAAGTACCTTCGGAGACACCTATAGAGCACCTTTATAATCACCCAGTTACGTTGTGACGTTTGGTAGCACACAAAGTGTTTCTCCGGTAAACGGGAGTTGCATAATCTCATAGTCATAGGAACATGTATAAGTCATGAAGAAAGCAATAGCAACATACTAAACGATCAAGTGCTAAGCTAACGGAATGGGTCAAGTCAATCAGATCATTCTCCTAATGATGTGATCCCGTTAATTAAATGACAACTCATGTCTATGGTTAGGAAACATAACCATCTTTGATCAACGAGCTAGTCAAGTAGAGGCATACTAGTGACACTCTGTTTGTCTATGTATTCACACATGTATTATGTTTCCGGCTAATACAATTCTAGCATGAATAATAAACATTTATCATGATATAAGGAAATAAATAATAACTTTATTATTGCCTCTAGGGCATATTTCCTTCAGGGGCATGGCGGCGTCGGCGCCACTAGTTGGAGGAGACGGGTCGAGCAGGGGCTCCGTCCGCGTGTGTCCGCATTTGTGTCCCGCGTTGGATACATCCTCTGTCGGCGCATGTCCGCGACATGTCCGCTGTGCGGACGGGCGACCCAAATGGACAAAAAAGGACAAAATCCGTGTCCGTTTGGGTCACTCCATTGGAGTTGTTCTAAGAGCATCTCCAGCCGCGTCCCCAACAGACCCTCCCCAGGCGTTTTTGCCGCGCCGGCGCCGAAAAAATGGCCCGGTCGCGCCCCCAGAAGCCCGTTTTTCGCCGGCTTGGGCCGAAACTGGTGCCGGCGGACCCAGGCCGAACCCGGCGCCCTGGGGGGCGCCTGGGGCGCCGGCACAAGTGAAAAGGGCGCGTGGGTCCGTCCTGTCGGCGAGGCGGGAGCCTCTTCCCGCCGTTTCTTCCCGCTTTTCCCCACTTCCCTCCCATACTCTTCCTTCCTCCCGCCAATCTCCCTCCCGCTCGCCTCTCATCAGGCTGCCATGCCACCGAAGAATTACGTCGCCCCCCCGCGCGGCGGCAACCGCGACCGCCTCCGTCGCCCAGCCGAAGCAGAGGAAGCCGAGGCCGCCGCCGATCAAGCCGCCGGGCATGTCAAACGCCGAGTGGAGGACGGAAGTTCAGCAGCGGGAGGCTGTCACCGCCGACCGACGGAACAGGGCCATCGCCAAGAAGGCCCGCGACAACGCGGCGCGCGCGGCTGCGGCTGCCTCATCAGCGGACCAAGCCGAGGCCGAGGCGACTCGCGCGGGGATGATGAATCCACCCGGAAGCCACGCCCAGTACGCACCCTGGGGCCAGCAAGGCGTCGGCTCTCCGCAGCCATGAGGATCGCCCTCGCCGGGCTACGCCGACGGGGACGCGCACGGTGGGTTCAACCCAAACGTCACCTTCCCCATGGATACCCGGCCCAGCACACGCCCTCTCCCGCCTTCGCCGGCGTGCAGTACCCTCCATACAACTATTCGCCGCCCGCCTACGCTTTCTCCCCGACGCCCCAGCTACGCCGTGGCCCGCTGCCTTTCTCGCACCTCGGCGACACCGACGAGACCGAGGCCGACATGGACGACATCATCGCGACAGGTTTGGCCGTGGCCGCCGCGTCTCCCGGGTTCGCCACCCAGGACGAGGTGGTGGATCTCAGCGGCGGCATGGACGGCGAGCTCGGCTACGTCTACGGCGAGGACGAGCAGGAGGAGCAGGAGGAGGACGACGACGACGACAAGGAGGAGGAGGACGACGAGGAGGAGGAGGAGGAGGAGGAGGAGCCGACGTCTGTTCCGGCGAAGGGGCGCAAGAAGAAGAAGCACGCGGCTAGGTCAAGCGAGCCGCGCATCAAGTGGGCGTCCAAGGAGGAGGAATGCCTCGCCGAAGCATGGAAAGTCGTCTGCCTCAACCTGACGACCGGCACGAACCAGAGCATTGACACGTACTGGGACCGCATTAAGGCCGAGTTCGACGAGCGCAAGCTCGTCGACCCCTACTTCAAAGGCGTCTACATGCAGCGCGGCTCCAAGGCGATGGCGAACCATTGGGCGTATCGAGGGGCGTGCAACAAATGGCATGGGGTCGTCGAGGAGGTCGCGGCTCGCCCGGAGAGCGCCACCAGCGTTGAGAATCAGGTATGCCCCGCCGGTCTCCCGCCCCTCTTCGCCGTGTACGCGCGCCAACTGTTTGTTTCTCCGCGCAGTTGCTGCGCATGTTCGCCCTGTACCGACAGAGCAACAGCGACGCCAAATTCAAGTACCTCCACGTCTACAAGCGCATTGACAAGTGCGAGAAGTGGGCGGAAGTCCGGCGCACCCTCGACAAGGCCAAGGAGACCTACAAGCCGGACGCGCCGACTCCTGACGCATCGGAAGGGCGGCCGGACGGCAACAAAGTTGCCAAGAAGGGGAAATACGCCGACGCGGCCATCGCTCGAGTGCAGGAGTCCATCGAGCACTGCCTCGCCGACGCGCAGGCCCGAGCCGTCCTTCGTGAAGAGAAGACCGAGGCGCGGTGGTCGGCGTTGATGTCGAGCAGCGCCGTCAAGTTCGACCTGCTCCGGACGAACGTCGCTGCGAAGAAGAGAAACATCGACCTGGCTTTCCTGCTGGGCGGGGCGGACATGCTCCAGAGCACCGACGAGGCGGTCAAGGCATGGTACTTGGCGGAGCGCGGTCTCATCCTGAACCAGCTTCCCTCGACAAGGCCGCCGACGCCGACGCCGTCGCACACGCCGCCGCCGCCGCCAAGCCCGCGGGATGACGCCTCCACGATGCCCAGCACCA
Organism: Triticum urartu; assembly: GCF_003073215.2. Lineage (NCBI taxonomy): Eukaryota > Viridiplantae > Streptophyta > Magnoliopsida > Poales > Poaceae > Triticum > Triticum urartu. Next base: position 325,915,609 of record NC_053022.1, read on the forward strand.
CCGAAGCCGCGCCGACACCACCCAGCGCAGAAGCAGCTCCGACACCGCCAAGCCCGCACACACCAACGCCGCCGACGCCTGGGGCAGAGCCCGCCGAGTGATGCGTTGCGCACGCGAATTTCTGCCGCTCTATTTTTTTGTACGCCGAACTGTGGCTTGCGATCGCCCGACTTGTGTGCGTCTTTTGTGAGCGGGAACGACCAAGTTTAAATTTTTCGCGTCCTGAGGGCGGCGCCTGGAGGCGTGACTGGGAGCTAGGTCGCCCCAGAGACCGAACTAGCGCCGGTTCGCCTTCAGACCGCTTTTTTTTAGCATCCTGGGGGGGCAAACGGCTGGAGATGCTCAAACAGTCCTGACCAAACAACCAACTCACACATATCATACCGCTTTTTTTTAGCATCCTGGGGGAGCAAACGGCTGGAGATGCTCAAACATTCCTCACCGAACAACCCAACTCACGCACGTCGCAACGCAACGTCAACGTGACCCAGTCCGGGCCTGGACGTGCATCACCAGTTCACCACAACCCCATCGCATATATAGAAACTAGAAAAAGCCGTGGGGACGGCTTGGCCATCGGAGAAACCACGTGCACCATCACCCACGAAACTTCCCCATCCGTGTTCAGTGGCACATCACACATTGACCGGACCCGAAACGCATCCTTCCATGCGTTCCACGCCACCACATTTCCGCTTTAATTTCCTCCAAATTCTTTCCGTCAAAAAGAAGGCACCGCAAAATCCCCGTCGGAGGGAGCCAAAGCGGCGACGCGACTCGCAGAAAAATATAAAGGAAAAGAGGCAACGCGCCGGATATTCTCCGTATTTTTTATCAAGGGTCACACACACATAGTACATGGGCTCTCCTCCTCGGCGGCGCAGCTGTTCCTCCATGGCGTGCGGCGGTACCCGCATGGAGTGGTCCGAGCTGCCCGCTGACCTCGTGCTCGCCGTCTTCGCGCTGCTCCCCTCCGACGCCGACCGCGTCCGCTTCCGCGCCGTCTGCCAGAGGTGGGCCGCCGTGGCGGCGTTCTGGCGCCCGCGGCCGTGGCTCGTCGGCTCCCGCACCGACCGCTCCGGCCAGGGCGCCGCCATGTCGTCCTTCTGGCTCTCCCAGGCCGGCCGCCTCGTGCCCTTCGCTGCCGCCGTGCCCCCCGGCCTGGAGTACCTCTCCTCCTCCCACGGCTACCTCGTGCTCTCCGACCCCACGGCCGTCCCCAAGGCGATTACGCTGGTCAACCCCGTCACCGGCCGGCGCATCCCGCTCCCTCCCATCGCCTTCTTCAAGAGGTGGCACGACGTGGCCACCGTCGTGCTGTCGGCCGATCCGGGCGGGGCCACCGAGTGGGCCGCGGTGGCCGCCGGCTTCCCGGCCGACCGCATCGCGTACTACAGCTCCGCCACGGGAGCCTGGACGCCCCTGGCTTTCAGCGCCGCCGGGTACGCCGGGGTCGAGCACTACAGGGGGCGGTTCTACGTGGCCTTCAAGAATCAGCTCTGCGTCATCTGCGAGCTTGAGTGCGGCGCGCCCCCTGCCGTCATCCCGCTCGAGCACGTCGAGGGCGACGGCGGCGGCGGTGGATCCGACGACGACGAGCTGGTCCCAGGAAGCGGCAGGTCCGTCGCCCTCGACTCGCACCTGGTGGAGTGCGACGGCCAGCTGCTGCTCGTGTCGGTGCGCGACGAGACGGACTACAACTCGGACAACGACATTGGCGCGGGCGACGCCGACGCCGACGACGAGGGCAGCAGCGCCGGCGGCGGCAGCACGCGCGTGGTCGAGGTGCACAGGGTGGAATTAGTCGGGGACGGTGCTGTGCGGCTGGTGCGGGTGGAGGACCTCGGCTGGCACGCTCTGTTCCTTGGCCGGAACCAAGCGTTCGCGCTCTCGACGGCAGACTTCCCGGCGTGCCGCGTCAACTGCGTCTACCTCTTGGACAGGCAGGGCCACCCTGACGGGGTCGTCAGGGTGGTGAACATGGAGAGCCAGTGGGCGCGCCTCGAGGAGACCATCTACCCCGACGACGGCCGGCGAGGTTTGCCCTCGGTCGGCTGGGCTCGCCGTGGCTGGTTCTTCCCGAATAATTAAGCCTGTAATTAACTGCTATCGTTTCAACATTCATACTTCAAACTACGATTTTTGTGAGGGTTATGAACCTTGAGCATTGTTAACACCGTTAATTTATTTGACATCACTCACACATGTTATTGTTAAATCAAATGGGTACATACCATTCGGTTCCGGTTTTTAGATGTATTTTTCTTTTAGACGTATCGTTCTTCCTCCTCTCGAAGGAAAGGCGATCTTGCCAGCGCCCCGTCCGCAGGGAGTTCCTCCGCCGCGGTCCTTCGACGGCTCCCTTTCACCGACGACCTCAGTTGTCACGGGGGCATTAGCATTAGCAGGTGAGACCCATCTGATGAATGACACGTGGCATCCATAAATCACAAAGTATCTAATCTCTCTCCTCTCCTGATTTTAAGTGGGGATGGAGGATGCTTTGTGATTTGTAAATGTCATGTGTCATTCATCAGAATGGGTTTCGCGTGAGACCTGGTCTCATAGAATTCTTTCCTGGAAGGGGGAGAGGGTTTTAGATCAAAGTAGCTTAGTTTTTAGACTGTTCATCGTCTTAGATTCGGCAGCGGCGATGATGAGCTGAATAAAGTTTCTTCAGATACTACTCCGACAAAGGAATGAATGCAGATTGGAGATTACCCGCTGTCCACATAGAAGAATGCATGCCTACATGACAAATAATTCAATGATCTACACACTAAATCAATGGGTTACATTAAACGAGTTTAAATTAGACCCGGTGCCGGTGACACCGGCTAGCTCTACATAGCTACGCCCCTGCTCCGACAAGGCGATCGGTTCTATAGTTAGGGATGCATTTGGAATTCAGTGTTCAAACAAGAATGATGCGGCGATGGTGGCATCCTAATGATGGACCTGTGCCCTCGGGCTTCATCATTGTGACGGCATTTGCTTCAGCCCCAGCGTGGAGCTTAAAAGGTGGCGTGGTCGCGAGCGTCATAGGCGCGAGATGACATGGTGGTGGACGCGGCAGCCGCGGTGGCGTTCCGGTGGGGCGACAATGTTTTGGCGGGGTGTGCAGTGAAGTTTCAAATGATTGCTAGCCTGTCAAAAAGATACGATAAAGTGATATTTTCGTAAACCTGTGGGAAGAAAATGTCACTTCTACGGGATCCTCTGAAGTTAAGGACACTTTACGGGCATTTATTTTAGAGATAGGGGAGTTTTTGGAGTTGCTCTAACACTATTTTTGATAGTATTTCAAAAGCATACATTTAGTGAATCATTATTGAGATATATACTTACTCCATAACTATTTAAAGAAAATATAAGAAGCGACGTAAGCAGGTTACAAAAGTTGACACGTTATATTTTTACCGAGTTGAAAAAAGAAAAGAGAAGCAGATAATGAGCCGGCACAATATCTTAAGGTTGACAAAGTCATAATATGCACACCAGTGCAAGTCTACGACTTGAATCCTGATAGGTTTGATTTCACCACTGAAAGGATCGATATGGTTGACTAGAAAGGGGGTGAATAGGCAACTAATAATTTTTAGCTTTTCTTTAGCAATTTAAACTTTGCATCAAAATAGGTTGTCTAGACATGCAGCTAGATGAGCAACCTATATGATGCAACACGAATAGGAACACAAGCAAGCAAGATATATGAAACAAATAAACTACACAAGTAAAGGCACGAGATAACCAAAAGTGGAGGCGGTGGAGACGAGGATGTGGAGACGAGGATGTGTTGCACGAGTAAGGCTCCGGGGGAGCGGTACTACCGTGAGGACCAGCGGTACTACCGTGCCACTGCGCGGTACTACCGTGGATGCCCACGGTACTACCGTTAATCCTGGAGCGGTACTACCGCAACCACACAAGCAGTCAGTCAACTATGGCAGGAAAACGGAGGAAGCTCCAAGGAAGAAGAAGGGGATAAAAGGAGGCGTGTACGTGATGATTCCACCCAAATCTTTCCAACGCGGACCCCCTCTTAATAGTACGGCTTTCCTACGACTCAAATCCACCAAAAAGAAACGTAGAAAAGACGCCGTCTTCGTCAGTCTTCGAGGGGCACCCAATCGTCTTGTGCCTAGCAGAGAAGAGTCTGGAAAGCTCATGGCACACGATTAGTCCGCAAATGCATTGTCATCAATCACCAAAACACTTAGGGATAAATATGACCTTACAACCACAAACAACATAAACATCTGAGCTACGATCTGCTCGCTACGGTCTGCTCACACATACATATAACTAACAAACTAACTATACATTTTGACTACTAGGTTAGTTATAATGACACTACTAAAATAATTAGCAGTTGGCTCTACTATTATTCTTACTTGAACGCCATAGATCTCATTCACACGAGTTAATATAAGGGCATCTACAAGCCGACTCCCCAAACTGGCCGGATAGACACCTCCATGAATGCCCAGTCACGAAAATGTGACCTAGCCGGCTTCCTAAAATTGCTCGTAGACGCCCGAGCAGACCAGCACTCCTATAACCCAGCCTAAATCTAAGGTGGGTATGAGGAGGCCCTGATGCGTTCGTCACGTGGACCGGCCTAAGCTGGCACACCCGGACCCCACAAATATTACCACTCGAGCAAACCCTAGACCGTAGTCAAACCACACTCCCCGTCTTCACTGCACTCTCCTTCGTTCCTCCTCTTCCCTCCCCTCCTATTCCGATCCAATGTCAAGCTCCGACGACACACGTTCAACGTCGACTACCCAGTCAACTGGGAGTCGCTGTTGCGCGAGGCGGAGGCAGACAACGAGTAGAGCTCGCTGTCCGCATCGCGTTGTGCCGGTTGCGACTACAAGGCAGAGGCGGAAGGTCTGTCCCCATGCCTTTTGGCGACACGGTGCGGACGACGACGCCATCTTCCCCCCCCCCCCCCCCCCCCCCCCCCCCCCCCCCCCCCCCCGCTCTCTCTGAGCCCTTCTCTACCTGCTCCGAATGGCGTCCCTTGTCACCGCCAGGTCCTCGTGCCCACGCCGGCTTGGACGCAGACGCCCGAATCCGAGGCGTGGGCCGCATGCCGCAAGAGGCAGTGGGCACGGAAGTGGTGATGTCCCAACATCGCGCACCGTCTCTGTTTAGTTTTTATTTAATTTAGTTTTTATCTATGTTGCCGGCGATGAACTAAATCCTTTGGTCCGATGAACTGAGTTGTGTTTATATTTACTAGTAAATGAGATATTAGGGAGAAAATCAACTGCACGTTGATATTAGGTAGGATATCAATTACTTGTTAATTATGAGATTAATATAGATGTTGATATTTGGTATGCTATTAATTGCACGCTTAACATGTTGAGAGCTCACCATTGGAGCAATCTAGGTCATTGGATTGGCATGGTTTAATGGTCGAGATTAATTGGATTTGCCCTTTGGGTCTTTTTATATTGGTATAGATGGTATAGATGTATGGAATTTAGTTTGAACTGTGTTCATCTATGTCTGTCTATGTCGGTAAAATGATCGGCGTAGATAATTTCTCACATTGCATAGATACCATGGTTTTGAGGGGTCAAATTTGAGGTACCCCGTTGTGGACGTGGCCATATGAGGGTCGACCAGTCACTTAGGGGGTTAGATTTGCTATATCCGGTTGTGGATGCTATAACTGCTTACATACCCTTCGGTTTCAGTTTTCATATCTGAGGTTCTTTTGATGGAACCATACAACCACCGTTGCTTTTGAATGAGTTGAGTTTATCTTAACAGCCCTCCTATTCGTTCAAAAGCAGTGGACTATTTCCTATCCTCTTCTCCATTCTTCAAGCTTTGTGCAAACTGGCCCTTGCCTCCTTTCTCCTCTTCTCCATTCTTCAAGCTTCAAGTAAACTCGACTTTGTTTGCTCAAACTGGCTCTCATCTTCTTTCTCATTAGTATTTTTAGTGTATTTAGCCGAGCTTTCTTCACAACATCAAGCAACCCTATTAGAATTTTTTTCTTCACAACATCAGAAGACGTTACTTCCTCCGATCCATATTAATTGTCACGGATTTAATATAACATTAGAGGAGTATTAGGTCAATGTCTCTTATGTTTCAGAGTAGCGGTGAAACTTCTTCATGAAGGAGACAACTTTGCAATCATGCACCTAGCTACAAATTTGCCAGGTAAATCACACCTAAGAAGTTCCAAGTTATTTTACAATACACTGTATCTTATAAGCTGCATGATATACAGTTCAATGTCTGCATTGGTCGCACCAGATTTAGCACCATAACTTTGCTGCCGATGCAGACAATAATACTCCCTCCATTTCTAAATGTAAGTCTTTTTAAAGATTTTAATATAGACTACATACAGAGCAAAATGAATGAATTTACACCCTAAAATACGTCTATATGCATCTGTATGCAGTCCATATTGAAATATCAGAAAGACTTATATTTAGAAACGGAGGGAGTACATAGATTTCTATACATAGTTGGGCCCAGGCCGAGAAATAAATAATTAAAGGATTCCTCTCCCTTTAGCATATGCCTATGTAGCACTCCTTCTGAATAAGCTTATAAGCAAATACTCCCTCCGTTCCTAAATATTTGTCCTTTTAGAGATTTCAAATGGACTACCAGTCTACCACATATGAATATATATAGACATATTTTAGAGTGTAGATTCACTCATTTTGCTCCATATGTAGTCACTTGTTGAAAATCTCTAAAAAGACAAATATTTAGGAACGGAGGGAGTACTAGAATAACTTTTCTGCTATTACTCTACCTCTGGCCATGAGCATGCGTTGTGTTCAAGGCTGCTCAAATTTTAGACTGAACGATTGGCTCAACATAGATACTCCCTATATAACTTAATATAAGACGTTTGTTGAAGCACTCATCACAATGAGTCATCCAAGTTAGCGGCAAGTGATACCTAAAAGCATAGTCACCCGCAAGGGGGAAAAAACTAAAAGCATAGAGCAAACCTTAATTTTAGCAAAGACTGAGGTGTCGCCGGTGCTGACTATTGCTGTATCCTGAGATGATGTTTACAGTGAGACCAGCATAGAGCCACGAACCATACACCGACCTAAGCTAATCTTTGTCATGATGAGATCCCTAATTCACATCGTCACGGTCTCACGGCCTGGGATGAGGCTGCAGTATACAGAAACCCAAATAAGTAAAGCATTTTATGGTTAATATTTGTTTAAGCCTAGTTTACACAATAATGAAACAAACTGTGTATGTTGACCATTGTGCACGTAGCGACTACATAAACAGAGTAAATTCATATGCATCAGCAATAGTAAAACCGGATAGTCATTTTGGATTAAGAAAAAGGAAGAAACTTTCTCATCTAAATTACTAAACTATCCCAGGTAAGCAAGTTGGGCCACCTACCTGATGAATGGTATGAGTGCACTACAGCATCGCTGAATCCCATAGGTAAAATAGTACAAACACTTGTTTTTGCACGAATATCATGAACTCGTATCTGCAAACAAACAAAAAAATGCCATACAATTTGTTGGTTATTTTTTATCACAAATTCACGCTTTACTTCTTTTGCTAATATACCTTGACATCTATGGTCGAGTGCGAATCAAGTTTCTTCTCCAAGAAGACCCAACCAAGACCAAGAAGAAATTCTTCAAGCTAGAACACACAGTTTGACCATATTAGCTCTAAGTAGCAGGTACAACTAAACTAATTTATCTACAATGCTAGAAAGTTAGTACCTCAACTACAGTAGAACGATGATCCAAGTCAATCACATCCCCTCTTCGGAGGCCAATCTTTTCAATGGTAGAGTCATGACACGCCTAAGCAAATTTAAAAGTTATAACTCTACTATGTTCCGGTTGTGAAAAATAGCAGAAATTTGGTAGAAAAAACTTATAATTATAAATAGTCAAAAGGAAAAGACATGTGCGTGCTTGAGGATGCCTGAGCTACAATAAATCCACTGTTGATACTGTGGCGGGCCCGAAGCTCATCTCTGTAAACCGTATCCAACATCCGCAGTCTTTAGCTCAAGGTGATGAATAGGATGAGCAATGCAGCTGCAACAAGTCAGGTTCTTTAGTACTCCTATCTAGCAAATAATTGTAGATCCAGACATTTCCAAATGATCAAACTTAACGTTACCACCAGTTTGATCAATTAACCGCAGGCAAAGGCTCTAAACTGTTCGTCCATTCAATTTTTGCTCAATTTTGAAGTGTGTCGGACCAATAGTTTTGTGCTAGTCTTAGGCAATAGGCTTAGAATTAGTTGGATCCCAGTCTTGCACAGATGTCTGGTCAATATTGCACAAATTGTAGTAGGTATCTAGCCTATTAATGTCCTAGTCAAATGGGCAAATATGCTTATGTTATTCATGGTTGCTAGGACTACCAAATAATTCAAACAGATTCAGAGTCTCCCTACTCTAGACGATAAGTCCAACCAAGACTCAGGGGACGATTCCTTGCTGGACCTCTATTAAGCCAGTTCCACAGACTAATCGATATTCTAGAGCCAAATAATTCTGGATGGGAATAGTCATTAACTAAAAGTCTCCTTGATATAGTTTTGTTATAAACGATAAAATATAGGAACATACCCAAATTTATTCCACATCTGGATGCACTTTTTCGCTATGGAGAAAGATAAAATGGCTGATTGTGGGAGATGTGAGGTAATCAGCCCTATAACCTCGCCATTATTGTCAATTACCGGCCCACATATGCAAGTCTGCATTAAAAATAGAAGAAGGTTAAACATGAGTTCAGCATGATATAACAAGCATACGAAACATCAGAATACATTTTTTTTACCAAAGAGCTATTATAGCTGGCAAACATGTAGTCGTTCCTTTCAAATAAAGGTTTCTCCAAATACAGAATCGAACCGTGGCTAACAACCAAAGCATACTCATCATCTCTATCTAAGACAAACACATTTTGTCCATAGTATGGTTTAGAGCCCAAAGTAGCCGGCACCAAAGGAAACTCCGTGTTGATATCCAGAAAAGAAACGCCATAATGGTCATTAAAAAACAACACGCGTGCCTCCACAACAGTGTCATTTGACAGGTTAACTGATACCTAAAAGAAGTAATTCTCATTAGATAAGACACAGTAATATTGTTACTTAAACTAAACTTCATAACAAACAACAAAGAAAAAATCATTTGAGACCAACCTCTTTGTATTGGGAGCCTTGAATTTTCATATAAGGCATCTTTTTTCTTGGATGTTACATGATGCCTTCCTTTTATTCGTGTCTGCACTCTTGTGATGGTATATCAACTATCACCTTGTGTATCCTTGGAAATGCTAAGCAGCACGTTATTTAGCTGTGTATGGAAAATATATGCTATGCTTAGGAAGGAACTTGGAGCTAATATGTTTGATGCTTGATGTGACAGAGATTGTAATAAAATATTGTCTTGTTAAGTAGTTTGTTAGGAACCGCAGCATGGGTCTTGAATCGTGTCCTTAAAATTTTCGGAAATCCTGATTTGCTTTCTTCAGAAACTGATCCTGCTATGCGAGTTGATTCGGAGAATTTACTGCAAGTTTTGTATGATATTTTGACCATATGCTAGAGTAGAGTTCACATATCAGAAAACACGGCGAATTATGTTATTTCTAATTGTCGCATGAGTAAATATTGTGGCTTAAAAGTCGTGCATTTACCTTTATTTTGTGCACACACCAATCTCATGTTGTCCTTCGTTCATCCTATGGATGTTTCCGATATTAGTACTGTACCTATCTCATGGTGTTGTTGGTTCATCCTATGGATGTTTCTGAATATATAAGTATTGTGCTACTTATGATGCAGCCAGAAAAATATTTCTGTGAAGGATGTTGGATCCAAAAGCGAGGAAGCTTTCAGGCTACTGCTAGGAGCTGCTTTTGTGCAAAAAAGGAGGTGCTTGTGAAATTAGTTAATAGCCAAGAGGTGTTTCGAAAAACATTTCCATAGAAGTGAGTAAAGTCTAAATAGCAAAGTCATTTCCATTCGAAACTTAAACATATATATCTGGATGCCAGTGTAATAAAATTATCAAGTTCTCTATGTTAGACAGTTGGGTGAGTAAAAAACTGAGATCTGAAGGACCAGAAAGCACTGGAACTATACATCTGAAACAAGGTACAAACTGCTATTTCCAGGATGTCAAAAATTTCAACCTATGATGTTTAAGTTCTCGAAATCTAAATATAGGCTTCTCCCTATAATTTTGTGCAGTGATAAGGCTTAAATCCAGAAAGATATCAGAGAATCCATAGTCACTAATCCAATGTGAACTATGACATCTTCCATGTTTAGGGGCCTGTTTAAAAGGTATAAGGCGATGCCAACACCTGCTGGAGCTCAAGCCTCTCGCAATGGGCAATGGCTGCTTGTGTAGTGGCGTCAGAAGCAAAGTCACCACGTGAAAACCTGTTGATGCTGCTGTCGATTGCGGGAGATGAATGCTGAATGTCTACGTCTTGCTTAGCATATGAAGGTGAGGCGTGTAATGAGTCAGCAACAACGCATGTGATTCACTGAGTTTAAAGAAGATGACAACATACAATTAGAAGCGACTTAGAGAGGAGCGATGCGGCGGCATAGAGGTGACATAGAAGAAGATGCGGTTGTAGAGAAGAAGTGAGAGCAAGACGCCGGTAGTTGCCGAAAAAGAGTTTCCCCCCGCTTTATATTATAAAGCCAACATCATCACAACATCCGGACAGACCGATACAACGCACACCACCACCGCACACAACACACACACCCAAGACATGATACAAAGGTGTCAAGCACCGACCCCCAATGCCACCGCCAACCAAGCTAACTAAAAATGACGAAGGATAACCGCTTGAAGAGGACGGAGACCTCCACGAAGAAACGAGGAGGGGGATACGGTCATGACAGAGCAGGGACTCCAAGACAGTGCCTCCTAGAAGGGGACGCCCATGGATAGCCGCCACCGTCCGATCTGTAGATCAAGTTTTCACCCGGAGTCACATGCGAGGGGTAGGAGCACCGCCACGGCGCCTTCATGAAGGATACGACGACCACGGCCGCCGCCGCCGTCGGCCAGTACAAGGACTGGGCAAGTGATGAACTCCGGCGCTCGCACCCCTCTGACATACCCTCGCTCTGCCAACCAGCCGCAACCAAGCCCCCCGCAAGGCCATGGTTGCCCGCCCACACCCGAGACATAGGTTCCGTCCACGAAAGCCACTCCTCCCGCCGCCAGGGCCGCCGCCCAACATCCAAACACCCCCAAGATCATCCAAAAGGATCAAACTTTGGACCAAGGGGACACAGCAGACCGACGAGCCGCAGAATGTGTCCCGCCTTGAATATCGCCGGCGCTACAGCCGCCCGCACGCGGCCGGGGAAAGGGGGAGGTGGGGGAGCGGACGCATCCAGACCGGCACACCCCTGTGCCGGTGACAGGGGCCTGAGCACGTCGGCGCCGCCCATCCCTCCAGCCAAATCCCTCCCCCCGGACACACCCCTGTGCCGCCCCGCCTCGGCGCCCAGCACAGAGCCGCGCAAGGCCACCAACACAGCCCCAGCCACCGGCAAGGAGTTCCCACCAGGACCGCCGCCCACCCCCGAGGAAGCTCACCGGGGAGTCCAACTGCGCCGCCGTCGCCGTCTAGCCGGCGGGACGCCTGGAAACCGAGCAGCCCGCCCACCTGCAACCGCCGCTGCGCCTCCGCCCCTACCAGCCATGGCCACGGCAGAGGCGGACGCCCGCAGCCCACCCTGCTCCTGGCCCGCGCCGCCTGGGCCCAGATCTGGCCGCATGCCGATAGGGTCAACGCCGCCGGAGCCCACCGCGCCCCACCACGCCTCAGCCCCTTCATACCGCCACCCGCAGCCCGCGTCTCCGCCGCCTGCTGCTGCTGCCGCGCCGCCGTGCCTCGAGGAAAGCGCTGCGCCGCCACCCGATCTTGGATCCCGCGATCGTCGGCCCGGGTGGGGGAAGGAGGAACACCCCGCCGCCGCCCGCGCTGGCAGGGCTTAGCCTACCAGCACGTCGGGGCGGCGGCGAGGGGAGGGAAGCGCGAGGAGGAGGGCCGCGGGCCGGAGCTAGGGTTTCCCCCCCGGCGCTCGCGGGAGCGTCGCGGGAGGGGAGGGAGGGGAGGATGAGACGCCGGTAGTTACCATGAGGCGGACAAAAGCCATGCTTGATGCTCATGTTCGAGAAACAGAAATACCTTTGATACTCATGTTCGAGAAACGGAATTGCCTTTAGATCAATATATATCTTTACATATTCCACTATTGCTATGTACTAGTAGCACATGGTTACCATACTAAGAAACTAAAACGTGAGCTCCTCTGATCTGTAGGGTAGAACTGAATGATTTGGTTTACAACAGGACATAGGAAGGAGAAAAACAATTAAATGAGTGAAACAAGAGGTGCAATTTGCTACCTTCTGATTTGGGTCACGCAGCTCGCCCTCCTCGCTTCACATGATGCTAGAAGAAGACAAGATTTTTGCGCACTTACCAACCTCATCATACTCGGTGATGATGCCAGTGCAGTATACAACCACATTTCCATCTGCAAACAAGGAGATGGGTATTATCAGGGGCTAGGAAGAATCAGTCGGAAGAATCACACTAATGATTTTCTCGAATTTACCAGGCTCGGTGGCTGATACATTCACAACAAAGCAGGCCACATCCAGGATCATGTCTCTATCATCCAAGCTCATTGCAGATTTCACGGATTTAGTGCCCCTGACCGCTCTAAGGGTCAGAAGGCTAGTATCTTAAGAATGAAAAAAAACAGAAAGTTAACACTAGTTAGCAGGATGGCTTTAGCAACAAGGTACAAATTAAAAGTATTGTGCTTAGTTGCTGCGAGCAACAAGTAAGAGAATGTTAATGGAGGTCACCTTCATCTCCGAGCTTCATGAGATCTTCACTCCAAGCCACCACGTCATCATGTTGGCCAGATTTGGGGAAGGGAGGCTCCATGGGGAGGGAGCGGCCGGGCGGCTAAGGCGACTTCCTCCGTGGACAGCACCCTTTCGCTGCCCGCTGCCGCCCGCTTCTTCCTCGCACTAAAACCCTCCGCCGATCGCCTCGAGAATCTTCGACTGACTGCGCCGGGCCAGTGTTCTCCGCCGCCAGCAATCTTCCTCTGGAGCGAGTCCATCTTCCGCTGGACGCCTCCCCGACCGACGACGCTCGACGCCGGAGTCCGCGTCCCCGCTGATCCGGGACCATCTCCGGTCGCCGGTGATTGTTCGTGCACTGTGCATATATATAGGTACAAGGGGTGCGACCGGTATCTTATTTCCTAAGATACACGTACATACAGAGGGAGACAGATACTACAGGTACTGCATACAGAACCCAGACCTACGTACATGCACACATGTTCAACACCCTCCCCCCCTAAGTCGAAGCGTCGTCGGTGACGCAAAGACTGGACCGAAAACCCTCGAAAGTCGAGGTGGGTAGTCCCTTCGTCATCACATCAGCGAACTGTTGATCGGTGGGCACATGTAGAACACGAACACGACCAAGTGCGACGTGCTCCCGAAGTAGTGGATGTCGAGCTCAATGTGCTTCGTGTTGGGGAACGTAGCAATTTTAAAAAAATTCGTATGCACACGCAAGATCATGGTGATGCATAGCAACGAGAGGGGAGAGTGTTGTCCACGTACCCTCGTAGACCGAAAGCGGAAGCGTTAGCACAACACGGTTGATGTAGTCGTACGTCTTCACGGGCCGACCGATCAAGCACCGAAACTACGACACCTCCGAGTTCTAGCACACGTTCAGCTCGATGACGATCCCCGGACTCCGATCCAGCAAAGTGTCGGGGAAGAGTTCCGTCAGCACGACGGCGTGGTGACAATCTTGATGTTCTACCGTCGCAGGGCTTCGCCTAAGCACCGCTACAATATTATCGAGGATTATGGTGGAGGGGGGCACCGCACACGGCTAAGAAAACGATCACCAAGATCAACTTGTGTGTCTCTGGGTGCCCCCCTGCCCCGTATATAAAGGAGTGGAGGAGGGGGGCGGCCAAGGAGGGTGGCGCGCCCAAGGGGGGGAGTCCAACTCCCACCGGGAGTAGGACTCCCCTTTTTCCTATTAGGAGTAGGAGAGGAAAGGAAGAGGAAGGAGGGAGGAAGGAAAGGGGGGCCGCCCCCCCTCCCAATTCGGATTGGGCTTGGGGGGGCGCTCCCCCTCCCTTGCTCCTTTCCCCTCCTTTCCACTAAGGCCCAATAAGGCACATATACCTCCCGGGGGGTTCTGATAACCTCCCGGTGATCCGGTATTGTCCCAATCTTACCCGGAACCTTTCCGGTGTCCAAATATAGTCGTTCAATATATCAATCTTTATGTCTCGACCATTTAGAGACTCCTCGTCAAGTCCGTGATCACATCCGGGACTCCGAACAACCTTCGGTACATCAAAATATATAAATTCATAATGAAACTATCATCGTAACGTTAAGCGTGCGGACCCTACGGGTTCGAGAACAATGTAGACATGACCGAGACACGTCTCCGGTCAATAACCAATAGCGGAACCTGGATGCTCATATTGGCTCCTACATATTCTACGAAGATCTTTATCGGTCAGACCGCATAACAACATATGTTGTTCCCTTTGTCATCGGTATGTTACTTGCCCGAGATTCGATCGTCGGTATCTCAATACCTAGTTTAATCTCGTTACCGGCAAGTCTCTTTACTCGTTCCGTAATACATCATCTTACAACTAACTTATTAGTTGCATTGCTTGCAAGGCTTAAGTGATGTGTATTACCGAGAGGGCCCAGAGATACCTCTCCGACAATCGGAGCGACAAATTCTAATCTCGAAATACGCCAACCCAACATGTACCTTTGGAGACACCTGTAGAGCACCTTTATAATCACCCAGTTACATTGTGACGTTTGGTAGCACACAAAGTGTTCCTCCGGTAAATGGGAGTTGCATAATCTCATAGTCATAGGAACATGTATAAGTCATGAAGAAAGCAATACAACATACTAAACGATCGGGTGCTAAGCTAATGGAATGGGTCATGTCAATCACATCATTCTCCTAATGATGTGATCCCGTTAATCAAATGACAACTCATGTCTATGGTTAGGAAACATAACCATCTTCGATCAACGAGCTAGTCAAGTAGAGGCATACTAGTGACACTCTGTTTGTCTATGTATTCACACAAGTATTACGTTTCCGGTTAATACAATTCTAGCATGAATAATAAACATTTATCATGATATAAGGAAATAAATATTAACTTTATTATTGCCTCTAGGGCATATTTCCTTCACTTCGTCCGTCGGTGATGGACAGGGTTGGCAACGAGGTACACCGCGGAGACGTTATCACAGTAGACGAGCGTCGCCTTAGTGACCTCACATAGCAACTCCTGGAGTAGCTGTCGTAGCTAGGAACACTCCGCGACGACGTTGGCCACGGCCCGATACTCGGCCTCGGTGCTCGATCGTGAGACCGTGGGTTGTCGTTTAGACGACCACAAAATCAAAGAGGGTCTGAGGTAGACGCAGTAGCCGGAAGTGGAGCGTCGAGTGTCGAGACACCCAGCCCAGTCGGCGTCGGAGTAGGCGACAAGGCTGGTGTCTGGCGAGGCCGTCAGGGTGAGACCCATGGCTGTGGTGCCACGTATGTACCGAGGTATACGTTTCACGAGAGCCCAATGGGTGTCACGAGGAGCATGCATGTGAAGGCACACCTGCTGGACAGCATACTGAATGTCCGGATGCGTCAGTGTGAGGTACTGAAGCGCACCAAAGATGGAGCGGTAGAAGGGAGCGTCGGACGCCGGAGAGCCCTCAACGGCGGACACCTTAGCCTTCGTATCGACAGGCGTGGAAGCAGGCTTGCAGTTAAGCATGCTCGCTCGCTCCAGAAGCTCGTAGGCGTACTTCTGTTGGTGCAGGAAGAAGCCAGTAGCCCGGCGCACGACCTCGATGCCGAGGAAGTAGTGGGGAGCCCCCAAGTCCTTGAGGGCAAACTTTGTGCCGAGGCGAGCTGTGATCTGCTGAAGAAGCGTTGCGAGGACGTAGTCAAGATGATGTCGTCGACGTACAGTAGGAGGTACGTGGTGGCGGGGCCCTTGTGATAGACAAACAGGGAGGCACCGGACCGTGTGGACCGGAACCCCTGTTGCTGGAGGAAGGCCGCGATCCGCTGGTACCAGGCCCGAGGTGCCTGCTTCAACCCGTAGAGAGAGCGGGAGAGCAAGGTGCGGACACAGTCATTAAGCGTGCGAAGGACGCGCTCGACGCGACCATTCTGCTGTGACGTGTAGGGGCAGGTGAGGCGAAAGATGGTGCCGTGGGATGCAAGTAAATTGCGGATGGCGACGTTGTCAAACTCCTTGCCTTGTCAGTTTGCAAGGCGAGAATAGGACGACCAAACTGTGTGGTGACATATGAATAAAAGGCGGTGAGTGTGGCAAGAGCGTCGGACTTGCGACAGAGAGGGAAGGTCCACACACAATGAGTAAAATCATCCAATATCACCAGATAGTATAAATAGCCCATGTTGCTAGCAACCGGGGACGTCCAAACATCACTATGCAATAACTGAAACGGAAAGGTGGAAATGTTTGTAGACTCGCTAAAGGGAAGACGAACGTGCTTGCCAAGACGGCAAGCCTCACAGGTTTGATCGTCGACCTTATTACATGAGAAGGAAAAACTCTGAAGAATCTGACGCATAACGGTGGAGTTGGGATGACCAAGACGGGCATGCCAAAGATTGACACTGGCGGCGAAGGCGGCGGGGCAACGTGTGGTGGTGGCGCCGGAGGGATGCACTGGATAAAGCTCGTCTGGACTATCACATCGATGGAGCACTATCCGTGTGCGGGCATCCTTCACAGAAAAACCGATATCGTCAAATTCAATAGTTATAGGATTCTCACGAGCAAGGCGACGAATGGAAACAAGATTAGTGACTAAGTCAGGAGACACAAGAACATTAGACATATGCACAGGAGTGGAAGTAGAAGGAAAAGACATATGATCGACGTGAGTAATGGGTAGGGAGGAACCGTTACCAACGGTGATACGGGGGGAGTATGAACGGGAGTGGCAGATGTGAGGTTACCGGGATGGACAGTCATGTGAGCAGTGGCGCCCGAGTCCATGTACCAGTCACCACCGCCACCATAGGAGTTCGTTGACGGGGCGGAGTGCAGTGCAGCGAGCAAGGCCGGGTCCCACGGCGGCGGCACCTGAGGAGGGTAGAACCCTCCATAGGCCGGCGCGGGAGCAGCCCCGAAGGCCGAAGCGGCGGCGGCGCCGTAGGCGGGCGCGACCCCATAGGCCGGCGCGGCGGCGGCGCCATAGGCCAGCGCGGACCCGTAGGAGGGCGCAGGCTGGGGGCACCATAGCCGTTGTATGGAGCGGCGTTCTGCGCGGCGAACAGGGCCTGGTGACCCGTCGGGCGGGGCCCAAAGATGCCCGGAGCCGGAGCCTGAGGGACCGGCATGGAGTACGCATGGACGACGCCGGTCCACGGGTTGGTGTCGTACGTCCATGGGGAGTCACCTGCTGGTGCTGCTGACGAGCCCCCCCCCCCCCCGGCGCCTGTTGCTGCTCGCGGCCGCCCCGCGGCGGTTGCCGCGGCGCCCGCCACCTGGCTGCTGGGGGGGGAGTACCCCGGAGGCGCTGGCGGCGGCGGCTGCTGGCGCGGCGCGGGTAGGGCGGTTGGTGGAGGGGCGCCGCGGGAGGTGCCGGCGGCGAGGGCGTGGTGCTACACACGCTTTTTAACCTCCTTCATCCGGCGCTCCTCCAACCTCAAGTACGCCACAAATTTGGGGAAGGTGGGCTCCGGCATCGAGGTGAGGTTAGAGGCGGTGTTGCCGAAGTCCTCGTTGAGGCCGGCGGTGAGGGTGCTGAGGAGGAGGTCATCGTCCACCTTGGCTCCAATGTCACGGAGCTCATCCGCCAACGTCTTCAGACGGCGGCGGTAGTCATCAATGGACTGTTCATCCTGGTGACAGTCAAAAAATTCCTGCTGCAAAAAAACGCGGCGCTAAAGCTTGTTGTCGGTGAAGAGGCCGTTCAGCTTGATCCACATGGCGCGGGCGTCGTCGCCGGCGCTCACGACCGTGTGGAACAAGTCCTTGGAGATGGTGGTAAAGAACCACCGGATGATCGAGGCGTCGATCGCGGTCCACTCGGTGTCGTCCACCATGGCACGGGAGTCTACGGTGCCATCCACATGATCCACAAGATTGTTCTCACGGAAGAGCAACATGAAGTACATTTTCCACGCGAAGTACGTGGAGTTGGAGGCGTCGAGGATCACGGGGACGCGTGCATGGACGTTGATGTCGCGGATCTCGGCAGGGTCGACGGTGAAGGGGTTGGAGTAGGTGGAGGCGTTGGAAGACATGGCGATGAGATCGTGGGGAAGAGACGGCGCAGCTGAGGAAAGGCGGCGTGAGCGCGGGAGGCAGGCGGCGCGGCGGGAAGGAGCGGCGCAACGTGAAGGGGAAGGCGTGCGGTGGGGAGGTGGCGCACGGGAAGGAGGGGTGGTGGTGGCGGTCCGAGGCGGCGGCTAGGGTTAGCGGAAGCTGGAAGATCGACTTACGATAGATACCATGTAGAGAATTATTTGATGCATCAATAATTGATTGATCGTGCACTAGGCGCACGCGCGCACACACACACACACATATATATATATATAGATACGAAGGGTGCGACCGGTATCTTGTTTCCTAAGATACACGTACATACAAAGGGAGACATATGCTACAAGTACTGTATACAGAACCCAGACCTACATATATGTATACATGTTCAACACTCAGTCTGGGCGGGCGTCCTCACTGCTTCTTGGTTTTTTTTGTTTCTTTTTTGACGGGAAGAGCGTGCTCACGATGAAACGGAGTGAAGGGTGAAGGTTACGAGACCGCATTAGCCGTCATTTTCTTCCAACACATCACATGTGCAAGCCTCCCCGTGCATGGACCCCGCGCGTGGCGTGTGTAGCAGTAATTTAGTCTAGTTTGCTTAGGGCGTGTTTGGTTCCCTGGTGCATCTAGCATGCATTGCATGAAGGAGCTTGGCTGGGGCTGGCTTGGTTGAGCTGATGCAAAAATGAGGTGAAATGTATGTTGGGTGTGCTGCATGATATAGGGCAGGCTCAGCTAAGATATTGTTTGGTATGTTGCATCTGGGTTGTATGAGAGATGCAACATACAACATATGTTGTTTGGTAGGTTGTATGAAGTGGAATCTGATCATAGTGTGCTTGTACTTGTATGTAAAATAAATAGAAGATCATTTCAGATATATTTACTGATTTTAAGTAATAAAACAATATGTTCACAAGTCTACAAAATTTAGTCAAAATATAATCACATGTCTTCAAAATGACAAAGATGATTTTAGTGAGAGAAACAAAATTTCAGCAACATCTTGGTTGTTTGTGTAAGTAGTTTATATACAAATAAGCAGTTTATAGCACAAAATATCTAAAAATGCACCAGAATCATAGAGAGTGCACATAAATCAAGTATACAGTGCAAATACATCTTTAAAGTTCACATATATAAAGCCACAGATGCATATGGTCATATTACAGTCCAATAGATCATAGAGTTCACATATTAGATAGCCAGAGATCCATATTATCCATATTACAGTCCATCCATGGGCACTCCAGAAACATAACATAAGGTCCATGTTACATTTCATACATCACATATATAGGGGGCATGGTTTTTCTGACCAAATACAGTAAAATATGGTCAGCTTGGTATGAATTAGCACATACTTTCTCACACTCCATCCTTGGGCACTCCTGTTGGGTTTCGTAGTAATTTCAAAAAAATTCCTACGCACACGCAAGATCATGTGATGCATAGCAACGAGGGGGGAGTGTGATCTACATACCTAGTAGATCGACAACGGAAGCGTTTGGTTGATGTAGTCGTACGTTTTTACGATCCGACCGATCAAACACCGAAACTACGGCACCTCCGAGTTCGAGCACACGTTCAGCTCGATGACGATCCCCGGACTCCGATCCAGCAAAGTGTCGGGGAAGAGTTCCGTCAGCACGACGGCGTGGTGACGATCTTGATGTACTACTGCAGCAGGGCTTCGCCTAAACTCCGCTACAATATTATCGAGGACTATGGTGGCTGGGGGCGCCGCACACGGCTAAGGAATAGATCACGTGGATCAACTTATGTGTCTTTGGGGTGCCCCTTGTCTCAGTATATAAAGGAGCCAGGGAGAGGGGGCGGCCGGCCAAGGTGGGCGCGCCAAGGGGGAGTCCTACTCCCATCGGGAGTAGGACTCCTAGTTGGACAAGGAGAGAGGGGAAAGAGGTGGAAGAGAGGAAGGAAAGGGGGGGGGGGCGGCGCCCCCCTTCCCTTGTCCTATTCGGACTAGGAAGGGGAGGGGCGCGCGGCCACCTCTTGCCTCCTTCTCTCTTCTTCCTCAAGGCCCATGTAGGCCCAATAAACCCCCGGGGGGGGGCGGTACTCCGGAAAAATGCCGATTTCACCCGGAACGATTCCGATGTCCAAATATAGGCTTCCAATATATCAATCTTTACGTCTCGACCATTTCGAGACTCCTCGTCATGTCCGTGATCACATCCGGGACTCCGAACAACCTTCGGTACATCAAAATGCATAAACTCATAATATAACTGTCATCGTAACCTTAAGCGTGCGGACCCTACGGGTTCGAGAACAATGTAGACATGACCGAGACACGTCTCCGGTCAATAACCAATAGCGGGACCTGGATGCCCATATTGGCTCCTACATATTCTACGAAGATCTTTATCGGTCAGACCGCATAACAACATACGTTGTTCCCTTTGTCATCGGTATGTTACTTGCCTGAGATTCGATCGTCGGTATTCCAATACCTAGTTCAATCTCGTTGCCGGCAAGTCTCTTTACTCGTTCTGTAATACATCATCCCGCAACTAACTCATTTAGTTGCAATGCTTGCAAGGCTTAAGTGATGTGCATTACCGAGAGGGCCCAGAGATACCTCTCCAACAATCGGAGTGACAAAACCTAATCTCGAAATACGCCAACCCAACATGTACCTTTGGAGACACCTGTAGTACTCCTTTATAATCACCCAGTTACGTTGTGACGTTTGGTAGTACCCAAAGTGTTCCTTCGGTAAACGGGAGTTGCATAATCTCATAGTTATAGGAACATGTATAAGTCATGAAGAAAGCAATAGCAACATACTAAACGATTGGGTGCTAAGCTAATGGAATGGGTCATGTCAATCAGATCATTGTCTTAATGATGTGATCCCGTTAATCAAATAACAACTCATCGTTCATGGTTAGGAAACACAACCATCTTTGATTAACGAGTTAGTCAAGTAGAGGCATACTAGTGACACTCTGTTTGTCTATGTATTCACACATGTATTATATTTCCAGTTAATACAATTCTAGCATGAATAATAAACATTTATCATGATATAAGGAAATAAATAATAACTTTATTATTGCCTCTAGGGCATATTTCCTTCAGTCTCCCACTTGCACTAGAGTCAATAATCTAGTTCACATCGCCATGTGATTTAACAGCAATAGTTCACATCACCATGTGATTAACACCCATAGTTCACATCGATATGTGATAAACACCCAAAGGGTTTACTAGAGTCAATAATCTAGTTCACATCGCTATGTGATTAACACCCAAAGAGTACTAAGGTGTGATCATATTTTGCTTGTGAGATAATTTTAGTCAACGGGTCTGTCACATTCAGATCCGTAAGTATTTTGCAAATTTCTATGTCAACAATGCTCTGCACGGAGCTACTCTAGCTTATTGCTCCCACTTTCAATATGCATCTAGATCGAGACTTAGAGTCATCCAGATCTGTGTCAAAACTTGCATCGACGTAACCTTTTACGATGAACCTTTTTTTTGTCACCTCCATAATTGAGAAATATTTCCTTATTCCACTAAGGATAATTTTGACCGCTGTCCAGTGATCTACTCTTAGATCACTATTGTACTCCCTTGCATAACAAAGTGTAGGGTATACAATAGATCTGGTACACAGCATGGCATACTTTATAGAACCTATGGCTGAGGCATAGGGAATGACTTTCATTCTATTTCTATCTTCTGCCGTGGTCGGGTTTTGAGTCTTACTCAATTTCACACCTTGCAACACAGGCAAGAACTCTTTCTTTGACTGTTCCATTTTATACTACTTCAAAATCTTGTCAAGGTATGTACTCATTGAAAAAACTTATCAAGCGTCTTGATCTATCTCTATAGATCTTGATGCTCAATATGTAAGCAGCTTTACCGAGGTCCTTCTTTGAAAAATTCCTTTCAAACACTCCTTTATGCTTTGCAGAATAATTCTACATTATTTCCGATCAACAATATGTCATTCACATATACTTATCAGAAATGTTGTAGTGCTCCCACTCACTTTCTTGTAAATACAGGCTTCATTGCAAGTTTGTATAAAACTATATGCTTTGATCAACTTATCAAAGCGTATATTCCAACTTTGAGATGCTTGCACCAGTCCATAGATGGATCGCTGGAGCTTGCATATTTTGTTAGCACCTTTAGGATTGACAAAACCTTCTGGTTGTATCATATACAATTCTTCTTTAATAAATCTATTAAGGAATGCAGTTTTGTTTATCCATTTGCCAGATTTCATAAAATGCGGCAATTGCTAACATGATTCGGACAGACTTAAGCATAGATACGAGTGAGAAACTCTCATCGTAGTCAACACCTTGAACTTTGTCGAAAACCTTTTGCGACAATTCCAGCTTTGTAGATAGTAACACTACTATCAGCGTCCGTCTTCCTCTTGAAGATCCATTTATTTTCTATGGCTTGCCGATCATCGGGCAAATCCATCAAAGTCCATACTTTGTTCTCATACATGGATCATATCTCAGATTTCATGGCCTCAAACCATTTCGCGGAATCTGGGCTCATCATCGCTTCCTCATAGTTCGCAAGTTCGCCATGGTCTAGTAACATGACTTCCAGAACAGGATTACTAGACCACACTGGTGCGGATCTCATTCTGGTTTACCTACGAGATTCGGTAGTAACTTGATCTGAAGTTACATGATCATCATCATTAGCTTCCTCACTAATTGGTGTAGTAGTCATAGGAACAGATTTCTATGATGAACTACTTTCCAATAAGGGAGCAGGTACAGTTACCTCATCAAGTTCTACTTTCCTCCCACTCACTTCTTTCGAGAGAAACTCCTTCTCTAGAAAAACTCCGAATTTAGCAACAAAAGTCTTGCCTTCAGATTTGTGATAGAAGGTGTACCCAACAGTCTCCTTTGGGTATCCTATGAAGACATATTTCTCCGATTTGGGTTTGAGCTTATCAGGATGAAACTTTTTCATATAAGCATCACAATCCCAAATTTTAAGAAATGACAACTTTGGTTTCTTGCCAAACCACAGTTCAGATTGTGTCGTCTCAACGGACTTAGATGGTGCCTTTTTAAACGTGAATGCAGCTGTCTTTAATGCATAACCCCAAAACGATAGTGGTAGATCGAAAAGAGACATCATAGATCGCACCATATCTAATAAAGTGCGGTTATAATGTTCAGACACACCATTATGCTGTGGTGTTCCAAGTGGCGTGAGTAGTAAAACTATTTCACATTATTTTAACTGAAGGCCAAACTCGTAACTCAAATATTTTACCTCTGCGATCATATCGTAGAAACTTTTATTTTCTTGTTACGATGATTCTCCACTTCACTCTGAAATTCTTTGAACTTTTCAAATATTTCAGACTTGTGTTTCATTAAGTAGACATACCCATATCTGCTCAAATCATCTGTGAAGGTCAGAAAATAATGATACCCGCCGCGAGCCTTAACACTCATCGGATCTCATACATCAGTATGTATTATTTCCAATAAGTCAGTTGCTCGCTCCATAGTTCCGGAGAACGGCGTTTTAGTCATCTTGCCCATGAGGCATGGTTCACAAGCATCAACTGATTCATAATCAAGTGATTCCAAAAACCCATTAGCATGGAGTTTCTTCATGCGCTTTACACCAATATGACCTAAACGGCAGTGCCACAAATAAGTTGCACTATCATTATTAACTTTGCATCTTTTGGTTTCAATATTATGATTATGTGTATCACTACGATCGAGATCCAACGAACTATTTTCATTGGGTGTGTAACCATATAAGGTTTTATTCATGTAAACAGAACAACAATTTATTCTCTTACTTAAATGAATAACTGTATTACAATAAACATGATCAAATCATATTCATGCTCAACGCAAACACCAAATAACACTTATTCAGGTTCAATACTAAACCCGAAAGTATAGGGAGTGTGCGATGATGATCATATCAATCTTGGAACCACTTCCAACACACATCGTCACTTCACCCTTAACTAGTCTCTGTTTATTCTGCAACTCCCGTTTTGAGTTACTAATCTTAGCAACTGAACTAGTATCAAATACTGAGGGGTTGCTATAAACACTAGTAAAGTACACATTAATAACATGTATATCAAATATACTTATGTTCACTTTGCCATCCTTCTTATCTGCCAATCACTTGGGGTAGTTCCGCTTCCAGTGACCAGTCCCTTTGCAGTAGAAACACTTAGTCTCAGGCTTAGGACCAGACTTGGGCTTCTTCACTTGAGCAGCAACTTGCTTGCTGTTCTTCTTGAAGTTCCCCTTCTTCCCTCTGCCCTTTTCTTAAAACTAGTGGTCTTGTCTACCATCAACACTTGATGTTTTTCTTGATTTCTACCTTCGTCAATTTCCGCATTACGAAGAGCTTGGGAATCGTTTCCGTTATCCCTTGCATATCATAGTTCATCACGAAGTTCTACTAACTTGGTGATGGTGACTAGAGAATTCTGTCAATCACTATCTTATCTGGAAGATTAACTCCCACTTGATTCAAGCGATTGTAGTACTCAGACAATCTGAGCACATGCTCACTAGTTGAGCGATTCTCCTCCATCTTTTAGCTATAGAACTTGTTGGAGACTTCATATCTCTCAACTCGGATATTTGCTTGAAATATTAACTTCAACTCCTGGAACATCTCATATGCTCCATGACGTTCAAAACGTCTTTGAAGTCCCGATTCTAAGCCATTAAGCATGGTGCGTAAACTATCAAGTAGTCATCATATTGAGCTAGCCAAACGTTCATAACGTCTGCATCTGCTCCTGCAATAGGTCCGTCACCTAGCGGTGCATCAAGGACATAATTCTTCTGTGCAGCAATGAGGATAAACCTCAGATCACGGATCCAATCTGCATCTTTGCTACTAACATATTTCAACACAATTTTCTCTAGGAACATATCAAAATAAACACAGGAAAGCAACAACGTGAGCTATTGATCTACAACATGATTTGCAAAATACTACCAGGACTAAGTTCATGATAAATTTAAGTTCAATTTAATCATATTACTTCAGAACTCCCACTTAGATAGACATCCCTCTAGTCCTCTAAGTGATCACGTGATCCAAATCAACTAAACCATGTCCGATCATCACGTGAGATGGAGTAGTTTCATTGGTGAACATCATTATGTTGATCATATCTCCTATATGATTCACGCTCGACCTTTCGGTCTCCGTGTTCCGAGGCCATATCTGTATATGCTTGGCTCGTCAAGTATAACCTGAGTATTCCGCGTGTGCAACTGTTTTACACCCGTTGTATTTGAACGTAGAACCTATCACACCCGATCATCACGTGGTGTCTCAGCACGAAGAACTTTCACAACGGTACATACTCAGGGAGAACACTTCTTGATAATTAGTGAGAGATCATCTTATAATGCTACCGTCAATCAAAGCAAGATAAGATGCATAAAAGATAAACATCACATGCAATCAATATAAGTGATATGATATGGCCATCATCATCTTGTGCTTGTGATCTCCATCTCCGAAGCACCGTCGTGATCACCATCGTCATCGGCGTGACACCTTGATCTCCACCGTAGCATCGTTGTCGTCTCGCCAAGCTTGTGCTTCTACGACTATCGCTACCGTTTAGTGATAAAGTAAAGCATTACATCGTGATTGCATTGCATACAATAAAGCGACAACCATATGGCTCCTGCCGGTTGCCGATAACTCGGTTACAAAACATGATCATCTCATACAATAAAATTCAGCATCATGTCTTGACCATATCACATCACATCATGCCCTGCAAAAATAAGTTAGACGTCCTCTACTTTGTTGTTGCAAGTTTTACGTGGTTGCTACGGGCTTAAGTAAGAACCAATCTCACCTACGCATCAAAACCACAATGATAGTTTGTCAATTTGACTCCGTTTTAACCTTCGCAAGGACCGGGCATAGCCACACTTGGTTCAACTAAAGTTGGAGAAACTGTCACCCACAAGCCACCTCTGTGCAAAGCACGTCGGGAGAACCGGTCTCGCGTAAGCGTACGCGTAATGTCGGTCTGGGCCGCTTCATCCAACAATACCGCCGAACCAAAGTATGACATGCTGGTAGGCAGTATGACTTATATCGCCCACAACTCACTTGTGTTCTACTCGTGCATATAACATCAACATATAAAACCTAGGCTCGGATGCCACTGTTGGGTTTTGTAGTAATTTCAAAAAAATTCCTACGCACACGCAAGATCATGTGATGCATAGCAACGAGGGGGAGTGTGATCTACATACCTAGTAGATCGACAACGGAAGCGTTTGGTTGATGTAGTCGTACGTCTTCACAATCCGACCGATCAAGCACCGAAACTACGGCACCTCCGAGTTCGAGCACACGTTCAGCTCGATGACGATCCCCGGACTCCGATCCAGCAAAGTGTCGGGGAAGAGTTCCATCAGCACGACGGCGTGGTGACGATCTTGATGTACTGCTGCAGCAGGGCTTCGCCTAAACTCCGCTACAATATTATCGAGGACTATGGTGGCTGGGGGCGCCGCACACGGCTAAGGAATAGATCACGTGGATCAACTTCTGTGTCTCTGGGGTGCCCCTTGCCTCAGTATATAAAGGAGCCAGGGAGAGGGGGCGGCCGGCCAAGGTGGGCGCGCCAAGGGGGAGTCCTACTCCCATCGGGAGTAGGACTCCTAGTTGGACAAGGAGAGAGGGGAAAGAGGTGGAAGAGAGGAAGGAAAGGGGGGGGCGCCGCCCCCCCTTCCCTTGTCCTATTCGGACTAGGAAGGGGAGGGGCGCGCGGCCACCTCTTGCCTCCTTCTCTCTTCTTCCTCAAGGCCCATGTAGGCCCAATAAACCCCCGGGGGGGCCGGTACTCCGGAAAAATGCCGATTTCACCCGGAACGATTCCGATGTCCAAATATAGGCTTCCAATATATCAATCTTTACGTCTCGACCATTTCGAGACTCCTCGTCATGTCCGTGATCACATCCGGGACTCCGAACAACCTTCCGGTACATCAAAATGCATAAACTCATAATATAACTGTCATCGTAACTTAAGCGTGCGGACCCTACGGGTTCGAGAACAATGTAGACATGACCGAGACACGTCTCCGGTCAATAACCAATAGCGGAACCTGGATGCCATATTGGCTCCTACATATTCTACGAAGATCTTTATCGGTCAGACCGCATAACAACATACGTTGTTCCCTTTGTCATCGGTATGTTACTTGCCCGAGATTCGATCGTCGGTATCCAATACCTAGTTCAATCTCGTTACCGGCAAGTCTCTTTACTCGTTCTGTAATACATCATCCCGCAACTAACTCATTAGTTGCAATGCTTGCAAGGCTTAGTGATGTGCATTACCGAGAGGGCCCAGAGATACCTCTCCGACAATCGGAGTGACAAATCCTAATCTCGAAATACGCCAACCCAACATGTACCTTTGGAGACACCTGTAGAGCACCTTTATAATCACCCATTTACGTTGTGACGTTTGGTAGTACACAAAGTGTTCCTCCGGTAAACGGGAGTTGCATAATCTCATAGTTATAGGAACATGTATAAGTCATGAAGAAAGCAATAGCAACATACTAAACGATCGGGTGCTAAGCTAATAGAATGGGTCATGTCAATCAGATCATTCTCTTAATGATGTGATCCCGTTAATCAAATAACAACTCATTGTTCATGGTTAGGAAACATAACCATCTTTGATTAACGAGCTAGTCAAGTAGAGGCATACTAGTGACACTCTGTTTGTCTATGTATTCACACATGTATTATGTTTCCGGTTAATACAATTCTAGCATGAATAATAAACATTTATCATGATATAAGGAAATAAATAATAACTTTATTATTGCCTCTAGGGCATATTTCCTTCAACTCCATCCTGGGGCACTCCATCCTTGGGCGCTCCATCCCGGGGCGCTCCATCCTTGGGCATGGACACTCCACCATTGAACTTGGAGATGTGGTGAATGGCCCAACGAATGCGACGAGTCTCTGACATCTGCACAAATGAGTGGCTCCTAGCCCTGTTGGCGTTCTCATTGAGATAATCCAAGACAATCAATAGATCATTCTCGGTAAAACCAGGGAGCATTATGACAGAATTGTAAAGTTCAGGATGTGCCTCTCTGGTGGACTCGATAGCAATAGAAACTTCACGGACTGCATCAGACATGTTGCTCATGACCAGAACTTCTTCTTCACTCATCAGGCTAGCCCTCTTCCTTTTGCCAGTGGAGCTAGAAGCATCCTTACATGGTTCCTTCCCATGAGGAGCAGCAACACCATCTTCCCCATGAGCAGCACCAGTAGCACTCGAGTCAGGTTCATTCCCATCAACAAATTCAGAACCACAACCTTCGAGGTTTACAAATGATGGGGAGGTTTCTACCATTGAAGGAACCCCAAGAGCCTGATGAGATGTCATTGCATACCTTCCTGTAGCAATACCACTCTCAAAAATAGCAAGCATCTGAACATAATTCTCTAAAGGCACATTGAGATACTCAACATCTTTGAGATGGTCCTACATGAAGTGTGGTTATGGAAAGGTTAGTCAAATAGCTACGGATCAGGATAAGTGTGATTATGGAAGTGTGGTTATGTACAAATCTTGATATGACCCAGGTAGTGCTCTTCCTCGAGCGATATGACATAGTTGGTATCATCCCAAAGTGACCCACTAATATCTCGGAGCTTACTTATCTTCACCCACCTAGCACGCCACTTGCGGAGGTGGTTGTACACTTGGGTCCCAGTTATGGAAAGACCAAAGTGCTCACTATAATTCTTAGCCACTTGGTTTAGATGCACCTCCTTAAAGCCCTTTTCCGTCTTCACTCCACCAGCAATGAGCTCTACAAATCGACGTAGCATGAACCCAGACATTGGAGATGTCCAGCGCAATGGGTGATTCCCACCACCATGCCCACCATCAGCCGCCATCTCAGTCATCAATCCTATACAGAAGAACCAAAAGAGCACCAACAAAATTAGAATTTATATCAAGTCCAAAGTGGGGCACCAACAAAATTATAAAGAACCATAAACAGAATTGAAGTGGAGCTCAAACAACAACGTACGATTATTCATAAAGAACCATAAAAAGAATTATTCATAATGCATTACAACATAGAATTGAGCTCTACACTTGAGCATTACACGGTAGAATTATTCATAATACATAACTAATGGCAAACATGCCAAACCCAACACTTCAGCTCTACACACGTGAATTGCCCCTATTAGCAAACATATGCCCAGCCCAACCATCTCTAATTTGTGACCAGGTTCTATTATCATGTTCTATGTCAATCACACCATCTGACGCTGGATTCCCGGTCCAAGAGTGCTCAGGTGGTACAAACTCATCCTCTCCCCACTGAAGTATCCAATTATGAAGAATGCATCAAGCTAGGACGATTTTGACTTGTGATGGATAAGGGTGGTGAGGCTTATTGTCCACAATTCTCCATCTGTTCTTGAAAGCTGCAAACGCCCTCTCAACCGTGATCCTCAATGAGGAGTGGCGGAGGTTGAATAACTCCTTCTCATTTTGAGGGCATCGTGCGCCAAACTCAGTAAGATGATAACGAGTAGCCCTATATGGTGGAAGAAACCCTGGCCGCACGGCATAGCCCGCATCCACGAGGTAGAATTTTCCTAACAAATAAGAGGTCATGTGTTGTGTTACTACCAGTAATTAGGAAATGATCAAAAGCCACTAAAATGGTTCTAAAATGGTTCACTAATACCTGCAGGGACAACAAATCCATCATTCCTTTCCAACGCATCAGCCAAAATGAGTGCATCATGGTCTGACCCGTCCCAACCAGCTAGCACATAGGTAAACTTAAGGTCAAAGTCAACCGCAGCCATCACATTTTGGGTGATGCCACCTTTCCGACCCCTAAATGCCGAAGCCATAGCAGCCGGTACCTTGGCAAGAACATGGGTGCCATCAATTGCGCCAACATAGTCCTAAGAAAAGAGGTGAGGTATATTTTGTAAAATATGGGTTATTCGGCATGTCCATAGAATTCTAAATGGTAATATATTACCTTAAAGTAGGGATAGAAACGCCTACTGTGTAGGACTTTTGGATGAACTTCATTGGATGGGGGGCGGGTCATCTCGTCACGCAACTCCCCTATAGCATATAAAACTGCCTTGAAGTATCGACTAATTACTTCAATTGACCTCCTAAATATGGGTTTCATTGCCCTAAACCTATGGTTGTGCCCAACTACAAGAAGGAACATCGCAACCTGCTCCTCAATGCAGGTATGAATGCTGTCTTCCAACAATTTTCGCCCACGAAACAAATTACACAAGTTATAAAATGGGGCCCTGCTCATCCTTAATAGGTCATGGCAATTTACATCATTGGTTTCATAGATATAGCGTAGATTGGACAACCTAGCTACGTCTCTCTCAAGCATAACATAACGGATTGGAGCACGATAATTTCTAATTCTAGCCCTTGTAATTATTGTGGCCATATAGGCACACAAAACAGCAACCAAACCAGCAGCTTGCACTATCAGTGTATCTCGGGTCTTGCCGTTGTCATCCATCTATATAAATTCAGCACAAATTTATAAATTAATAAAGGTATGTGCACTGATAATATTTACATCATTTACATCATCAAAACAAAATAAAATATATGGACAAATTATTCAGATTATTTGCACCATTTGCATAACTATTTTGTCTACCTACTGATTCCCTCATTTCCATAAGCTAGCAAAGTGTTCTAGACATATCACAAATATTCATGCTAATGACAGATCTGAACCTACAGAAAAACTACCCAGCCATCTCAAATCCATAGGGGAAGAGGAGGTTCTGGTGACAGATCTGTACCTACATAAAAACTACCCAGCCATTTCAAATCCATAGGGGAAGAGGAGGCTCTGGTGACAGATCTGAACCTAAAAAGGAGAGGGGAGGCGATGGGAAAACATTGCATTGGTGCTAGACATGGAGTAGCCCTCTTTCCCGTTCGTGACCACAGGAGGCCGCCGCTTCATCCATCTACATCAGAGAAGAAGCACCGTGAGTGCAGCGCGAGCGGCAGAGAGATGGGGATGGGAGGGAGAAGAGATGGATGGGGACCGATGGGGGCATGGAAAGGGAGGGGAGGAGGGTTCTACCTCCGCAGTGGCGAGGATGCCCGCCGGAGATGTCGACGGAGGCGACGGGGCTGCGAGATCCACGCTGTCGCAGGAGAGGGAGGGGAGCGAGGACGGCGTGAATGAGTCGGGTGAGAGCGACGAGAGCGGAGAGAAACCCTATCCTTGCTCGTGTGGGTGCAGGCGCGGGTGCGGGCTCGCGGAAACGCCCGAAACCTGCGTTTCCCGTGAGCCTGGCTGGGAGCCTCTTTTTGCATGCGTCGGGCCTGGCCCAGTTAGACATTCAGGCTACCAAACAGGGAGAAAATTGCACGGTGGGTGCGAGCCAGGTGCGAGGCAAGGAACCAAACACGCCCTTAGTGTTTCTGCCGGCCATGGCTGCTGCTCCCATGGCGTTCGCGGCGGCTATGAATAAATTGTCTTCTGATCCTTCTCCGACGTGGTGCTTCCATCTGTCGTCGATGGTGGATTAGATTGTTGGTCAACCTTGGTCGGTGCAACGTCGACGACGACTTTGTGGAGCCTCTTCGTGGCTTCGTGCTTCAATCCTGCCGGCGACGTTTGCTCCAGGGTTGTAGTGGGATTGGTGGCTATGTTTCAAATGCAACGCTGATGCTTTCTTCTTCGAGTGCGGCGGCGGCGACCTGATCTAGAAGACAGCCGATTCAACAAATGTTAGACGGATGCAGAAAGGCGGCTTCGAGTCTTCTCTCTGGCGGTGTTGGATGAGTTCGGTCGAGCCATGGACAGAAGAGCGTAAGGATGATCCTGATCATCGAGCCACGAGATCTCGAGGCACATGGTGACCTGCTCATTGACACACACCGCAGCTTTGTCTGCTATGGCATTTTTTTTGTCATGGGCATGTTGGTGTCTCTCCTCTTTCCGACGGCGACGGTAAGGTGGTGACTATTGGTGGTTTTGCTCTTTGGTCCTTGAGGGTTCATTGCTTTTCTTGTAGGGTCTTTTTGGCAAAGTGTTATACCTATTATGTTCTGAGTGTTGCTAGACCGTGGCTAGGTTTCAAATATGCCTGAAAAAGACACATCTTACAAGTTCTCGGGAGTAGCGGATAACTTGAAACTGCCCCCGAAGAATGTTTGAGAAGGTCAAAACAGTTTTGTTAAAGCACATCTAGATGTGCCATAAGTATTGCACATCTAAGTCATATGTCATTGATTTTACATTGAGATTCTGTGAATATTTTCTTTCTCTTTTTTCTTTTTCTCTTTATGCTTGATTCACTTACTTAGATGTGCAATAACTAGAGCACATCTAGATGTGCCCTAGACACACCCAGGTCAAAAACATATACAACTTTCTTTTTGCGGAATAAAAACATATACGGCTGTACGCATCTTTTGAGTGTCTTTAATTTTCACATAAAACAGTATTTCTTGCGCTAGCGTAAAGAATAGTTTAGCTCCTAAAGAACAACCTTTCGGTGCACCGAATTAACCACAGAAACATACAGTATATAGCTAACAAATACAGTATGAAACATTGCAGCAGTCAACTGATCCGGCAGAAGGTGAATTTATTAACGAATGAGAACCACAAAAGCAGCATTTGCACAGAAGTCAAGTATATTGCCGTACAGCTGGAAGTCCCCACTGTTTGTCAAATAGAGTAAAAAAGGAGCACCTATACTTGCAAGTTTCAGTACATATAACTTAGAAAATTGGGGACATTCATTGTTCTATCTCGATAAATAGGCTTGCTTGTGGGTGCAAACCTGCTTCCACCAGCGTTTGGGAGTTCTTTTCAGGACCGTATGTTACCCGTGGAAAATTAGAAACTAGGCTGTACTTTTCCGCTTTCAAGCAATCCAAAGAATCAACAAAGTCATATATCAAGGTAATGGTGGCGGAACTGTGGAATCTCCTTTCTTTGCGCTCTCCAGTTGGAAATCTTATAAGAACCTGCAGAATTGTGAGCATGGCTCGGAGTTAGTTCAAAGACCTGTGACCAAATTATGATGCTACTACTACTACTACTATCAAGTGACAACATATACCTCATGTTCAGATAATGCAGGTCATGTGTACATAGATAATATCAAATTCAGGAACAATGTGTCCCTATCTAGCCCCTTAAAAAGTTACACTCTCCGTTCCATAATGCTTGCCATGGTTTTAGTTCAAATTTGAACTAAAACCACGACAAGTATTATGGAACGGAGGGGAGTAATAAGTAACAAATTAGGGGGGGAAATGCAGCATAAGGTACTACACTGATATTTGGTGATCAACAAAAGAAGAAAAATGCTTGAAAAGCAGAAAGATATGGTTCTGCACATGTTATACTAGAGTAAGAATTGAAAAGGTTGTTGATAGCGTGAAAAGAACGTTAAACATACTCGAGTAACGTCAGGCCCTTTCTCAGGCTCAGCGCCAAGAGCCATTGCCTTCTCTTGCCGTCTCCTTGCAAGAGCGGCTTCCTTTTCAGCTGCTTCTTGGACTGCCCTGGCTTGTGCTTCCTCGTCTTCTATACGCTTCCTCTCAGCCTCCGCGGCCTCTCTTTCAAGTCTTTCTTGTTCCTCTCTCATCTGGCGTTCTCTGGCCTGGTCATAATTGCGTGATTAAATCAGTGCTATCATGAAAACATTCCAACACTAGGAGAAAATATAGTGGCATGTGTGTGCACTGCTTGAATCACACCTTAAATGACGCACTTACTGTGAATGCACAAATGTGATCCTTATGAGGCACGGTGCTTTTTACAGAAGGAAAACCAAGGAGTTATTACAACATCTGACCTACCTTCCTTTCTTACCATTAGACAGGAATAGATACTTCTACAACCAAAGCACAAACAATAAAAACTATAAAAGGACCCATAAGTCATATATAGCTTAATGTACCTGATCAGCTTCAAGTGCAGCTCTGTAAGCAGCATCTTGTTCCTCACGCAAACGTTGATTGTTTAGTCTTTCTTCAGCTTCAATCCTGGCAGCAACAAGGGACGTAGTGCATTCTTCAACAACTCTCTGAAGAATTGTTATCATTTCTTCAGGTGATTTGGGCCCCTCAACCTTTGGAAGATCAGAAGAAAATGCATGAGCAAAACTGACCAATCAAAGTGTTAAAGAAGCAATTAAACAACAGTCTAACGCTTTAATAGGTCGATATAAGAAACATAGTGGCCAGTTCTAAATCCAAACGACCACCATTCTTCCCAAGATGCATCATTTCACTTTACTATCAGGTAAAGAAAGCGATCTATCAACAATCTCAGGATCCAGTGGTACTATTACACATGATGTACAAAAGCAGGCAAGGAAAAAGAGTAAGAATATATCACAACATTTCACTCTGGAATCCTATGGTACGCGGATACAGCACAAAATCAGCATACCAGGGGTTTTATACGTCCGGATACCCCTTGAAACGTATCGGGTCATTTTCCATTTTCCAAAAAGATTAAAATAAATAGGATATGGTGGAGATACCTGGTGACACACGTGGGATACGGAGGAAACCTAACACTCTAGTACAAAAGCCCTCGCACAGCACAGCGCAGCAGGTATTATTCTCCCCTCGATGCGCCTCCACCGGTAAGGCCCTGGCCCATATCTGAGCACCACCACCTGCTCCCTACCCACGCCAGCAACGAAAACCAAAAATCCACCGCTGCTCAGCCAACCTAGAGAAGGAGATGAGCGGTCGTTGGCCGCCGACGCTCCAACCGCCCTGTGCTCTCACCCCAGATCTGAGCGCCACCGGTACAACACACCTCCCTCTGTGCCGGAGTTAGAGCACCACCGTCCACCTGCTCCATCTCACCCAGCCACCCAGGTGTGATTCCACTTTCCTTCTCCCTACTCCGCTTCTCCATGAGTGGCTGCCTCTGCTCATTTCTCTGCTGCAGAGGGCATGTGATTTTACAAGGGCAATGGGTGATGGGATTTTACTATTGTGGTAGTGCCTTATTGGGCTACCTGGGCTGAGTAGGCTAGTGTGCTTGGTGGGCTTAGAAAACAATGGGGTTTTCTTGCCAAAATCAGCCATGCTGCCCATGTACTGGAGGAGCAAGCAACATCATAACAATTATCAATAATAAGGCCGCCCCTGAATTATCGTTTTTCCCGTTCCCATGTGCAAATCATCAATATCTATATATTTTAAGTATTTATTAGCTCTGCGTATTTAAAAAATCACCATATCACGGTATTGTGGTATCTGTATTGTTGTATCCATGCAACTTAGCTGGAATCATACATTTTAAAATACAAGAACAAAGCATATTAGTATTAACAACCACTTTAGCATCACCCATGAGTAGAAAGTGCATAATCAGATCAGACAGTTAAATTACTATATGATCATGCTTGATTTCTATGTACTAAAATGAGAGTAGAGATGATGTATATACCAAATTTTAAGAAATCATAATGCAAATATTTCACGCAGTAGCTTATAATATAACCAACAATTGACAAGTGAAATTTCCTGATTTTTTGTCATCTACATACGCAGCCATCTACTACCTCCGTACCAAAATATAAGACGTTTTTGCAGTTCAATTTAGACTGCAAAACGTCTTATATTTTGGTATGGATGGAGTAGAAGAGAATGCATCCATTGCTGGTAGTAATTGGACGCAATCAGATGCAATGTATGTGAGCAATTAATTATCTACATGAAGGACCTGTGAGTGTGTGCAAGTCATGATGTTTGCAAACAAAATGAGGTGAGATCCTGGACCATGGGACAAACTTTATTCTTTCAAAGAACAATTTAGTTAAGAAAACCCCAGTAGCCTTTTCTGGATTTTTTTGTGAGTCCTGGGATCTGGATTGATAAAAATATCTTGGGGAGAAACAAAGCAAATTCCTGTATCTTCAGAAATAAAGTCCCACAAGTGCACCATCTCGTTTGAATCTTGCAAAGAAGCATTACCAAACTAATTTTCCAATATCATGAGCAGTTTTTGCTCAAGTTCATTAGAGTAGCGCGAAATTCAAGTATAAAGGTTTATAGAGGAATCGTGTAAATGCATCCAGTAACCCTATGGTATGTTAGATTCATTCAAATTGGCTAACAGGAATGGGAAATGGCAGGTTTAGTTGTTCGTTGTAGGACTACAAGATCTCAAGATATTCAGGACCAGGAATGTGTAATCCCAAGGGAGAACATTTCAATTGTTTGGGCCTGGAATTGAAAACTGAGTATAAGAACTAAAAAAGAACTACTAAAATTCCAATTGATGCATCATTGCAGTAAAACAATTAGACAATAGAGGAAGGTTAATAAAAATAATTTGTGAAAGGTATCATGCACTTTTGTTTTTGATTACTTCATCATAGTGTTCACACATACATCACAAACAGCGTAGGATAAAAGATTTTCTCTATGACCGCACATATACATCTCCAGGACAACTAAACTCAATAAGTGATGCAATTATATTCTGAAGGTAGGCCAATCTTGCTATAACCAGCTATTAGTCTATCAGCACAAGGGCATAGCAATAGGCTTAACTAACTCACAAGGCCACAGGTCTGTAACTGTTGTTCTAAGCTACTGCATGAACACATCATAATGAATCAAACATGGTAATTAAAGAATCGCAATCTCCTTTTACATACCCCCTGCAAGTAACCCACATACTCGGCTAAGCTTATCTAATTGCAAGTAACCCGCATACTCGGCTAAGCTTATCTAATAATGCAAAGTTATATCGATCCCCACACAAACACCTGCAGTATAATCCATGTGCTAATTAACAAACTCTGAAATTGGATCTTAGAAGAAAAATAATTGATGAGCACACCAACACCATACCTGCTGCAACAGCACAATTCTCTGGTTCGTAGATGCCATGACTAGCGCACAAAACGGGAAGCGTGATGCGTTCAGGCTGTTGCTCATCTTGAACCCTTCAGTCCTTCTGATGCTACCACCCCATGCAACGAAGTTCTCATCTATGAAGGCGGCCACGGGCTCGGAGCAGAGGCAGCCACCGCAGAATGCTGGGGTGTCCGGGTGGTCAGGGGAGTGGAGGTACACGAAGAGAAGCTTGTACTCACGCTGCGCACGCTGCAGCGCGTCTGCAAATCCCTCAGCAACAAAGCGCGGGCCACGGCCAGCCCCAAACTCGTGCTCGAACTCGGCCAGGAAGTCAACCGCCTCCGCGGCGGACGGGGGCAGCTCAAGCAAGCGGTCACCGCCGCGCTGCGCGAGGCCGAGGAGGGAGAGGGATCGGGACAGCACGCCGCTTGCGACCCAGACACCGAGACGGATGGAACCGGTGACGAGGCCGACCCCACCGGAGACGACGTAGAAGGGGAGCGTCACCAGCCTCCACGCGATCCCCGGCTGCTGCTGCTGCTGCGGAGCCGGTGCAGGGGGGTGGTAGGCGATGGAATCGGACTCCAGCGGAGGCGGGGGCGGCGGGGCGTAAGTGGACGGCTCGGGCGAGGAGGGGTCGCCGGTGATGGAGGAGACGGCGAGCTGGAGGTCCCAGTTGTTGGCCACGAGAATCTCGGTGCAGAGGTCGGGGTCGGAGATGCCTGTGACGGCCTGGAAGTAGGCGAGCTTGTCGTCGACGGTCTCGGCCATGGCGACCGGCTGCGGGGTGGGGGTGGGGGTGGGGCAGAGCTAGGGTTTGGGGATTTGGGGGCGCTTAGGTAGTTAGGACTTGAGAGGAAGAGGAGATGCGAAGAGTAGTCTCGACTCTCGAGTTGGATTGGTTGCGAGAGCGAGCAAAGAGACGACTCGGTGGTGACGTGACGTCTCGTCTCCTCTTCCTTCACGGAACGGAACGGAGTGCTTTTCGCTTCTCTATCTAGGACTGTACTAGTCTATATACACAAGAATACGAAAAAATACACAAGAATACGGCGTAACGTATTGTGATTTATGAAATTTTCTGTTGAATTCTTTGAATAGAACGATATCCCAATAAAAAACAGATTGTAGCATGGCGGTTCTTTGCCTGGCATGATGTGCTCCGTTGATTCTACTGTTACTTGTAGTTTTCGTTTCTTGGCTAACTCGGTTATATAACTCCCGCAACAAAATAACAATTTAATGTACAACAATGTCTATTAATCCCATCAACACCTTTGTTACATAGTTAAGGATCTTTTTGAAATTTTGTGATACATTACATTCTATATTTGTTTCGCATGCTTGAATATCTAGTGATAGTTCAAATATATGCTAGCAATATAATTCAACAAACCAAGAGATTGCTCATTAGAAAATCATCATTGGTGCGCACAGGCGAAAATCAGAGCACATTGTGTCCCAGGGGCATGGGTTGCATTGATTTTTTGTAGGAATACTAACAGATTCGTACTTAGCTATGGGGGGTGACGCAAGTAAACAGTTATGTTCTCATGGTACGGCCTAACCCTACAACATTGTTTCATGTCTTGAATATATCAACCGGAGAAAGGTGAAGCACGATATACACAGGAAGAACTAAAACCGGCTATAACACATCACATGATCATCCAATATCATAGATGCGCAAACACACAAATCGGTCTAATAAGACGGTCAACAGTCATAGCTACACGCTATGGATACATGCATACAACAAGAAGGAATACCTAGCTTATCTGCAAGCGTGCACTACATGTAACTATTTCGCCATAGTCCCCATATATTCCTATAAAGTATACGCACAAACATGTTTGGCATAAATACCACCATCAACACACTTACATCATGCACGTTGATTCAATATGGCCACATTGACACAACATCTAGAGCATGTCATGGACTTTCTACTATTGAAAAGTAGAAAGTTCATGAGTATCCATATTATTAGTCTACGTCTCACATGACTAAACTTCATGCCCTTGTTGTCGCTTCTCTTTTCACTTGTTCATCTCCAAGCTTGATAATAAGAATGTAGTGAATCGTGTGAGGAGACCTACATGCATCCACACTCAGGTATTGTGCTCCCAATGGCATGGTATGTCTCTCTCTCTCTGGCCTCAACTAAATCTGCATGACTCATTTGCGGTTTCACCTCTATGGTTATTTCTGATGGCTTTTCTACGAGTGATTATGACGGTTGCGATCTTTGTCTAGCTACATTTCGTCATGAGGTAGGATTCTTATTCTATATGTTGATGACATGATTATCATTGAACATGACTCTACACTACTGCAGGATGGTCCTAAGACGACATTACAATTAGAGACCCTTCGACGAAATTGTGTGTGATGCATTAATCGCAAAAGTTGGTGTAAGAAAACCGTAAAAAAATGATACGAACTGTTTGTGATGACGGAAACATCAAACACGATTCAGATTAGAGTTGCGTGTATGATACGTGGCATACGTTTGATCCATACGAACTGTTTGCGATGAGCATAACAACAGAAACGATCAGCCAGATGAAGGTGCGTGCGATATACGGCATACAGTTTACTCGGATGAACTATTTGTGATTAGGCAACACAACAGAAACATTCAGCCAGATCAAGGTGTGTGCGATATACGGCATATAGTTCACTCGGATGAAGTGTTTGCGATGAGCCGAGACAATAGAAATGGTTCAACTTAACAAGATGTGTGTGATACACGACAAACAGGTTTCGTAATCAGAAATGTGTGCGAAGACCGATAATAACACAGATGATTGTTGCTAATAAGCCGTGTGTGTTGTGGGCAAACGCTTGCTGGTATACAATTATCAGCGATTGATGAAATCATCACCGACGGGTTCCCTGGTTTACTCCGTGTGCGATGTGATTTACTCTGTCTACAGAAGAACAACATATATAACCAAAATAAACATCCAATCACATAAGTGACTATACAAAACATTTGCAGACACCTCAATAAACAATTACATGTATTCTAAACTAGGAGAAACAATCATCTAATCATCTACTTCTTGTGACGCTGCCACCGATGCTCTATGGCTCGATCCCTCGTCTGGGGCAGGACGAAGGCACTTCCTCATGTCAACGATCCGCCTGTACATCTCGTAGCTTGTGTACGCGTCCTTGGCCGCGTACTTGACGTGTTCTTCATCCAGTCTTTGCTCCCAAGCACTGTGCCAGGCGATCTTGTCCTTCTTCTCTCATCCTTCATCTTCATGTAGTAGGGGGCGATGATGGCCGAGGCGAGGTCAGGGAGTCCTAATTGTTCTTGGTGCTGCCCCAGACCCTGTAGTGTTCACAGATGTCGACAAGATTCCGGCAGGCCAAGCCCGA
Source organism: Triticum urartu (assembly GCF_003073215.2). Classification (NCBI taxonomy): domain Eukaryota; kingdom Viridiplantae; phylum Streptophyta; class Magnoliopsida; order Poales; family Poaceae; genus Triticum; species Triticum urartu. Next base: position 325,956,416 of record NC_053022.1, read on the forward strand.
AACTTTGAACGCTTTTAGATCGTTGTTGGTGTCCACCGTAGCGAAACTGCAGTCAAGGTCGTGATAAACATGGCGAAGCACTCGCAAGGCCTTGTGCCCAGGTGGTAGTGGTAGACGAGGACGGCATGGTGCACACACAACTGGGTGAGGCAACCTTCTGATCATATACCCGGAACGACCGCCGATGAACTCGAGGTCGAAGCCGACCACTTGGTACTTGTCCTCAGCAAGCAAAGGCTCTATAGTGTGGATGGAGCTCTCCACTGAGACTGGCTCGTTCATGTACACCACCGAGAGGTCCTTCCTCCTCACATGGGTGTCCACTATGTGAGGCGTGGTGAATTGCCGCCTGCTGTCATTGTCAGCTGCTTGGAGTGCCATTGGAGCCATGGGGAGTGCCATTGGAGCCGCTATATATCCACTTTGTATGTGTCATCATGGTGTGCTTATAGTGTCGTGGGGCGCGAGAGATTAAGGTAAATGGCCGCGGGAATAAATGGTGGCCGAGCGGCCTGGATTCTTGGCATGTATGCATGGCAGTTTTTGCAGCGAGTAACTGCATCATGGGGCCATGCCCAGCGCAACGACATGCATAGCATGAACGGACGTGATCGTGCGTCGGTCCCAAACATTGGCAGCGCGCGGAGGGACGCGGGCAGAGCGCACGGAGGGACGCGAGCAGAGTGCACCGCGACCGCCTCAACCGTGGTGAACCACACGCATAGAGAAGTTGAACACGCAGGGAATGGTCTTCTACAAGCATGCCGATAGTTCCGAGCCGGCGGCATGATGTGAAACTACATCACGTTCCACATCACACGGTGGTTGAACAATCGTTCGCGATGCTGCGTAGAGAGCGGCCATGTGCTAGGCAATCAAATCACAAATGTTTTTTACTAACCGTATGTGTACATGTCATTTTGTCCTCCTCTCAGACGTCTTGTCACCCTGATGCCGCAGAAGGCTTTGAGCGCAAGCTTCAGCAGCACACAGGCGTTCTTTTGGCCAAGCGGTGGCTCCAAGTGGCACCAATGAATCGTCGGTGAGCCCGTTCCCCCGCAACCATGTAGGTTCCCGTGCACAGCCGCACAAGCTTCCCGCCCGACTCGGTGAAATCTCCCAAAACCCCAATGCTTACCGGCCTGCTATATAAACCCTCATGACCGGTGAGTCCTACATCGCATTTCCCCCTCCCTCCCCGTAGCTTATCTCGCCTGCTTCTCCCACGATCGCCAATGGCATCAGTCCATCATCGTTGCTCGCCCACTTCACCGTCATCAGAGGACAGCTCCAGCTGGAAGGCTACACCGCGGCGGCGGCACAATCCCCAGCGTTGTGTACTGCGTGTGGCATCCCTGTTGGGTGTGTGCACAACACCCACCACACGCTCCGCCGCCGCTGCCCGTTGACAACTGTTGTCAGCCGACGTTAACGCCACCCCACCATTTGCCGCCATGGCCGCCACCCCATCGTCAAAAGCCAGGGCCATCGCCCGCTCCACCACTGCGGTCCAAAGGCGGGAGGTGGCTATCGTGGCCGCCACCCCGATGTCGGCCGTGATGACCCACAAGTGTAGGGGATCTATCGTAGCCTTTTCGATAAGTAAGAGTGTCGAACCCAACGAGGAGCAGAAGGAAATGATAAGCGGTTTTCAGCAAGGTATTCTCTGCAAGCACTAAAATTATCGGTAACAAATAGTTTTGTGATAAGGTAATTGTAACGAGCAACAAGTAATGAAAGTAAATAAGGTGCAACAAGATGGCCCAATCCTTTTTGTAGCAAAGGACAAGCCTGGACAAACTCTTATATGAAGGAAAGCGCTCCCGAGGACACATGGGAATTATCATCAAGCTAGTTTTCATCACGCTGAAAGTGCAACTGTCCCTGGGTGGTTTTGGTAATTCCTAAAAACATATAGTCCATTGAGCTAATGCTATTTGAAGATAAACATTTCAGTAAAGCTCAATGATTGGCATGGCATGGATGAGAAAAGTGGATCCCTCAAAATTCTAAGGACAAAGAATTGGCTCAAGCTCAAAGCTCAGGACTCTACATTTTTCAGTTTAAGTGGTCCAAGATCACATTGAGTCCATAGGAAAAGCCAATACTATTAAGAGGGGATGAGGTGTTGCCTAATGGCTTACTTGCTCAAAGTGCTTAGTGATATGCTCCAAAATCCCTCAACTACTTTCTCATATCCACATATGTCCCAAACGAAAAGTCAAACTCGGCCACACCGAAACTTTCTATCCGGCGCCACCGAGTTCAGTTGACATAGCCACTGCCAGAAACCCTAGTCTTTTCGGTCTCACCAATAGGGATCTCGGTCTCACTGAGGTGGGATTGTAATCTCTCTGTTTCCCTCCGTAATGTTTCGGTCAAACCGAGATAAGCGATCGGTCCCACCGATATTGCAATGCAAACTCTCTGTTTCCCTTTTGCAACGTTTCGGTCCAACCGAGATGAGCGAATTGGTCCCACCGAGTTTGCCTGACCAACTCTCTGTTAGTCCATTACCAAAATCGGTCCCACCAAGTTTGTGTAATCGGTCTCACCGAGATTACGTTATGCCCTAACCCTAACAAAATCGGTCCCACCGAGTTGACATGTCGGTCCCACCGAAAATCCTAACGTTCACATTTTGAACTAAATTGGTCTGACCGAGTTTCTTGATTTGGTCCCACCGAGTTTGGTGATTTGTGTGTAACGATTAGATTTTGTGTGGAGGCTATTTATACCCCTCCACCCACTCTTCATTTATGGAGAGAGCCATCAGAACATGCCTACACTTCCAACATATATTTTCTGAGAGAGAACCACCTACACTTGTGTTGAGGTCAAGATATTCCACTCCAACCACATAAATCTTGATCTCTAGCCTTCCCCAAGTTGCTTTCCACTCAAATCATCTTTCCACCAAATCCAAATCCTGTGAAGAGAGAGTTGAGTGTTGGGGAGACTATCATTTGAAGCACAAGAGCAAGGAGTTCATCATCAACACACCATTTTTGTTACCTCTTGGAGAGTGGTGTCTCCTAGATTGGTTAGGTGTCACTTGGGAGCCTCCGTCAAGATTGTGGAGTTGAACCAAGGAATTTGTAAGGGCAAGGATATCGCCTACTTCGTGAAGATCTACCCTAGTGAGGCAAGTCCTTCGGGGGCGACGACCATGGTGGGATAGACAAGGTTGCTTCTTCGTGGACCCTTCATGGGTGGAGCCCTCCGTGGACTCGCGCAACCGTTACCCTTCGTGGGTTGAGGTCTCCATCAACGTGGATGTACGATAGCACCACCTATCGGAACCACGCCAAAAATCTCTGTGTCTACATTGCGTTTGCTCCCTCCAAACTCCTCCCTTTACCTTCATATGCAATTGTTTTACTTTCCGCTGCTATACTCTTAGAATTGCATGTGTAGGTTGATTGCTTGACTTGTGCTAAGTTGCTAAAATCTGCCAAGAACTAAAGTTGGGAAAAGGCTAGATTTTTATTTGGTCAAGTAGTCTAATCACCCCCCTCTAGACATACTTTCGATCCTACACACGCTCATATGATTCACGTTCGGTACCTTGATAATTTGATATGTGGGTGGACCGGTGCTTGGGTGCTTTCCTTGTTGGAAATATGCCCTAGAGGTAATAATAAATTAGTTATTATTATATTTCCTTGTTCATGATAATCGTTTATTATCCATGCTAGAATTGTATTGATAGGAAACTCAGATACATGTGTGGATACATAGACAACACCATGTCCCTAGTAAGCCTCTAGTTGACTAGCTCGTTGATCAATAGATGGTTACGGTTTCCTGACCATGGACATTGGATGTCGTTGATAACGGGATCACATCATTAGGAGAATGATGTGATGGACAAGACCCAATCCTAAGCCTAGCACAAGATCATGTAGTTCGTATGCTAAAGCTTTTCTAATGTCAAGTATCATTTCCTTAGACCATGAGATTGTGTAACTCCCGGATACCGTAGGAGTGCTTTGGGTGTACCAAATGTCACAACGTAACTGGGTGACTATAAAGGTGCACTACGGGTATCTCCGAAAGTGTCTGTTGGGTTGGCACGAATCGAGACTGGGATTTGTCACTCCGTGTGACGGAGAGGTATCTCTGGGCCCACTCGGTAGGACATCATCATAATGTGCACAATGTGATCAAGGAGTTGATCACGGGATGATGTGTTACGGAACGAGTAAAGAGACTTGCCAGTAACGAGATTGAACAAGGTATCGGGATACCGACGATCGAATCTCGGGCAAGTATCGTACCGCTAGACAAAGGGAATTGTATACAGGATTGATTAAGTCCTTGACATCGTGGTTCATCCGATGAGATCATCGTGGAACATGTGGGAGCCAACATGGGTATCCAGATCCCGCTGTTGGTTATTGACCGGAGAGTCATCTCGGTCATGTCTGCATGTCTCCCGAACCCGTAGGGTCTACACACTTAAGGTTCGGTGACGCTAGGGTTATAGAGATATTAGTATGCGGAAACCCGAAAGTTGTTCGGAGTCCTGGATGAGATTCCGGACATCACGAGGAGTTCCGGAATGGTCCGGAGGTAAAGAATTATATATAGGAAGTGCTATTTCGGCCATCGGGACAAGTTTCGGGGTCACCGGTATTGTACCGGGACCACCGGAAGGGTCCCGGGGGTCCACCGGGTGGGGCCACCTGCCCCGGGGGGCCACATGGGCTGTAGGGGGTGCGCCTTGGCCTATATGGGCCGAGGGCACCAGCCCCTAGAGGCTCATGCGCCAAAGGGACAAGAGGAGGGGAGAGTCCTAAAAGGGGAAGGCACCTCCGAGGTGCCTTGGGGAGGATGGACTCCTCCCCCCCTTGGCCGCACCCTTCCTTGGAGGAAGGGGCAAGGCTGCGCCCTCCCCCTCTCCCTTGGCCCTATATATAGTGGGGGGGAAGGGAGGGCAACCATACCGTAGCCCTGGCGCCTCCCTCTCCCTCCCATGACACATCTCCCTCCTCCCGCAGCGCTTGGCGAAGCCCTGTTGGAATCCCGCTACTTCCACCACCACACCGTCGTGCTGCTGGATCTCCATCAACCTCTCCTTCCCCTTGCTGGATCAAGAAGGAGGAGACGTCGCTGCTCCGTACGTGTGTTGAACGCGGAGGTGCCGTCCGTTCGGCGCTAGGATCATCGGTGATTTGGATCACGACGAGTACGACTCCATCAACCCCGTTCTCTTGAACGCTTACGCTTAGCGATCTACAAGGGTATGTAGATCCACTCCTCCCTCGTTGCTAGATGACTCCATAGATAGATCTTGGTGACACGTAGGAAAATTTTGAATTTATGCTACGTTCCCCAACAGTGGCATCATGAGCTAGGTCTATGCGTAGTTTCTATGCACGAGTAGAACACAAAGTAGTTGTGGGCGTTGATTTTGTTCAATATGCTTACCGTTACTAGTCCAATCTTGATTCGGCGGCATCGTGGGATGAAGCGGCCCGGACCAACCTTACATGTACTCTTACGTGAGACTGGTTCCACCGACTGACATGCACTAGTTGCATAAGGTGGCTAGCGGGTGTCTGTCTCTCCCACTTTAGTCGGATCGGATTCGATGAAAAGGGTCCTTATGAAGGGTAAATAGCAATTGGCATATCACGTTGTGGTCTTCGCGTAGGTAAGAAACGTTCTTGCTAGAAACCCATAGCAGCCACGTAAAACATGCAAACAACAATTAGAGGACGTCTAACTTGTTTTTGCAGGGTATGCTATGTGATGTGATATGGCCAAAGGATGTGATGAATGATATATGTGATGTATGAGATTGATCATGTTCTTGTAATAGGAATCACGACTTGCATATCGATGAGTATGACAACCGGCAGGAGTCATAGGAGTTGTCTTAATTTATTTATGACCTGCGTGTCAACATAAACATCATGTAATTACTTTACTTTATTGCTAATCGTTAGCTGTAGAAGTAGAAGTAATAGTTGGCGAGACAACTTCATGAAGACACGATGATGGAGATCATGATGATGGAGATCATGGTGTCATGCCGGTGACGATGATGATCATGGAGCCCCAAGATGGAGATCAAAGGAGCTATATGATATTGGCCATATCATGTCACTATTATTTGATTGCATGTGATGTTTATCATGTTTATACATCTTATTTGCTTAGAATGACGGTAGTAAATAAGATGATCCCTCATTAAAATTTCAAGAAAGTGTTCCCCCTAACTGTGCACCATTGCTAAAAGTTCGTAGTTTCGAAGCACCACGTGATGATCGGGTGTGATAGATTCTTACGTTCATATACAACGGGTGTTGACGAGCCTAGCATGTACAGACATGGCCTCGGAACACATGCAAACACTTAGGTTGACTTGACGAGCCTAGCATGTACAGACATGGCCTCGGAACATAGAAGACCGAAAGGTCGAGCATGAGTCGTATGGCAGATACGATCAACATGAAGATGTTCACCGATGTTGACTAGTCCGTCTCACGTGATGGTCGGACACGGCCTAGTTGACTCGGATCATGTAATCACTTAGATGACTAGAGGGATGTCTATCTGAGTGGGAGTTCATAAAATGAACTTGTTTATCCTGAACATAGTCAAAAGGGATTTTGCAAATTATGTCGTAGCTCGCGCTTTAGTTCTACTGTTTAGATATGTTCCTAGAGAAAAATTAGTTGAAAGTTGATAGTAGCAATTATGCGGACTAGGTCCGTAAACTGAGGATTGTCCTCATTGCTTCATAGAAGGCTTATGTCCTTAATGCACCGCTCAGTGTGCTGAACCTCGAACGTTGTCTATGGATGTTGCGAACATCTGACATACACGTTTTGATAACTACGTGATAGTTCAGTTAAACGGTTTAGAGTTGAGGCACCGAAGACGGTTTTGAAACGTCACGAAACATATGAGATGTTTCGAGGGCTGAAATTGGAATTTCAGGCTCGTGCCCACGTCAAGAGGTATAAGACCTCCGACGATTTTCTTAGCCTGCAAACTAAGGGAGAAAAGCTCAATTGTTGAGCTTGTGCTCAGATTGTCTGAGTACAACAATCATTTGAATCGAGTGGGAGTTGATCTTCCAGATATGATAGTGATGTTTCTCCGAAGTCATTACCACCAAGCTGCTAGAGCTTCGTGATGAACTATAATATATCAGGGACACATATGATGATCCTTGAGATATTCGCGATGTTTGACACCAAAGTAGAAATCAAGAAGGAGCATCAATTGTTGATGGTTGGTGAAACCACTAGTTTCAAGAAGGGCAAGGGCAAGAAGGGATACTTCATGAAACGGCAATTCAGCTGCTGCTCTAGTGAAGAGACCCAAGGTTGAACCCAAACCCGAGACTAAGTGCTTCTGTAATAAGGGGAACAGCCACTGGAGCAGAATTACCCTAGATACTTGGTAGATTAGAAGGCTGGCAAGGTCGATAGAAGTATATTGGATATACATTGTGTTGATGTGTACTTTACTAGTACTCCTAGTAGCACCAGGGCATTAGATACCGGTTTAGTTGCTAAGTGTTAGTAACTCGAAATAAAAGCTACGGAATAAACGGAGACTAGCTAAAGGTGAGATGACGATATGTGTTGGAAGTATTTCCAAGGTTGATCAAATATCGTACGCTCCCTCTACCATCGAGATTGGTATTAAAACCTAAATAATTGTTATTTGGTGTTTGCGTTGAGCATAGACATGACTGGATTATGTCTATCGCAATACGGTTATTCATTTAAGGAGAATAATGGTTACTCTGTTTATTTGAATAATACCTTCAATGGTCTTGCACCTAAAATGAATGGTTCATTGAATCTCGATCATAGTGATACACATGTTCATGCCAAAAGATATAAGATAGTAATGATAGTACCACCTACTTGTGGCACTGCCACGTAAGTCATATCGGTATAAAACGCATGAAGAAGCTCCATGTTGATGGATCTTTGGGCTCACTCGTTTTTGAAAAGTTTGAGACATGCGAACCATGTCTATTGGTGTATATGCATGAAGAAACTCCATGCAAATGGACCGTTTGAACTCACTTAATTTTGAATCACTTGAGACATGCAAATCATACCACATGGGCAAGATGACTGAAAGCCTCGTTTTCAGTAAAATGGAACTAGAAAGCAACTTGTTGGAAGTAATACATTTTGATGTGTGCAGTCCAATGAGTGCTGAGGCATGTAGTGGATATCGTTATGTTCTTACTTCACAGATGATTTGAGTAGATGTTGAGTATATTTACTTGATGAATCACGAGTCTGAATTATTGAAAGGTTCAAGTAATTTCAGGGTGAAGTTGAAAGATCGTCGTGACAAGAGGATAAAATATTTATGATATGATCATAGAGATGAATATCTGAATTACGAGTTTGGCACAGAATTAAGACATTGTGGAAATTGTTTCACAACTAATACAGCCTGGAACACCATAGTGTGATGGTGTGTCCGAACATCATAACTGCACCCTATTGGATATGATGCATACCATGATGTCTCTTATCGAATTACCACAATAGTTTATGGGTTAGGCATTAGAGACAACCACATTCACTTTAAATAGGGCACCACGTATTTCCGATGAGATGACACCGTATGAACTATGGTTTAGAGAAACCTAAGCTGTCATTTCTTAAAAGTTTGGGGCTGCGACGCTTATGTGAAAAAGTTTCAGGCTGATAAACTCGAACCCAAAGCGGATAAATGCATCTTCATAGGACACCCAAAACAGTTGGGTATACCTCCTGTCTCAGATCCGAAAGCAATAAGGGATTGTTTCTAGAATCGGGTCCTTTCTCGAGGAAAAGTTTCTCTCGAAAGAATTGAGTGGGAGGATGGTGGAGACTTGATGAGATTATTGAACCGTCTCTTCAACTAGTGTGTGGCAGGGCACAGGAAGTTGTTCCTGTGGCACCTACACCAATTGAAGTGGAAGCTTGTGATAGTGATCATAAAACTTCAGATCAAGTCACTACCAAACCTCGTGGGATGACAAGGATGTGTACTACTTCAGAGTGGTACGTGATCCTGTCTTGGAAGTCATGTTGCTAGACAACAATGAACCTACGAGCTATGGAGAAGCGATGGTGGGCCCGGATTCCGATAAATGGCTCGAGGCCATAAAATCCAAGAGAGGATCCATGTATGAAAACAAAGTGTAGACTTTGGCAGAACGGCTCGATGGTCGTAATGCTATTGAGTGCAGATGGATTTTAAAAGGAAGACGGACAATGATGGTAAATGTCACCATTAAGAAAGCTCGACTTGTCGTTAAGATGTTTCCCGAGAAGTTCAAGGAGTTGACTACGATGAGACTTTCTCACTCGTAGCGATGCTAAGAGTCTGTTGGAATTATATTAGCGATTACTGCATTATTTATGAAATCTTGCAGATAGGATGTCAAAACATTGTTTCCTCGACGTTTTTTTTGAGGAAAGGTTGTATGTGATACAAACCGGAAGGTTTTGTCAATCCTGAAAGATGCTAATAAGTATGCAAAGCTCCAGCAATCCTTCTAGGGACTGGAGTAAGCATCTCGGAGTTGGAATGTATGCTTTGATAAGATGATCAAAGTTTTGGGTGTATACAAAGTTTATGAGAAACTTGTATTTCCAAAGAAGTGAGTGGGAGCACTATAGAATTTCTGATAAATATATGTTGACATATTGTTGATCAGAAATGACGTAGAATTTCTGGAAAGCATATAGGGTTATTTGGAAAGTATTTTTCAATGGAAAGCCTGGATTAAGCTACTTGAACATTGAGCATCAAGATCTATAAGGATAGATCAAAATTCTTAATGGTACTTTCAAATGAGCACATACCTTGACATGATCTTGAAGGTGTTCAAGATGGATCAGTCAAAGAAGGAGTTCTTGCCTGAGTTGTAAGGTATGAAGTTAAGACTTAAAGCTCGATCACGGCAGAAGAAAGAGGAAGGACGAAGGTCGTCCCCTATGCTTTAGACGTAGGCTCTACAGTATGCTATGCTGTGTACCGCACCTGAAGTGTGCCTTCCATGAGTCAGTCAAGGGGTACAAGAGTGATCCAAGAATGGATCACAGGACAGCGGTCAAAGTTATCCTTAGTAACTAGTGGACTAAGGAATTTTCTCGATTATGGAGGTGGTAAAAGAGTTCGTCGTAAAGGGTTATGCCGATGCAAACTTTGACACTAATCCAGATTATGCTGAGTAGTAAACTGGATTCGTATAGTAGAACAGTTATTTGGAATAGCTCCAAATGTAGCGTAGTAGTTGCATCTACAAGATGACATAAGAAATTTGCGAAGTACATACGGATCTGAAAGATTCAGACCCGTTGACTAAAACCTCTCTCACAAGCAAAACATGATCAAACCCAGAACTCATTGAGTCTTAATCACATGATGATGTGAACTAGATTATTGACTCTAGTAGACTCTTTGGGTGTTAGTCACATGGGGATGTGACCTTGAGTGTTAATCACATATCAATGTGAACTGGATTATTGACTCTAGTGCAAGTGGGAGACTGTTGGAAATATGCCCTAGAGGCAATAATAAATTAGTTATTATTATATTTCCTTGTTCATGATAATCGTTTATTATCCATGCTAGAATTGTATTGATAGGAAACTCAGATACATGTGTGGATACATAGACAACACCATGTCCCTAGTAAGCCTCTAGTTGACTAGCTCGTTGATCAATAGATGGTTACGGTTTCCTGACCATGGACATTGGATGTCGTTGATAACGGGATCACATCATTAGGAGAATGATGTGATTGACAAGACCCAATCCTAAGCCTAGCACAAGATCATGTAGTTCGTATGCTAAAGCTTTTCTAATGTCAAGTATCATTTCCTTAGACCATGATATTGTGCAACTCCCGAATACCGTAGGAGTGCTTTGGGTGTACCAAACGTCACAACGTAACTGGGTGACTATAAAGGTGCACTACGGGTATCTCCAAAAGTGTCTGTTGGGTTGGCACGAATCGAGACTGGGATTTGTCACTCCGTGTGACGGAGAGGTATCTCTGGGCCCACTCGGTAGGACATCATCATAATGTGCACAATGTGATCAAGGAGTTGATCACGGGATGATGTGTTACGGAACGAGTAAAGAGACTTGCCGGTAACGAGATTGAACAAGGTATCGGGATACCGACGATCGAATCTCGGGCAAGTATCGTACCGCTAGACAAAGGGAATTGTATACGGGATTGATTAAGTCCTTGACATCGTGGTTCATCCGATGAGATCATCGTGGAACATGTGGGAGCCAACATGGGTATCCAGATCCCGCTGATGGTTATTGACCGGAGAGTCATCTCGGTCATGTCTGCATGTCTCCCGAACCCGTAGGGTCTACACACTTAAGGGTTCGGTGACGCTAGGGTTATAGAGATATTAGTATGCAGTAACCCGAAAGTTGTTCGGAGTCCCGGATGAGATCCCGGACGTCACGAGGAGTTCCGGAATGGTCCGGAGGTAAAGAATTATATATAGGAAGTGCTATTTCGGCCATCGGGACAAGTTTCGGGGTCACCGGTATTGTACCGGGACCACCGGAAGGGTCCCGGGGGTCCACCCGGGTGGGGCCACCTGCCCCGGGGGGCCACATGGGCTGTAGGGGGTGCGCCTTGGCCTATATGGGCCAAGGGCACCAGCCCCTAGAGGCTCATGCGCCAAAGGGACAAGAGGAGGGGAGAGTCCTAAAAGGGGAAGGCACCTCCGAGGTGCCTTGGGGAGGATGGACTCCTCCCCCCCTTGGCCGCACCCTTCCTTGGAGGAAGGGGAAGGCGCCCCCCCCCCCCCTCCCCTTGGCCCTATTTAAAGGGGGGGGGGGGGGGAAGGGAGGGCAACCATACCGAAGCCCTGGCGCCTCCCTCTCCCTCCCATGACACATCTCCCTCCTCCCGCAGCGCTTGGCGAAGCCCTGTTGGAATCCCGCTACTTCCACCACCACACCGTCGTGCTGCTGGATCTCCATCAACCTCTCCTTCCCCTTGCTGGATCAAGAAGGAGGAGACGTCGCTGCTCCGTACGTGTGTTGAACGCGGAGGTGCCGTCCGTTCGGCGCTAGGATCATCGGTGATTTGGATCACGACGAGTACGACTCCATCAACCCCGTTCTCTTGAACGCTTCCGCTTAGCGATCTACAAGGGTATGTAGATCCACTCCTCCCTCGTTGCTAGATGACTCCATAGATAGATCTTGGTGACACGTAGGAAAATTTTGAATTTATGCTACGTTCCCCAACATTCCTTACTTGGACAAGCATCCCACTTATGATTAACTCCTATTGCAAGCATCTGCAACTACAACAGAAGTATTAAGGTAAACCTAACCATAGCATGAAACATATGGATCCAAATCAGCCCCTTACGAAGCAACGCATAAACTAGGGTTTAAGCTTCTATCACTCTAGCAACCCATCATCTACTTATTACTTCCCAATGCCTTCCTCTAGGCCCAAACAATGGTGAAGTGTCATGTAGTCGACGTTCACATGACACCACTAGAGGAAAGACAACATACATCTCATCAAAATATCGAACGAATACCAAATTCACATGACTACTTATAGCAAGACTTCTCTCATGTCATCAGGAACAAATGTAACTACTCACAAAGCATATTCATGTTAATAATCAGAGGGGTATTAATATGCATAATGGATCTGAACATATGATCTTCCACCAAGTAAACTAACTAGCATCAACTACAAGGAGTAATTAACACTACTAGCAACCCACAGGTACCAATCTGAGGCTTTGGGACAAAGATTGGATACAAGAGATGAACTAGGGTTTGAGATGAGATGGTGCTGGTGAAGATGTTGATGGAGATTGACCCCCTCCCGATGAGAGGATCGTTGGTGATGACGATGGTGATGATTTCCCCCTCCCGGAGGGAAGTTTCCCCGGCAGAACAGCTCCGCCGGAGCCCTAGATTGGTTCCGCCAAGGTTCCGCCTCGTAGCGGCGGAGCTTCGTCCCGTGAGCTAGCTTATGATTTTTTCCTCTACGAGAGACTCCATACAGCCAAAGATGGGCATCAGAGGGCCACCAGGGGGCCCACGAGGCAGGGGCACGCCCTAGGGGGTAGGGCGCGCCCCCACCCTCGTGGATGGTGGGTGCCCCCCTCTGGTACTTTCTTCGCTCAGTATTTTTATATATTCTGAAAATAATTCCCGTGGAGTTTCAGGACTTTTGGAGATGTGCAGAATAGGTCTCTAATATTTGCTCCTTTTCTAGCCCAGAATTCCAGCTGCCGTCATTCCCCTTCTTCATGTAAACCTTGTAAAATAAGAGAGAAAAGGCATAAATATTGTGACATAATGTGTAATAACAGCCCATAATGCAATAAATATCGATATAAAAGCATGATGCAAAATGGATGTATCAACTCCCCCAAGCTTAGACCTCGCTTGTTGCTACCTCTTGAGCACTGCGTTGGTTTTTCCTTGAAGAGGAAAGGGTGATGCAGTAAAGTAGCGTAAGTATTTCCCTCAGTTTTGAGAACCAAGGTATCAATCCAGTAGGAGATCATGCTCAAGTCCCACGCACCTACACAAACAAATAAGAACCTCGCAACCAACACGATAAAGGGGTTGTTAATCCCTTCACGGTCACTTACGAGAGTGAGATCTGATAGATATGATAAGATAATATTTTTGGTATTTTTATGATAAAGAGAAATAAAAGATGCAAAGTAAAATAAACAGCAAATAAAATAACTAAGTGTTGGAAGATTAATATGATAGAAGATAGACCCGGGGGCCATAGGTTTCACTAGTGGCTTCTCTCGAGAGCATAAGTATTACGGTGGGTGAACGAATTACTGTCGAGCAATTGATAGAATTGAGCATAGTTATGAGAATATCTAGGTATGATCATGTATATAGGCATCTACTGCCTGCATCTACTACTATTACTCCACACATCGCCCGCTATCCAGCATGCATCTAGAGTATTAAGTTCATAATAATAGAGTAACGCCTTAAGCAAGATGACATGATGTAGAGGGATAAACTCATGCAATATGATATAAACCCCATCTTTTTATCCTAGATGGCAACGATACAATACGTGTCGGTTCCCTTTCTATCACTAGGATCGAGCACTGCAAGATTGAACCCAAAGCTAAGCACTTCTCCCATTGCAAGAAAGATCAATCTAGTAGGCCAAACCAAACTGATAATTCAAAGAGACTTGCAAAGATAACCAATCATACATAAAAGAATTCAGAGGAGATTCAAATATTGTTCATAGATAAACTTGATCATAAACCCACAATTTATCGGATCTCGACAAACACACCGCAAAAGAAGATTACATCGAATAGATCTCCAAGAAGACCGAGGAGAACTTTGTATTGAGATCCAAAGAGAGAGAAGAAGCCATCTAGCTAATAACTATGGACCCGAAGGTCTGAAATAAACTACTCACACATCGTCGGAGAGGCTACGGTGTTGATGTAGAAGCCCTCCGTGATCAATGCCCCCTCCGGCGGAGCTCCCGAAAAGGCCCCAAGGTGGGATCTCACGGGTACAGAAGGTTGCGGCGGTGGAATTAGGGTTTTGGCTCCGTATCTGGTGTTTCCAGGGTATATGGGTATATATAGGAGGAAGAAGTACGTCGGTGGAGCAACGAGGGGCCCACGAGGGTGGAGGGTGCGCATGGGGGGGGGGGGGGGGGGGCCCCCGGGGGGGGGGGGGGGGGGGGGGGGGGGGGGGGGGTAGGCGCGCCCCCTGCCTCGTGCCTTCCTCGTTGATTGCTTTACGTGGACTCCAAGTCTCCTGGATCATGTTTGTTGAGGAAATCACGTTTCTGAAGGTTTCATTCCGTTTGGACTCCGTTTGATATCATTTTCCTTCGAAACACTGAAATAGGCAAAAAAACAACAATTTGGGCTGGGCCTCCAGTTAATAGGTTAGTTAATATAAAAGTGTATAACAAAGCCCAATAAACATCTAAAACAGTATATAATATAGCATGGAGCATTAAAAAATTATAGATACGTTGGAGACGTATCAATCATCCCCAAGCTTAATTCCTGCTCGTCCTCGAGTAGGTAAATGATAAAAGAAGAATTTTTAATGTGGAATGTTACTTGGCATAATTTTCAATGTAATTCTCTTATTTTTGGCATGAATATTCAGATCCGAAAGATTCAAGATAAAAGTTTAATATTGACATAAGAATAATAATACTTCAAGCATACTAACTAAACAATTATGTCTTCTCAAAATAACATGGCCAAATAAAGTTATCCCTACAAAATCATATAGTCTGGCTATGCTCTATCTTCACCACACAAAATATTTAAATCATGCACAACCCCAATGACAAGCCAAGCAATTGTTTCATACTTTTGGTGTTCTCAAACTTTTTCAATCTTCACGCAATACATGAGCGTGAGCCATGGACATATCACTATATGTGGAATAGAATGGTGGTTGTGAAGACAAAAATGGAGAATATATGTAACGCCCCATATGTAACTTGCCATATTTGTATTCCAACTCTTGCCATTTCCGGCACTAAGTTATGATATTCCTCGTTGTTGGGTTTTGTCTCCGTTTTGCTTTTGTATTTGTCATGCATCTCATATCATGTCATCATGTTCATCGCATTTGCATATGTGTTCGTCTCATGCATCCGAGCATTTTCCCCGTTGTCCATTTTGCATTCCGACGCTCCTATGTCCTCTGGTGTCCCCTTTTGCCTCTTTTCGTGTGTGGTGTTAAACATTCTCGGATTGGACCGAGACTTGCCAAACGGCCTTGGTTTACTACCGGTAGACCGTCTGTCAAGTTTCGTACCATTTGGACTTCGTTTGATACCCCAACGGTTAACCGAGGAACCGAAAAGGCCTCGTGTGTGTTGCAGCCCAACACCCTCCAAAGTGGCCCAAAACCCACCTAAACCCCCTCCATCATCTCGGTCGTTCGATCACGATCGCGTGGCCAAAAACCATGCTCAATTTGGAGCCTCTTAGCTCCTTCTATGTATAAAAAGGCATCTCCCCCGAAAATCCTGGATCATTTCCACCCTAACCCTAGCCCCGCTCCCTTCGCGCGCCGGACACATCCGGTCCGCGCCGGACAGATCACCGCCGCCACTCCCACGCCGCCACGTGGCCTACCGCGCCCCACATCGCCGCCGGCCCGTGCGGCCCGCAGCAGGCCCGTGGGGCCCATCTCGTCGCCGCCCAGCTCCCGACCAACGCCGCCCTTCGCCCGTGCCCCGCGCCGGCCCCGCCGCCACAGCTCCTCGCCGCGCCGCCGCAAGCTCCTGCCGCGCCTGCCCCCGCCGGCCTCGTCTCCGGCCAGATCCGAGCAGGTCCGGCCCGGATCCGTCGATCTCCGGCCTCCCCGTCCCTCCTCCGCCGTCCCTGCCAACTCCGGCGAAGATCCGTCGGAGTTCCGCCAGCGAGCCTCGGTTCCCGTGCCCGTTGACTTTTATCTCAAGGTCGATTTTTCTGCTAAGCCCCCAGTTTGCATATATTTTTAGCATTCTTCATCGCATCATATATATCTTCGCACCCGTAGCTCCGTTTTGGGCGTGTAGCATATCAAATTGTTCGTCTCGATGTGCACTTCATTTCATTCCATTGCACCATGTTCATTTGAGTTCATCTTTATGCCCTAAATGCTGTTACAAGAGTGCTATGTAATGTTAGTTTGAGATTCTTATCAGATATTGGACATTTGTCATTTTTTCCATGATTAATGTGTGCCTCCTATGAACTTGAGCCCTACATGTGTTTTGTTGTATGCCATGCCATATTTACAAGGGTGTATTCCATGTATTTTTTGTGATATTTGTGGTGACTAGCACAAGCATGCAAAGTAGCTCTCGTGATGTTGCTAATTTCAGGGACTTAGAAATCTTCTAAGTCATTTCCCTGATAATATTTTTATGCCATGTATTCATGTTGCTACAGAGTGATCCATGCCTCTTTTGAGCATGTTCAGTAAGGATGATTTTGAGATATTGTTATGCTCTATCCATTCATGTCTTTGTTTGCAATTATGGAGTACCCTAGCATGACTCAATCTTGCTCTACTTTTGCTATAAAATGTTCCTGGCAGATTGTTTACATGTTAATCAATTTTGCCGAGGTCGTTGTAGTTGTGCCATGCATGCTATGCGAGTATTCTTGCCATGGTTAGCTTATTTATTATGTCTTCTTGCTGGGTGTATGCTTAGTTTGTCATGCAATGCCTTGTGGTGAGTGCATCGAGCTCGCAAACATGCCTACGTGAATCTGTTTTGCCATGTTCCAGTTTTCTGCTAAGTCTGAATCTGTTAACGGAACTTGCTATGTTCACATGGTTTCCATTGTATTTTCTGATCGCTTTTGGCTTATGGTCAGTAAGGGACTTTTGTTATATGCTTTGTGTAGTTTCATGCCATGCCTTGCTTTGCCATGATATGTTCCTGTAGCATGTTGTTATCTTGCTCTAAACATTGCTTCCTGATGTTAAATCCTGACATGTTATTTTCACTAAGTCTGTGAACCTGATATCTTTTGCACTTTTGCCATGCTTGTTTGAACCTGCTATTGTGTGATTTAGCCGTAGCTCAGTTTTCATCTTTTGTCAAGCATCTTGAGTGGATCACTGCCATGTGATTTGTTGCTATGTTAGAGTGCAGTAGCTTGTTGTTCTTGATGCATTTAGATGGCCTCGTGCTGTTAATCGCAACTTTGTGCCATTATTGTTTTGCTTGCCATTTGCAAACCGTGCATCCGATTCCAGTGATCTTTACATCGATTTCGACCGAAATCAACTCATATTTCCAGCGGCACTCTTGGTTTTCCAAGTTGAGGCCTGGTTCAATCTTTCCTTTCCAAAGCACGCATATGCATTGCATATCACATCCCGAATATCATGCCATGTTTTGCATCATGTTGCTTGCGCATTGCATCGTGGTTGATTGTGTCTCCCTTTGCTTGTGTTATTGCTTTGGGTAGAGCCGGGAGACGAGTACGTGATCGAGGAACCCGTCGAGAATGTTTACGAGGATCAAGCTTATGTCAACTTGGAGAACTTTGCAGGTAAGATGACCATACCCTCGAAATCACTTCTATCTTTGCTTGCTAGATGCTCGCTCTATTTCTATGCCTATGCTACGATACCTACCACTTTATTTTCATGTCTCCCATATTTCCATGTCAAACCTCTAACCCACCTTGTCCTAGCAAACCGTTGTTTGGCTATGTTACCGCTTTGCTTAGCCCCTCTTATAGCGTTGCTAGTTGCAGGTGAATATTGGAGTTTGTTCCTTGTTGGAACATGTTTATTGTTGGGATATCACTATTATATCTTGCTTACTTTAATGCACCTATATACTTGGTAAAGGGTGGAAGGCTCGGCCTTATGCCTGGTGTTTTGTTCCACTCTTGCCGCCCTAGTTTCCGTCATACCGATGTTATGTTCCTTGATTTTGCGTTCCTTACACGGTTGGGTTATAATGGGAACCCCTTGACAGTTCGCCTTGAATAAAACTGCTCCAGCAAGGCCCAACCTTGGTTTTACCATTCGCCACCTAGCCTCTTTTTTCCCTTGGGTTCCGCGGACTCAAGGGTCATCTTTATTTTAAACCCCTCCGGGCCATTATGCATTTGGGTTGTCTTTATTTTGGTTCCTGTAACACCCCGGATGTAATTTACCTTATTTGTATCCCAACTCTTGCCGTTTCCGGCCTAAGTTATTTTATTTTCCTCGGGTTCGGATTTTTGTCTCCGTGTGTTGTTTCCTTGTCATGCATCTCATATCATGTCATCATGTGCATTGCATGTGCATACGTGTTCGTCTCATGCATCCGAGCATTTTCCCCGTTGTCCGTTTTGCATTCCGGCGCTCCTATCTCCTCCGGTGCCCCTTTCCACCTCTTTTCGTGTGTGGGGGTTAAATATTTCCGTATTGGAGCGAGACTTGCCAAACGGCCTTGGTTTACTACCGGTAGACCGCCTGTCAAGTTTCGTGTCATTTGAACTTCGTTTGATACTCCAACGGTTAACCGAGGGACCGAGAAGACCTCATTTGTGTTGCAGCCCAACACCCCTCAAATTTGGCCCAAAACCCACCAAAAACCCTTCCATCATCTAGAGCGTTCAATCATGATCGCGTGGCCGCAAATCGCACCTCATTTGGAGCTTCCTAGCTCCCTCTATGCCTATAAATAGCTCCTCCAAAAATCCTGGGTCTCCTCTCCCCTGAAACCCTAAAAATCACCCCGCTGCCATCGGACACGTCTGGCCGCCGCCGGACGAAGTCGCCGCTGCCGCCTGCGCCAACCAGGACACGCCACGTGGCAGGCGCCGCCACCCCGCGCCCGTGGCCCGCCGAGCCCGCTCGAGGCCCCCGCGGCCCAACCGGCGCCGCGCCGCCGCCTGTCTGCGTCCTCGTCCGAGCCGGCGAGCTCCGCCGCGCTTCACGCCGCCGGCGAGCCGCGCCGCCACCGGGCCGCCCAGCACCGGTGCCTTCTTCCCGCGACGCCGGCTACCTCGCCGACCCCGCCGCCCGCCGACATCGCCGTTGCCGCCCGCTCCGGCCGCCGCCTCGTCGTCCTTCTTCCTCTCCCCGGCGAACCCCGACGGTTCCCGCGAGATGCTCCGGCGACATTCATCCTCGCGCGCCGGTGAACAGTGCGTCGCTACCGTGCTCGGCCAGATCTCAGATCCAAAAACCCTAGGGTTAACTTTCCCCTCTCCCCTTATTTTTTTTGCATTCTTCATCATGTCGTATCTCTGCATCCGTAGCTCCGATTTGCGCGTGTAGCATATCAAAATGTTCGTCTCGACGAGTACATCATTTTATCTCATTGCATTATTTTCATTTGAGCTCATCTTGATGCCCGAAATGCTGTTGGAAGAGGGCTATCTGATGAATTTGTCAGATCTGTTTCATCAAATAGCTTTTTGTCATTTTTGCCATGATTAATGTGTGCATGATATGATCCTGAGCTCTACATGTGTTTTGTTATATGCCATGCCATGTTTGTAGAGGTTCTTGCCATATATTTTTGTGATATTTGTGGTGACTAGAACAAGCTTGCAAAGTAGCGTAGTCGGTAATGTTGATTTCAGGGACTTAGAATTTCACTAAGTCCTTGTCCTGATTTTGTCGTTATGCCATATGTTCATGTTGTTTCCTAGCGATCCGTGCCTCTTTTGAGGATGATCAGTAAGGATGATTTGTTAACATTGTGGTGATCTATCCATCCATGTCCTTGTTTGCATTTATGGAGCACCCTAGCTTGAGTCAATCGAGCTCTACTTTTGCTATATCGTGAATCCTGGCAGATTGTTGACATGTTTAGCGATTTTGCCGAGGATGTTGCTATTGATCTGTGCATGCTATGTTGTTGTTCTTGCCATGTCTAGCTTCTATGCCATGTATTCTTGATGGGTGTATGCTTAGTTTGTCATGCCATGCTCTGTAGTGAGTGCATCGAGCTCGTAAACATGCCTACTCGTTAACTGATTTGCATGCTCCAGTTTTTCACTAAGTCTGAGATCTGTTTATGTTTTTGCCATGTTCACATGCTTGCAATTGTATTTTCTGATCCCTTTTGGCTCAAGGTCACTAAGGGACTTTTGTTAAGTGCTTTGAGTAGCTTCATGCCATGCCTTGATTTGCCATGTTAAGTTCCTGTAGCATGTAGTTTTCATGCTCTAAAGTGTGCTTCCTGATAATAAATTCCAGACTTGTGTTAATTTCACCAAGTCTGAAACCTATTATCATTTGCACTTTTGCCATGCTTGTTTGAACTTGTTAATGGATGAATTAGCTGTAGCTCAGTGTTCATCTTTTGTCAAGCTTCATGAGTGGATCCCTGCCTTGTATTTTGTTGTCATGTTTGAGTGCTGTAGCTTATTTATCTTGATGCATTTAGTTGGTCACTTGTTGATTATCGCAGACCGGTGTCATATTTGTTTTGCTTGCCATTTCCAAACTGTGCATCCGATTCCGGTGATCTTTATATCGATTTCAACCGAAATCACCTCACCTTTCCAGTGGCACTCTTGGATTCCCAAGTTGAGGCCAGGTTCAATCATTCCTTGTCAAATCTTGCATATGCATCACATTCCGCATCCCGCATATCATACCATGTTTGCATCATGTTGTTTGATCATTGCACGTGGTTGATTGTGTTTCGTTTTGCTTGTTGTTCTTGTTTGGGTAGAGCCGGGAGACAAGTTAGTGAACGAGGAGCCTGTTGAGTTCGCTTACGAGGATCAAGTCAACTCTGACAACTTTGCAGGCCAGATGATCATACCCTCGAAATCACTTCTATCTTTGCTTGCTAGATGCTCGCTCTTGTGCTATGCCTATGCTACGATACCTACCACTTGCTTATCATGCCTCTCAAATTGCCATGTCAAACCTCTAACCCACCATGTCCTAGCAAACCCTTGATTGGCTATGTTACCACTTTGCTCAGCCCCTCTTATAGCATTGCTAGTTGCAGGTGAAGATTGGAAATCGTTCCTGGTTGGAACATTGTTTATTGTTGGGATATCACTATATTATCTTGTTTATCTTAATGCATCTATATACTTGGTAAAGGGTGGAAGGCTCGACCTTTTGCCTAGTGTTTTGTTCCACTCTTGCCGCCCTAGTTTCCGTCATATCGGTGTTATGTTCCCGGATTTTGCATTCCTTACGCGGTTGGGTTATAATGGGAACCCCTTGACATTTCGCCTTGAATAAAACTCCTCCAGCAATGCCCAACCTTGGTTTTACCTTTTGCCACCTAGCCTCTTTTTCCCTTGGGTTTCCGGAGCCCGAGGGTCATCTTTATTTAAACCCCCCCAGGCCAGTGCTCCTCTGAGTGTTGGTCCACCTCGTCAGCCGCCGGTGGCCACCAGGGGCAACTCTGGGCTGGCGTACCAGAAGTTTGGACAATCTGAGTGTGCCCTGAGAACAAGATATGTGCAGCTCCTATCAGGATTTGTCGGCACATTCGGGCGGTGTTGCTGGACTTGTTTTACCATTGTCGAGGATGTCTTGTAACCGGGATTCTGAGCCTGATCGGGTCTTCCCGCTAGAAGGAATATCCTTCGTTGACCGTGAGAGCTTGTGATGGGCTAAGTTGGGACACCCCTGCAGGGATTTGAACTTCCGAAAGCCGTGCCCGTGGTTATGGGCAGATGGGAATTTGTTAATGTCCGGTTGTAGATAACTTGAAACTTAACTTAATTAAAATGAATCAACCGCGTGTGTAACTGTGATGGTCTCTTCTCGGCGGAGTCCGGAAAGTGAACACGGTGTTGGAGTAATGCTTGGCGTAGGTTGTTCTAGGATCACTTCTTGATCATAGTTGTTCGACCGTGCTTTTGCCTTCTCTTCTCGCTCTCTTTTGCGAATAGGTTAGCCACCATATATGCTAGTTGCTTGCTGCAGCTCCACATCATACCTTGCCTTACCTAAAAGCTTAAATAGTCTTGATCGCGAGGGTGCGAGATTGCTGAGTCCCCGTGACTCACAGTTTACTTCCAAACCAGATGCAGGGACCGATGATACCGTTCCAGATGATGCGCTTGAGCTCAAGTGGGAGTTCGATGAAGACTCTCGTCATTACTATGTGTCTTTCCCAGATGATCAGTAGTAGTGCCCAGTTGGGGCGATCGGGGACTTTATTGCATGTGGGGGTTGATCTTTATTTTGGTACCATAGTCGGACCATGAGTGTATTGGATGATTGTAATGTTATTCATGTATTTGTGTGACGTGGTGAGTGTAAGCCAACTATGTATTCTTTCCCCCTTTTATATATTTACATGGGTTGTTGTGAATATTACCTTACTTGCGACATTGCTTTCAATGCGGTTATGCCTCTAAGTCGTGCTTCGACACATAGGAGATATAGCCGCATCGAGGGCGTTACAGTTCCGTAGTCGGACCTTGATTGTATCTGGATGATTGTAATGCTATTTATGTTATTGTGTGAAGTGGCGATTGTAAGCCAACTACGTACCTGTTTCCTTATTCAGTACATGGGATGTGTAAAGATTACCCCTCTTGCGACATTGTCTACAATGCGGTTATGCCTCTAAGTCGTGCTCCGACACGTGGGAGATATAGCCGCATCGTGGGCATTACAAGTTGGTAATCAGAGCCTTCCCCGACTTAGGAGCCCCCTGCTTGATCGAATCGTTGGCGTTGTTGAGTCTAGAAAAATGTTTTGAGTCTTTTTGGATTATATATATCGGAGAGTAGGATTCTTTTTACTCCTCAGCCCTTTTTGTCGCTATGGTGAGGCATCCTGACGTAGAGTTTTGACTCTTCTCTTCTCAAATTTCACTAAATTTTTTTTAGGATCACGCGGGTATCTTGGAATCGTTCCGATGGTTTTGTGACGAGAACATTGTTCTTGGTGCCTCTAACATTTAGGGGTTGTGGCAGTGTCCCGGGGAGTTGAGCTCCGAGGTGTTGTCGTCACAATTTTATCGTTGCAGTTCTGGAATACCTGAGTTCGCCGACATCGAAAATCTCTTTTATGCAGTTGTTGGTGAGATAACCTCGACGCCACCCAATACTGGGGCGGGAGTTCGGGAGTATTTCCATAACTAGTATAACGGCTGCTTTTCGAAGGTTGAGGTAAATGATTTCCAAAGGTTTCTTGGTTATGTGTTGAAGGATGGATACAGCTGGATGTAGGATTTGCTAGCTTAGGGTGAGATATTATGCTTCCCCTGTATCCCCAACACCTGATTGCATAACCGGGAGAATTTCGTGAGTTTCACAGGTGGGAATTCATGTAGCTCTACTATTTCTTCCGCAGATATTTGGTTTGTGATTGGGTAATCCTCACCAAGTATTTGTTCTTGTCCGTACCTTGTTGTTTTATTCTTCTACCTCTATCTAAGTGGCTTCTCAATTTATGGAAGTGTGACCATTTAATTTGGAGTGCATTCGTTCATTCGTGTTCGAATGTTGAGACTATATGTTGCAATTTCGATCCTTTTGATTCAGCTTGAATATATGTCTGTCAAGATGCTAACGGATGTCACCCTCTTTAGGATGGCTCCTCCAACGCGTCCGAATCCTGAACCACCACCTCCACCTCCACCTCCGGAGGCATGGCAAGCTATGATGGCCGCTACCAACGCCAACACGCAGATGCTTATGCAACTCTTGCAAGAGCGCAACCAAGGAAATCAAGGCCATGGCAACAATCAGAATCAGTTTGCTACACTCAACCAGTTCCTCGCAAACCAGCCAAAGACCTTCAGTAACTGTGTCGAGGCAACAGACGCTGATGATTGGCTCATGGATATCTGCAAACATTTCGATTGCAGCAACGTCAGGCCTGAGGACTTTGTCAAGTTTGCCTCGTTCCAACTCAAAGACCAAGTTGCAGAGTGGTATCAGCAATACAAAGATTCCAGAGGAGGCTGTGTGATTACCTGGGATGAATTCCGTCAAGACTTCAAAGCTCACCACATTCCTCAGAGTGTTGTTGAGAGCAAGCGTGAGGAGTTCCGCAATCTGAAGCAAGGCAACTTGTCTGTTTACCAATACAACATCTTGTTCCAGAAGCTCGCTCGCTTCGCCAAGCAAGACGTCCCTGGCGAGAAGAGCATGATTTATCAGTTCAGAGGTGGCCTCAGAGAAGATCTCCAACTAGATCTTGTGCTTTTTGAGCCGAAGAAGTATGATGAATTCTACAATATGGCACTGAAGCAAGAGACTGCTCAGCTCAAGTGCGATGCTTCCAAGAAACGAGTCAGGGATGCAACTCCTTCTTCTTCTTCAACTCAAGTGGCAACTAAGTAGCAAAAGTATTGGTTGCCTCCTCCTCCTCCATTCCGTCAGCCTTATTAGCAGAAGCGCAAAGGTGGCAATGGATCTTCCCACCCACCCAACCCAGGCTTTCAGAACAAGACTTCGTCTCATGCTCCAAGATCAAGTGCTCCGTATCACCGTCCACTTTCAGAGGTCACGTGCAACAAGTGTCAGCAGAAGGGTCACTATGCAAACAAATGCTTCAACCAGAGGCGTCTTCCTCCTCCTGTGAGGTCTGCCAGCACCACAGTGGTAAAGCATAATCCCAAGCATGCCAAGGTCAACTTGATGAACGCAGCTCAGGCAGAGGACTCGTCAGAAGTTATCATGGGTAACCTTCCTGTTAACGATGTTCCTGCAAAAGTTCTTTTTGACACTGGTGCATCGCATTGTTTCATTTCTAAACCTTTTGCATCAAAGTATGAGTGCGATTATCAACATTTGCCAAGATCTTTATCAATTGTGTCCCCGGGCAAACAAATGACAGCTAATATCTGTGTCCCGGATGTTTCTATCACGTTGGGAGACTATAAGTTTCTTTCTTCTCCAATGGTCCTTGGTAACTCGGATATTGATCTTATTCTCGGAATGGACTGGCTTTCTAAGCACAAGGCTCAACTTGATTGTGCTGCCAGACAGATTCAATTGACACACTCGTCTGATGATGTGATTGTCTTTGCCGCTTGTGATGATACCATTCGACTGTTTTCTCTCAATGAGAAGGGCGAGTTGGATGCCATTTCTCAGATTCCAGTCGTTTGTGAATATCAAGACGTCTTTCCAGAAGAGCTTCCAGGAATGCCTCCATACCGGCAGTTGAATTCGTCATCGATCTTGAGCCTGGCACGGAACCTATTTGCAAACGTCCTTACAAGCTTGGACCTGAAGAGTTGAGGGAGCTGAAGAAACAACTCGATATTCAAGAGCGTATGGGCCTGATCCGACCAAGTTCTTCTCCATGGGGTTGTGGTGTTCTTTTCGTCAAGAAGAAGGATGGAACGGACTGACTTTGTGTCGACTACCGTCCATTGAACAAGAAGACCATAAAGAACAAGTACCCACTTCCCAACATCAATGAGCTTTTCGAACAACTCAAAGGTGCTCAAGTATTCTCCAAGCTTGACCTCCATATGGGCTATCATCAGATTCACATTAGTGAAGAATATATCCCCAATACAGCATTCAGAACAAGCTATGGTTCATATGAATACACTGTCATGTCTTTCAGCCTTGTCAATGCTCCTCCAACATTCTCTCGCATGATGAACTTCATCTTCAACCCCTACACAAATGACTTCGTCTTGGTCTATCTCGATGACATTTTGGTCTTCTCCAAGAACAAGGAGGATCATGCCAAGCACTTGAGATTGGTGCTGGATAAACTCAGAGAACATCAGTTTTATGCGAAGTTTCCAAAGTGCGAGTTTTGGCTCGATGAGGTTCTCTACCTTGGGCATATCATCTCTGCCAAGGGCATAGCTGTTAATCCTGAGAAGGTGTCTACAATTGTGAATTGGGAACCACCTCAGAATGTGAAGCAACTCCGCAGCTTCCTTGGGCTTGCAAGCTATTGTTGAAGGTTTGTTGAGAACTTCTCCAAGATCACGAAGCCTCTTTCCAACCTTCTCCAGAAGCATGTGAAGTATGTCTGGTCGCCTGAATGTGACATCGCTTTCAACACCCTGAAAGAGAAGTTAGTCACAGCTCCAGTTCTGACTCCTCCTGATGAATCCAAACCGTTTGAGGTTTTCTGTGATGCTTCCCTTCAAGGTCTCGGTGCAGTGTTGATGCAAGAGAAGAAAGTTGTGGCCTATACCTCTCGCCAGTTGAAGCCCAATGAAAAGAACTACCCCACTCATGACCTCGAGTTGGCGGCAGTTGTCCATGCTCTTTTAACATGGAGACATCTCTTGTTGGGAAGAAAAGTGGACATCTTCACTGATCATAAGAGTCTCAAGTACATCTTCACTCAGCCAAACCTCAACCTCAGGCAGACTCATTGGGTTGAAATGATTCAAGAGTATAATCCGAGTATTGAATATACTCCAGGCAAGGCCAATGTCATTGCTGACACATTGAGCAGAAAGGCTTACTGCAACAGTTTGATTATCAAGCCCTACCAACCGGAGCTTTGTGAAGCTTTCCGCAAACTTAATCTCCAAGTCATTCCTCAAGGATTCCTTGCCAACCTCCAAGTCTCTCCTACTTTGGAAGATCAGATTCGCGAGGCTCAACTTCTTGATGCTATGGTGAAGAAGGTGAAGATTGGGATTGCCAAGAGTCAACCCAAGTACAAGTGCTATCGCCTTGATGACAAGGATACTATATTCTTCGAGGATCGCATTATTGTTCCTAAGGGTGACCTTCGTAAAGTCATTATGAACGAAGCTCACAATTCACTCCTCTCTATTCACCCTGGAAGTACAATGATGTACCATGACCTCAAGCAGTCGTATTGGTGGACTCGAATGAAGTGCGAGATTGCTCACTTCGTGAATGAATGTGATGTCTGCAGAAGAGTGAAAGCAGAACACCAACGACCAGCTGGTCTCCTCCAACCTCTTGCCATTCCAGAATGGAAGTTTGACCATATTGAGATGGACTTCGTGACTGGATTTCCAAAGTCCAAGCGTGGCAATGATGCTATCTTTGTTGTCATTGACAAGCTCACTAAAGTGGCTCATTTTCTTCCTATCAAAGAATCTATCACAACAGCTTAGTTGGCAGAGCTATATACCTCCAGGATTGTCTCCTTGCACGGCATTCCGCAGTTGATATCTTCAAATCATGGAAGCATCTTTACCTCTAAGTTCTGGGATTCTTTTCAAAAGGCCATGGGCACCAACATTCGCTTCAGCACAACCTTTCATCCTCAAACCAGTGGCCAAGTCGAGCGAGTCAATCAAATTCTTGAAGATATGCTCAGGGCATGTGTCATTTCTTTCGGTATGAAGTGGGAAGATTGTCTTCCATATGCCGAGTTCTCCTACAACAGCTTCCAAGCGAGTTCCGGCAAGGCCCCATTCGAGATTCTCTATGGCAGAAAGTGCCGTACTCCTCTTAACTAGTCAGAGACTGGTGAACGCCAACTTCTTGGCAATAACTTGATCACAGAGGCTGAAGAAATGTGCAAAGTCATTCGTGAAAATCTCAAAGCCGCGCAATCGCGCTAGAAGAGTTACTATGATAGCAAGCATCGTGACTTGGCTTTCGAGATCGGAGACCATGTCTACCTCCGCGTCTCTCCAATGGAAGGTACTCGTCGCTTAGGTATCAAAGGGAAGCTTGCCCCTAGATACGTGGGTTCTTTCAAGATCATTGGCAAAAGAGGCGATCTCGCCTATCAACTTGAGCTTCCGTCCAACTTTGCAAACATGCACGACGTGTTTCACGTGTCTCAGCTTCGCAGTGTTTCAAGACTCCTGACCGCACCATCAACTTCGAAGAGATTGATCTCCAAGAAGACCTGTCTTATCATGAGCATCCAGTTGCTATTCTTGAAGAAACTGAGCGCAAGACTCGCAACAAGTCTATCAAATTCCTGAAAGTGAAGTCATCACATCATTCCGACCGTGAAGCCACCTGGGAATGGGAGGACCACCTCTGTTCCGAATATCCGGAGTTTTTCCAGTCCTAGATCTCGGGACGAGATCCTTTCATAGTGGTGGAGTGTTGTAACGCCCCATATGTAACTTGCCATATTTGTATTCCAACTCTTGCCATTTCCGGCACTAAGTTATGATATTCGTCGTTGTTGGGTTTTGTCTCCGTTTTGCTTTTGTCTTTGTCATGCATCTCATATCATGTCATCATGTGCATCGCATTTGCATACGTGTTCATCTCATGCATCCGAGCATTTTCCCCGTTGTCCATTTTGCATTTCGGCGCTCCTATGTCCTCCGGTGTCCCCTTTTGCTTCTTTTCGTGTGCGGGTGTTAAACGTTCTCGGATTGGACCGAGACTTGCCAAGCGGCCTTGGTTTACTACTGGTAGACCGCCTGTCAAGTTTCGTACCAGTTGGACTTCGTTTGATACCCCAACGGTTAACCGAGGAACCGAAAAGGCCTCGTGTGTGTTGCAGCCCAACACCCCTACAAAGTGGCCCAAAACCCACCTAAACCCCCTCCATCATCTCGGTCGTTCGATCACGATCGCGTGGCCGAAAACCGTGCTCAATTTGGAGCCTCCTAGCTCCTTCTATGTATAAAAAGGCATCTCCCTCGAAAATCCCAGATCGTTTCCACCCTAACCCTAGCCCCACTCTCTCCGCGCGCCGGACACGTCCGGTCCGTGCCGGACAGATCGCCGCCGCAACTCCCACGCCGCCACGTGGCCTCCCGCGCCCCACATCGCCGCCGGCCCGCGAGGCCCATCTCGTCGCCGCCCGGCTCCCGACCGACGTCGCCCTTCGCCCGCGCCGCCCTGCGCCAGCCCCGCCGCCTGCACACCGCCCCACCGCCATCGCCGCGCCACCGCAGCTCCTCGTCGCGCCGCCGCAAGCTCCTGCCGCGCCTGCCCCCGCCGGCCTCGTCTCCGGCCAGATCCAGGCAGGCCCGGCCCGGATCCGTCGATCTCCGGCCTCCCCGTCCCTCCTCCGCCGTCCCTGCCAACTCCGGTGAAGATCCGGCGGAGTTCCGCGCCGGCGAGCCTCGGTTCCCGTGCCCGTTGACTTTTATCTCGAGGTCGATTTTTCTGCTAAGCCCCCAGTTTGCATATATTTTTAGCATTCTTCATCGTATCATATCTTCGCACCCGTAGCTCCGTTTTGGGCGTGTAGCATATCAAATTGTTTGTCTTGATGGGCACTTCATTTCATTCCATTGCACCATGTTCATTTGAGTTCATCTTGATGCCCTAAATGCTGTTGCAAGAGTGCTATGTAATGTTAGTTTCAGATTCTTATTAGATATTGGACATTTGTCATTTTTGCCATGATTAATGTGTGCCTCCTATGAACTTGAGCCCTACATGTGTTTTGTTGTATGACATGCCATCTTTACAGGGGTGTATGCCATGTATTTTTTGTGATCTTTGTGGTGACTAGCACAAGCATGCAAAGTAGCTCTCATGATGTTGCTGATTTCAGGGACTTAGAAATCTTCTAAGTCATTTCCCTGATAATATTTTTATGCCATGTATTCATGTTGCTACAGAGTGATCCATGCCTCTTTTGAGCATGTTCAGTAAGGATGATTTTGATATATTGTTATGCTCTATCCATCCATGTCTTTTTTTTGCAATTATGGAGTACCCTAGCATGACTCAATCTTGCTCTACTTTTGCTATAAAATGTTCCTGGCAGATTGTTTACATGTTAATCAATTTTGTCGAGGTTGTTGTAGTTGTGCCATGCATGTTATGAGAGTGTTCTTGCCATTGTTAGCTTATTTATTATGTCTTCTTGCTGGGTGTATGCTTAGTTTGTCATGCATGCCTTATGGTGAGTGCATCGAGCTCGCAAACATGCCTACGTGAATCTGTTTTGCCATGTTCCAGTTTTCTGCTAAGTCTGAATCTGTTAACGAAACTTGCTATGTTCACATGGTTGCCATTGTATTTTCTGATCCCTTTTGGCTTATGGTCAGCAAGGGACTTTTGTTATATGATTTGTGTAGTTTCATGCCATGCCTTGCTTTGCCATGATATGTTCCTGTAGCATGTTGTTATCTTGCTCTAAACATTGCTTCATGATGTTAAATCCTGACATGTTGTTATTTTCACTAAGTCCATGAACCTGATATCTTTTGCACTTTTGACATGCTTGTTTGAACCTGCTATTGTGTGATTTAGCCGTAGCTCAGTGTTCATCTTTTGTCAAGCATCTTGAGTGGATCACTACCATGTGATTTGTTGCTATGTTAGAGTGTAGTAGCTTGTTGTTCTTGATGCATTTAGATGGCCTCGTGCTGTTAATAGCAGCTTTGTGCCATTATTGTTTTGCTTGCCATTTGCAAACCGTGCATCCGATTCCGGTGATCTTTATATCGATTTTGACCAAAATCAACTCATCTTTCCAGCGGCACTCTTGGTTTTCCAAGTTGAGGCCTGGTTCAGTCTTTCCTTTCCGAAGACGCATATGCATTGCATATCACATCCCACATATCATGCCATGTTTTGCATCATGTTGCTTGCGCATTGCACCATGGTTGATTGTGTCTCCCTTTGCTTGTGTTCTTGCTTTGGGTAGAGCCGGGAGACGAGTACGTGATCAAGGAACCCGTTGAGAACGTTTACGAGGATCAAGCTTACATCAACTCGGAGAACTTTGCAGGTAAGATGACCATACCCTCGAAATCACTTCTATCTTTGCTTGCTAGATGCTCGCTCTATTGCTATGCCTATGCTACGATACCTACCACTTTATTTTCATGTCTCCCATATTGCCATGTCAAACCTCTAACCCACCTTGTCCTAGCAAACCGTTGTTTGGCTATGTTACCGCTTTGCTTAGCCCCTCTTATAGCGTTGCTAGTTGCAGGTGAAGATTGGAGTTTGTTCCTTGTTGGAACATGTTTATTGTTGGGATATCACTATTATATCTTGCTTACTTTAATGCACCTATATACTTGGTAAAGGGTGGAAGGCTCGGCCTTATGCCTGGTGTTTTGTTCCACTCTTGCCGCCCTAGTTTCCGTCATACCGGTGTTATGTTCCTTGATTTTGCGTTCCTTACACGGTTGGGTTATAATGGGAACCCCTTGACAGTTCGCCTTCAATAAAACTCCTCCAGCAAGGCCCAACCTTGGTTTTACCATTCGCCACCTAGCCTCTTTTTTCCCTTGGGTTCCATGGACTCAAGGGTCATCTTTATTTTAAACCCCCTCGGGCCAGTGCTCCTCTGAGTGTTGGTCTGAAACGGGCAGCCTGCGGGGCCACCTCGGGGCAACCCGAGGGTTGGTTTTACTCGTAGCTTGACCTATCCGGTGTGCCTTGAGAACGAGATACGTGCGACTCCTATCGGGATTTGTCGGCACATCAGGCGGCGTTGCTAGTTTAGTTTTACCATTGTTGAGATGTCTTGTAACCGGGATTCCGAGTCTGATCGGGTCATCCTGGGAGAAGGAATATCCTTCGTTGACCGTGAGAGTTTGTGATGGGCTAAGTTGGGACACCTCTGCAGGGATTTGAACTTTCGAAAGCCGTGCCCGCGATTATGGGCAGATGGGAATTTGTTAATGTCCGGTTGTAGAAAACCTGAAACTTAACTTAATTAAAATGGATCAACAGCGTGTGTAGCCGTGATGGTCTCTTTTCGGCGGAGTCTGGGAAGAGAACACGGTCTCGTGTTATGCTTGAACGTAGGTTGTTCTAGGATCACTTCTTGATCATATTTTCTCGACCGTGCCTTGCCTTCTCTTCTCGCTCTCATTTGCGTATGTTAGCCACCATATATGCAAGTGCTTGCTGCAGCACCACCTCATACCCTTTACCTACCCATAAGCTTAAATAGTCTTGATCGCGAGGGTGTGAGATTGCTGAGTCCCTGTGACTCACAGATTACTTCAAAACCAGATGCAGGGACCGATCATACTGCTCCAGGAGATGCGACTGAGCTCAAGTGGGAGTTCGATGAGGACTCAGGACGATACTACGTTTCCTTTCCATACGATCAGTAGTGGAGCCCAGTTGGGGCGATCGGGGACATTATGCATTTGGGGTTGTCTTTATTTTGGTTCCGTAGTCGGACCTTGATTGTATATGGATGATTGTAATGCTATTTATGTTATTGTGTGAAGTGGGGATTGTAAGCCAACTATGTAACTCTTTCCTTATTCAGTACATGGGATGTGTAAAGATTACCCCTCTTGCGACAATGTCTACAATGCGGTTATGCCTCTAAGTCGTGCTCCGACACGTGGGAGATATAGCCGCATCGTGGGCGTTATAATATATTCTCACATCAACTAGGCGTATCAACGGGCTATGGAGATGCCCATCAATAGATATCAATGTGAGTGAGTAGGGATTGCCATGCAACAGATGCACTAGAGCTATAAGTATATGAAAGCTCAACAAAAGAAACTAAGTGGGTGTGCATCCAACTTGCTTGCTCATGAAGACCTAGGCATTTTGAGGAAACCCACCATTGGAATATACAAGCCAAGTTCTATAATGAAAAATTCCCACTAGTATATGAAAGTGATAACATAGGAGACTCTCTATCATGAAGATCATGGTGCTACTTTGAAGCACAAGTGTGGAAAAAGGATAGTAACATTGTCCCTTGTCTCTTTTTCTCTCATTTTTTATTTTATTTGGGCCTTCTTTTTTTTTTTCTCTTTTTGGCCTCTTTTCCCTTTTTTTTTTTTTCGTCCGGAGTGTCATCCCGACTTGTGGGGGAATCATAGTCTCCATCATCCTTTACTCACTTGGGACAATGCTCTAATAATGATGATCATCGCACTTTTATTTACTTTACAACTCGATACTTAGAACAAAATATGACTCTATGTGAATGCCTCCGGCGGTGTACCGGGATGTGCCATGATTCATGGTGACATGTATGAAAGAATTATGAACGGTGGCTTTGCCACAAATACGATGTCAACTACATGATCATGCAAGCAATATGACAATGATGAAGCGTGTCATAACAAACGGAACGGTGGAAAGTTGCATGGAAATA
The DNA here is from genome assembly GCF_003073215.2 of Triticum urartu. Lineage (NCBI taxonomy): Eukaryota > Viridiplantae > Streptophyta > Magnoliopsida > Poales > Poaceae > Triticum > Triticum urartu. Next base: position 325,989,851 of record NC_053022.1, read on the forward strand.
TATGTCAGAATGGCTATGGAAATGCCATAATAGGTAGGTATGGTGGCTGTTTTGAGGAACTTATATGGTGGGTGTATGATACCGACGAAAGTTGTGCGGTACTAGAGGCTAGCAATGGTGGAAGGGTGAGAGTGCGTATGATCCATGGACTCAACATTAGTCATAAAGAACTCATATACTTGTTGCAAAAATCTATTAGTTGTCGAAACAAAGTATTACGCACATGCTCCTAGGGGGATAGATTGGTAGGAAAAGACCATCGCTCGTCCCCGACCGCCACTCATAAGGAAGACAATCAATAAATAAATCATGCTCCGACTTCATCACATAACGGTTCACCATATGTGCATGCTACGAGAATCACAAACTTCAACACAAGTATTTCTCAAATTCACAACTACTCAACTAGCATGACTCTAATATCACCATCCCCATATTTCAAAACAATTATCAAGTATCAAACTTCTCATAGTATTCAACACACTGATAAGATAATTTTTATTTAGTAGTAAAAGCAAATGCCATGTTGTTCTAAAAGACTCTCAAAATAATATAAGTGTAGCATGAGAGAATAATAGTTTCTATAAAACAAATCCACCACCATACTCTAAAAGATATAAGTGAAGCACTAGAGCAAAAACTATATAGCTCAAAAGATATAAGTGAAGCACATAGAGTATTCTAATAAATTCCGAATCGTGTGTGTCCCTCTCAAAAGGTGTGTACAGCAAGGATGACTGTGGTAAACTAAAAAGCAAAGACTCAAATCATACAAGACGCTCCAAGCAAAACACAAATCATGTGGTGAATAAAAATATAGCTTCAAGTAAAGTTACCGATAGACGAAGACGAAAGAGGGGATGCCTTCCGGGGCATCCCCAAGCTTTGGCTTTTTGGTGTCCTTAGATTATCTTGGGGTGCCATGGGCATCCCCAAGCTTAGTATCTTGCCACTCCTTGTTCCATAATCCATCGAATCTCTACCCAAAACTTGAAAACTTCACAACACAAAACTCAAAATAGAAAATCTCGTGAGCTCCGTTAGCGAAAGAAAACAAAACACCACTTCAAGGTACTGTAACAAACTCATTCTTTATTTATATTGGTGTTATACCTATTGTATTCCAACTTATCTATGGTTTATAAACTATTTTACTAGCCATAGATTCATCAAAAAAAGCAAACAACACACGAAAAACAGAATCTGTCAAAAACAAAATAGTCTGTAGCTAACGCAACTTCTGGAACCCCAAAAATTCTAAAATAAATTGATGGAAGTGAGGAATTTATCTATTAATCATCTACAAAAATAATTAACTAAATATCACTTTCCAAATAAAAATGGCAGCAATTCTCGTGAGCGCTAAAGTTTCTGTTTTTTACAGCAAGATTAAAAAGACTTTCCCCAAGTCTTCCCAACGGTTCTAATTGGCACAAACACTAATTAAACACAAAAAACACAACCAAAACAGATGATAGATAAATTATTTCTTACTAAACAGGAGCAAAAAGCAAGGAATGAAAATAAAATTGGGTTGCCTCCCAACAAGCGCTATCATTTAACGCCCCTAGCTAGGCATAAAGAGCAAGGATAGATCTAGGTATTGCCATCTTTGGTATGGAATCCATAAGTGGCTCTCATAATATATTCATATGGTAATTTAATTTTCTTTATAGGAAAGTGTTCCATGTCTTTCCTTAATGGAAATTGGAATTTAATATTCCCTTCCTTCATATCAATAATTGCACCAATCGTTCTAAGGAAAGGTCTACCAAGAATAATGGGACATGAAGGATTGGAATCTATATCAAGAACAATGAAATCTACGGGTACATAATTCCTATTTGCAACAACAATAACATCATTAATTCTTCCCATAGGTTTCTTAATAGTGGAATCTGCAAGATGCAAATTTAGAGAACAATCATCAAAATCGCGGAAACCTAACAAATCACATAAAGTTTTTGGAATCGTGGAAACACTAGCACCCAAATCACACAAAGCATAGCATTCATGATTTTTAATTTTAATTTTTATTGTAGGTTTCCACTCATCATAAAGTTTTCTAGGGATAGAAACTTCCAACTCAAGTTTTTCTTCAGAAGATTGCATCAAAGCATCAATGATATGTTTAGTAAAAGATTTATTTTGAATATAAGCATGAGGAGAATTTAGCACGGATTGCAACAAGGAAATACAATCTATCAAAGATCAATTATCATAATTAAATTCCTTGAAATCCAAGATAGTGGGTTCATGGATATCTAAAGTTTTAACTTCTTCAATCCCACTTTTATCAATTTTAGCATCAAGATCTAAAAACTCCGAATTTTTGGAACGCCTTCTAGGTAAAGGTGGCTCATCTTCAGTCCCATCATTATCAAGATTCATATTGCAAAACAAAGATTTAATAGGGGACACATCAATAACTTTTAGATCTTCATCTTTATTATCATGAAAACTAGAAGAACACGCTTTCACAAAGCAATCTTTCTTAGCACGCATCCTAGCGGTTCTTTCTTTGCACTCATCAATGGAAATTCTCATGGCTTTGAGAGACTCATTGATATCATGCTTAGGTGGAATAGATCTAAGTTTCAAATAATCAACATCAAGAGAAATTATATCAACGTTCCTAGCCAATTCATCAACCTTAAGCAATTTTTCTTCAATCAAAGCATTGAAATTCTTTTGCGAAGTAATAAATTCTTTAATATTAGATTCAAAATCAGAGGGCAACTTATTATAATTTCCATAAGAATTGTTGTAGGAATTACCATAATTATTAGAGTAATTACTAGGAAACGGCCTAGGATTAAAATTACCTCTATACGCGTTATTACCAAAATTGTTCCTACCAACAAAATTCACATCCATAGATTCATTATTATTCTCAATCAAAGTATACAAAGGCATATCATTAGGATCAGTAGGAGCACTCTTATTAGCAAACAATTTCATAAGTTCATCCATCTTTCCACTCAAAACATTAATCTCTTCAATTGCATGCACTTTTTTATTAGTAGATCTTTCGGTGTGCCATTGAGAATAATTAACCATAATATTATCTAGGAGTTTAGTAGCTTATCCTAAAGTGATTTCCATAAAAGTGCCTCCCGCGGCCGAATCTAAAAGATTTCTAGAAGCAAAATTCAATCCGGCATAAAAAATTTGTATAATCATCCAAAGATTCAAACCATGTGTAGGGCAATTACGTATCATTAATTTCATCCTCTCCTAAGCTTGTGCAACATGTTCATGATCAAGTTGCTTAAAATTCATAATACCGTTTCTGAGGGAGATGATCTTAGCGGGAGGAAAATACTTAGAGATAAAAGCATCTTTGCACTTATTCCATGAATCAATACTATTTTTAGGCAAAGACGAAAACCAAGCTTTAGCAAGATCTCTAAGCAAAAAAGGAAATAGCTTCAATTTAACAATATCATTGTCCACATCTTTCTTCTTTTGCATATCACACAAATCAACAATGCTATTTAGATGGGTAGCGGCATCTTCACTAGGAAGGCCGGCGAATTGATCTTTCATGACAAGATTCAACAAAGCAGCATTAATTTCACAAGATTCAGCATCGGTAAGAGGAGCAATCGGAGTGCTAAGAAAATCATTATTGTTGGTATTGGTAAAGTCACACAATTTAGTATTATCTTGAGCCATCGTGACAAGCAAGCAATCCAACACACAAGCCAACAAGAAGCAAGTGAAAGAAAAAGGAAAATTGGGAAAGAGGAGGAGAAGGGAAAGAGAGGGCGAATAAAACAACAAGGGTGAAGTGGGGGAGAGGAAAACGAGAGGTAAATGGCAAATAATGTAATGTGAGGGATAACGGTTTGTGATGGGTACTTGGTATGTCTTGACTTGCAACAGCACCAGAAATGACTCGTTGTCCGGAGTCAAATCTTGACTTGACTTGGCGCGAATCTCCCCGGCAACGGCGCCAGAAATCCTTCTTGCTACCTCTTGAGCACTGCGTTGGTTTTCCCTTGAAGAGGAAAGGGTGATGCAGTAAAGTAGCGTAAGTATTTCCCTCAGTTTTGAGAACCAAGGTATCAATCCAGTAGGAGATCACGCTCAAGTCCCACGCACCTACACAAACAAATAAGAACCTCGCAACCAACGCGATAAAGGGGTTGTCAATCCCTTCACGGTCACTTACGAGAGTGAGATCTGATAGATATGATAAGATAATATTTTCGGTACTTTTATGATAAAGAGAAATAAAATATGCAAAGTAAAATAAATAGCAAATAAAATAACTAAGTGTTGGAATATTAATATGATAAAGATAGACCCGGGGGCCATAGGTTTCACTAGTGGCTTCTCTCAAGAGCATAAGTATTACGGTGGGTGAACGAATTACTGTCGAGCAATTGATAGAATTGAGCATAGTTATGAGAATATCTAGGCATGACCATGTATACAGGCATCACGTCCACGATAAGTAGACCGACTCCTGCCTGCATCTACTACTATTACTCCACACATCGACCGCTATCCAGCATGCATCTAGAGTATTAAGTTCATAAGAACAGAGTAATACCTTAAGCAAGATGACATGATGTAGAGGGATAAAATCATGCAATATGATATAAACCACATCTTTTTATCCTTGATGGCAACAATACAATATGTGTCGGTTCCCTTTCTGTCACTAGGATCGAGCACCGCAAGATTGAACCCAAAGTTAAGCACTTCTCCCATTGCAAGAAAGATCAATCTAGTAGGCCAAACCAAACTGATAATTCGAAGAGAGTTGCAAAGATAACCAATCATACATAAAAGAATTCAGAGGAGATTCAAATATTGTTCATAGATAAACTTGATCATGAACCCACAATTCATCGGATCTCGACAAACACACCGCAAAAGAAGATTACATCGAATAGATCTCCAAGAAGACCGAGGAGAAATTCTGGGCTGGGCCTTGATGTAGGGTCCAAGTCTCCTGGATCTTATTCGTTCCAAAAATCACGTTCCCGAAGGTTTCATTCCGTTTGGACTCCATTTGATATTCCTTTTCTTCGAAACCCGAAAATAGGCAAAAAACAACAATTCTGGGTTGGGCCTCCGGTTAATAGGTTAGTCCCCAAAATAATATAAAAGTGGATAATAAAGCCCAACAATGTCCAAAATAGTAGATAATATAGCATGGAGCAATCAAAAATTATAGATACGTTGGAGACGTATCAAGCATCCCCAAGCTTAATTCCTGCTCATCCTCGAGTAGGTAAATGATAAAAACAGAATTTTTGATGTGGAATGCTACTAGGCATAATTTCAATGTAATACTTCAAGCATACTAACTAAGCATACTAACTAAGCAATTATGTCTTCTCAAAATACTTCAAGCATACTAACTAAGCAATTGTGGCATGAATATTCAGATCCAAAATATTCAAGATAAAAGTCTAATATTGACATAGAAACAATAATACTTCAAGCATACTAACTAAGCAATTATGTCTTCTCAAAATAACATGGCCAAAGAAAGTTCATCCCTACAAAATCATATAGTTTAGTCATGCTCCATTTTCATCACACAAGAATTCTCTCATCATGCACAACCCCAATGACAAGCCAAGCAATTGTTTCATACTTTAGTAATCTCAAACTTTATAAACCTTCATGCAATACATGAGCGTGAGCCATGGATATAACACTATGGGTGGAATAGAGTATAATGATGGGGGTTATGTGGAGAAGACAAAAAAGGATAAAGTCTCACATCAACGAGGCTAATCAATGAGCTATGGAGATGCTCATCGATTGATGTTAATGCAAGGAGTATGGATTCCATGCAACGGATGCACTAGAGCTATAGATGTATGAAAGCTCAACAAAAGAAACTAGTGGGTGTGCATCCAACTTGCTTGCTCACGAAGACCTAGGGCACTTGAGGAGGCCCACTGTTGGAATATACAAGCCAAGTTCTATAATGAAAAATTCCCACTAGTATATGAAAGTGACAAAACAAGAGACTCTCTATCATGAAGATCATGGTGCTACTTTGAAGCACAAGTGTGGAAAAAAGATAGTAGCATTGTCCCTTTTAATATATTTTTTATTTGGCCTTTCTCTCTTTTTTTATTTGACCGTTCTCTTTTTTTATTGGGCAATGCTCTATTAAATTATGACCATCACACTTCTATTTATTTACAACTCAATGATTACAACTCGATACTAGAACAAGGTATGACTCTATATGAATGCCTCCGGCGGTGTACCGGGATATGCAATGAATCAAGTGTGACATGTATGAAAGAATTATGAATGGTGGCTTTGCCACAAATACGATGTCAACTACATGATCATGCAAAGCAATATGACAATGATGAACGTGTCATGATAAACAGGATGGTGGAAAGTTGCATGGCAATATAACTCAGAATGGCTATGGAAATGCCATAATAGGTAGGTATGGTGGCTGTTTTGAGGAAGATATAAGGAGGTTTATGTGTGAAAGAGCGTATCATATCACAGGGTTTGGATGCACCGGCGAAGTTTGCACCAACTCTCAATGTGAGATAGGGCAATGCACGGTACCGAAGAGGCTAGCAATGATGGAAGGGTGAGAGTGCGTATAATCCATTAGTCATAAAGAACTCACATACTTATTGCAAAAATCTACAAGTCATAAAAAACCAAGCACTACGCGCATGCTCCTAGGGGGATAGATTGGTAGGAAAAGACCATCGCTCGTCCCCGACCGCCACTCATAAGGAAGACAATCAAAAAACACCTCATGTTTCAAATTTGTTACATAACGTTTACCATACGTGCATGCTACGGGACTTGCAAACTTCAACACAAGTATTTCTGAATTTTCAAAACTACTCAACTAGCACAACTTTAATATCACTACCTCCATATCTCAAAACAATCATCAAGCATCAAACTTCTCTTAGTATTCAAAACACTCATAAGAAAGTTTTTACTAATCTTGAATACCTAGCATATTAGGATTATTTAAGCAAATTACCATGATATTTAAGACTCTCAAAATAATCTAAGTGAAGAATGAGAGATCAATAGTTTCTACAAAACAAATCCACCACCGTGCTCTAAAAGATATAAGTGAAGTACTAGAGCAAAACTATATAACTCAAAAGATATAAGTGAAGCACATAGAGTATTCTAATAATTTCCGAATCATGTGTGTTTCTCTCAAAAGATGTGTACAGCAAAGATGATTGTGGTAAAATAAAAAGCAAGGACTCAAATCATACAAGACGCTCCAAGCAAAACACATATCATGTGGTGAATAAATATATAGCTCCAAGTAAAATTACCGATAGGAGTAGACGAAAGAGGGGATGCCTTCCGGGGAATCCCCAACCTTTGGCTTTTAGGTGTCCTTAGATTATCTTGGGGTTGCCATGGGCATCCCCAAGCTTAGGCTCTTGCCACTCCTTGTTCCATAATCCATCAGATCTTTACCCAAAACTTGAAAACTTCACAACACAAAACTTAAAGTAGAAAATCTCGTGAGCTCCGTTAGCGAAAGAAAACAAAAGACCACTTCAAGGTACTGTAATGAACTCATTATTTATTTACATTGGTGTTAAACCTAATGTATTCCAACTTCTCTATGGTTTATAAACTATTTTACTAGTCATAGATTCATCAAAATAAGCAAACAACACACAAAAAAAAGAATCTGTCAAAAACAGAATTGTCTGTAGTAATCTGTAGCTAGCGCAAGATCTAGAATCCCAAAAATTCTAAAATAAATTGCTGGACGTGAGGAATTTAACTATTAATCATATGCAAAAATAATTAACTAAATAGAACTTCCCAAATAAAAATGGCAGCAGTTCTTGTGAGCGCTAAAGTTCCTGTTTTTTACAGCAAGATTAACAAGACTTTCCCCAAGTCTTCCCAACGGTTCTACTTGGCAAAAACACTAATTTAAACACAAAAACACAACCAGAACAGAGGGTAGATAAATTATTTATTACTAAACAGGAGAAAAAAGCAAGGAATAAAAATAAAATTGGGTTGCCTCCCAACAAGCGCTATCGTTTAACGCCCTTAGCTAGGCATAAAGAGCAAGGATAGATCTAGGTATTGCCATCTTTGGTAGGCAATACATAAGTGGCTCTCATAATAGATTCATACGGTAATTTAATTTTATTTCTAGGAAAGTGTTCCATGCCTTTCCTTAACGGAAATTGGAATCTAATATTTCCTTCCTTCATATCAATAATTGCACCAATCATTCTAAGGAAAGGTCTACCAAGAATAATAGGACATGAAGGATTGCAATCTATGTCAAGAACGATAAAATCTACGGGTACATAATTCCTATTTGCAAGAATAAGAACATCATTAATTCTTGCCATAGGTTTCTTAATAGTGGAATCCGGAAGGTGCAAGTTTAAAGAGCAATCATCAAAATCACGGAAACCTAACAAATCACACAAAGTCTTTGGAATCGTGGAAACACTAGCACCTAAATCACACAAAGCATAGCATTCATGATCTTTAATTTTAATTTTAATAGTAGGTTCCCACTCATCATAAAGTTTTCTAGGGATAGAAACTTCCAACTCAAGTTTTTCTTCATAAGATTGCATCAAAGCATCAACGATATGTTTGGTAAAAGCTTTATTTTGACTATAAGCTTGAGGAGAATTTAGCATGGATTGCAACAAGGAAATACAATCTATCAAAGAGCAATTTTCATAATTAAATTCATTGAAATCCAAAGTAGTAGGTTCATTAACATCTAGAGTTTTGATCTCTTCAATCCCACTTTTATCAAATTTAGCATCAAGATCTAAAAACTCTGAATTTTTGGAACGCCTTCTAGGTAAAGGTGGATCATATTCAGTCCCATCATTATCAAGATTCATATTGCAAAACAAAGATTTAATAGGGTAAACATCAATAACTTTTAGATCTTCATCTTTATTATCATGGTCTTTCGGCTTAGCGGCCATCTTATTAACTAAGGTAGCCTGCTTATCCGAAACTTCAGCTATTAACTTCTCAAGACAAGCAATTTGGGATCTCAAACCATCAAATTCTTTAGACATATCATCGATCTCTTTATTCATATAACTCATAAAGCTTTTTTGTTCCTTAAGCTCGTTTCTAAAGAAACTATTATGCTCAAACTGCAAGACCATAAAACTCCTAATGTTGCTTTTGATTTCTTCTAACCTTTTAAGGTGAAGATCGCCAAATCGGGGAAGAGGCATCATGACAAGCAAGCATTCCAAAACACAAGCAAATGAGGAACGGACAAAAGGAGGCAAATAGAGAAAGACATGAAGGATATAGAGAGAGGGCGAATAAAACAGCAAGGGTGAAGTGGGGGAGAGGAAAACGAGAGGCAAATGGCAAATAATGTAATGCGGGAGATAAGGGTTTGTGATGGGTACTTGGTATGTTTGACTTTTGCGTAGACCTCCCCGGCAACGGCGCCAAAAATCCTTCTTGCTACCTCTTGAGCACAGTGTTGGTTTTCCCTTGAAGAGGAAAGGGTGATGCAGCAAAGTAGCGTAAGTATTTCCCTCAGTTTTTGAGAACCAAGGTATCAATCTAGTAGGAGGCTATGCGCGAGTCCCTCGCACCCGCACAAAACAAATAAATCCTCGCAACCAACGCGATAAGGGGTTGTCAATCCCTACACGGTCATTTACGAGAGTGAGATCTGATAGATATGATAAGATAATATTTTTGGTATTTTTATGATAAAGATGCAAAGTAAAACAAAAAGCAATGAAAATAACTAAGTGTTGGAAGATTAATATGATGAAGATAGACCCGGGGGCCATAGGTTTCACTAGTGGCTTCTCTCAAGAGCATAAGTATTTTACGGTGGGTGAACGAATTACTGTTGAGAAATTGACAGAATTGAGCATAGTTATTAGAATATCTAGGTATGATCATGTATATAGGCATCACGTCCGAGACAAGTAGACTGACTCCTGCCTGCATCTACTACTATTACTCCACACATCGACCGCTATCCAGCATGCATCTAGAGTATTAAGTTCATAAGAACAGAGTAACACCTTAAGCAAGATGACATGATGTAGAGGGATAAATTCATGCAATATGATAAAAAAATATCTTGTTATCCTTGATGGCAACAATACAATACGTGCCTTGCTTCCTGAGGGAGTCCTGGATTAGGGGGTCTCCGGACAACCGGACTATATCCTTTGGCCGGACTGTTGGACTATGAAGATACGAGATTGAAGACTTCGTCTCGTGTCCGGATGGGACTCTCCTTGGCGTGAAAGGCAAGCTTGGCAATACGGATATGTAGATCTCCTTCCTTGTAACCGACTCTGTGTAACCCTAGCCCCCTCCGGTGTCTATATAAACCGGAGGGTTTAGTCCGTAGGACAACATACAATCATACCATAGGCTAGCTTCTAGGGTTTAGCCTCTACGATCTCGTGGTAGATCAACTCTTGTAATACTTATATCATCAAGATCAATCAAGCAGGAAGTAGGGTATTACCTCCATCGAGAGGGCCCGAACCTGGGTAAACATCGTGTCCCCCGCCTCCTGTTACCATCCGCCTTAGACGCATAATTCGGGACCCCCTACCCGAGATCCGCCGGTTTTGACACCGACATTGGTGCTTTCATTGAGAGTTCCACTGTGCCGTCACCGTAAGGCTTGATGGCTCCTTCGATCATCGGTAACGGTGTGGTCTAGGGTGAGGTTTTCCTCCCTGGACAGATCTTCGTATTCGGCGGCTTCGCACTGCGGGCCAACTCGCTTGGCCATCTGGAGCAGATCGAGAGCTACGCCCGTGGCCATCAGGTCAGGTTCGGAAACTTAAACTACACTGCCGACATCCGCGGAGACTTGATCTTCGACGGATTCGAGCCCATGTCAGGTGCGCTGCACGATCACGACGAGCATGATTTAGCTATGCCGTCGGACAATGTTCGGGAGATCACACCTGCAACTACTCCGGCCTTCAATCCGGAGCAAATTGCGCCATCCGAGGACGGGTGGATAGATGATACGTCTCCATCATATGTATAATTTTTGATTGTTCCATTCCAATATTCTACAACTTTCATATACTTTTGGCAACTTTTTATACTATTTTTGGGACTAACATATTGATCCAGTGCCTAGTGCCAGTTCCTGTTTGTTGCATGTTTTTTGTTTCGCAGAATATCCATATCAAACGGAGTCCAAACAGAAATAAAACTGATGGAGATTTTTTTTGGAATATATATGATTTTTGGGAAGAAAAAACCACGCAAGACGATGCTCGAGGGGCCGACGAGGCAGGGGGCGCGCCCCAGGGGGGCAGGCGCGCCCCTGACCCTCGTGGCCACCCCGTAAGGCGGTTGGTGCCCTTCTTTCGCCACAAGAAAGCTAATATCCGGATAGAGATCGTGTTAAAATTTCAGCCTAATCGGAGTTACGGATCTCCGGGAATATAAGAAACAGTGAAAGGGTAGAATCAGAGAACGCAGAAACAGAGAGACAGAGAGACAGATCCAATCTCGGAGGGATCTCGCCCCTCCCATGCCATGGAGGCTATGGACCAGAGGGGAAACCTTTCTCCCATCTAGGGAGGAGGTCAAGGAAGAAGAAGAATAAGGAGGGGGGCTCTCTCCCCCTTGCTTCCGGTGGGGCCGGAGTGCCACCGGGGGCCATCATCATCACCGCAATCTTCACCAACAACTTCACCGCCATCATCACCAACTCTTCCTCCCTCTATGCAGCGGTGTAAGCTCTCTTTTACCTGCTGTAATCTCTACTTAAACATGGTGCTCAACGCTATATATTATTGGGACAATTACATTTTTGCCCCTAACTAGAACCCACTACTCAAATTTGCCCCTAATTTCAATGTGTGCTCAAATTTGCCCCTTTGCCGTTAGTTGCCCTTATAGAAATGCCCTTCTGCGCCGTTACCGTCCGGTCAACAACTTTGACCATCTTGAAAAAAATAGTAAAAAAGTCAAAAAAATCTGAAATTTTGTGGGATTGAAGCTACTCATGTGCGCAAGGTGCGTGCAAATTTTTGTGCTATTTAGACATATCAGGAGCTCGTGGCAAAGGAAAACAATAAATCTGTACATCTTTGAATAGTAAATTCAAAAAAAATAGCAAGAAAATTCAAAAACATATGAAATTTTTTGGCATCTAAGATGCTCGGGGGCACAAGGCGTGTGCAAAATTTTGTTATCAAATGACATGCAAGGAGCTCTCGCAAAAAAAACCAAAATAGTGTATTTTTTACAAGTTTTTTTCTGAGACAAATTTTGTTTTTTCTCCATGAGCTCCTACAATGTCCAAACACAAAAAAAATTGCACACACCTTCCACACCTAAGCATCTTGGATGCCAAAAGAATTCATATTTTTTTTGAATTTTTTGCTATTTTTTTGAATTTACGGTTCACACGCGTACATATTTACTGTTTTTCCTTCGCCACGAGCTCCTAGAATGTCCAAACAACATGAAAATTTGCACGCACTTTGCGAACCTGAGTACCTTCGATCCCACAAAATTTCAGATTTTTTTGACTTTTTTTGCTATTTTTTCGAGATGGTCAAAGCTGTTTGACCAGACGGTAACAGCGCAAAAGGGCATTTCTATAAGGGCAACTAACGGCAGAGGGGCAAATTTGAGCACACATTGAAATTAGGGGCAAATTTGAGTAGTGGGTTCCAGTTAGGGGCAGAAATGGAATTGTCCCTATATTATTTCCCAATGATGTATGGCTATCCTATGATGTTTGAGTAGATCCCTTTTGTCCTATGGGCTATTTGATGATCAAGATTGGTTTGAGTTGCATGTTTTATTATTGGTGCTGTCCTATGGTGCTCTCCGTGTCGCGCAAGCATGAGGGATCCCCGCTGTAGGGTGTTGCAATACGTTCATGATTCGCTTATAGTGGGTTGCGTGAGTGACTGAAACACAAACCCAAGTAAGAGGGTTGTTGCGTATGGGATAAGGAGGACTTGATGCTTTAATGCTATGGTTGGGTTTTACCTTAATGATCTTTAGTAGTAGCGGATGCTTGCTAGAGTTCCAATCATAAGTGCATATGATCCAAGTAGAGAAAGTATGTTAGCTTATGCCTCTCCCTCATATAAAATTGCAATAATGATTACCGGTCTAGTTATCGATTGCCTAGGGACAAATAACTTTCTCGTAACAAAAAGCTCTTTACTAAAACTAACTTAGTTGTGTCCTTGTCTAAACAGCCCCTACTTTTTATTTACATGCTCTTTATTTTCTTGCAACCCTATCCAAAAACACCTACAAAGTACTTATAGTTTCATACTTGTTCTAGGTAAAGCGAACATCAAGCGTGCGTAGAGTTGTATCGGTGGTCGATAGAACTTGAGGGAGTATTTGTTCTACCTCTAGCTCCTCGTTGGGTTCGACACTCTTACTTATCGAAAACTGTTGCGATCCCCTATACTTGTGGGTTATCAAGACCTTTTTCTGGCGCCGTTGTCGGGGAGCAATAGCGTGGGGTGAATATTCTCATGTGTGCTTGTTTGCTTTATCACTAAGTAATTTTTATTTGCTGTTCTTAGTTGTTCTTTATCTTTAGTTATGGATATGGAACACGAAATACCAAAAAAATTAGGTGTACTTTCTGCTCATGGAGATGGGGAACCTCCTAAAACCCTCAATGCTGGTTATGTGAAAGATATTATGTACTACTTTAATAATCCCAAGAAAACCCCATTCAATTATGTAGTGGGAGTAACGTTGGATCAACGTGAATACTTTAGAGATTATCGTTTGACACAAAAAGGGAAACTATTATGGGATCAAATTCATATATTGCATTGGTATGCTAGGCAACTATGCTTGAGATATGATTATACTTGTTGCTCTAGGATGAAGGCTCCACACCTTCCCTTTTCATGTGAATTTAATGATAATGAAACCTTAGCTTCTTATGCTAATGGTATATATGATTACTATGATGTGTAACAAATAGAAGAATTTGTTGCTTTTAAGGGTGCTTATGAAATTAAATCTTTGTTTGAAAAGTATGAAGCTCTTGATGATGATGTTTATAGGCCTAGAAATTTAGCTATCCTAAAATATTGCTATGATAATTATGAATATAATTCCTATATTAATGCGCTTATTAAGAAAGTCTCCGCTGTCCAAGAAGAGACTAATATTTTGCAGGAATCTATGGAAGAAGAAGTTGATGAAACCGTGAGCTCATTGGATGAAAAAGATGAGGAGGAGAGCGAAGAACAAAAGGAGGAAGAGCGGATTGATCACCCGTGCCCACCTTCTAATGAGAGTAACTCTTCAACTCATACATTGTTTAATTTCCCTTCATGCTTACTGAAGGATGAATGCTATGATAATTGCTATGATCCTGTTGATTCTTTTGAAATATCCCTTTTTGATGATGCTTGCTATGCTTGTGGCCAAGATGCCAATATGAATTATGCTTATGGATATGAACTTGCTATAGTTCCTTATGTTAAACATGAAATTGTTGCTATTGCACCCACGCATGATAGTCCTATTATCTTTTTGAATTCTCCTGACTACACTATATCGGAGAAGTTTACCCTTATTAAGGATTATATTGATGGGTTGCGTTTTCCTATTACACATGATGATTTTGATGAATATAATATGCATGTGCTTTCTGCTCCTACTTGCAATTATTATGAGAGAGGAACTATATCTCCACCTCTCTATGTTTCCAATACATTAAAATTGCAAGAAACTGTTTATACTATGCATTGGCCTTTACTTTGTGTGCATGAATTGTTCTTTTATGACATGCCGATGCATAGGAAGAGATTTAGACTTCATCATTACATTATATATGTTAATTTGTGCTCACTATTAAATAACAAATCATTGTTAATTAAAATTGGCTTTGATACACCTTGGGATCTGGGTGGATCCATTACTTGAGCACTATATTCCTAGCTTAATGGCTTTAAAGAAAGTGCTACCAGGGAGACAACCCATAAGTTTTGAGAGTCATTTATTTCTATTGAGTGCTTTTATATAGTTTAAAAACAACAAAAATAAAGAGGGGAACCCGAAACTTTGTCAAAAAGGAAAGTGAAAGTGAGATAGACAAGCATTGTTGAAGTGGGAGAGCTCCTTGAACTTTGTTCATGCTCAGCAACTTTGTGAATCTTGATTACAGAAAATTTTCAATAAAAATAATTATCCCCTTGTACAATTCCATTGTATTATAAAAATAATGTGCCAAGGTTTGCCTTTAGGATGTTTACTTTGCTTGTTGGTTTGTACGGTGCAGGACAGAAACTTTGGCTGTAGTGCACGATTTTACATTTTTATATGGAACGTCAAATGGTTCTGATTCTTTTTGCACTGTCTTTATATACAAATTTTTTATTTTTCCTAATTTTTGTAGAATTTTTCAAGTATCATAAGTATGGTGAATGTTCAGATTATTACACACTGTTCTGTTTTAGACAGATTCTATTTTTGATGCATAGTTTGCTTGCTTTGATGAAACTGTCAATTTATATTAGTATATTAAGCCATGAAAAAGTTATATTAAAGTAGCCACAATGCAAAAACAAAATATGAATTGGTTTTCAACAGTACTTAGAGTAGTGATTTGCTTTATTATACTAACGGATCTTACCGAGTTTTCTGTTGAAGTTTTGTGTGGATGAAGTGTTCGATGATCGAGAAGGTCTCGATGTGAGAAGAAGGAAGAGAGGCAAGAGCCCAAGCTTGGGGATGCCCGAGGCACCCCAAGTAAATATTCAAGGAGACTCAAGCGTCTAAGCTTGGGGATGCCCCGGAAGGCATCCCCTCTTTCTTCAACAAGTATCGGTATGTTTTCGGATTCGTTTCGTTCATGCGATATGTGCAATCTTGGAGCGTCTTTTGCATTTAGTTTTCATTTTTGTTTTATGCACCATGCTGGTATGAGATAGTACTTGGTTGATTTATAGAATGCTCTATGCACTTCACTTATATCTTTTGAGTATGGCTTTATAGAATGCTTCATGTGCTTCGCTTATATCATTTGAAGTTTGGATTGCCTATTTCTCTTTACATAGACAACCGCCATTTGTAGAATGCTCTTTTGCTTCACTTATATTTGTTAGAGCATGGGCATATATTTTGTAGAAAGAATTAAACTCTCTTGCTTCACTTATATCTATTTAGAGAGATGACAGGAATTGGTCATTCACATGGTTAGTCATAAAATCCTACATAAAACTTGTAGATCACTGAATATGATATGTTTGATTCCTTGCAATAGTTTTGCGATATAAAGATGGTGATATTAGAGTCATGCTAGTGGGTAGTTGTGGATTAGTAGAAATACTTGTGTTGAGGTTTGTGATTCCCATAGCATGCACGTATGGTGAACCGATATATAACAAAGTCGGAGCATGAGGTATTTATTGATTGTCTTCCTTATGAGTGGCGGTCGGGGACGAGCGATGGTCTTTTCCTACCAATCTATCCCCCTAGGGGCATGTGTAGTAGTACTTTGCTTTGAGGGCTAATAAACTTTTGCAATAAGTATGTGAGTTCTTTATGACTAATGTTGAGTCCATGGATTATACGCACTCTCACCCTTCCACCATTGCTAGCCTCTCTAGTACCGCACAACTTTCGCCGGTACCATAAACCCACCATATACCTTCCTCAAAACAGCCACCATACCTACCTATTATGGCATTTCCATAGCCATTCTGAGATATATTGCCATGCAACTTCCATCATCATCATATACATGACTTGAGCATTCATTGTCATATTGCTTTGCATGATCGTAAGATAGCTAGCATGATGTTTTCATGGCTTGTCCATTTTTTTATGTCATTGCTACGCTAGATCATTGCACATCCCGGTACACCGCCGGAGGCATTCATATAGAGTCATATCTTTGTTCTAGATATCGAGTTGTAATATTGAGTTGTAAGTAAATAAAAGTGTGTTGATCATCATTCATAGAGTATTGTCCCAAAAAAAGGCCAAATAAAAAGAAGGGAAGGCCCAAATAAAAAAAGGATAAAGGCCAAAAAAAGGGAAGGCCCAAAAAATATATAAATAAAAGGGGCAATGCTACTATCCTTTTTCCATACTTGTGCTTCAAAGTAGCACCATGTTCTTCATATAGAGAGTCTCTTGAGTTATCACTTTCATATACTAGTGGGAATTTTCATTATAGAACTTGGCTTGTATATTCCAATGATGGGCTTCCTCAAATGCCCTAGGTCTTCATGAGCAAGAAAGTTGGATGCACACCCACTTAGTTTCAGTTTGAGCTTGAGCTTTCATATACTTATAGCTCTAGTGCATCCGTTGCATGGCAATCCCTACTCACTCACATTGATATCTATTGATGGGCATCTCCATAGCCTGTTGATACGCCTAGTTGATGTGGGACTATCTTCTCCTTTTTGTCTTCTCCACAACCATCATTCTATTCCACCTATAGTGTTATATCCATGGCTCACGCTCATGTATTGCGTGAGGGTTGAAAATGCTGAAGCGCGTTAAAAAGTATGAACCAATTGCTCGGCTTGTCATCGGGGTTGTGCATGATGTGAATATTTTATGTGGTGAAGATGGAGCATAGCCAGACTATATGATTTTGTAGGGATAACTTTCTTTGGCCTTGTTATTTTGAAAAGACATGATCGCTTTATTAGTGGGCTTGAAGTATTATTCTTTTTATGTCAAATGATAGACTATTGCTTTGAATCACTCGTGTCTTAATATTCATGCCATGATTAGATATGTGATCAAGATTATGCTAGGTTGCATTCCACATCAAAAATTATCTTTTTTATCATTTACCTACTCAAGGACGAGCAGGAATTAAGCTTGGGGATGCTGATACGTCTCCGTCGTATCTATAATTTTTTATTGTTCCATGCCAATATTCTACAACTTTCATATACTTTTGGCAACTTTTTATACTATTTTTGGGACTAACATATTGATCCAGTGCCCAGTGCCAGTTCCTGTTTGTTGCATGTTTTTTGTTTCGCAGAATATCCATATCAAACGGAGTCCAAACGGAATAAAAACTGATGGAGATTTTTTTGGAATATATATTATTTTTGGGAAGAAAAATCCACGCGAGACGATTCTCTAGGGGCCGACGAGGCAGGGGGGCGTGCCCCAGGGGGCAGGCACGCCCCTGACCCTCGTGGCCACTGCGTAAGGAGGTTGGTGCCCTTCTTTCGCTGCAAGAAAGCTAATATCCGGATAGAGATTGTGTTAAAATTTCAGCCCAATCGGAGTTACGGATCTCCGGGAATATAAGAAACGGTGAAAGGGTAGAACCAGAGAACGCAGAAACAGAGAGAGACAGAGAGACAGATCCAATCTCGGAGGGGCTCTCGCCCCTCCCACACCATGGAGGCCATGGACCAGAGGGGAAACCCTTCTCCCATCTAGGGAGGAGGTCAAGGAAGAAGAAGAAGGAGGGGGGCTCTCTCCCCCTCGCTTTCGGTGGCGCTGGAGTGCCACCGGGGGCCATCATCATCACCGCAATCTTCACCAACAACTTCACCGCCATCATCACCAACTCTTCCTCCCTCTATGCAGCAGTGTAACCTCTCTTTTACCCGCTGTAATCTCTACTTAAACATGGTGCTCAACGCTATATATTATTTCCCAATGATGTATGGCTATCCTATGATGTTTGAGTAGATCTGTTTTGTCCTATGGGCTATTTGATGATCAAGATTGGTTTGAGTTGCATGTTTTATTATTGGTGCTATCCTATGGTGCTCTCCGTGTCGCGCAAACATGAGGGATCCCCACTGTAGGGTGTTGCAATACGTTCATGATTCGCTTATAGTGGGTTGCGTGAGTGATTGAAACACAAACCCGAGTAAGAGGGTTGTTGCGTATGGGATAAAGAGGACTTGATGCTTTAATTCTATGGTTGGGTTTTACCTTAATGATCTTTAGTAGTTGCGGATGCTTGCTAGAGTTCCAATCATAAGTGCATATGATCCAAGTAGAGAAAGTATGTTAGCTTATGCCTCTCCCTCATATAAAATTGCAATAATGATTACCGGTCTAGTTATCGATTGCCTAGGGACAAATAACTTTCTTGTAATAAAAAGCTCTTTACTAAAACTAACTTAGTTGTATCCTTGTCTAAACAGCCCCTACTTTTTATTTACATGCTCTTTATTTTCTTGCAACCCTATCTGAAAACACCTACAAAGTACTTCTAGTTTCATACTTGTTCTAGGTAAAGCGAACATCAAGCGTGTGTAGAGTTGTATCGGTGGTCGATAGAACTTGAGGGAGTATTTGTTCTACCTTTAGCTCCTCGTTGGGTTCGACACTCTTACTTATCGAAAACTGTTGCGATCCCCTATTCTTGTGTGTTATCAATAGACCCCGCCATGGAGGCCGCACTCTCAGTGGCGATAGAGCCGGATACTGACTTCACCCCTTACGAGAGCCATGTTGCCGAACCACTGGATTCGTCTCCAGCCACGGGCTCCGAGCTGCCTACGTCCATGCCTATCGAATCCGATTGGGTGCCGATCATGGAGTTCACCTCCACGGATATCTTTCAGCACTGACCTTTTGGCGGCATGCTAAATTCATTAAGGTCTCTCTCCTTGTCAGGAGAACCTTGGCCCAACTATGTCTGGCTAGAATGGGATGCGGACGACGAAGAAATTCACTCCCCACCCACCGTCCACTTACTAGCCACTATCGACGATTTAACCGACATGCTCGACTTCGACTCCGAAGACATCGACGGTATGGACGACGATGCAGGAGACGAACAGGAACCACTGCCCATAGGGCGCTGGACCGCCACCTCATCATATGATATATACATGGTGGACACCCCCAAAGAAGGCAATGGCGACAAGACAATGGAGGATGACCCCTCCAAGAAGCAACCCAAGCGCCGACGTCAGCGGCTCCGCTCTAAGTCCTGCCATAGCAAAAGTAGTGATACCGGCGCAAGAGACAATAACACTCCGGATAGTGCCAAAGACGACAACAATCCCCTCCAGCACGATTTAGAGCGGGAGGGTGAACATGCTAGCCCCCTAGAGCGGGCAGTAGATAGAGAATCGGAGGAGGACAATTACATGCCTCTCTCCGAAGACGAGGTGAGCCTCGGCGACGAAGAATTTATCATGCCTGAGGATCCCGTCGAGCAGGAGCGCTTCAAGCGCCGGCTTATGGCCACATCAAATAGCTTGAAGAAAAAGCAACAACAGCTTCAATTTGATCAAGATTTGCTAGTAGACAGATGGACCGAAGTCCTTGCGGCCGAGGAATACGAACTCGAGCACCCCTCCAAGAGTTACCCAAAGCGCAGGTTGCTACCTCACCTCTAGGAGGAATCATTGAAACCTACATCACCAGCGTATGATGCGGCTGACGGGCCACCTCGTGGCCGAGACAGAGAGGCATTTCAGCCGTCCCACAATATAAACTAGGGCCGGTCACCTTCAACCGCATGGATCGTCCGGTTAACGCCAATCAGGGCAATCCAGCCGCACTAATCCTCGACCCAATAGTAGACGGGTTCCACCTCACTCGAGTCCTTATGGACGGAGGTAGTAGTTTAAATCTGCTTTACCAGGCACAGTGCGCAGGATGGGCATCGATCATTCAGCGACCAAACCCACTAAAGCCACTTTTAGAGGCATCATACCAGATATGGAGGTTAGCTGTACAGGCTCCATTGCCCTTGAGGTAATCTTCGGATCACTAGAAAATTACCGTATCGAAGAGTTAATCTTCGAAATCCCCCCTTTCTGCAGTGATTATCAAGCACTGCTCGGACGAACCGCGTTCGCTTGATTCAACGTAGTGCCACATTATGCCTACCGTAAGCTCAAGATGCCCAGTCCACGCGGTGTCATCATGGTCCATGGCAAGGCCAAACCTTCCTTCGACACAAACAAATACACCACTACCTTAGCAGCAGAAACAACGAGCAGCACCTTGCAGCCGAACCTTGAGCCGACGTCCAGGCTCCCGGACACTGTCAAGGGGCTCCGAACTACTTCACGGAAGGATACCCCGGCTCGTCCAGAGCTCAACTAAACACTCCGGCGAAGGCCATGACAGGCCGAACTCAGCGGTTCAACCGCCCTCTGGCACATAAACATTTCTTATATTTCCTTTGCAGGTTCACCTTTGCACCGACCAGGACGGACTACACGGAGGCAGCTTGAACGCGTTAGGGAATCCTTAGACATTCCCCGAAGTGACCGTCCGGCTATATTACGGATCCACACTCAACCTCTTCCCCCTGGTCACAGCAGGTTCGGCTATCACAACCCCTTTTTATCACATTACTTGTACCCATACGCATAGACGTATTATTCAAATACAACATGTGGATTTATATGACGTTTACCTGCTGATTATTTCTTATTGAAATCATTTTGTCAAGTGGCATCCGTACACAGCGATATGCCTTAAATATGTCAGGGGCTCTGTTTTTCCCGTAACACAGCAATAAAAGTCCTAACACCTTCATGGAAGTTCGGCACCCCGAACCTATAGCATTATATGCATCAACTCCGAATCATGTCTTGGGTCAATAGTTGGGTTTGCCCGGCTCCCATGTTTTTGTACCTTACGTTCCGCTATATCGGCTAAGGTAGCACTGGGAGAATTACTGCGATTGTGTTCCGGTTCTTCCGGATGAGCACCTCAGTAGAGAAAGCCGAAAACTGACTGTCATGATACGGCGAGAGCTGGGCAGCTGTTCGAGCGGTTACAAAATCTTTAAGGATTTCTCCCGCATAATGCCATAACCAATGCAACGTGCGATGGATCGGTTTTTTCTCCGATCAGGCGCTTATAGAGCCGCTAGTACGGTCTTCCGAACACAAGGGGCTGCGCTGACCATACTAAAGCTCCTATGGCTAAGTGAGAGTGATAAAGCCCTATAGTCCGATTGCCTGGTTCGTTGTGCTGAGCACCTCCTTCGAAGGACCCAAAACTGGGATAAAGAGTGCTCAGGTTTATCCCGAACACCCCCGTACTTCTTACGTGGGGGCAGAAGCCGACGACTGGCCAACTCTCAGGTTTAATATAAAAACGGCCGCACAGGAGGGTAAACTTTTATATATAACAGGTGACAAATAAACGACCTTGTTCAAACGTTACAAAGGACAACATGATTGGCATTCGTGGAAATATAATGTCCTTGGTGCATAGCTCCGCTGCAAGGTAGGATCCTTTCAGGACACTCTCATAATATAATTCGGGCTTGCAGTGCTCCTTCCCCTCTGGCGGTCCTCCGGTCATCAACTTTTCGGCATCCATCTTCCCCCAGTGCACCTTTGCGCGGGCGAAGGCCATTCGCGCTCCTTCTATACAGACCGACCACTTGATGACATCAAGTCGAGGGCAAGCGCTTACAAGCTGCCTCACGAGCCCGAAGTAGCTGCTTGGAATCGGCTCGGCAGGGCATAGCCGGATAACCATATCTTTCATGGGTAGTTCTGCCTCCTTATGCAGTTCGATCAACTGTTTCAGTTGATCGGCAAAAGGCACCAGATAATTCGGCGCCAAATACTGCGACCAGAAGAGCTTATCTGCGGTGTTCCTTTCTTCGGCTCGGTAGAATTGGGCGGCATCTGATATGCTGCAAGGTAGCTCGGCAAATACACTTGAGAAATCCGGATTCAAAATCAGAAACATAGTTTTCCCTTCAAATACTTGCTTTACATGGGAAAAGCCTTACCCGCCGCGATCTTTCTCGCCTCTTGGATCCCCTGCAGGGTGCTTTGCGTTTCCCCCTGGGCATCGCTCGTGGCTTGACGCGCCTTGGTGAGTTCGGACTCTTTCTCCGTTAAACTCTGCTCTAAGTTCTCACATTTACTTATGGCCTCTTGCAGCTCCTGCTCAGCTTTAATAACTCTGGCCTCGTGTTTCTCACGAAGAGTCCGCTCTGTGGCCGCCTTTTTCTCGGCCTCAGCAATGGCCCTTTTGAGGGCCTCGACTTCGGTCATAACCCCTAGCACAAATTATGCGGCTTATTTCATACTGAACATTTATTTCACAATAAATGCGTGCAATGCGTGTGCATACCTTGTTTATCCCTCAACTGCATTTTCAATTGGCCAAGTTCTTCTATGGCCCGCTCCAGACTTTGATTCAGTACGGAGATCTTCGCAGTACGAGAGGCAGCAGCCGCTACAGGTACCTGCTTGAAATAGAAGAGAAATCAATGTCATTCAATGAGTCTTCCTGCGATCATCAATTCTATCCCCTGTCCGGTTCTTTCTTTCACCGAACAGTGTATCAGGGGCTACTATCTATACTATGACACTCTTCGACAACTCATAAAACATATCTCAAAGCCTCTTATAAGGCTGATACAGACTCCGTTCAGTCCACTCTCAGTTGACTGAATCTTCTCAATCACCACACCCATAAGGGCACGGTGTTCATCAATGATGGAGGCGTCTTGCAACGCCACCAACAAAGCATCCGACACTTCTGGATGGACAAAGGTCGCCGGCGGAACAGGCATGCCCCCTCCAGCCGAAGGAGGCTGCCTTCTTGATTCTGGAGCCGTATAGGTCTCTGGAATCGCATCTGGTGGGGAGCCGAACTCAGGATTGCCCCCGCCGTCAGACCCCATGGGAATCTTTTCCCCCACGTGTCCGGCTCCTGTGGTTTGACCTCCAGGTGCCGCCTTCATGGTTTCTTCCTTTCCTCCTTGGCCGGGGTCCTTCTGGGACGAAGCCTTGATGTTATGTACCTGTTTGGAGGAAGGGGCCTTTGGGGGCGTCCCGCTCTCCATAACATTTGAGCTCAGCAGGTTCTCTGATGAGGATTGTTTGGTACGGGACCTCGCCGGACTACAAAAAATATATGCTCAGGTTAAAATACTAAGCCACGACGAGTCCAGACGCTTAAACGTACTCAGATTTTATGTACTTACGAGTTCACCAGGGGCTGGGCCCTGGGATCCCATGCCGGGCCGCTGTCGGCGGCGGTAGTGGACTCCTCCGGAAGAGGAGCCTTTCCCCTTTTGGCAGTTCGGCTTCCAAGGGTGCGGAGGACGTCCTCTTCCTTCTTCCCCCCGCAGGGGATTCATCTTCCTCCTCCTCTTCGTCCTCCTCGGAGGCGGAATGGGCATCAGAACCTTCGGATATTGTGTCCGAAGTGCCGCGGTGACGAAGGCCGCCCCGGTCTTTTTGGACTCCTTCTCGGCCGTCTTCTTCGGCACCTTGTAAGGCGCCAGGACCAGCATCTTCGTCAGAAGTGGGATGGCCGGGTCCTCGGGCAGCGGGGCTGGACAATGGATCCGCTCCGCCTTCTTCGTCCATCCCTGGGAGAGTTGAATAACACGCGTTAAGCGCTTCCTTTGGGTCATGCGGATAGAAAAGTTGGATAAACTCACCGAACTTGCAGGGCGGGACAGTTGGTACCCACGGTCCTCGGCGGAGTCCGACCATGATTTGCTGGACTTGAAAAGCACCTTCCAAATGTCCTTGTGCGAGGAGCCAAACAACCCTCGCAAGGTTTGGTGCCTGGCCGGATCGAATTCCCATAGATTGCAAGTCCGATGTTGACAAGGCAGTACCCGGCGGACCAACATCACCTGGACTACGTTGACAAGTTCAATGTTCTTATCTCCCATATCTTTAACGCGCGTCCGGAGCACCGACAGTTCGTCGGACGAGGACCAGTCCAGGCCTTTCTTAACCCAGGATGTAAGATGCAAAGGGGCGCCGGATTGAAACTCGGGAGAGGCGGCCCATTCCTTGTCGCACGGCTCAGTGATGTAAAACCACTGTTGTTGCCACTCCTTGATAGACTCATTAAAGGTTCTCGTTGGCCATATGACGTTGGGCATCTTGCTCACCATAGCACCCCCGCACTCGGCGTGCTCGCCGCCCACCACCTTGGGCTTCACATTAAAAACCTTCAGCCATAAACCGAAGTGCGGCGAAATGCGGAGAAAAGCCTCGCACACGACAATGAATGTCGAGATGTTGAGGAAGGAATTAGGGGACAGATCATGAAGATCGATCCCATAATAATACATGATGCCATGAACGAACGAGTGGAGGGGAAACCCTAGCCCGCGGACAAAGTGAGGGAGGAATACAACCCTCTCGTGGGGTTCCGGAGTGGGGACGATCTGTCCCGCCGTCAGGAGACGGTGGCTGATTTTCTTGGCCAGATACCCGGCCTCCCGAAGCTTTTTGATATCCTTCTCTCGGACGGTAGAGGCCATCCATTTGCCTCCTGCTCTGGATCTGGACATCTTTGGAAGACCTTTTGTGGGCAGAGAAGGTGAACGCTTAGGCGCTCGAGCCTGAGCAGAAGGGAATGAATCGGGAAGAAGGCGTGGGTGAAAAGAGTGAATCCTTGTCCCTTTATAAGGCCGGAAGAGGCGATGCGCCTCCCCACTCACCTGGTAAAACCTCTCATTCCCCAAGCGCCGTAATTGATGGCGCGGTTGGGTTACCCACATCCGTATTGATGAGAATCCCGTGATAAGGGGACACGATCTTGCTTCAACAAGACGTGCCAAGAAAACCACCTCGCGATATGTGCAGTAGCTGGTTGAGAAAAACGGTTCGAATAATGACCGGGCCGTGGTATGATGTCATGCTGTCAAGCGTGTCAGCAGATCAGATTTGTGGAGATATTATTCCCTCTATGGTGGTATGTGGAACTTGTTTTGCAGAGCCGGACACTATCCTTGTGTTCAAGATCTTCTATGGAGTATTCAGAGGAAGAACCCGCCTTGCAATGCCGAAGACAAATCTGCGCGCCGGACTCATCGTCATTGAAGCCTGGTTCAGGGGCTACTGAGGGAGTCCTGGATTAGGGGGTCTTCGGACAGCCGGACTATATCCTTTGGCCGGACTGTTGGACTATGAAGATACGAGATTGAAGACTTCGTCCCGTGTCCGGATGGGACTCTCCTTGGCGTCGAAGGCAAGCTTGGCAATACGGATATGTAGATCTCCTTCCTTGTAACCGACTCTGTGTAACCCTATCCCCCTCCGGTGTCTATATAAACCGAAGGGTTTAGTCCGTAGGCCAACATACAATCATACCATGGGCTAGCTTCTAGGGTTTAGCCTCTACGATCTCGTGGTAGATCAAATCTTGTAATACTCATATCATCAAGATCAATCAAGCAGGAAGTAGGGTATTACCTCCATTGACACCGAAGGTAAACATTGTGTCCCCCGCCTCCTATTACCATCCGCCTTAGACACACAGTTCAGTACCCCCTACACGAGATCCGCCAGTTTTGACACCGACACTGCCCCTACTGTCACTGGGAAAGGACACCGCAAGATTGAACCCAAAGCTAAGCACTTCTCCCATTGCAAGAAAGATCAATCTAGTAGGCCAAACCAAACTGATAATTCGAAGAGACTTGCAAAGATAACCAATCATACATAGAAGAATTCAGAGAAGATTCAAATATTGTTCATAGATAAACTTGATCATAAACCCACAATTCATCGGTCTCAACAAACACACCGCAAAAGAAGATTACATCGAATAGATCTCCACAAGAGAGGGGTAGAACTTTGTATTGAGATCCAAAAAGAGAGAAGAAGCCATCTAGCTAATAACTATGGACCCGAAGGTCTGAGGTAAACTACTCACACTTCATCGGAAGGGCTATGGTGTTGATGTAGAAGCCCTCCGTGATCGATGTCCCCTCCGACGGAGCTCCGGAACAGGCCCCAAGATGGGATCTCGTAGATACAGAAAGTTATGGCGGTGGAATTAGGGTTTTGGCTCCGTCTCTGATCGTTTGGGGGTACGTAGGTATATATAGGAGGAAGAAGTACGTCGGTGGAGCAACAGGGGGCCCACGAGGGTGGAGGGCGCGCCTGGGGGGTAGGCGCGCCCCCTACCTCGTGGCCTCCCTGTTGGTTGCTTGACGTAGGGTCCAAATCTCCTGGATCTTGTTCGTTCCAAAAATCACATTCCCGAAGGTTTCATTCCATTTGGACTCCGTTTGATATTCCTTCTCTTTGAAACCCTAAAATAGGCAAAAAAACAACATTTCTGGGCTGGGCCTCCGGTTAATAGGTTAGTCCCAAAATAATATAAAAGTGGATAATAAAGGCCACTAATGTCCAAAACAGTAGATAATATAGCATGGAGCAATCAAAAATTATAGATACGTTGGAGACGTATCAACAACATATGTTATTCCCTTTGTCATCATTATGTTACTTGCCCAAGATCCGATCGTCGGTATCTTCATACCTAGTTCAATCTCGTTACCGGCAAGTCTCTTTACTCCTTCCGTAATGCATCATCCTGCAACTCATTAGTCACATTGCTTGCAAGGCTTATTATGACGTGTATTACCGAGAGGGCCCAGAGATACCTCTCCGATGCTCGGAGTGACAAATCCTAATCTCGATCTATGCCAACTCAACATACACCTTCGGGATACCTATAGAGAATCTTTATAATCACCCAGTTACGTTGTGACGTTTGATAGAACACAAGGTATTCCTTTGGTATTCGGGAGTTGCCAAACCACAGTTCAGATCGTGCCCT
This sequence comes from Triticum urartu, assembly GCF_003073215.2. Taxonomy (NCBI): domain Eukaryota; kingdom Viridiplantae; phylum Streptophyta; class Magnoliopsida; order Poales; family Poaceae; genus Triticum; species Triticum urartu. Next base: position 326,017,379 of record NC_053022.1, read on the forward strand.
ATTTAACATGAATCCAACTGTCTCTAATGCATAACCACAGTTTGAATGCAGCTATCTCTAATGCATAACTCCAAACTTTAAGAAACAACAACTTAGGTTTCTTGCCAAACCACAGTTCATACGGTGTCGTCTCAACGGATTTAGATGGTGCCCTATTTAACGTGAATGCAGTTGTCTCTAATGCATAACCCCAAGACGATAGTGGTAAATCGGTAAGAGACATCATAGATCGCACCATATCCAATAAAGTACAGTTACGATGTTTGGACACACCATTACGCTGTGGTGTTCCAGGTGGCGTGAGTTGTGAAACTATTCCACATTCTTTTAAATGAAGGCCAAACTCGTAACTCAAATATTCGCCTCCGCGATCAGATCGTAGAAACTTTATTTTCTTGTTACGATGATTCTCCACTTCACTCTGAAATTCTTTGAACTTTTCAAATGTTTCAGACTTGTGTTTCGCTAAGTAGATATATACCCATATCTACTCAAATCATCTGTGAAGGTTAGAAAATAATGATACCCGCCGCGAGCCACAACACTCATCGGACCGCATACATCGGTATGTATTATTTGCAATAAGTCAGGGGCTCGCTCCATTGTTCCGGAGAATGGAGTCTTAGTCATCTTTCCCATGAGGCATGGTTTGCAAGTATCAAACGATTCATAATCAAGTGATTCCAAAATCCCATCTGCATGGAGTTTCTTCATGCGCTTTACACCAATATGACCTAAACGGTAGTGCCACAAATATGTTGCACTATCATTATCAACTTTGCATCTTTTGGCATCAATATTATGAATATGTGTATCACTACGATCGAGATTCAATAAAACATTCACCTCGGGTGTATGACCATAGAAGGTTTTATTCATGTAAACAGAACAACAATTATTCTCTCACTTAAATGAATAACCGTATTGCAATAAACATGATCTTATCATATTCATGCTCAGCACAAACACCAAATAACATTTATTCCAGGTTCAACACTAATCCCGAAGGTAGAGGGAGTGTGCGATGATGATCGTATCAACCTTGTAATCACTTCCAACACACATCGTCACTTTGCTCTTAACTAGTCTCTGTTCATTCTGCAACTCCTGTTTTGAGTTACTAATCTTAGCAACTAAACCGGTATCAAATACCCAGGGGCTACTATGAACACTAGTAAAGTGCACATCAATAACTTGTATATCAAATATACCTTTGTTCACTTTTCCATCCTTCTTATCTGCCAAGTATTTGGGGTAGTTCCGCTTCCAGTGACCATTCCCTTTGGAGTAGAAGCACTCAGTTTCAGGCTTAGGTCTAGCTTTGGGCTTCTTCACGGGAGTGACAACTTGCTTGCCATTCTCTTTTTGAAGTTCCCCTTCTTTCCCTTGCCCTTTTTCGGGAGTGACAACACTTGATGCTATTTCTTGATTTCTACCTTCGCTGATTTTAGCGTCGCGAAGAGCTTGGGAATCATTTTCGTCATCCCTTGCATATTATAGTTCATCACGAAGTTCTAGTAACTTGGTGATAGTGACTAGAGAATTCTGTCAATCACTATCTTATCTGGAAGATTAACTCCCACTTGATTCAAGCGATTGTAGTACCCAGACATTCTGAGCACATGCTCACTAGCTGAGCTATTCTCCTCCATCTTGTAGGCAAAGTACTTGTCAGAGGTCTTATACCTCTTAACACGGGCATGAGTCTAAAATATCATTTTTAGCTCTTGAAATATCTCATATGCTCCATGGCGTTCAAAACATTTTTGAAGTCCCGGTTCTAAGCCGTAAAGCATGGTGCACTAAACTATTAAGTAGTCATGATACCGAGCTTGTCAAACGTTCATAACGTCTGCATCTGCTCCTGCAATAGGTGTCACCTAGCGGTGCATCAAGGACATAATTCTTCTGTGCAGCAATGAGGATAATCCTCATATCACGGACCCAGTCCGCATCATTGCTACTATCATCTTTCAACATAGTTTTTCTCTAGGAACATATCAAAAATAAAACAAGGGAGCTATACGCGAGCTATTGATCTACAACATAGATATGCAAGTACTATCAAGACTATGTTCATGATAAATTAAGTTTAATTAATCAAATTACTTAAGAACTCCCACTTAGATAGACATCTCTCGAGTCATCTAAATGATACGTGATCCAAATCAACTAAACCATGTCCAATCATCACGTGAGATGGAGTAGTCATCAATGGTGAACGTCTCTATGTTGATCATATCTACTATCTGATTCACGTTCGACCTTTTGGTCTCCAGTGTTCCGAGGCCATGTCTGTACATGCTAGGCTCGTCAAGTTTAACCTGAGTATTCCGTATGTGCAAAAATGTCTTGCACCCGTTGTATGTGAACGTAGAGCCTATCACACCCGATCATCACGTGGTGTCTCAGCACGAAGAACTATCGCAGCGGTGCATACTCAGGGAGAACACTTATACCTTGAAATTTTAGTGAGGGGTCATCTTATAATGCTACCGCCGTACTAAGCAAAATAAGATGCATAAAAGATAAACATCACATGCAATCAAAATATGTGACATGATATGACCATCATCATCTTGTGCCTATGATCTCCATCTCCAAAGCACCGTCATGATTTCCATCATCACCGACTTGACACCTTGATCTCCATCGTAGCATCATGGTCGTCTCGCCAACTATTCCTTCTACAACTATTGCTAACGCATAGTGATAAAGTAAAGCAATTACATGGCGTTTGCATTTCATACAATAAAGTGACAACCATAAGGCTCCTGCAAGTTGCCGATAACTTTTACAAAACATGATCATCTCATACAATAAGGTATATCACATCATCTCTTGACCATATCATATCACAACATGCCCTGCAAAAACAAGTTAGACGTCCTCTACTTTGTTGTTGCAAGTTTTACGTGGGTGCTACGGGCTTTTAGCAAGAACCATTCTTACCTACGCATCAAAACCACAATTGTGATTTATGAAGTTTGTTGTTTTAACCTTCAACAAGGACCGGCCGCAGTCAAATTTGATTCAACTAAAGTTGGAGAAACAGACACCCGCCAACCACCTTTATGCAAAACTAGTTTCATGTGTGTCGGTGGAACTGGTCTCATGAACGTGGTCATGTAAGGTTGGTCCGGGACGCTTCATCCAACAATATCACCGAATCAAAATAAGACATTGGTGGTAAGCAGTATGACGATCACCGCCCACAACTCTTTGTGTTCTATTCGTGCATATCATCTATGCATAGACCTAGCTCGGATGCCACTATTAGGGAATGTAGCATGCAATTTCAAAAAAATCCTACGATCACGCAAGATCTATCTAGGAGATGCATAGCAATGGGGGGGAGAGTGTGTCCATGTACCCTCGTAGACCAAAAGCGGAAGCGTTTGACAACGCGGTTGATGTAGTTGAACTTCTTCTCGTTTCGACCGATCAAGCACCCAACGTACGACACCTCCGATTTCTGCACACGTTCATCTCGATGATGCCCCTCGAACTCTTGATCCAGGAAAGTGTCGAGGGAGAGTTTTGTCAGCACAACGACATGGTGACAGTGATGGTGAAGTGATCCGCGCAGGGCTTCGCCTAAGCAGTACGACAATATGACCGGAGGCGTAAACTGTGGAGGGGGCACCACACACGGCTAGGAAATGTTGTGTGTTTTAGCGGTTCCCCCCACATATATATAGGTGGGAGAGGGAGAGGGGCTGCAAGGGGCGACAAAAGTAGGAGTAATCCTACTTGGACGCCTCCTCCAAGTCGAGGGACGTCAAGAGGGAGGAGGGGAAGGAAAGGGGAGGCCGAATCCTCCCCTTTCCTTCTCCCTTCCCTTCCTTTCCTTCTCCTCCTATTCAGCCTATAGTGGGCGCACCAGCCCCTTTTGGGGCTGGTCTGTCCAACTCTTGACCCATTAGGCCCATATAGCTTGCCGGGGGTTGCCCGGAACCCCTTCTGGTGACCCGATACATACCCGGTACCCCCAGAACACTTTCGGTGTCCGAATACTATTGTAACACCCCGGATGTAACTTTCCCTTTTTGTACTCCAACTCTTGCCGTTTCCAGCGTTAAGTTATATTTATTTCCTCGGGTTCGGGTTTTTGTCTCTGTGTGTTGTTGTCGTTGTCATGCATCTCATATCATGTCATCATGTGCATTGCATTTGCATACGTGTTCATCTCATGCATTCGAGCATTTTCCCCGTTGTCCGTTTTGCATTCCGGCGCTTCGTTCTCCTCCGGTGGTGAATTCTACCTTTCTTTCATGTGTGGGGATTAAAAATTTCCGGATTGGACCGTGACTTGCCAAGCGGCCTTGGTTTACTACCGGTAGACCTCCTGTCAAGTTTCGTATTATTTGGACTTCGTTTGATACTCCAACGGTTAACCGAGGGACCGAAAATGCCTCGTGTGTGTTGCAGCCCAACACCCCTCCAATTCGGCCCAAAACCCACCTAACTCTGCTCCATCGTCTAGAGCGTTCGATCACGATCGCGTGGCCGAAAACCGCACCTCATTTGGACTCTCCTATCTCCCTCTATGCCTATTTAAACACCCCCCGAAATTCGGATCCCTTCTCTCCCCGAAACCCTAGAAATCGCCCCCGCCGTCACCGGACACGTCCGGCCGCCGCCGGATGAAATCGCCACCGCCGCCCGCGCCAATCAGGCGCTGCCACGTGGGCGTGCGCCCACATCCCCGCTGCCTCGCTCCTGCCGGCCCGCCAGGCCCGGGGCGGGCCCTCCTCCTCCGCCGCCTGGGCCGAGCTGCCCCACCGCCGCCTCCTCACGCCCGCGCCCGCCGCCTCCTCACGCCGCCACCGAGCCACCTCCGCTGGCTCCGGCCGCCGCAGGCCATTGCCGGCCGGCGCCCGAAGCTCCTCACCGGCCTGCCGCCTCCGCCCGCCGGCGCCACCACCAGCCGCCGCCACCGCGCCCTGCGCCGCCGCCCCCGGCCACCGGCGTCCGTGCCCGCCGGCCGCCGCCGTCCGGCCTCCCCCTCGTCTTCGGCAACCTCCTCCTCTCCGGCAACTACAGTTCCTCGCTGGAGTTCCTCGTTTTCCGTGCGCGAGATCTAGATCCAAAAACCCTAGGTCAAATTTTCGTCTAAGTCCCAGATTTTTTTCAGCTCAAGTGCTCATGTTCGTAGCTCCGTAACTTTGCATCCGTAGCTCCGATTCATGCATATAGCATATCAAAATGTTCATCTCAGAGAGTACATAATTTCATTCCATTGCATAATTTTCATTTGAGTTCATCTTGATGCCCGAAATGCTGTTAGAAGAGGGCTACTTGAGTTAATTGTCAGATCTGTTACTCCGTTTAGCACTTTTGTCATTTTTGCCATGATTATTGTGTGCATGATATGCCCGTGTGCTCTACATATGTTTTGTTAAGGGTTTTGTCATCTTTCCAGAGGTGCAACCCATGTATTTTTAGGATGTGTGTGGTGACTTGTGCAAGCTTGCAAAGTGGTGCACTTGCTAATTCTGTTTTCAGGGACTTAGTGATTTCACCAAGTCCTGGAGCTGTTCATCTCATGATGCCATATGTTCATGTTGTTTCCTAGTGATCCGTGCCTCTTTTGAGGATGATCAGTAAGGGAGTTTTGTTAATATTGTAGTGCTTCATCCATCCATGTCTTTGTTTGCAATTATGGAGGACCCTAGCTTGAGTCAATCGAGCTCTACTTTTGCTACTTTGTGAATCTGGGCAGATTGTCAACTTGTTTGCAATTTTGCCGGTGATGTTGTAGTTGAACCGTGCATGCTATGCTATTGTTCTTGCAATTTCTAGCTTGCATTTTGTGCCTTCTTGATGGATGTATGCTTGTCTTTCCATGACTTGCACCGTAGTGAGTGCATCGAGCTCGTAAACATGCCTACTTGAGTTATATTTCAGCATGTGTCAGTTTTCTCTAAGTCTTAAAACTGATTATATTTTTGCTATGTTCACATGCTTGCAATTGTATTTTATGATCCCTTTTGGCTCAAGGTCACTAAGGGACTTTTGTTAAGCTCTTTGAGTAGCTCCATGCCATGCTTTACCTTGCCATGTTCAGGTCCTGTAGCATGTAGTTTTGTTGCTCCGAAGAGGGCTACCTGATCTGAAATTCCAGACAAGTGTTAATTTCACTTAGTCTGAGATCTGTTTGCCATTTGCATTTTTGCCATGTTTGTTTGAACCTGTTAATGGATGAATTGGCCGTAGCTCAGTGCTAGACTTTTGTTAAGCATCTTGTGTGCATCCCTACCATGTTTTGTTGTCATGTTTGGGTGCTGTAGCATGTTCATCTTATTGCATTTAGATGCCTACTTGCTGTAAATCGCAGACCGGTGTCATTTTGAATCGCTTGCCATTTCCAAACCGTAACTCCGATTCCGGCGTTCTTTATATCGTTTTTAAACGATTTCATCTCATATTTCCAGTGGCACACTTGGAATTCCAAGTTGAGGCCAGGTTCATGCTTTTCCTGTCATATCTTGCATTTTGCCTCCCGCATCGCATCCCGCATAGCATATCATCTTTGCATCGTGTTGTTTGAGTTTGCACGTGGTTGATTGTATCCTTGTTGCTTGTTTGTCTTGTTTGGGTAGAGCCGGGAGACGAGTTTGCTAACGAGGAGCCCATTGAGTTTTCTTTCGAGGATCCAGTCAACTCTGACAACTGTGCAGGCAAGATGATCATACCCTCGAAATCACTACTATCTTTGCTATGCTAGTTTGCTCGCTCTTTTGCTATGCCATTGCTACGATGCCTACCACTTGCTTTCAAGCCTCCAAAATTGCCATGTCAAACCTCTAACCCACCATGTCCTAGCAAACCGTTGATTGGCTATGTTACCGCTTCGCTCAGCCCCTCTTATAGCGTTGCTAGTTGCAGGTGAAGATTGGAGGCCGTTCCTTGTTGGAACATTTATTTACTTGTTGGGATATCATTATATTGCCATGTTATCTTAATGCATCTATATACTTGGTAAAGGGTGGAAGGCTCGGCCTCTCGCCTAGTGTTTTGTTCCACTCTTGCCTCCCTAGTTTCCGTCATATCGGTGTTATGTTCCCGGATTTTGCGTTCCTTACGCGGTTGGGTTATAATGGGAACCCCTTGACAGTCCGCCTTGAATAAAACTTCTCCAGCAATGCCCAACCTTGGTTTTACCATTTGCCACCTAGCCTTTTCCCTTGGGTTTCGCGGACTCAAGGGTCATCTTATTTTAACCCCCCCGGGCCAGTGCTCCTCTGAGTGTTGGTCCAACCTAGAGCACCGTGCGGGGCCGTCCCTTGGCAACTTGGGTTACGTTGGCTCCCGTACGCTTAGCTTATCCGGTGTGCCCTGAGAACGAGATATGTGCAGCTCCTATCGGGATTTGTCGGCACAGCAGGCGATGTTGCTGGACTTGTTTTACCATTGTCGGAGTTGTCTTGAATTACCGAGATACCGAGTCTGATCGGAACGTCTTGGGAGGAGGTCTATTCCTTCGTTGACCGTGAGAGCTTGTCATGGGCTAAGTTGGGACTCCCCTACAGAGATTGAACTTTCGAAAGTCGTGCCCGCGGTTATGGGCAGATGGGAATTTGTTAATGTCCGGTTGTAGATAACTTGAACCTTAATTATTTAAAATGAATCAACTGAGTGTGTTACCGTGATGGCCTCTTCTCGGCGGAGTCCGGGAAGTGGACACGGTGTTGGAGTAATGTTTGCGCAGGTTGTTCTCTAGTTTCTCGCTCGTGCTTTGCCTCCTCTTCTCGCTCTCTTTTGCGAATAAGTTAGCCACCATATTTTCTAGTCGCTTGCTGCAGCTCCACCTATATTTACCTTGCCTTACCTACAAGCTTAAATAGTCTTGATCGCAAGGGTGCGAGATTGCTGAGTCCCTGTGGCTCACAGATTACTATTACACCAGACGCAGGTCCAGATGATTCCGCTCCAGGTGACGCGCTTGAGCTCAAGTGGGAGTTCGACGAGGACTCTCAGCGATACTATGCTTCTTTTCCTGATGATCAGTAGTGGTGCCCAGTTGGGGGTGATCGGGACCGTGTCGCATGCTGGGTTCTCTTTTATTTTGGCGCCGTAGTCGGGCCATGCGTGTTTGGATGATGTAATGTTATTTATGTACTTGATTGACGTGGCGAGTGTAAGCCAACTATGTTATCTCCCCTTTATTTATTTATATTACATGGGATGTTGTGAAGATTGCCTAACTTGCGACATATGCCTTCAATGCGATTATGCCTCTAAGTCGTGCCTCGACACGTGGGAGATATAGTCGCATCGAGGGTGTTACAACTATCGTCCTATATATGAATCTTTACCTCTTGACCATTTAGAGACTCCTCGTCATGTCCGTGATCTCATCTGAGACTCTGAACAACATTCGATCACCAAATCACATAACTCATATAATACAAAATCGTCATCGAACGTTAAGCGTGCGGACCCTATGGGTTCGAGAACTATGTAGACATGACCGAGACACCTCTCCGGTCAATAACCAACAACGGAACCTGGATGCTCATATTGGTTCCCACATATTCTACGAAGATCTTTATCGGTCGTACCGTAATGACAACATACATTATTCCCTTTGTCACCGGTATGTTACTTGCCCGAGATTCGATCGTTGGTATCTTCATACCTAGTTCAATCTCGTTACCAACAAGGCTCTTTACTTGTTCCGTAATGCATCATCCCGCAACTAAATCATTAGTTACATTGCTTGCAAGGCTTATTATGATGTGCATTACCGAGAGGGCCCAGAGATACCTCTCCGATACCCGGAGTGACTAATCCTAATCGCGATCTATGCCAACCAAACAAACATCTTGGGGATACCTATAGAGCATCTTTATAATCACCCAGTTATGTTTTGACTTTCGATAGCACACAAGGTATTCCTCCGGTATTCGGGAGTTGCATAATCTCATAGTCAAAGGAATATGTATAAGTCATGAAGAAAGAAATAGCAATAAAACTTAACGATCATTATGCTAAGCTAACTGATGGGTCTTGTCCATCACATCATTCTCCTAACGTTGTGACCCCGTTCATCAAATGACAACACATCTATATGGTTAGGAAAGTTAACCATCTTTGATTAATGAGCTAGTCTAGTAGAGGCTTACTAGGGACACTGTGTTTTGTCTATGTATCCACACATGTATCAAGTTTCCGGTTAATACAATTCTAGCATGAATAATAAACATTTATCATGATATAAGGAAATATAAATAACAACTTTATTATTGCCTCTAGGGCGTATCTCCTTCAAGCATTATAAGGTATCAAGTCTTCTTTACTCCCATACGCAACAACCCCCTTACTCAGGTTTAAGCTTTTGTCACTCTACCAACCCACTATAAGCGAATCATGAACATATTGCAACACCCTACAACGGAGATCCCTCACGCTTGCATGACACGGAGAGCACCATAGGACAACACCAATAATAAAACATACAACTCAAACCAATCGTGATCATCAATCAACCCATAGGACAAAACGAATCTATTCAAACATCATAAGATAGCCACATATCATTGGATAATAATATATAGCGTTGAGCACCATGTTTAAGTAGAGATTACAACGGGGAGGAGAGGTGTTACAATGCTGCATAGAGGGGGAGAGAGTTGGTGATGACGTCAGCGAAGTTGTTGGTGTAGATCACCGTCACAATGATGGCCCAGGCGGTGTTCCGGCGCCATCGAGAGAGAGGGGGAGAGACCCCCCTCCTCCTTCTCCCTTGACCTCCCCCCTAGATGGGAGGAGGGTTTCCCCTCTTGTCCTTGGTCTCCATGGCGGCGGAGGGGCGAGAGCTCCTCCAAAATTGGATCTCTCTCTCTCTCTCTCTGTGTGTGTTTGTGTGTGTGTGTGTGTGTTTCTCTTCTGTTTCGCGTCCCTGTCTTTTGGCTTTTCACCATTTCTTAAATATCTGGAGGTCCGTAACTCCAATTGGGCTGAAATTTTAACACGATTTTTATCCGTATATAAGCTTCCTTGCGGCCGAAGGACACCTCCAACCGACCTTTGGGGTGGCCACAAGCCTGTCAAGCGGGCCCTGGGTAGGGGGCGCCCCTAGGGCTTGTGGGCCCTCGGGCATCGTCTCGCATTGGTTCCACTCCCAAAATCACGTATATTCCAAAATAATTCTCTATAAATTTTTATCGTGATTGTACTTCATTTGATATGGATATTCTGTGAAACAAAAAATATGCAACAAACAGGAACTGTCATTGGGCACTGGATCAATATGTTAGTCCCAAAAATAATAGTATAAAATGTTGCCAAAAGTATATGAAAGTTGTCGAATATTGGCATGAAACAATCAAAAATTATAGATACGACGGAGACGTATGAGCATCCCAAGGTTAATTCCTGCTTGTCCTTGAGTAGGTAAATGATAAAAGACAATTTTTGATGTGCAATGCTACCTATCATAATCTTGATCATATAATCTAATCATGGCATGAATATTAAGACACGAGTGGTTCAAAGCAATAGTCTATCGATTTGACATCGAAAGAATAATACAAGACATGCATGTAATTCATCGTTGCCTTTCATAATAATGGAGCTAAAGTAAACAACCTCTATACACTTAATTGGGGTAAGCATGACACACACAGTCTTCGCTGCATAAATTATAAAATCATGAGCACCTTGGTGTCAAACCAGGCAATTGGATCATACTTCTAACGTGCTTCAGCATTTTCAACTTCACTCAATACATGAGCGTGAGCCATGGCTATGGCACTATGGGTGGAATAGAATGCGGTGGTAGGGATCAATAGGAGAAGAAAGAAAGTCTGACATCAACTAGGCGGATCAACGGTCTATGGAGGTGCCCATCAATTGATATCAATGCGAGGAGTAGGTATTGCCATGCAACAGATGCACTAAGAGCTATAAGTGTATGAAAGCTCAAACTGAAAACTAAGTGGGTGTGCATCCAACTTGCTTGTTCATGAAGACCTCGGGCATTTGAGGAAGCCCATCATCGGAGTATACAAGCCAAGTTCTATAAAAAAATCCCACTAGTGCAGGATGCTACTAACGCGACATTACGATCAGAGACCCTTCGACGAAACTGTGTGCGATGCAATAATCCCAAACGGTGATGTAAAAAAACCGTCAAAAATATGCAAAACATTTGCGATGAAGGATACATCAAACACGGTTCAGAATTTAGATGCGTGCGCGATGAGGGGCATACGGTTCAGTTCAATGAACTGTTTGCGATGAGGCAAAAGAACAGAAACGGGCAGTGATTGCTCTCTGACTATAGTGCGAGAAAAGCTTTTGTATGCTAGGACTACATCGGTATTTCCCCAAAGAGGAAGGGATGATGCAACACATCGACGGTAGGTATTTCCCTCAGTGAAGAAACCAAGGTTATCGAACCAATAGGAGAACCAAGAAACACAATGCAAACAACACCTGCACACAAATAACAACACCTCGCAACCCGACGTGTTAAAGGGGTTGTCGATCCCTTTAGGGTAACGATGCTTGAAAATTGTAGTAGATTGAAATAATAGATCACAAATAAAATAAAGTGCAACAAAGTATTTTTGTATTTTTGGTTTGATAGATCTGAATAAAAATGCAAAGGAAAAGTAGATCGCAAGCAAATATATGAGGAAGAAGATCCGAGGGCCGTAGGTTTCACTAGTGGCTTCTCTCGAGAAAGATACCAAACGGTGGGTAAACAAATTACTGTTGGGCAATTGATAGAACCTCAAATAATTATGACGATATCCAGGCAATGATCATTATATAGGCATCACGTACAAGATTAGTAGACCAACTCCTGCCTGCATCTACTACTATTACTCCACACATCACCCGCTATCCAACATGCATCTAGTGTATTAAGTTCATGGAAAAACGGAGTAATGCAATAAGAACGATGACATGGTGTAGACAAGATCTGTTTATCTATTGCGTAGATATATATCCCATCTTTTTATCCTTAGTAGCAATGATACATACGTGTCGGTTCCCTTTTCTGTCACTGGGATCAAGCACCGTAAGATCAAACCCACTACCGGGCACCTCTTCCCATTGCAATATACATATATCAAGTTGGCCAAAAAACCCAAATATCGGAGAAGAAATATGGGGCTATAAGAGATCATGCATACAAGAGATCAAAGAAACTCAAATAACTTTCATGGATATAAAAATATATGACTAATCATAAACTCAAAGTTCATCAGATCCCAACAACCACACCGCAAAAGAGTTACATCATATGGATCTCCAAGAGACCATTGTATTGAGAATCAAGAGAGAGAGAGAGAGAGATGAAGCCATCTAGCTACTAACTATGGACCCGGAGGTCTACAAAGAAGTACTCACGCATCATCGGAGAGGCACCAATGGAGGTGGTGAACCCCATCCGAGATGGTGTCTAGATTGGATCTGGTGCTTCTGGACTCTACGGCGGCTAGATGAATATTTTGTTGACTCTCCTAGGGTTTTGGGAATATTTGGGTATTTATAAAGCAAAGAGGCAGTCCTGGGGGGCACCCGAGGTGGGCACAACCCTCCAGGGCGCGCCTGGGCTTCCTAGCGCGCTCTGGTGGGTTGTCCCCTCCTCGTGACTCCCCCAGGCGCTACCAGGGCCCAACATGTTCCTTCTGGTCCATAAAAAATCTCTGTAAAGTTTTGTGGCATTTGGACTCCGTCTGATATTGATTTTCTGCGATGTAAAAAACACGGAAAAAACAGGAACTGGCACTTGGCACTATGTCAATAGGTTAGTACCAAAAATGATATAAAATGACTATAAACTGATTATAAAACATCCAGATTGATAATATAATAGCATGGAACAATCAAAAATTATAGATACATTGGAGACCTATCAGCATCCCCAAGCTTAACTCCTACTCGTCCTCGAGTAGGTAAGTGATAAAACAGAATATTTGATGTGGAGTGCTGCCTATGATGTCATATCATATTCTTTTCTTTATAGCATGGACAATTGGAATTTTTATGTGATTCAAAGCAATAGTCTAGTTTTGACATAATAAATTAGATACTCAAGCATATCAACTAGCAAACATGTCTTTCAAAATATCAATGCTAAAATAAGTTATCCCTACAAAATCATATAGTCTTGTCATGCTCAGTCTTCATAACACAAAGTATTTATCATGCACAACCCCGATGACAAGCCGAGCAATTGGTTCGTACTTTTTAACACGCTTCAGCTTTTTCAACTCTTACGCAATACATGAGCGCAAGCCATGGATATAGCACTATGGGTGGAATAGATGAAAGAACATGCGGTGCCCCCATGTTTGGTTTTGGTAATTGATGACAATCTCTATGGACTAATGGTTTCCTTGAGTTATATTTGAAGGTTTTGTCCATAGGCTTTTGTTAGAGTACATGTGTTGGTTTCAAGGAGAGTTTGTGTCGACCAAGGTGCTATTCAAGGAATTATCCAAAGATTGGTCATTTGAGAATTGAGCTTATTGCAAGCATGTCTTGAAGAAGAAGATTGTGTGATCATTCATGTTTACCTTCAAGACATCATCCAAACAAAGAGAGTTGGAAAGATTCAAGGTTGATCAAGACTAAGTCAAGAGTGAATCAAGTTGATCAACTCACAAAGAGTAGAAGATGTACCGAGAGGGATCAAGTGATCCCATGGTATGGTAAGCATTGTCCACTGCACTTTGTGTACTAACCCATGGTCTATGTGAGAGTCTATGTGGGGTTAGGTACGTGTCCATGGGCTTGCGTCAAGAGGATGATATCATACAACCCATGGGAAGGATGACATCAAGTGGTGATCGTCATCAAGATTGCCGTGTGCAATTTCAAGTGGAGAATCACGAAGAGATCAAGTGCTTGAAGCTGCCATCCATTGTGGTGTCAATGGACTTGTGAAGATGTGCCGAAGAGTGGCTCACCCATAGTGGAGTATGGGGGAGCAATCATCTAGTCTTCATCAACCCAACGCAATCAAGAAAGGTGGTCCATCTTGAGGAGGACAAGATCATCATCATCTAACTCAAGTGGATCACGTGCAAGGCAAAGGTTTGCCCTTGATAGGTTTTCTATTTTACCGGTCTCATGGTGGTAGTTGGGAGACCGGGTTATAGGATCGATAGCCGTACTATCAAGGGGGGCTCTCAAGTGAGTAGCTTGATCGTATCGCTCGTCAAAAGCTCAAACCATTGCATCCTTGCATCATGTTTCTTGGTTCTTGTTTGGTTCTCTTTGTGAGTCTTATAGCCTATGGTCATCTTGATGACAAGCTTGAGTTCATCAAAAACGGAGTTCGCATGCGTCTTCTATGATGTTTTTGGTGTTGTAGGTTTTACCGGTCTTATCCGAGGAAGGGTCCTCACCATTTTCTTATGGGCCTTTTCTAATTTGCTTCTTACTGATATTTCTTTCAAGATTTTGTTAGCCCTTGTCGCTAGCTTTCCAACAAACTTGGTTTCATCGAATTCGGAGTCCGTTTGCAAAAGTTGTGGCAGTTTTGGTGTTCTGAAAAGGCTGCAGCGGTACTACCGCGAATTGGAGCGGATGTAATTTTTTACTACCGCTCCAGAGCAGTACTACCGCGGCTCCTACAGCGGTAGTACCGCTCCGGACCAAAAACTTGTCCCAAGTTTTGCGGTGGTAGGCCCGGATGTATTTTTTTAGTACCGCTCGCAAGCAGTAGTACCGCTACCATTTGCGGTAGTACCGTGAGGTCGAGCGGTAGTACCGTGAGGACGAGCGGTAGTACCGCTCCGGCGGTTCTTCTGGCCTTTTGCCTCCTCGCTGTTGTTTTTCAAAGGGGTACTTCCGCCCTAGTGGTAGTACCGCTCCTTGGAGCGGTAGTACCGCTCTGTGCGGGCTTTGAGCATAACGGTTGGTTTTTCCCCACCTATAAAAGGGGGTCTTCTTCCCCAATGTACCTAATCCTTTTAGCTTGTGTTCTTCCCCCATTGTTGACCTTCTTCGAGCTTGCTAACTCTCAATCCCTCCAATGATTCTTGCTAGTTCTTGAGGGAAAAGAGAGAGGAGATCTAGATCCACGTTTCCACCAATCACTTTCTCCTCTAAGTGAGGGGAACCCCTTGGATCTAGATCTTGGAGTTCTTCATGTTCTTCTTTCGTTCTTCCTCTCATTTTCTTCCCTAGCATTAGTTGCTTTGGTGGGATTGGGAGAGAAGGACTTGGGCACTCCGTGTGCCCTTGCCATTGCATTTGGTGCATCGGTTTGAGTTCTCCACGGTGATACGTGGAAGTGAAGTTTGAGAAGCTTATTACTCTTGGATGTTTGGGCACCCTAGAGCTTGTTCCTCTTGGGTGCCTTGGCGCCCTAGACGGTTGGTGGTGTTCGGAGCTCAATCACTGTGGTGTAAAGCTCCGGGCAAGCGTCGAGGTCTCCAATTAGGTTGTGGAGATCGCCCCGAGCAATTTGACGGGTACCGGTGACCGCCCCCAAGGGTTGCCAAAGTGTACGGGTTCGGTGACCGCCCCCAAGGGTTGCCATTTGTACGGGTTCGGTGACCACCCTCAAGGGTCCCTTAGTGGAATCACGGCATCTTGCATTTTGCAAGGGCGTGAGGAGATTACGGTGGCCCTAGTGGCTTCTTGGGGAGCATTGTGCCTCCACACCGCTCCAAACGGAGATTAGCATCCGCAAGTGTGTGAACTTCGGGATACATCATCGTCTCCGCGTGACTCAGTTATCTCTTACCCGAGCTCTTTACTTATGCGCTTTACCTTGTGATAGCCATATTGTTTCTTGTCATATATCTTGCTATCACCTAGTAGTTTATCTTGCTTAGCATAAGTTGTTGGTGCACATAGGTGAGCCTAGTTGTTGTAGGTTTTGTGCTTGACAAATTAAGTGCTAGGTTTATTCCGCATTTGTTCAAGCCTAAACCGTAATTATTTTTAAAGCGCCTATTCACCCCCCCTCTAGGCGACATCCACGATCTTTCAATTGGTATCAGAGCCTCGTCTCTCTTTATAGGGCTTAACCGCCTAGAGAGTAAGGATGTCAACTAGGGGATTAGGATTCTCTGACACTCTTACTTTCTATGGCACAAATTTTGATGTTTGGGTAATTCACATGCTTAATCTCTTTAGGGTCATGGACCCAAATTTAGAGCGAATTGTAGATATGGGTTTTTTCTCCTCCAAAGGATCCCCAAAGATTATGTTTAGAGGATGAGAGAAACTCTTATCTCAATGCTCAAGCTTCTAATGTGCTTTTCGATTCTTTGAGCAATGTAGTTATATTTCAACTCATGCCATTCCGGGATGCTCATGAGTTGTGGACAAAGCTTCAAGATAAATATGGCGTGTCCAAGTTTTGTGGGGATGATTGTTCTCCCTCCACATCCGGCCGTATAGTCTTCTTAACTTCTTCTACTTCACCTACATGTGGTTTGCCACAAGGTAATGATATGGTGAGTAGTGTTGGTCATTGCAATGATGATAGTATGCTTATTGTGGATGATCCTTCATCACTATCTTATTGCAATGCTTCTTCTTTGGACTTTAACACTTCGAGCACCATACATGTTTCACATGCTTGTGTTGATAGTCCGTGCATATCTTGTAGAAATTGTTTGACTAAATCTCATGATGATATGCTTGCTATATCTTGTTGCTATGATAAAAATGCTTGTATTTCCTCGAGTTGTGGTGCTAACAATGTAGAGGAAACCCAACACTCAATGGAACAAGATGTGTTTTTAAATGGTGCTTCAAGGGATCCTACATCATCATCTATTGCTTTTTGCCTTATGGCTAAGGCTTCAAAGGTATCTCCTACTTTGAAACCCAATATGTCTCTTGATGATGATGTTGATACTAATGATGATGAGGACAATGATGAAGAGAATGATAATGTTGCCTCCTTAAAAATTAAGGGGGAAATGGTTTTTAAAGCTCTTCATAAAAATAAAATTGCTCGTTCCAACTTCATGGAAATCATGTCCATTGCCATTGAGGGCAAGAAGTATATTGATGAGTTGGAATCTCGTCTTGAGGAGCATGAGGTGACCATTGAGAAAATGGAAGGTCATGAGCGTGATTACGCTAATGAGATTGTGGACCTCTCTCAAGCTCTTGAACTTGAACAAACCACTAAGGAATCTCTTGAGGAGACTTTTGCTCTAGAATTATCTAGAGTGAGGGAATCTCGTGATAGAGCTCTTGAGGTGGCCAATGATTTTGAAACTAAAAATGAGGAGATTGAAGCAAATGCTAAACTCCTTGAGAACTTTGAGCACCTCGAAAATGGCTCAAGGGTCATTAAGAGTGAGCTCATCAAACTCACCGAGTCTCATGCTCAACTTAAAGCTTCATATTCAAAAGAGCTTGCCAAGTTGTCTTCTCCTCTTGTTTCTAATGATGATGCTTGTGCTACTAACTCTATCTCTTGTGAAGCATCCATATTGAAGGAGAATGTTGAGCTAAGGGCTCAACTTGAGTTGCTATCTAGCAATTATGGGATGTTGGAAGAAAATCATGTAAAGCTCACAAGCTCTCATGATGATCTTCTAGTATCCCATAATGTGCTAAAGTTAGCTCATGAGGCCATGCTTGCTAAGGTAACATCTAGTGAGCCTCATGTGGATACTAGCACTACTGTTATTCAAAATGCTATATTGCCTTGTGCTAGTCCTCGCAATTCATCCATGCATAACATTGGTACATCTTGTCGGTGTACTAGAGTAGGGGTAACCTAGTATCCCGAACTTGTGCACGGGCAGTCGCAGCATCCCGCGGCAAGGCTTGCCGGGTGACCGCCAAGGTCCTCCGTGGTTCCTTTGGAGCCATTCAAGGACAAAGTATCCAAGACAAAGGCATTTCAAGACCCCGGCAAGAGGAGCTTGCCGGGAAGGCCAACAAAGGCATCTCAAGACCCCGGCAGGAGGAGCTTGCCGGGAAGGCCAACAAAGGCATCTCAAGGAACTTGCCGCGAAGCGCCACGCGTCCCGGCAAGGCCCGGTGAGCGACAGGCTCCCGGACGCGACAAGACAACGACCGCGGCAAGGCGCTTGCCACGGCAAGCCACCACTCTGTGCCCGCGCTCCAGCACATCCACCAATGTGTCGCTCTGGGACCCTTCTAGGCGTACGTGGCGGGAGGCTGTGCAGCCAGCGGCGCGCGGTGGCAAGCGACGCTGACAAGATCGCCATCGTGGTGAGCGGTGGCGTCCTTGACGGTCCCTTTTGCACTATTTAGGCGACGCAGACGGGCATTTAATGCCCTTGTCCCCTGCCGTCAGGGTTAGGTATGATACACTGTAGCAGGTAGCTGTACCAACCGCAGCACCTTTCCATTTTTACCCTTGTCTACGTTGCCACCTGTCGGTGACCCCTTGAGCATATAAAAGGAGGCCCATGCGCAACGTAGAGGGGGTTCCGGAGGAAGAGAACACTCACGCTCGGTCTCGTTAGCTGCTGGAGTGTACTGTAGCACTCCGCGCTCCCGAGCAAGAACTCAATACAAACCACAAAGCAGGAGTAGGGTTTTACGCATCTGTGCGGCCCGAACCTGGGTAAACTGCTCGTGTGCTTCGCCTCGATCTGCTCTTCGTGCGACCTCCGCCCCCGCCGAACCGAAAGGGACTCGGCCCGCCGGTCCCATAGGTGTTCGTGGATCAGTCCCCCGACATCTTTGGCGCGCCAAGTAGGGGGCGTCGAGGTTGTGTGAACCAGATCCGGCGTTCACACGAGCTAGATCTTCATCATCTTCATCGACATGCCGCCGAAGAAGAAGGCTTCGGAGGCGGCCGCTCCGTCCGCGCCGAACCCACCACCGCCAGAGCGAACGACTGATGGGGCAGACGCCGGCAGAAGAACGGGCGTCGACGAGGGAGCTCACGGTGCTGCCAGGTCCAAGGACAAGGCTGCGCTGCCCATCGGCGGCGTAGCCGGCTCCCACAACGACTGGGCGCACTCCAAGACCTCGGCGTCCGTACATGCACCGCGCCCATCTCAGGAGGCGCGGGACCGACAGCGTCATGGTACTCACGGTACCATGCGTTTGCTGGACCAAGATCGAGCTGGTGGATCTCGGAGTGCTCAAGACCAGCATGCACGCCAACATGCTGGCACGAGCGAGGCACGGTCGCCTGGACGGGATACTGCTCCTTCTAACATAGTTAGAAGTCCGAGCATATCCCGCTCCTCGCACCGTTCGCCACCGCCACCCGCCACTGCAGTAGAAGCTTTGGCGCGAGCTCAACTGCTCCTGGACTACCCTCCAACGGCAGACAAGATCGACGACTGGAGGGCCACCATTCAGAGTCTCATCGGCTTTGCCAACGGCGACACTCAAGGCAGCCGAGAACGTCGCAGCCGCGGCAAGTCAGCCAGGCACAAGCCGGTGGCGACAAGACCGGTGGGGGTGCAACCACTGTGCACTCTCCGCCCCGAAGGCCATGATTGCCGACTCGCCGGATCCACCTCGACAGCGACTCCACCGCGTCATCAGATCCACGAGCTCGTCGCGATCAACGCCAAGTTCTTCACGAACGACAGCAAGAAGACGCTCGTACTCGCATCGAGCGCCGAAGAGAAGCGCCGCGTCAATCGGACCAGCGCGCTGGGCCCTCTGTCGACGTGCATGCGCCAGGGGAACTAGGCGACTTGCCGTACGCGGTAGGTTGCCCTGCGTTTACCCGTGAGCTGAGGCAAGTCCAGTGGCCCAGCACGAAGAATTTCAAGCCAGACATACCAGAGAAGTACGACGGCAAGTCGCATCCGTCGGAGTTCCTCAGCATCTACACCATTGCGGTGCATGCTGCCGGGGGACGGGACGACAAGATCCTTGCCAACTACTTCCCGCTGGTGCTCAAGCCCAACGTCAGGTCCTGGCTCATGCACTTGCCGGACAACTCCATATCCTCCTGGGCAGACCTATGCCATCAGTTTGTCGGCGCCTTTACAGGCGGCCACAAACCTCATGGCCAAGAGAGTGACCTTCATCTGCTCGCCCAGAAGGAAGGAGAGCCCCTGCGCAAGTACATTCAGAGATTCAGCCGTGTACATCACAACATCCCAGATGTCCACCCTGCCGCAGTCATCAGCGCGTTCCATCAGAACGTGCGTAACCGCAGGATGCGGGAGGAGATGGCGATGTGCAAGATCAGAGACGTCAGTGAGCTGTATGCCCTGGCCGACAAGTGTGCACGTGCTGAGGAAGGGAGGAAACTCCCCAGAGAGAATACAGGAGCAGGAGGATCTGACAGCGAGGATGCTGCCCCGGCAAAGAAAAACCGGCGGCGGAACAACAGGAAGAAGAAAGGCAAAGATGTGCTAGTCGTTGAGCAGTCCGGCAACGAAGGTGGCGCCAAGAAAGCCAAAGTTGGTAGCTCCGGCAAGGAGATTGCCGCATGCACCAACTGCCAGGCTGTGGCGATCGCCGACAACCAGGACGGCACCGACAAGCAGTACTGCAAGATCCACCGCACCAAGGGCCATGACCTCCAGAGCTGCAAGAAGGTCGAGCAGCTTGTCCAGCAGCAAAAGGCTGAATACGAGCGATGCGACAAGGAGAGGGCCCAAGGAGGCGCTGGAGAATCCGGTAAGAAGCGCGCCGGCCGGGGAGGACGCCGCGGCAAGGCCAAGCAGCGGCAAGGAGACAGACCTCCCCACGGCCGCGACAAGGATGAAGATGACGACGACGACGAAGACATGGATGATGTCGAGACCAGTGAGCAGGAGTTATAGAAAGCCACAGAGGTCTTGTGCGTTGACGGCGGTGCTTCTCTGCATACTTCACACCGCCAACTCAAGCAGTGGGTGCGGGAAGTCAATGCGGCGGAACCACCTATCGAGTCATGCAAGCTTCTGAAATGGTCCAGCACGCCTATCATCTTTGATATTGAGGACCACCCTGACCGCACAACTGCGGTCGGGTGCTTGCCGATGTTGGTTTCACCAACTATCCGCAACCTCAAGGTCACTAAGATGCTAGTTGACGGCGGGGCCGGCTTGAACCTGATCTCCTCCGCTGTACTCCAGAAACTCCAGATCCCTGACAGCGAGCTTGAAGAGACCGGCACATTCCAAGGAATCAACCCGGGAAGGAGCAAGCCGAAGGGGAAGGTCACGTTGCCAGTAACATTTGGCAGCGAGTTGAACTTCAGGACTAAGAGGGTCACTTTTGACGTTGCCGATTTTCCATTGCCTTACAATGGGATAATCGGCCGTCCAGCACTCGCCAAGTTCATGGCAGCCTCTCACTACACATACAACATGCTGAAGATGCCAGGCCGGATAAGCGTCATCTCTGTCCCCGGCGACAAGAAGGATGCTCTTATCTGCGCTGACAAGATCTACCGGGAAGCGGCAGCCGCAACAGATCGCAAGTCACTTGCCGTTGAAGCTCCCGGGGGAAAGAAGAAGACCAAGTCCGGCAAGAGTTCTGATGCCCACTCCGGCAAGCGCACCTCTTCGGAGTGCTGCGCTGCCGTCGAGGACACACCATCGAGCTCCACCGGCAAGTGTAAGAAGACAATAGCAGCTCCGCCAGAGACCAAGAAGGTGTCCGCCAAGGAGGACGGCACTGGTGGTACCTTCACCATCAGTGCCACTCTCGACCCTAAATAGGAAAGCGCACTCATTGCTTTCCTGCGGGCGAACGTCGACGTGTTTGCATGGCAACTGTCTGACATCCCCGGTGTTCCCAGGAAAGTAATTGAGCACCATCTTGCCGTTTGTCCTCATGCGCGGCCCGTCAAGCAGAAGGTCAGGAAGCAAGCAGTGGAGCGCCAAGAGTTCATCGCAGAAGAGATCAAGAAGTTGGAAGCAGCAGGCCTTGTCAGAGGAGTGCTCCATCCTACGTGGTTGGCAAATCCTGTAGTCGTGCGCAAGGCGAACGGGAAATGGAGACTTTGTATCGACTTTACCGATGTTAACAAAGCTTGTCCCAAAGACCCATTTCCTTTGCCACACATTGACCAGATTGTTGACTCCACGGCCGGATGTGACTTGCTTTCATTTCTTGACGCATACTCAGGATACCATCAGATCTTCATGGCAGAAGAGGATGAGGAGAAGACCGCATTCATCACTCCATGTGGCACGTACTGTTTCATACGGATGCCTTCCGGTTTAAAAAATGCTGGTTCAACATTTGCAAGGGTAGTCCATGTCGCTCTTGAGCCACAAATACACAGAAATGTGGAAGCCTACATGGATGACATAGTGGTCAAGAGCAAGGACAAGGCAACTCTGATTCAAGATTTAGACGAGACTTTTGCAAATCTGCGCAAGATCAACCTCAAGCTCAACCCCGAGAAGTGTGTGTTTGGAGTCCCCTCCGGCAAGCTTCTCGGGTTCTTCGTGTCTCAGCGGGGAATCGAAGCCAATCCCGACAAGATCAAGGCCATTGAGCAGATTGAAGCACCAAAGCGCGTCAAGGATGTACGAAGACTTGCCGGTTGCGTGGCTGCTCTCAGCAGGTTTATCTCTAGGTCTGCTGAGCGCGCCCTGCCGTTTTTCAAAATATTGAAAAAGGCAGGTCCAATGAAATGGACTCCGGAAGCGGAGGCTGCGCTGCAAGACTTGAAGAGATACCTGTCCTCCACTCCAATACTTGTCGCACCTAAGCCACAAGAGAAGTTGCTGTTGTATATAGCGGCAACCAATCAAGTGGTTAGTGCTGCGTTAGTAGCGGAGAGGGAGGCAGATAATGAGCCAGCAACCACGGCAGGCGCATCCAGCGACAAGCAGGGGGCTTCCCCGGCAAGCTCTGGTCCCGACAAAGATGGATCTGCGCAGATGCGCGAGGAGATACATAAGAGAATGGTACATCGCCTAGTTTACTTTGTCAGTTCCCTTCTGCAGGGGGCTAGGTCAAGGTACTCTGGCGTGTAGAAATTGCTTTTCGGCCTTCTCATGGCCTCGAGAAAGCTACGCCATTACTTCCAAGCACATGAGATCACAGTTGTCACTCGCTTTCCGCTGAAGAGGATACTACAAAATCCAGAAGCGACAGGCAGGATTGTTGAGTGGGCACTGGAACTGTCAAGCTTTGGCCTCAAGTTTGAGAGTACTTCAACTATCCAAAGCAGAGCATTGGCAGAATTCATAGCAGAATGGACGCCAACACCAGATGAAGAAATTCCAGAAACGAGCATCCCCGTCGAGGAAGCAAGCAAAGAGTGGCTGATGTACTTTGATGGTGCCTTTTCGCTGCAAGGCACCGGCGCTGGCGTGCTGCTTGTCGCACCCACCGGAGAGCACCTCAAGTACGTAGTCCAGATGCACTTTCCCAAGGAGCAAGCAACAAACAATACTGCAGAGTATGAAGGCTTGCTTGCCGGTCTCAGGATCGCAGCAGACCTTGGGATCAAGAAGCTCATTGTCAGGGGTGACTCCCAGCTTGTCGTCCGCCAAGTGAACAAGAGCTATCAGAGTCCATTGATGGTAGCTTACATCGACGAAGTGAGAAAGCTAGAAGAGCACTTTGACGGCCTACAAATGGAGCATGTTCCAAGAGCTCAGAACGCCATTGCCGATGGCCTATCAAAGTGCGCCGCACTTAAGTTACCTGTGGAACCAGGGATCTTTGTGCTCAAGCTGACTCAGCCGTCTATAACGCCCTCAACTGGACAGAGCAAGAAGAGAAAGTTGATTTCTGGTGAATATTTTCCGGCAGAGCTTCCTGAAGCCGCCGCCAAAAAGGTCCCCAAGATCAATGCTAAGAGCGCTGAGGAGCAATATGCTCCGGCAAGCCCTAGGGTTTGTTCCGTTGAAGCAGAAGCTCCCGACAAGTTTTGCTCCGGCAAGCTTGCCGGGGAACGTCAAGCTCCGGTAGAGTCGCAGGTTCTCGCCGTAGAAGCGGATGTTCCTGCAGCAGCAGATTTGCCTTTAGTCCTTGTTGTCGAGCCACAAGCTCCAGCATGGGCACAGCAGATTGTCCGTTTCCTTCAGACAGGAGAACTTCCTGAAGAGCAAGAAGAAGCGGAAAGAGTAGCCCGGCAGTCAAGTATGTACCAGTTTGTCGACAAGACACTGTACAGAAGAAGACTGAACGGTGTGAAATTGAAGTGTATTCACCGGGAAGACGGACAAAAGCTGTTGGCAGAGATACATGGAGGCATATGTGGTCACCACATTGGCGCAAGAGCACTTGTCGGCAAAAAATTCCGGCAAGGTTTCTTTTGGCCGACAGCCCTCCAGGATGCAACTGCACAAGTAACCAAGTGTGAAGCGTGCCAGTTCCATTCCAAGCAGATACACCAACCAGCTCAAGCTCTCCAGACGATCCCTTTATCCTGGCCATTTTCGGTCTAGGGGCTCGACATCCTCGGCCCCTTTCCCCGAGCAGTCGGGGGCTTTGAGTACTTGTACGTAGCAATCGACAAGTTCACAAAGTGGCCGGAAGTGGAACCAGTGAGGAAGGTGACAACACAGTCAGCAGTCAAGTTCTTCAGGTCGATTGTTTGCCACTTCGGGATCCCTAACAGGATAATCACCGACAACGGTACGCAATTCACGAGCCGCACCTTCATGCAGTACGTCCAAGATCTTGGCGCCAAGGTCTGCTTCGCTTCTGTTGCTCACCCGAGAAGCAACGGTCAAGCGGAGAGGGCAAATGCTGAAGTGCTGCACGGGCTCAAGACCAGGACTTTCGAGAGGCTGCACAAGTGCGTAAGAAACTGGATCGAGGAGCTGCCGGTGGTTCTTTGGTCGATCAGGACGACGCCAAATCGAGCCACTGGCCAGACACCTTTCGCTCTAGTCTATGGAGCAGAGGCAGTTCTCCCCACGGAACTCGTATACGGGTCACCTCGAGTGCTCGCTTATGATGAGCTTGAGCAAGAGCAGCTGCGACAAGATGACGCGCTGCTCCTTGAGGAAGACCGTCTTCAGGCTGCTGTACGAGCTGCTCACTACCAGCAAGCTTTGCGCCGCTACCATAGCCGGTTAACGCCAGAAGTCTCGAGGAAGGCGACCTTGTTCTTCGGCGTGTTCAGTCCGCCAAGAATTCCAACAAGTTGACGCTGAAGTGGGAAGGCCCTTACCGGGTGAAACGAGTCACTAGGCCTGGCGCTGTCCGCCTTGAGACCGAAGATAGCATTCCGGTGAGCAATTCCTGGAACATTGAGCATCTTCGTAAGTTTTACCCGTAAGGCGCGGTTGCCGGAACCTGTTCCGGCAACCACCTTTTGTACAAGTCTTGCCGCTGTTGCATGTAATCCTTTGTACAAAGCCGGGCGCAGACCCCGTGCATAAGTAAAGCTCATGTGCTCCGCACATCTTGTCAATGTCATGCTCTTTATTTTTTGGCATATATGATCTGACACTTTGTGCAGCACCTACTCCACGGTAAGCAATAACGAGCCGTAAGGCTCCATATCTTTATTTTTTCCTCTTTCTTTTTTCTCAAGGAAAGGAAGGTTCCCTCGCCCACAAGTTTGCCGGGGGGAAAGGAGAAGATAATGGTATGGACCAGGCGTCGTTCAAGAAAGTTTCGCCTTACCGGGAAGCAAACAACAGAAAAGCTAAGTTGCCAAAGTTTGAGCAATCAGATTTTTAAAAATTTTAAGTTATCTCCCTTGAACGACCGCACTTTGTATGGAAAACCTGTGCGCGGAGGAACCAACTCGTAGCTAGTTGCGCCCTTACTTTGTTTTGAGTCCGCTCAACAACTTAAGTGAGCTGCAACTAGTTGCGACAAGGTTTCTTGTCGGTAGCGGCACCGCCAGCAGGCTGCCGACGTCCCGCACTCAGCGCTCGCGGCTCAGGTGCCTGCACCGGCAAGTTCCCTAAAAGCGTAGGGTAAAAAAACATACAAAGGGAGGAATCAAGTAAAGGGAATAACATTGCAATGATTACCCGGAATAGAGTTATATTACAAGATAGCTTGTCGCGGCTCTAACAGATTGTTTTCATAACATGACAAACAGCGACAAGAAAAGAAGAAAGCGGGCAGCCTAGTCTACGCGATCGCCCTCGATCCTCTTGATCCCGCTCACCTTGTCCACAATGGGTGCGACAAGGGTCTTGAGCGCCTCCAGATCAGCATTCGGCGGCAGGGTCTTGAGGACGTTGGTGAGGTTGAGGCCCGGATTGCGGAAGGCCACCTTCACCAACACTTTTTGAAGAGCTCCCGCGCAGATCTTGCGCGACTCGTCGGCCAGCTGCTTTGGGATCCTCTCCCGGAGTCGCTGGAGGGCCGTCGCCATGCCTTTGAAGAACAAGGTGAGCTTGGCGCTGGGTTGGAGGTTCTCATCAGAGGGATACCCGAGATCCTCCACCCCCAGCTGCGCCAGCTCCCTGTCAACATCTGCGGCAGCACTCACGAGACTCTCCGTCCAGTGCTCCACATTCTCCCTGAAAGCATTCTGGGCGGCAGCAGCACTCTCCAGCAGCGCCTTGTCGGCCTTGATCTCCTCCTTCAAGGCCACCTCCTGCTCCTTGGCGCCGTCCAGCGTCTTGGTCAAAGTGGTCAGCTTCAACTCAAGATCCGCGTTGGAGTCCTTGGCGGCGCTAAGCTCTTTGCCCTTCTCGGTGAGATCGGTCTCTAGCTGCGCCACCTTCGTCTCCAGCTCCTTCTTGGTGGCCTCGGCAACTGCGGCAGCATCCTCTGCTTGCTTAAGGGCTCCGCCGAATTGTTGCTCACGCGCGGCAAGCTCCTCCTCGTGGGCGTGAAGGTTGTCTTTCCGCTGCGCCAGCTCGCCCTCCTGCGCAGACAGCTTTTCAGCGGCAAGCCGCTGTTGCTCTTCAACTTCGGCCTTCTCGAGGAAGAAGGCCTTCTGCGCTTCAGCGAGTTGCTCCCGCTCCTCTGCCAGGGACCGGAGAGCTTCCTGGTTGAGACTCCGGAGCTCCTCCGCGCGCTTCTCGATGTCCACTCCCGCCTTCGCGACAAGCGCCTCGTGGGATTCTAGCTTGGCTTGCCGCGCGCGGTAGAGCGACAACAGCTTCCGCAGCAGCCACTCCTCCTCAGGCTCGCCGCCGCTGCTGCTCGGCGCGTCAACCAGCGTCAGCCCAGCGGAGGCGAGCACCTCTCCGTCGAAGCTCTCCCCTTCAACCGGCGCCCTGGAGCTCGACGCCCAGGGGAGGTTGATGAAGACGCCATCGCCGGCCTTCAAGTAGACGCCTGGCTGGGGCTCTTCGGAACCTGGCGCTGCGGCAGCGGTGGACGGGTCGGCGGTCGACGTAGCGCCTGGCGCTCCTGCGGCCTCAGGGCCGTCAGTACGATCGCCAGACCCCTCGCCAGCTGTTGCGGCGGCAGCTTTGGCGGCCTTTGCGCCGGCGGGATCATCAGCACCGGCTGCTCCCTCGGTGGCAGCGGCGTCGTCGGCGGCAACCTCGGTCTCCATCGGCTCCGTAGAAGATGGGTCTGATGGCTGGAAAAGGGAGAAGAGTCAAGCAAATATCCAACAAAAAGAAGATCAAAAGAAGAAGAACCCAAGGGAAGTTTTGAAGCGAAAGGATTACCTGTACCGGGTTCTGCAGTCGTGGTCTCCGCCGTCGGGGGGCCGCTGGTGCTGTCCCTTGCCGGAGAACTCTCCCTTGCCGGAGACTTCTCCCTTGCCGGAGAGCTCTCCCTTGCCGGAGGACTCTCCCTTGGCTCCTGGTGGGGCTGCTCTGCTCCTACACAAACCAACAGTCAGATATCAGCAAAGACAGAGTATCCATGCGCACCTCACAGCGGAAAGCGAACCATATACTTACGCTGGGGGCTGCTCTGGAGAACAGTTGCCGGGTCCGGCAAGGTTTTCTCGGACGCACCCACTGCTGTCGCAGTGGGTTCGTCCTCGATGACAATCACCGGGACCTTGGCTCTCTTTGCTGCTCTCTGGGCCAGAGTCCTAAAGAGGAACAAGTTCAGAGTAAAGCAAATGAGATACAAGACAAAACAGCAAGAATTGAAGAACTACAAGTACAACAAGAGAATCTTACTCTTCTTCTTCCTCGTCGGAGCTGAACGAGGAGAAGTCGAAGTCCAGCTCACGACCAGCGCGAGGAGGCGGAGGAGTAGGTTCCCTTGGCCGCTTGGCGGGAGCAGTGGCGGCGGTCTGCGACGACCCCGCTCCGGCTGCCGTCGCGGCGTGAGAAGTGGCAGGAGTAGAAGCGGTGGTCCGGGAGGGCCCCGCTCCAGTTGCCGTCGCAGCATGAGGTGCTCCCGCGGCAACAGTGCTTGCCGCGGTGGAGCGTGTCACGCGGCGCGACAACTGTTGACTCGCCTGCCGCTCCACTACGTCACCGGCCTTGCGGAGATGCCTTCTTGGTGGGGATGGAGGCTCTGCTTGCGGCGAGCTGCCTGAAGATGAGGAGGAAGAGGAGTTGATTTCCAGCGAGCCGCTCGTATCCTTGGCGGGCTCGCTTGACTCGACGTCATGCCCAGCAAGCTCTCTCTCGCCGGCGGGCTCCCCTCGCTCGGCACGGCTTGCCGCCTCTGCTGCCTCTTCCTCCTCCACGGTGAATCCAAATTCGTCCGCGGCTGCGGCTGCCGCCGCCTCTTCCAGCCTAGTGGCGATGCGTGTCATCTCCGCATCGGTGGTGTCGCGGGTGAGGCTATCCTTTTCGTCGGAGCGGATCGGCACTTCTACCAAGCCATCGAAGAATTGCTGCACGACGTCGTCTGCAGGCTCTTGCCAAGTTGGGACAATTCCATGCGAATCGCACAGCGGCATCATTGCACGGATGCGGTCGAGCGCGGAGTTGTTGCACAACGGAACGACACCCCCCGGCAACCTGAACACTTCGGGATGTTGAGGGTCATACTTGAATAGCTCCTGGAGCATCGCGTTAAGCTCCAGAACAGTGAAGTTGAAGTTGAGGCCCGGCCGCAGCCTCATGATATCCGCCGCATTCTTGAATTCCTAGGCGGGTCTCCCCCGTTCCTGCAGGGGGCGATGCGGCGACGAAGAAAATCTGCGCCAACAGCGCCTACAGTGAGCCCGGCAAGCCTGAGGCGTAGGATCCGGGTGACGGCAATCTTCAGCCTATCGTCTTGCGGGGCCACGTCACTCCAATCGCTGCCGCGTGCTACTGAGACTTGGCGCCGGGCGGTAAACGGCTGCGGGTTCTCCTCGTCAATCCAGCACCAGTCTGCTCTCCATTCCTCCCACTTGCCACGGAACTCTCCCTCCAGATAAGTGTCCTTCTTGCCGGCCCTTGAGATCCAGGCGATTCCGCCGGATAAAGGCTCTCCTCTCTCTACTCGGGGCATAAAGAAGTGGCGAAAAAGGGCTACATTGGGATGGACTTCGACAAAGTTTTCGCAGAGATGTGCGAAAACTGCCATGGTCAGAACAACATTGGGGGTAAAATCAAGGAGGTGGAACCCGTAGGTGTTCATAATATCGCAGAAGAACTCAGAGAAGGGCGGGCAGAGCCCGTAGTAGAAGAACAAGGCGAAGAAAGGATATCCATTAGGAGCCGTCTTCCAAGCGACGGCTGGAAGTACCTTCGTGCGCGGGTGCGCTCGCGTCTCCGTCGACCAGAAGAGGTAGTAGTTCTCCCTCAGCTCCCTCACGGCGAGCTTGGGGGGGGGGGGGAAGACTGCCCGCTCCTTTCGCAGCGCCGCAAGCCGTTGCGCCTCGGTCGACTTCACAACCTTCCCCTTGTCGGCTCTCGGAGCCATGGCGGAAGTGGTGGAGGAGGTCGATGGCGTTGGTGGTGCTGGTGGCGATGGGGGCGGGGCGCTGCTCTCTTTCAGATTTGGGAAGACAAGGGAGCGGCGGAGATTTCTGAGATTGAAGCAGCAACCGGTGAATGGGCGAACTACCCCTGTTTCCCCTGCTTATAAAGAGGGAGGGGGCGGACGTTCTGCCTTTCCGAATAAAGAAACCACCCACGATCTCTCCCACGACGCCGCATTCAATGCGTGCCATTCAGGGAGGGCGCGGTGGATACGGAGAGAGATACGGCATAACCCAGGCCGCGCGTGCCCGTGCCCTGCTTTGGGCCTGGCCCAACAGCGCTCGGCACCGTGTATGGCCCAGGCCCGGGGGCTCC
Organism: Triticum urartu; assembly: GCF_003073215.2. Lineage (NCBI taxonomy): Eukaryota > Viridiplantae > Streptophyta > Magnoliopsida > Poales > Poaceae > Triticum > Triticum urartu. The sequence continues at coordinate 326,047,345 of NC_053022.1, forward strand.
TGTCGGTGTACTAGAGTAGGGGTAACCTAGTATCCCAAACTTGTGCACGGGCAGTCGCAGCATCCCGTGGCAAGGCTTGCCGGGTGACCGCCAAGGTCCTCCGTGGTTCCTTTGGAGCCATTCAAGGACAAAGTATCCAAGACAAAGGCATTTCAAGGCCCCGGCAAGAGGAGCTTGCCAGGAAGGCCAACAAAGGCATCTCAAGACCCCGGCAGTAGGAGCTTGACGGGAAGGCCAACCAAGGCATCTCAAGGAACTTGCCGCAACGCGCCACGCGTCCCGGCAAGGCCCGGTGAGCGACAAGCTCCCGGACACGACAAGACAACGACCGCGGCAAGGCGCTTGCCGCGGCAAGCCACCACTCTGTGCCTGCGCTCCAGCACATCCACCAACGTGTCGCTCTGGGACCCTTCTAGGCGTACGTGGCGGGAGGCTGTGCAGCCAGCGGCGTGCGATGGTAAGCGGCGCTGACAAGATCGCCATCGTGGCGAGCGGTGGCATCCCTGACGGTCCCTTTTGCACTATTTAGGCGACGCAGACGGGCATTTAATGCCCTTCTCCCCTGCCGTCAGGGTTAGGTATGATACACTGTAGCAGGTAGCTGTACCAACCGCAGCACCTTTCCATTTTTACCCTTGTCTACGTTGCCACCTGTCGTTGACCCCTTGAGCATATAAAAGGAGGCCCATGCGCAACGTAGAGGGGGTTCCGGAGGAACAGAACACTCATGCTCGGTCTCGTTAGCTGCTGGAGTGTACTGTAGCACTCCGCGCTCCCGAGCAAGAACTCAATACAAACCACAAAGCAGGAGTAGGGTTTTACGCATCCGTGTGGCCCGAACCTGGGTAAACTGCTCGTGTGCTTCGCCTCGATCTACTCTTCGTGCGACCTCCGCCCCCGCCGAACCGAAAGGGACTCGGCCCGCCGGTCCCATAGGTGTTCGTGGATCAGTCCCCCGACAATCTTGTGATGAATTACTTTCCTTGCCTTGTTGCTCTAACGATGAAGCTTATACTTCCTCTAGTACTTGTGTTGAGACTAACCATGTAGAGGAAATCAAAGAGCTCAAGGCCCAAGTCACTTCTTTGAAGAAATACTTGGAAACGAGTCATGAAGGGAAATTTACTCTCAACAACATCTTGAGCGTGCAAAAATCCCCCAATGACAAAGGTGGACTTGGATTCAACTCCAACAACAACAAGAAGAAGTCCAAGGTGAACAACAAGAAGGGCCAAAAACAAGTCAAGAGTTCGGCCAAGATTATTTGCTTCAAGTGCAAAATTGAAGGGCATCATGTTAGATCTTGCCCGTTGAAGAAGAAGGCCATTAGTGACAAGCAACAAGGGAACCGGCTACAAGTACATTCTCATGCTCAACCTCAAGTTGAAGAAAGGCCTCTTCCCAAGAAGACTCAAGCTAATGCCTCTCAAGTTGATAAATCAAGTGAGAAGAAAGTGAAGAGTAGACGTTTCTACCTATGTCGCGAGAAAGGTCACCTCGCTTCTTCATGCACTAGTGGTAACTTATCCAACCCAATTATTATTGATGATGTATATTCTCTTGGGAAGGATAAGGTTGGCAATGTGGTTGCCAAGTTTGTTGGTACTCAAAGTGGTTTGAAGCAAAGAACCATTTGGGTAGCCAAGCCTATTGTGACTAACCTCTTAGGACCCAACTTGGTTGGGGACCAACAAGCTCAAACTTGATCAATAGGTGATGTTGGAGGTCATTGGAGACTTGGCTACATTATGAAGAATTAAGGGGACTTCATCATTCTCATTGTCTCAAGCCAAGTCATTCGGATTATCAAGTTTCTATCTTATATCCAATGTTCCTCCTTGCGGTAACTCGTGCTTAAATTGTTTACATTGAAAGTTACTTGCCCCTTTGCATGTTTGGCTTTGTTCCTTGCATGTGTTTGTATATGTTGTGCTTCCAACTTGATTATCTTGAGAAATCAAGTATGTGTGTGTTGGTTTGCACATCTTGTACATGTGTGTCGTTCGTTGAGCCTTTGTGCATCTTGGTCATATCATAGTCGGCTCTTGTGAGAGATTAATGGAACATCCCATTATGGGGGAGTGATGTGCTTTGTGCACTTCACAATCCTATAAAGGTGGGTACATGGGGAATACCACTTAGTATTGATATTGCAAGCTTATCTAGTCGCTATGTGGTATGTCTTCTCATGAGAAATTCAAATTCTGAATAGTCCATTAATTATCTCTTGTTGGATCCTTTATTTGCCTCTTGTTTATCCTTAATTGGTATCACATTATGGGGGAGTAATATGCTATGTGTATATTACTAGCCTAGAAAATGTGTACATTTGAGATATTGTCACCTAGAGTTTATATTGTAAATTATCTTGTTCCTAGGTGGCATGTTAGCTCTACAAGTTACAATTTTCTTTTTGTTTGGTGTGAAGATGATGTCGGATATCCTTGTTATCTACCACCGGGAATTATTTCCAAATACTTCTTGTCTTTTGACAATTGGTACTCACTTATGTGTGGTAGAAATTATTGATCATATTTACATTGGCCTTTGCTTTTATTTGCTTTATCTCTTGCCCAGGATTGTGTCAACTCCCTTTGTCTTCCATACCACTTGTGGATCTTGTTTATTTCTTGATCTTGTCTAGTGTTTTCTAGATATAGTGAAAGTGGTGATCCCACCTTGTGCATTTTGTATTCAAATGCAATTTCTCTATAATGCACTAGTCTTGGGGGAGCTATCCTATTTTCTCTAAAACACTCATCTTGTGATCCTTATCAAGTGTGTGTCGGTGAAAGGCAAGTCATTTCTTTTGGGTACTTTGTGCCATCATGAAACTTTGTAGAGAGCTCGGTTTGTTTGGAACCATCTTCTCCTTTGGGAGTTTGACATCTTTCTTTTTGAGTGTATCAATGGATATCTCATTCCTTGATGTATCTTTTATGGATATCCTCCAAGTGATGATTTATTCATTTGGTATCTTTTCTTCGCTTGGTATTTCTTTGTCTTTTGGTCTCGGTTCTTGAAAGTCTTGAGCATGCATATTTACTTCTTGTAGTTTCTTTGGCATGTTTTCTTTCTTTGACCCAATATATAGGGGGAACTCCACCAAGTCTCAAATTGGATGAGATGTGCATGAAATTCATTTTCATATCTATATGCACATATTTATGTGGAGTTTGTCCTATGTGTTGTTGGTTCTCTAACTCTTTGGTCCCAATGAGTTTGGGTACCATTTTGTTTGTGTTGTTGTTCTAGGAACAAGTGGAGATGCATTGGATGCTCGGCTCACTCACAAGGAAGGTGGTGTCACCATGTCCTTATTGGAGTCAAGCTAGGATGATTAATGAACTACTATCTACCTTTAATTGGCATCTACTACATCCATCCAATGGTATCTCAGTAACAAGTATCATCATCTACTTCATGCACACATTTCTTGCATCAACCTTTCGTAGGTTGTATCATGGCATGTTATCCATTCTCTATTGTGATACTTGTTTCCTTTCTCAAAGCATCCCAACAATGATGTCTTGTTGCTAGTTGTGATGTCTTTGATGTTTGTGTGGTTGGAATTCATTTATATGCAATAAGACCATATCTAGCCTTGTGCTATTCTCTCAAGAAAATATCTTATTGGTATATGTATGACTTCCATTTGGATATCTTGTTCCTTCATGTTGTAACTATTTCGGGTGTACATCCTTCTTTGTAGATATATATCATCATGATTTCTTCTACCTAGAACCTTATACACTTGAGAGAAATTACATCTCTAGATGATATCCTTTCTTTCACGCCCACCTTGCCTTTCTTATGTTATTTCTTTGGTGGCTTCGTGAAAGCTTTTGCCTTGAGTGCGTATCGTATCTCGTTGCATCTTGATGCACTCTTGTGTGGTGAAGATTATTTTCCTCATGCTTATCTCTACGAGGCTTTTTCCATCTTAATTGGTATCCCTCGTCTTGATGAGGCTTTCATCTTCTATCTTCGCCACGGGTTGTCACAAGCATAGGTTCTTTATATGCTTATTAGTTAGCTTGTGAACCCATTTGCTAGTTGTATGTGGGAATGATAGGCCTTGCACTGTGTTGCCTCATTTTTTCAAGACTTTATTGATGCTTAATTCTCATCCATACATTAGTCTTCTCAAGTGCATTGCCTTGACTCACACACATCATTTTGGTTGAGCCCATCCTTAAGTTGCCTTTTTCACTTATTGCTCAACCATGTGTTTGTTACATGTACTAGGCTTAGTTTCCTATATGCTCACTTGCACTTGTTGTAAGTTTCTATTGATTTTGGGGGAGCTATGATCCTATTTTGTGCACTTTGTATCCAAATACAAAAATTCTTATGTGTGCACAAATCATGGGGAGCTTCTCTAGTTTCTTTAGAACACTCCTTTGCTCTTACCATAATATCCTTTATTCATGTAGCTCGTAGGATCTTTGGCCTAGTTGGTTCAATTGGTATCTTTTGATAGCTTGCTTCAATTGGTATCTTTTGATTGCTTGATTGCTTGTTTCTCTCTTTGTTATGTCCTTGTGGCATATCATTCCTTTAGCAATCTTGGTGCCTCAATATAGTTGGTCTTCCTCCAAGTATTACCGTTGGATATGTGTATTGCATTCCACTCTCTTGTTGAGAAATACACAATTTATGGAGGAACACAATTTATATTGGCCTTCTATGCTTTTCGCCCATTTTGGCAATCGATGCCAATGGGGGAGAAGTTTCAGAGAGTTTTGTGGAGAAGTCTTCAGAGTTTTCTCCTTGCTTTGGTTTTGTTCCTAAGCATTTGCATCTCATACACATGCATTATTGGTTATTGCATTGCTTGGTGATGCATAATTCCTTGTATAAACTCTTGTGGAAGTGATTGTCATCAATTACCAAAATGGGGGAGATTGAAAGAACATGCGGTGCCCCCATGTTTGGTTTTGGTAATTGATGACAATCTCTATGGACTAATGGTTTCCTTGAGTTATATTTGAAGGTTTTGTCCATAGGCTTTTCTTGGAGTACATGTGTTGGTTTCAAGGAGAGTTTGTGTCGACCAAGGTGCTATTCAAGGAATTATCCAAAGATTGGTCATTTGAGAGTTGAGCTTATTGCAAGCATGTCTTGAAGAAGAAGATTGTGTGATCATTCATGTTTACCTTCAAGACATCATCCAAACAAAGAGAGTTGGAAAGATTCAAGGTTGATCAAGACTAAGTCAAGAGTGAATCAAGTTGATCAACTCACAAAGAGTAGAAGATGTACCGAGAGGGATCAAGTGATCCCATGGTATGGTAAGCATTGTCCATTGCACTTTGTGTACTAACCCATGTTCTATGTGAGAGTCTATGTGAGGTTAGGTACGTGTCCATCGGCTTGCTTCAAGAGGATGATATCATAAAACCCATGGGAAGGATGACATCAAGTGGTGATCATCATCAAGATTGCCATGTGCAATTTCAAGTGGAGAATCACGAAGAGATCAAGTGCTTGAAGCTGCCATCCATTGTGGTGTCAATGGACTTGTGAAGATGTGCCGAAGAGTGGCTCACCCATAGTGGAGTATGGGGGAGCAATCATCTAGTCTTCATCGACCCAACGCAATCAAGAAAGGTGGTCCATCATGAGGAGGACAAGATCGTCATCATCTAACTCAAGTGGATCATGTGCACGGTGAAAGTGCGTTATATCGACTAGAGGGGGGGTAAATAGGCGATTTTTATGAAAGTCTTCAAAACGTGAGATTTATGAAGACAAACAGCAAAGATTATGCCTATTACTATGCAGCAGAAGTTAGATTACACTAGGCCAGCCATGGTCATGTATTCAATAGAGTGAAAGCACAATGACAAACAGCTTCAGTGTAATAAGGATCAGGTAGGAAGAGGTTATGAAGGCAAACAGATCATACATTCACGTTGTGAAAACAAAAGATAAAGCAAGCATGCAATGGCTTCATAATGAGTAACAGTAAGAAAAGGAAGTGAAGATGAAACCAGTGACTCGTTGAAGACAATGATATGTTGGACCAGTTCCAGTTGCTGTGACAACTGTATGTCTGGTTGGAGCGGCTAGGTATTTAAACCTTAGGACACACAGTCCCGGATACCCAGTCCTGAACACACAGTTCAGGACACCAAGTCCTCACCGTATTCTCCTTGAGCTAAGGTCACTTAGTCCTCGCCCAATCACTCTGGTAAGTCTTCAAGGTAGACTCCCAAAGCTTCACAAACTTCGTTCACTGGCAATCCACAATGTCTCTTGGATGCTCTGAACGCGACGCCTAACCGTCTGGAGGATTCACAGTCCTCAAGTGTAATAAGTCTTCAGATCACACAGACAAGAAGACTTAAGTGATGCCCAATTTACTCTGGCTCTGGGTGGTTAGGGATTTTCTCCTCACTAGGAATTTTCTCTCAAAGGCTTCGAGGTGGGTTGCTCTCAAACGACAAAAGCCGTGCACTGAAATCTGAGCAGCCAACCATTTATGGTTGTGGGGGTGGGCTATTTATAGCCACTTGGCAACCCAACCTGATTTGTCCAAAATGACCCTGGGTCACTAAGGAACTGACACGTGTCTCAACGGTTAGATTTCGAACTCTCATGGCAACTTTACTTGGGCTACAAGCAAAGCTGACTTGTCTGGCTCTGGACAAGATTCGCTCTCATTGTCTTCACTCGAAGACATAGGTTTTTGATTTAGGCATCACTTCAGTCATTCTGACTGGTTCTCCTGGACCCCACTTAACAGTACGGTGGTTCCTATGACTCAACACAAAAGAAAAAGAACTACGAAAGATCTAAGTCTTCGAGCTCCATATGCTTCATAACGTGTCTTCTTTTATCATAGTCTTCAAAGTGAATATCTTCATGTACCACCTTTGTCTTCAATGTCTTTATACATTTTAGGGGTCATCTCTGGTAGTAAAACCGAATCAATGAGGGACTTCTACCTGTATTATCCTGCAATTCTCACAAACACATTAGTCCCTCAACTAGGTTTGTCGTCAATACTCAAAAACCAACTAGGGGTGGCACTAGATGCACTTACAATCTCCCCCTTTTTGGTGATTGATGACAAACTAGTTGAAGTTTTCAACGGGGAATATAGTCTGTGAAATTGTAAAGGAATTGTCTTCATAAGTTGCAAGGGCTCCCCCTGAAGATGTGCATATAAGTTAATTTGCTTTTGGAATGCAAATGCACATGGCAGGTTGTACTTGTGGAGATCCACTTCAGCTTATGATGACAATCCACTATGCATGTGAAAGTATATGAAGATAATGACATGCATAATGGAAAATGGACGTCTGCAGAATGAGATAAGTGCGGAATTTATCTTCGCAAACAGAGTGGCAAACAAGTAGCAGACGACCATCGAGTTTTAGTGTTTACAACTCAAAGAACCAAATGAAGCAAAAACAAGAGTTGTAAACACGAAGCAAAATATAACAAAACATAAGGCACCCGCCCATATTGACCCGCTTGAAGACTATAAACATCATATGCTTCTCCCCCTTTTGTCAGTAATGACCAAAAAGGTTTGAAGAAATAGAGTTTTCTACGCGTTCCCAGGCGTAGCAGGGTCAGTGGAGTTGTTTGGCGGTGCAGAGCTTGGAGGTGCTGAAGCAGGTGGCGGAGATGTAGCATCGTCGTCTTCATCAATGATTCTGGCGGTGACTGTGGCAGCAGATGAAGAAAACTCAGAGTCTTCAAGTGATGGTGTGTTGCGCATCACAGCCCTTCTAGGAGGTGTGGTGTCAAACTTGAAGCGCTCGGTGAAGCCATCCTCTTCAAGTTCAGCTTCAATGCATATCATTGAGAGCCCTTTCCATGTACGACGGCACGTTTCATGTGTAACGAAAGAATTCTTGGTGGCTAGGTTTCGAAGACGATTGACATCCACCAAGAGGCTCTTCATCTGACGCTTTAGCCAGTCGTGATGCCTATCTTGCTTTTGGTGAAGGGCCACAAGAAGCTCTCGGTCATTGAGGACACGAGCACGCTTCTTGGGTCTTGGAGCATTTGTGCTGTCTGTGGCTTCAGTAGATGCTGGTGCATGTGTAGTGCCAGCCAACGGATATACCCTGGATATGGCTTCAACACCTTCAACATTCTGCGTGAAGCTCTGGTGTTCTGCATTCTGAAGACTTATCGGTTGCTTGGCAGGCTCAGGATATATTGCTTCAGCAGAGGTATCCACATCTGGCAAGAAGATCCGATGGTTTCGGGCAGAGGGCTGATACGAGATCGCAGAGTGCAGTTTGATCAGCCTCATCACCCAAGGAGCATAGAACTTCAAACCAAATAATTCTGAGCCTGACGCTGCAAGTTGGCGTATGAAGAGATCCTGTGCGTTGAAGCATTTGCCATGCAGGATATAGAATATGAGAGTCTTCATTGCACCCTCAATCTTGGCATGTGGTGAGTGTCCCTTAATGGGCCAGAGAGTCCGCCGGATGATGTGATATATGGTCCTGGGCAGATAATCAAAGTCTTCAACGAAGAACTCAGTTGGATAGGGTGCATCATGAGGCAATGGCTTCATCATTGAGAGCATCTGACTCATATTTGGTTCAGGCCTCTGGAATATGCTCTCAATAGCTTCAGAATGTAGTTGACAGCCTTCCTCGAAGAATTCGCCAGGAGTGGGCAGGCCGGTGAGCTCAATGATATCAAATGCATTGGCTTCATGATGGACATTGCCGGTCATCCACTCCAGGACCCAAGTCTTCGGATCTCTGTTGTATCCTTTTATATGGAGGGTGGCATAGAACTGAAGCAGAAGCTCTTCATTCCAGTGCTCTTCATCAGTTACAAACGGCAGCAGACCCACTTGCCTAAAGCAATCCAAAGCTTCCTCAAGGCAGGGCAGACCAGCAATGGCTTCAACCTCAAGGCGCTTGTGCGGGAAGATGCGACCTTGGTTGTATAGGATGCTTGAGTAGTAGCTGCGCTGAGGATAGCTCCAGAACCTATCTGATACAATCCTTTCCCTTGAATAGGGGTTCTTGGAGCTATTGAAAAATGTATTGTCTGCCTTGAAGCTATTTATGTCAAAGGAGCCAGGTGCTGATGCAGGACCTGGGAACCTTGGAAGCCTTGGGACTGGCTTCTGGACATGAGGCCTGTGCTCAATATGATAATCGAATTGAGGACCTGCAGCAGACTCAAGAACAGAAGTGTCTGGCTCAGTAGCTTCGCTGTCTGCTGAAGCATTTGGTGGGGCGGGCTCCACATTGGCTTCAGTGTTTGTGGTGGCAGCCTCAACATTTTCAGCCTCCGCTTGACTAGCAGGAGGGTCAGTCACAAGCACGTTCTCTTGGAGAACTGCATCTTGATGGAGCAGGGGAGTGGGTTCTGGTGGTGCTTCTTCATTGTCTTCGGCTGATGCAGCCGGAATTTCTTCAGTATGGACTTGAGGCCGTGGACCTTTGCGAAGCCTACGGAACGCAGATGACGCTTGTGGGGTCGGAGTGGGCTGGGCCTCAAAGTCTTCTTCCTCCTGAGGGCGATCCGCCCATGACTCATCTTGTGCCATTGGCGTCAGAGGACGACCAATACTAATGAGTTCGCTTGTTTCAAGCTGAGGAAGGGCTGCATCATCTTGTACATTGTCTTGGTGACCAATGTCTTCAGCAGCTACGGGGTCGGCTGCTGGAATATCTTCAGCTTCAGGAGCCTCTGTGGGAGCAGGCTCATGAACTATCAGTCGTCTTTCTGCATTGGGGTGAATGACAGAGAGGGGTTCAACCATCAAGGGCTCTGTGGGAGCAGCCCGAGCTTTCTTGATCTTGCGCTTCTTCTTGGTTGGGTCAGAAGGAGAGGCTGCAGAGTGTTTCCTCTTTCTAGCTTTAGCCTCTGCATTCCGTGTCTTCTTGAGCTCAGAAGCGGTTGACCGGCTCTTTGGCTTCGAGCCAGTCGTGGCGGTGGGGAAGACAATCGGAACAGCTTCTTGCCTTGGTGCCTCTGGTTCATTCACAGCAGGCTGGTTCTTCTTCTTCGCGGCCATCTTGGGGTCGATGCCAGGACGCCCAAGTGCCTTGCGCTTCTCGGCCTCATTGTAGGCCTGCACACATCGTTCTGCCAGAGACTTCATCCGCTCACGTGAGCCCTGAGCTTCAGCACGCTTCTTTAGAAAATTTTCCTTGAGCTCATGCAACATGGTTTTGAAGCTCTTCACTTCCTACACGCTGAGCCTGGCCATGTGCTTCTTGAACTGAGCCTTTTCATGATCAATTTTCTGCTTCAGCTCAACAATGCGCTGAGCAATGGCCAATTCTGAAGCAATTGCGCCTTGGAAGGCGACGCTGAGGCCAACGGGCAGCTGCAGATCTTCGAAGCTGATGTCTGGTGAGGCAAACCATTCATCGATGAAGTTGTGGATGATGGCGACATCAAAGAGGGGCAAATTGTTGAAGATTTCAGCTTCTTCTTTGCTTTTGATAAGCTGCTCTAGAGCGTCATCTCCCAGATCTTCATCGCTTGATAGATCAATGGCTTCGCTGCGCAGAATGGCAGCAACAGTGAGCTCTTTGCCTGTTTGTTGCTGGGGCTCCTTTTCCTTCTGGGGCTTGGAGACGCGGGATACGTCTTCAGACTGCACACTGACTTCAGGAGGTGCAGTTTTCAATGGCTTCGCCCTTGAGATTTTTGAGGCAGGGGCCGGCTTTGAAGCTTTTGGTTTCTTCGTCTGCTTTGGCTTCGGCACAGCAGGAGCTTCATCAGACTCAGAGTCATCTAGAGGGTCATTCACGGCAGTCCCTTGGACTAAGATGTGGGTGATCAGGCCCTCAAGATTGGAAAACGGACCGATGACATTGGGTTCGGCGTCGCGTGTGCCATCTGCCCTTGGTGCGGAGGGACCAGGGTTGAAGTCTAACCCAAATTTCTTCTTATTCAGCTTCGCTGATTGTTGGGCACTGGAAGTTTCGCTTGAAGAGATTGTCGTCACGACACCAGAGGAGTGACGATGGATACGCATCATCAGGCTGTGGTCCTCGGACCATGCATGGGTAGAAGCCTTGAGCAATGGCTTCACCTCTGGTCTTGGGTATGAGATTCTTGTAAAGGATGTCCCCCCATGGCTTCTTGATGGCACATTTCTCAGCATACTCCTGAGTGACAAAGTGGTATTTGAACCACTGTTCTGCCCAATAGCGTCGAATCCATTGGATTCGGGTCTTGCGCTGCCATAGCTCTCTTCTGGATCTGTTTTGTACATTTCTGCCAAATCTTCAGGCAGATCTTTGGAAGTTCCTTCACGTCTCTGTCTGCCCCCCTTTCTTGCTGCTGCTTCTGAAGCCATAAACTTTAAATTGAAAGGCTTCAAAGTTTTCAAATGCTTCAAAGGCTTTCCTTTTCTGGACCAACAGGAACTGGCTTCAGGAGAGTTTATGTGATGCTGTAGGAATTCTGCAAATGAATGCAGACTATGAGAACCAAAGGATTCTCCCACGGACATGTACCTGTGACAGCATTAAGGTGCGAGGGAAGGGGAAGAGGTCATATGCATTCTCAGAAGGTTTTGAAGATTAATCAGTTTAGAAGACATTGACCTCATCGTGCGAAGACATTCACTCATAGATAAGCAGTTGGTTCCAGATTTGTACGAACCCACAGATCAGTACAAGTGAGGAATCTAACTACTTTATGAAGCACAAGTGAATATACTAGGCATGTTATGAGATGCAGATTGAGAGATCTAACTTGTGTGAAGATAAACTTCTTATGGTAGAAAGTGAAAGAACCATGAGATCAAAAGGGGCTGTAAAAAGAGGTTTTATTTACCACACTTGGAACTGCTAGACGGAAGGGAGTTGATGCCGAGCAGTTCAGTCCTCCATGCCCTAACTTGGCGACGGAAAACACCTACGGCAACGGCGGAGAGGACGATGTCCGCGGTCGGCGTGAGGACGGCGTTGGAGAGGTTGCGGCAGCGAAGCGCTTCCTCTCCGGCGTCGTCGAGTGCTAGCGGTGGCGCTAGGGTTCGTGCGAGGGTGGAAGAAGGAGATAATGACCGCGGTAAGTGTGAATTTATAGGCTCAGGGGCGGCACTGTGCTATTACACAGGTGCCCCTGGCGGTTCGCATCTAAGGAACGCGTGGCCAGTTTGCGGGGGTTTGTTCCACGTCCCACGCACGCCTGAATTGTCGGGCGGTCGTTCCTGCTTCTCCGGATTTTATGTGGAGGAATGAGCATTGAAAATGGACTTTATGGTTGTCTCTATATCTTCTGCTGACAAGGACGCAGTGAAGACATTCGACAGTATCAATAGAATGCATATGACTTGGAGAGATAGAGTTTAAGATAGAAAGCATAGAAAGATTAGGGTCCGATCACATTCACTTAGTTCAAAAGATTCAACCAAGAAGACATAGCTATAAGTGAATGCTGTAGAGGACAGAACACTAGTATGTATATATCTATATAATCAACGTAGTGAAGATAATCATGAAGACATGTTGAGTTCGAAGCCAAATCAAAAGTGAAGATATTGCAAGGTAACGCCATGAGTGAAACACTTCAAAATGGAACATTTGGTGGTGGCGTTACCCACCGTATAGGAAGTATTAGACCTAGACACGGCGCACAATTATCGTGGCGCTCCGAAGTCAAATTCCACATTAATGTATTCACACTTAGAATGTATGTCTTCATTGATTGAAGATATACTTTACTTTGTGTGTTCCACATCTAAGTCATCATATGCATAAGTGTTAGGATGTGTGCCTGATCACAGGACATTTGAGGATTCCAGGATATTTAGCTCACACCGTAACTTGCAAAATCTCTTCTCATCCAAGGGTTTGGTGAAGATATCCGCCAATTGCTCTTCAGTGTTGACGTGTATGATATCAATGTCTTCCTTCACAACATGATCTCTGAGAAAGTGATGACGAATTTCAATGTGCTTTGTCTTCGAGTGCTGAACTGGGTTGTTGGCAATCTTGATGGCGCTTTAGTTGTCGCAGTAAAGTGGCACTTGCTTCAGATGAATGCCATAGTCCTTGAGTGTTTGCTTCATCCACAGAAGCTGAGCGCAGCAAGATCCAGCAGCAATGTATTCAGATTCAGCAGTGGAGAGAGATACACAGTTCTGCTTCCTTGAAGACCAACATACAAGTGATCGTCCCAGAAAGTGACATGTGCCTGATGTAGACTTGCGATCAACCTTGTCACCAGCATAATCAGCATCCGAAAATCCAACCAAATCAAACTCTGAGCCCTTTGGATACCATAATCCTAGAGTTGGGGTGTGAGCCAAATATCGAAGAATTCGCTTCACAGCTAAGTGACGCGACTCCTTTGGTGCCGCTTGAAATCGAGCACACATGCAAACACTAAGCATAATATCTGGCCTAGATGCACATAAATAAAGCAAAGAACCAATCATGGAGCGGTATACCTTTTGATCGAACTCTTTACCATTGTCGTCAGGACCTAGATGATGTTTGGCTAGCATTGGTGTTGTGAAGCCTTTGCAGTCTTGCATACCAAACTTCTTCAGGCAATCTTTGAGATACTTCTCTTGAGATATGAAGATGCCATTGCGTTGTTATCGTATTTGAAGGCCAAGGAAGAACTTCAGCTCCCCCATCATGGACATCTGATATTGCTCTTGCATCATATATCCAAACTCTTCACTGTACTTCTGATTGGTGTAGCCCAAGATAATGTCATCCACATATATTTGGCACACAAACAGTTCACCATCATATGTCTTCGTGAAAAGAGTGGGATCCAGGGAACTAGGTATGAAGCCTTTGCTCTTCAGGAAGTACTTGAGTGTGTCATACCAGGCCCTAGGGGCTTGTTTGAGGCCATACAGTGCCTTGTTGAGCTTGTATACCATGTCAGGATGTTTTGGATTTTCAAAGCCAGGCGGTTGTGCAACATACACTTCTTCTTCAATCTTGCCATTGAGAAAGGCACTTTTCACATCCATTTGATATAGAAGTATGTTATGATGATTTGCATAGGACAGCAGAATGCGTATGGCTTCAAGCCTAGCCACAGGAGCAAATGTTTCATCGAAGTCAATGCCCTCCACTTGAGTATATCCTTGAGCAACGAGATGAGCTTTGTTTCTGACAACTTGACCATGCTCATCTTGTTTGTTGCGGTATATCCATTTAGTGCCTATAATGTTGTGCTTCTGTGGATCAGGACGCTTAACCAGTTCCCATACATTATTCAGCTCAAACTGTTGAAGCTCTTCTTGCATAGCTTGAATCCATTCAGGTTCCATGAAGGCTTCTTCAACTTTCTTGGGTTCTGATATTGATACGAATGCGAAGTGCCCACAGAAATTTGCTAGCTGAGTTGCCCTTGAACGAGTGAGTGGACCAGGTGCATTGATGCTGTCAATTATTCTGTCAACCTGCACTTCATTGGCAACAGGAGGATGTATAGGGCGAAGACTTTGCTCTTGCTGATCTGCGTTGTTGTTGGGAGGAATGTCTTCAGGCTGAGCATTGTCTTCATGTTGATCAGGTGTTGAGATGATAAGTTCTTCTTTAGGATGAGCTTCAGAAGGTATAATCTCTCCAGTTCCCATAAGCTTGATTGATTCACTAGCTGGAACTTCATCTAGCACATTTGGCAGTTGCTCTCTTTGTGAACCATTTGTCTCATCAAACCGCACATCCACTGTTTCAACCACTTTGTAATGGAAGAGATTGAAGACTCTGTAGGAGTGTGAATCCTTTCCATATCCAAGCATAAAGCCCTCATGTGCTTTTGGTGCAAACTTTGAGGTGTGGTGTGGGTCCTTGATCCAGCACCTTGCGCCAAATACTCTGAAGTAACTGACATTTGGCTTCTTTCCAGTTAGGAGTTCATAAGATGTCTTGTTCAGAAGCTTGTGAAGATAAACACGATTGATTGTATGGCATGCAGTGTCAATGGCTTCTGTCCAGAATTTTCTTGGAGTCTTGTATTCATCTAGCATTGTTCTGGCCATCTCAATGAGTGTTCTGTTTTTGCGTTCGACGACGCCATTCTGCTGTGGCGTGTACGGAGCTGAGAATTCATGTGTGATGCCCAAGGTATCAAGATATGTATCAAGGCCAGTGTTCTTGAATTCAGTGCCATTGTCACTTCTGATGTGCTTTATCTTGGCGCCAAAATTGTTCATTACTCGATTGGCGAAGCGTCTGAAGACATCCTGCACTTCAGTCTTGTAAAGGATTATGTGCACCCAAGTATATCTAGAGTAATCATCAACAATGACGAAGCCATAGAGGCAAGCAGTAGTAGCAAAGGTTGAGTAGTGAGTGGGACCGAAAAGATCCATGTGGAGCAGTTCGAAGGGTTGAGTAGTAGTCATGATTGTCTTCGAAGGATGTTTTGCCCTTGTCATCTTCCCTGCTTCACAGGCACCGCATAAGTGATCTTTCTTGAACTTTACGCCCTCGATGCCTATGACATGCTTCTTCTTCGCAAGGGTGTGGAGGTTCCTCATGCCAGCATGTCCAAGCCTCCGATGCCAAAGCCAGCATTCTGAAGCTTTTGCAAGAAGACATACTGCAAGTTGTGGCCCTGCTGAGAAATCTACCACATACAAATCATCCTTTCGGTACCCTTCAAACACTAGAGAATTGTCAGATTCCATTAGTACTAGGCAACGATATTTTCCAAACATTACGATCATGTTCAAATCGCAAAGCATTGAGACAGACATTAAGTTGAAGCCAAGGGATTCAACAAGCATGACTTTATCCATGTGTTGATCCTTTGAGATTGCAACTCTACCTAGACCCAATACCTTACTTTTACCAGTGTCAGCAAATGTGATGTGGCTCTTGTCGGATGGTCGTAAGGTTGAGTCCATAAGAAGGCTTCTTTTGCCAGTCATGTGATTTGTACACCCACTGTCAATAATCCATTCTGAAGACTTTGAAGTCACTGGTGTCATACCCTACAGTGCAGTTAGGGGGATAGGCTTCACGAAGAGAATTGTGAAGCAAAAACATTTGACGAACCAGTGGGTTATGAAAACTTAGATCCAGATTAGGACTAATAGGGAGAGTAGCATGCGATTCAGGAACGAGGTACATAATGATGCCATTCGGGCATTTTATCTTGCGCCCTACAAGATTTTTAAGGTCCCCAACAATAGCGTCAGAAGATTTTTTTTTTCTGCTGGAGACCTTTCCCTGCAAAAGAGAGTTAAGCTTTCTTAACCACCCACATCTTCAAGGGTGGCTTAGAAGCAATAAGTCTAAGTGCAGCATCTGAGAATTTTGGCTTTGAAGCCTTAGCAAACAGTCTAGCAGGTGGACAATAATACTCATAGGAATAAGCAGAATAATTTTTGGTCATATGAACATGACGATTCGAAGAACTGCTCTCATATTCATATGCCTGAGTATGGTTTCCCTGCAAAACATTTGCGTTAGTGTGACTCAGGTGAGTCCTCTATTTGTATGAAGCCTTTGGACCATATGAAGCCTTTGGTCTGAGGTTTGTCTTCTTCAAGTGAGGTGTCATGAAGACATTCACAGGAAGATTTTCCAGACACTTTTTCAGAACCCAGATCTTCTTCATAGGCGGTCCATTCCTGCAGTTAGCACCAATGTACCTGGCAAACACTTCACCATTCTGATTCTTAAACAGTTTATAGTTTGCATCAAAGGATTCATCAATGATAATGGGGTTAGCACAAGTGAAGCCAGATAAATTGGATGGATCTGCTGAAAGTTTCTTTGTAGCAACCCATGTGGTTTTGGGGTACTGCTCAGGTTTCCAGTAAGAGCCATCTGCATTTATTTTCCTCACGAACCCAACACCCTCTTTCCTAGGGTTTCGGTTCAGAATCTGCTTCTTGAGGACATCACATAGTGTCTGATGTCCTTTAAGACTTTTGTACATCCCTGTTTCAAGCAATGTCTTCAACCTAGCATTCTCATCAGCAATAGCAGTGGTATCCTCAGCAGAGGGGTTGTTACCACATCAACAGTTGAAGATATTGCAACAGCAGTAGCAGTGGAACATTCAGCAACAGAAGTAGCATTATCACGCTCAATGCATTTAAGACATGGTGGTTCAAATCCTTCCTGAGCAGGACTGATCTGTTCGGCGCGAAGTGACTCGTTTTCCTTTTGAAGATCTTCATGAGCCGCTCTCAATTTCTCAAGTTCTTGCTTCCTTTGAAGATAATCATAGGAAAGCTTTTCATGAGTTGTTGAGAGAGTATCAAGACGATCTTCAAGTTCCTGATACTTAACGTGAAGGTTTTTTATGTCTTCAATTAAGGATTCAGATCGAGTCATTTTAGCACCCAACAGATCATCGCTTCTGTCTAACAGTTTTTGAATATGTTCCATAGCTTTCTGTTGTTCAGTTGCAATTTTAGCAAGTGTTTTGTAGCTGGGTTTTGAATCACAGTCAGAGTCATCGTCACTAGATGTTTGATAGCGAGTAGTGCGTGTGTTTACCTTGGCACCGCGTGCCATGAAGCAGTAGGTAGGAGTCGAGTCATTCTTGTCATTTGCGTCGGTGTCGGTGATGCAGTCATTGTCTTCAGTGTTGAAGATGGACTTGGCAACGTATGCTGTAGCCAGACTCGCAATGCCAGAATCAGACTCCTCCTCAGACTCCACCTCTGCCTCCTCAGATGCGGACTCCTCCTCTGAATCCATCTCCTTGCCAACAAACGCACGTGCCTTGCCAGATGAGCTCTTCTTGTGTGATGAAGACTTTGAGGAATACTTGGAAGAAGACTTTGAGTATTTCTTCTTCTTCTTGTCGTCAGAATCATATTCCTTGCTCTTCTTCTTCCTTCTGTTCTCATTGTCCCACTGTGGACACTCAGAGATGAAGTGTCCAGTTTTCTTGCACTTGTGACATGTTTTCTTCTTGTAGTCATGAGCAGAAGCTTCATCATTCCTTGAGCTTGATCGTGAGGATTTTCTGAAGCCTTTCTTCTTGGTGAATTTTTGAAACTTCTTCACTAGCATTGCAAGTTCCCTTCCAATGTCTTCAGGATCATCAGAACTGCTGTCAGATTCTTCTTCAGATGAGGAAACAGCTTTTGCCTTCAAGGCACGAGTTCGCCCATAGTTTGGACCGTAGATGTCTCTTTTCTCAGAAAGCTGAAACTCATGTGTGTTGAGCCTCTCAAGTATGTCAGATGGATCGAGTGTCTTGAAATCAGGACGTTCTTGAATCATCAGGGCTAGGATGTCAAACAAACTATCAAGTGATCTCAGCAGCGTCTTGACGATTTCATGTTTGGTGATCTCAGTGGCGCCGAGGGCTTGAAGCTCATTTGTGATGTCAGTGAGTCGGTCAAATGTGTGCTGGACATTCTCATTGTCATTTCGCTTGAAGCGGTTGAAGAGGTTGCGAAGAACACTGATTCTTTGATCTCTCTGGGTTGAGACGCCTTCATTGACCTTGGAGAGCCAGTCCCAGACCAGCTTGGATGTCTTCAAGGCACTCACACGGCCATACTGTCCTTTTGTCAGATGACCACAGATGATATTTTTGGCAGTAGAGTCCAGTTGAGTGAAATTCTTGACATCAGCAGCAGTGACACCTTCTCTAGCCTTGGGAACGCCATTCTCGACGGCATACCATAGGTCGACGTCAATGGCTTCAAGATGCATGCGCATCTTATTCTTCCAGTAGGGATATTCAGTTCCATCAAAGACGGGGCACGCAGCAGAGACTTTGATTATCCCTGCAGTCGACATAGCTAAAACTCCAGGTGGTTAAACTGAATCACATAGAACAAGGGAGCACCTTGCTCTGATACTAATTGAAAGTGCGTTATATCGACTAGAGGGGGGTGAATAGGCGATTTTTATGAAAGTCTTCAAAACGTGAGAGTTATGAAGACAAACAGCGAAGATTATGCCTATTACTATGCAGCGGAAGTTAGATTACACTAGGCCAGCCATGGTCATGTATTCAATAGAGTGAAAGCACAATGACAAACAGCTTCAGTGTAATAAGGATCAGGTAGGAAGAAGTTATGAAGCCAAACAGATCATACATTCACGTTGTGAAAACAAAAGATAAAGCAAGCATGCAATGGCTTCACAATGAGTAACAGTAAGAAAAGGAAGTGAAGATGAAACCAGTGACTCGTTGAAGACAATGATATGTTGGACCAGTTCCAGTTGCTGTGACAACTGTACGTCTGGTTGGAGCGGCTAGGTATTTAAACTTTAGGACACACAGTCCCGGACACCCAGTCCTGAACACACAATTCAGGACACCAAGTCCTCACCGTATTCTCCTTGAGCTAAGGTCACTTAGTCCTCGCCCAATCACTCTGGTAAGTCTTCAAGGTAGACTCCCAAACCTTCACAAACTTCGTTCACTGGCAATCCACAATGTCTCTTGGATGCTCTGAACGCGACGCCTAACCGTCTGGAGGATTCATAGTCCTCAAGTGTAATAAGTCTTCAGATCACACAGACAAGAAGACTTAAGTGATGCCCAATTTACTCTGGCTCTAGGTGGTTAGGGCTTTTCTCCTCACTAGGAATTTTCTCTCAAAGGCTTCGAGGTGGGTTGCTCTCAAACGACAAAAGCCGTGCACTGAAATCTGAGCAGCCAACCATTTATGGTTGTGGGGGTGGGCTATTTATAGCCACTTGGCAACCCGACCTGATTTGTCCGAAATGACCCTGGGTCACTAAGGAACTGACACGTGTCTCAACGGTCAGATTTCGAACTCTCATGGCAACTTTACTTGGGCTACAAGCAAAGCTGACTTGTCCGGCTCTGGACAAGATTCGCTCTCATTGTCTTCACTCGAAGACATAGGTTTTTGATTTAGGCATCACTTCAGTCATTCTGACTGGTTCTCCTGGACCCCACTTAACAGTACGATGGTTCCTATGACTCAACACAAAAGAAAAAGAACTACAAAAGATCTAAGTCTTCGAGCTCCATATGCTTCATAACGTGTCTTCTTTTGTCATAGTCTTCAAAGTGAATATCTTCATGTACCATCTTTGTCTTCAATGTCTTCATACATTTTAGGGGTCATCTCTGGTAGTAAAACCGAATCAATGAGGGACTTCTACCTGTATTATCCTGCAATTCTCACAAACACATTAGTCCCTCAACTAGGTTTGTCGTCAATACTCAAAAACCAACTAGGGGTGGCACTAGATGCACTTACACAAGGCAAAGTTTTGCCCTTGATAGGTTTTCTATTTTACCGGTCTCATGGTGGTAGTTGGGAGACCGGGTTATAGGATCGATAGCCGTACTATCAAGGGGGGCTCTCACGTGAGTAGCTTGATCGTATCGCTCGTCGAGAGCTCAAACCATTGCATACTTGCATCATGTTTCTTGGTTCTTGTTTGGTTCTCTTTGTGATTCTTAGAGCTTATGGTCATCTTGATGACAAGCTTGAGTTCATCGAAAACGGAGTTCGCATGCGTCTTCTATGATGTTTTCGGTGTTGTAGGTTTTACCGGTCTTATCCGAGGAAGGGTCCTCACCATTTTCTTATGGGCCTTTTCTAATTTGCTTCTTATTGATATTTCTTTCAATATTGTGTTAGCCCTTGTCGCTAGCTTTCCAACAAACTTGGTTTCATCGAATTCGGAGTCCGTTTGCAAAAGTTGTGGCAGTTTTGGTGTTCTGAAAAGGCTGCAACGGTACTACCGCGAATTGGAGCGGATGTAATTTTTTACTACCGCTCCAGAGCAGTACTACCGCGGCTCCTACAGCGGTAGTACCGCTCCGGACAAAAACTCGTCCCAAGTTTTGCGGTGGTAGGCCCGAATGTATTTTTTTAGTACCGCTCGCAAGCAGTAGTACCGCTACCATTTGTGGTAGTACCGTGAGGTCGAGCGGTAGTACCGTGAGGACGAGCGGTAGTACCGCTCCGGCGGTTCTTCTGGCCTTTTGCCTCCTCGCTGTTGTTTTTCAAAGGGCCGCTCCTTGGAGCGGTAGTACCGCTCTGTGCGGGCTGTGAGCATAACGGTTGGTTTTTTCCCCACCTATAAAAGGGGGTCTTATTCCCCAATGTACCTAATCCTTTTAGCTTGTGTTCTTCCCCCATTGTTGACCTTCTTCGAGCTTGCTAACTCTCAATCCCTCCAATGATTCTTGCTAGTTCTTGAGGGAAAAGAGAGAGGGGATCTAGATCCACGTTTCCACCAATCACTTTCTCCTCTAAGTGAGGGGAACCCCTTGGATATAGATCTTGGAGTTCTTCATGTTCTTCTTTCGTTCTTCCTCTCATTTTCTTCCCTAGCATTATTTGATTTGGTGGGATTGGGAGAGAAGGACTTGGGCACTCCGTGTGCCCTTGCCATTGCATTTGGTGCATCGGTTTGAGTTCTCCACGGTGATACGTGGAAGTGAAGTTTGAGAAGCTTATTACTCTTGGGTGTTTGGGCACCCTAGAGCTTGTTCCTCTTGGGTGCCTTGGCACCCTAGATGGTTGGTGGTGTTCGGAGCTCAATCACTGTGGTGTAAAGCTCCGGGCAAGCGTCGGGGTCTCCAATTAGGTTGTGGAGATCGCCCCGAGCAATTTGACGGGTACCGGTGACCGCCCCCAAGGGTTGCCAAAGTGTATGGGTTCGGTGACCGCCCCCAATGGTTGCCATTTGTACGGGTTCGGTGACCGCCCTCAAGGGTCCCTTAGTGGAATCACGTCATCTTGCATTGTGCGAGGGCGTGAGGAGATTACGGTGGCCCTAGTGGCTTCTTGGGGAGCATTGTGCCTCCACACCGCTCCAAACGGAGATTAGCATCCGCAAGGGTGTGAACTTCAGGATACATCGTCGTCTCCGCGTGCCTCGGTTATCTCTTACCCGAGCTCTTTACTTATGCGCTTTACCTTGTGATAGCCATATTGTTTCTTGTCATATATCTTGCTATCACCTAGTAGTTTGTCTTGCTTAGCATAAGTTGTTGGTGCAGATAGGTGAGCCTAGTTGTTGTAGGTTTTGTGCTTGACAAATTAACCGCTAGGTTTATTCCGCATTTGTTCAAGCCTAAACCATAATTATTTTTAAAGCGCCTATTCACCCCCCTCTAGGCGACATTCACGATCTTTCAATAGAGTACGATGATAGGGGTAAATATAGAGAAGACAAAAAAGTAAGAAAGTCTCACATCGATGCGGCTAACCAACGGGCTATGGAGATGCCCATCAATCGATATCAATGTGAGGAGTAGGGATTGTCATGAAACGTATGCACTAAGATCTATAAGTGTATGAAAGCTCAATAGGAAAACTAAGTGGGTGTGCATCTAATCCTATAATGAAAAATTCCCACTAGTATATGAAAGTGACAACATAGGAGACTCTCCGTATGAAAAACACGGTGCTACTTTGAAGCACAAGTGTGGTAAAGGATACTAGAAATGCCCCTTCACTCTTTGTTTATTATTACTATTTTTCTTTTTCTTTCTTTTTTTCTTTATTTTTTCTCTCATTGTCCAGAGTCTCATCCTGACTTGTGGGGGAATCATAGTCTCCATCATCCTTTCCTGACTGGGTCACTGCTCTAAAATTGAATAATGATGATCATCACACTTCTATTTACTTATAACTCAAAAGAAATAAAAATTACAACTCGATACCTATGACAAAATATGACTCTATATAAATGCCTCTGGCATGTATCAGTATGTGCAATGATCTAGTGTAACATGTATGAAAAATGATGAATGGTGGCTGAGCCACAAACACTATGTCAGCTATATGATCATGCAAAGCAATATGACAATGAATGCTCAAGTCATCAAACGGAAACGGTGGAAGTTGCATGGCAATATATCTCGGAATGGCCATGGAAAAGCCATAATAGGTAGGTATGGTGGCTGTTTTGAGGAAGATATAATGAGGCTTATGTGTGATAGAGCGTATCATATCACGGGGTTTGGATGCACCTGCGAAGTTTGCACCACGTCTCAATGTGAGAAAGGGCAATGCACGGTACCGTAAAGGCTAGCAAATTGCGAAAAGGTAAGAGTGCGTATAATCCATGGACTCCATTAGTCATAAAGAACTCATATACTTATTGCAAAAGTTTATTAGCCCTCGAAGCAAAGTACTACTACGCATGCCCCTAGAGGGATAGATTGGTAGGAAAAGACCATCTCTTGTCCCTGACCGCCACTCATAAGGAAGACAATAAAAAATAAATCATGCTCCAACATCATAGCATAACGAGAAACTACGCGTGCATGCTTCGGGAATCACAAACCTTAACACCAATATTCCTACTAGAGCATAATTACTCATCAACATAACTCACATCATCATATCTCAAAACTATTACTAAGAATCAAGTTTATTTTGTCCAATGATCTTCATGAAAATTTTGAAAAAGCATCAAGTGTTGATGGTTGACAGGACCACTAGTTTCCAGTAAAAGGGCAAGGGAAAGAAAGGGAACTTCAAGAAGAATGGCAAGCAAGTTGCCACTCCCATGAAGAAGCCCAAAGCTAGACCCAATCCTGAAACCGAGTGCTTCTACTGCAAAAGAAATGGTCACTGGAAGTGGAACTGCCCTAGATACTTGGCGGATAAGAAGGATGGCAAAGTGAACAAAGGTATATTTGATATACATGTTATTGATGTGTACTTTACTAGTGTTTATAGCAAACCCCTCGGTATTTGATACTAGTTCAGTTGCTCGGAGTAGTAACTCAAAATGGGAGTTGGAAAATAAACAGAGACTAGTTAAGGGCGAGGTGATGTTGTGAGTTGGCAGTGATTCCAAGGTTGATAAGATCACCATCGCACACTCCCTTTACCTTCGGGATTAGTGTTGAACCTAAAATAAATGTTATTTGGTGTTTGCGTAAAGCATAATATGATTGTATCATGTTTATTGCAATACGGTTATTCATTTAAGTCAAGGATAATTGTTATTCTATTTACATGAATAAAACCTTATGAGGTCATACACCCAAGGTGAATGGTTTATTGAATCTCGATTGTAGTAATACACATATTCATAATATTGAAGCCAAAAGATGCAAAGTTAATAATGATAGTGCAACTTATATGCGACACTGATGTTTAGGTCATATTGGTGTAAAGCGCATGAAGAAACTCCATGCTGATGGGCTTTTGGAATCACTTGATTATGAATCATTTGATGCTTGCGAACCATGCCTCATAGGCAAGATGACTAAAACTCCGTTCTTCGGAACAATGGAGCAAGCAACTGACTTATTGGAAATAATACATACTGATGTATGCAATCTGATGAGTGTTGAGGCTCGTGGCAGGTATCGTTATTTTCTGATCTTCACAGATGATTTGAGCAGATATGGGTATATCTACTTGATGAAACATAAGTCTGAGACATTTGAAAAGTTCAAAGAATTTCAGAGTGAAGTGGAAACTCATCGTAACAAGAAAATAAAGTTTCTGCGATCTAATCATGGACGAGAATATTTGAGTTACGAGTTTGGTCTTCATTTGAAACAATGCGGAGTAGTTTCGCAACTCACGCCACCTGGAACACCACAGCATAATGGTGTGTCCGAACGTCATAACCGTACTTTATTAGATATGGTGCAATCTATGATGTCTCTTACCAATTTATCACTATCGTTTTGGGGTTATGCATTAGAGACAATTGCATTCACGTTAAATAGGGCACCATCTAAATCCATTGAGACGACACCATATGAACTGTGGTTTAGCAAGAAACCTAAGCTGTCATTTTAAAGTTTGGGGCTATGATGCTTATGTGAACAAGTTTCAACCTGATAAGCTCGAACCCAAATCGGAGAAATGCGTCTTCATAGGATACCCAAAGGAAACTGTTGGGTACACCTTCTATCACAGATCCGAAGGCAAGATATTCGTTGCTAAGAATGGATCCTATCTAGAGAAGAAGTTCCTCTCGAAATAAGTGATTGGGAGGAACTAAAACTTGATGAGGTAATTGTACCTTCTCCCTAATTGGAAAGTAGTTCACCACAAAAATTAGTTATAGTGATTCCTACACCAATTAGTGAGGAAGTTAATGATGATGATCACGAAACTTCAGATCAAGTTACTACCGAACCTCATAGGTCAACCAGAATACGTTCCGCACCAGAGTGGTACGGTAATCCTGTTCTGGAGGTCAAGTTACTTGACCACGATGAACCTACGAACTATGAGGAAGTGATGATGAGCCCAGATTCCATGAAATGGCTTGAAGCCATGAAATCTGAATGACATCCATGTATTAGAACAAAGTATGGACTTCGATTGACTTTCCCGTTGATCGGTGAGCCATTAAGAATAAATGGATTTTCAAGAGGAAGACAGACACTAATAGTAGTGTTACTACCTACAAAGCTTGAATTGTCGCAAAAGGTTTTCAACAAGTTCAAGATGTTGACTACGATGAGATTTTCTCACTCGTACAGATGCTTGAGTCTGTCTGAATCATGTTAGCAATTGCCACATTTTATGAAATCTGGCAAATGGATGTCAAAACTGCATTCCTTAATGGATTTCTTAAAGAAGAGTTGTATATGAAGCAACAAGAAGGTTTTGTCAATCCTAAAGGTGCTAACAAAGTGTGCAAGATCCAGCGATCCATCTATGGACTGGTGCAAGCATCTTGGAGTTGGAATATATACTTTGATAAAGTGATCAAAGCATATGGTTTTATACAGACTTGCAGTGGAGCCTATATTTACAAGAAAGTGAGTGGGAGAACTACAACATTTCTGATAAGTATATGTGAATGACATATTGTTGATCGGAAATAGTGTAGAATTTGCTGGAAAGCATAAAGGAGTGTTTGAAAAGAGTTTTTGAAAGAAAGACCTCGATGAAGCTACTTACATATTGAGCATCAAGATCTATAGAGATAGATCAAGACGCTTGATATATTTTCAATGAGTACGTACCTTGACAAGATTTTGAAGTAGTTCAAAATGTAAAAGCCAAAGAAGGAGTTCTTGCCTGTGTTGCAAGGTGTGAAGTTGAGTAAAGACTCAAAACCCGACCACGGCAGAAAATAGAAAGAGAATGGAAAGTCATTCCCTATGCCTCAGTCATAGGTTCTATAAAGTATGCTATGCTGTGTACCAGTCCTATTGCATACCTTAGCATGATTCTGGCAAGGGAGTACAATAGTGATCTAGGAGTAGATCACTGGACAACGGTCAAATTATCCTTAGAGGACTAAGGAAATATTTCCCGGTTATGGAGGTGATAAAAGAGTTCGTCCTAAAGAGTTACGTTGCTGCAAGCTTTTTACATTGATCTAGATGACTCTAAGTCTTGATATGGATACATATTGAAAGTGGGAGCAATTAGCTAGATTAGCTCCGTGCAGAGTATTGTAGACATAGAAATTTGTGAAATACATACGCATCTGAATGTTGCAGACCTCTATACTAAACTTCTCTCACAAGCAAAACATGATCACTCTTTGGGTATTAATCACATAGCGATGTGAACTAGATTATTGACTCTAGTAAACCCTTTGGGTATTAGTCACATGAAGATGTGAACTAATCACATAAAGATGTGTACTATTGGTGTGAAAACACATGACGATGTGAACTAGATTATTGACTCTAGTGCAAGTGGGAGACTGAAGGAAATATGCCCTAGAGGCAATAATAAAATTGTTATTTATATTTCCTGATATCATGATAAATGTTTATTATTCATGCTAAAATTGTATTAACCGGAAACTTAGTACATGTGTGAATACATAGACAGACAGAGTGTCACTAGTTTGCCTCTACTTGACTAGCTCGTTGAATCAACGATGGTTATGTTTCCTAACCATAGACATGAGTTGTCATTTGATTAACAGGATCACATCATTAGAGAATGATGTGATTGACTTGACCCATCCGTTAGCTTAGCACGATGATCGTTTAGTTTGTTTCTATTGCTTTCTCCATAACTTATACATGTTCCTATCACTATGAGATCATGCAACTCCCGAATACCGGAGGAACACTTTGTTTGCTACCAAACATCACAACGTAACTGGGTGATTATAAAGGTGCTCTACAGGTGTCTCCAATGGTGTTTGTTGAGTTGGCATAGATCGAGATTAGGATTTGTCACTCTGAGTATCGGAGAGCTATCTCTGGGCCCTCTCGGTAATGCACATCACTATAAGCCTTGCAAGCACTGTGGCTAATGAATTAGTTGCGGGATGATGCATTACGGAACGAGTAAAGAGACTTGCCGGTAATGAGATGGAACTGAGATACCGACGATCGAATCTCGGGCAAGTAACATACCAATGACAAAGGGAACAACATATGTTGTTATGAGGTTTGACCGATAAAGATCTTCGTAGAATATGTAGGAACCAATATGAGCATCCAGGTTCCGCTATTGGTTATTGACTGGAGAGGAGTCTCGGTCATGTCTACATAGTTCTCGAACCCGTAGGTTTCACACGCTTAATGTTTGATAACGATCTGTATTATGAGTTTATGTTTTTTGATGTGCCGAAGGTAGTTCGGAGTCCCGGGACATGACGAGGAGTCTCGAAATGGTTGAGACGTAAAGATCGATATATTGGAAGCCTATATTTGGACATCGGAATGGTTCTGAGTGGTTTGGGCATTTTTCCGGAGTACCGGGAGGTTACCGGACCCCCCTGGGGAGTATATGGGCCTTATTGGGCTTTAGTGGAATTGAGGAGAGGGAAGGGAAAAGGCGGCTGCTAGGCGCCATCGGATGCGGGAAGTAAAACAACATCCACCTCAGGAGCCCTTGGATTAAACGCTTGTCAGCCGCATGATTAGTCGTCAACTTTTGTTCGCATGAGTCCGTTCACACCTCACGTGGGCATCCATCATGGAGTAGCTAGAAAATGCGTTCACACCTCCATGGCATCGGCCCTGGTAGTAATTAGTCTGTACATTGTTAACCCTGCATGCACGCATGCATCGCATGCCACCAATGCAGCAGCCACACTCTTGGCGTTGGCTGCAACGAATCAACAATGGAGGAGAACCTTGGAGCATTGATGTCCTACCTGCAATCGACATGCAGCAACGCGCAATTTTGGAAGTGAAATTACAGCCGCCATTGTAGCGTCACGAGCTGCTTCAAAGACCTACGCGCCAGAGTACTTCTGCGTACGATGACTGATGCACTCCAAAAAAGATGATGCTGCGAGGGTCGGCTGGCTGCTACGGCGTCACTGTGAGGCCGCGAGGCAGTGTTGCCATGTTGGACGTCGGTCTTTGCAGTACCCAACTGCGAAAATGGTTGTGATGATGATATGAGGTGTGCTGCGACGGCCCTGGCGATGACGCGACGACATACTTCGAACGCTTGTGATGTGTTGCGACAACATCATGTCCTCTTCAAGGATGTTGGGGTGGCTTGCTTCGACCGCTGCATTGATGGAGTGGGGCGTGTTGTGACACTCGGCGTTAACACAACTACATGCTTCGAAGTTATGCTATGAGGTGTGCTGCAATGGCTCCGGCGATGGCGCGACGACATGCTTTGAACGCTTGTGGTTTCTTGCCACGACATCATGTCTTCTTCAAAGATGTTGTGGCGGCTTGCTTTGACCGTGGCATCGATGCTACGGGGCATGTTGTGACACTCGGCGTTAGCACAATGACATGCTTTGAACACCCGTGGCGGGCTTCGATGGCTGCGACAATGTCGTGGCAACATGCTTCAATGGCCTAAATGATGCTATTAGGCATGCTGCAGCGGCCGTGACGATGACACGATGACATGCTTTGAATGACCATGGTATGCTTTGATGGCCGCGATGGTACGCTTCGACGGCCACAGCGATATGATGTCATGCTTCGAACAATCACGGTGATCTGCAACGTCATGCTTTGACAACCGCAACAATGTTACGAGGGAGGCCTGGCTACTTCTATGATGCTTCAATGGCATGTTCACGGACGTGGCACTGTTTTGACGATGGACATGGCTGCTTCAATGATGGTGTGACGGCGTGCTTCGACGGCTGAGCGACGACAATAGCGGCCCGGCTACCCGGTGATGCTGCAATAGTGTGCTTCGAAGACGGCGGCGGCGGCGAACACACTACATCTGAAAGCAACCTTTGACTCCATGAGCTTGCTAGTACCAAATCACCCATACCCGCATTCAACGTCCAGAACTATTTCTACCAAGTGACGATCGGACGGCGCCTTGGACTACCTTGGATCAGCTCACGACTACAGATAACTGAAGATGGTCACGACCTCTTTTTGCATGGAAGATGGTCACGACCTACGCGCCAACTGAAGAAGCCAAAGTAGCTATGTACTACAAGTTAGGAAACTGACGAAGGGTGGGCTACCTTCGCACGTGGTCACACGTACGCGCTCTGCGCCACACGATGGCATGGGATCTAACGGTGCTGGACACAGATGACGAACGCGAGAAATCATCCGGCTGCTATTAAGCGTTTTCCAAGGGAAAAGAGGGAGGTGCGCCCCCCAAGCCCAATCCAAATTGGGAGGGGGGCCGGCCCCCCTTTCCTTCCTCCCTCTCTCTGTTGGAAATATGCCCTAGAGGCAATAATAAATTGATTATTATTATTTCCTTGTTCATGATAATCGTTTATTATCCATGCTATAATTGTATTGATAGGAAACTCAGATACATGTGTGGATACATAGACAACACCATGTCCCTAGTAAGCCTCTAGTTGACTAGCTCGTTGATCAATAGATGGTTACGGTTTCCTGACCATGGACATTGGATGTCATTGATAACGGGATCACATCATTAGGAGAATGATGTGATGGACAAGACCCAATCCTAAGCATAGCACTAGATCGTGTAGTTCGTATGCTAAAGCTTTTCTAATGTCAAGTATCATTTCCTTAGACCATGAGATTGTGCAACTCCCGGATACCGTAGGAGTGCTTTGGGTGTGACAAACGTCACAACGTAACTGGGTGGCTATAAAGTTACACTACAGGTATCTCCGAAAGTGTCTGTTGGGTTGGCACGAATCGAGACTGGGATTTGTCACTCCGTGTAAACGGAGAGGTATCTCTGGGCCCACTCGGTAGGACATCATCATAATGTGCACAATGTGATCAAGGAGTTGATCACGGGATGATGTGTTACGGAACGAGTAAAGAGACTTGCCGGTAACGAGATTGAACAAGGTATCTGGATACCGACGATCGAATCTCGGGCAAGTATCGTACCGATGGACAAAGGGAATTGTATACGGGATTGATTAAGTCCTTGACATCGTGGTTCATCCGATGAGATCATCGTGGAACATGTGGGAGACAACATGGGTATCCAGATCCCGCTGTTGGTTATTGACCGGAGAACGTCTCGGTCATGTCTGCATGTCTCCCGAACCCGTAGGGTCTAGACACTTAAGGTTCGATGACACTAGGGTTATAAAGGAAGCTTGTATGTGGTTACCGAATGTTGTTCGGAGTCCCGGATGAGATCCCGGACGTCACGAGGAGTTCCTAAATGGTCCGGAGGTAAAGATTTATATATGGGAAGTCCTGTTTTGGTCACCGGAAGAGTTTCGGGGTTTATCGGTAATGTACCGGGACCACCGGGAGGGTCCGGGGGTCCACCAAGTGGGGCCACCAACCCCGGAGGCTTGCGTGGGCTAAGAGTGGTGAGGGACCAGCCCCTTAGTGGGCTGGTGTGCCTCGCACAAGGGCCCATGGCGCCTAAGAGGTGGAAAGGGGGCAAACCCTAAGGGATATGGGCCTTAAGGCCCATATTGGTGCGCCTCCCTCTCCTCTCCCCCTCTTGGCCGCCATCCTTAATCCCCATCTAGGGCTGCCGCCCCCCTAGGGGGTGGGAACCCTAGAGGGGGCGCAGCCCCTCCCCTTCCCTATATATATGAGGCCTAGGGCTGCCCATAACAGATGCGAATCAATCTCTCGTTGGTGCAGCCCTGCGTCTCTTCTCCCTCCTCTTCTGTGGTGCTTGGCGAAGCCCTGCAGGATTGCCACGCTCCTCCACCACCACCACGCCGTTGTGCTGCTGTTGGATGGAGTCTTCCTCAACCTCTCCCTCTCTCCTTGCTGGATCAAGGCATGGGAGACCTCACCGGGCTGTACGTGTGTTGAACGCGGAGGTGCCGTGCGTTCGGCACTTGATCATCGGTGATTTGGATCACGACGAGTACGACTCCATCAACCCCGTTCACTTGAACGCTTCTGCTTAGCGATCTACAAGGGTATGTAGATGCACTCTCCTTCCCCTCGTTGCTAGTCTCTCCATAGATAGATCTTGGTGATACGTAGGAAAATTTTGAATTTCTGCTACGTTCCCCAACACTCTCCTCCTTCCTTCCTCTCCTACTCCTACTTGGAAGGGGGGAATCATACTCCCGGAGGGAGTAGGACTCCCTTAGGGCATGCCATAGAGAGGGCCGGCCCTCCCCCTCCTCCACTCCTTTATATACGGGGGAGGGGGCACCCCATGGACACACAAGTTGATCATTGATCTTTAGTAGTGTGTGGTGCCCCCCTCCACCATAATCCACCTCGGTAATATCGTAGCGGTGCTTAGGCGAAGCCCTGTTCCGGTAGCAACATCATCACCGTCATCACGCCGTCGTGTTGACGAAGCTCTCCCTCGAAGCTCTACTGGATTGTGAGTTCGCGGGACGTCACCGAGCCGAATGTGTGTAGATCACGGAGGTACCATACCTTCGGTGCTAGATCGGTCGATCGTGAAGACATACGACTACATCAACCGCGTTGTCATAACGCTTCCGCTTACGGTCTACGAGGGTACGTAGACAATACTCTCCCCTCTCGTTGCTATGCATCACCATGATCTTGAGTGTGCATAGGATTTTTTTTGAAATTACTGTGTTCCCCAATAGAGGTTCATCCAGTTGCCGCATCCAAGCCCCGTGCCAGGATACGAGACGTGTTCCGTTGGCATCCTGCTTCATCCTTTCATAGTATGGGTCGATGATGGCCGAGGCGAGTTCAACCATGGAGTCCTTCTTCGTGCTGCCCTAGACCCTGTAGTGCTCATGGATTTCAACAAGGTTCTGGCAGGCCAAGCCCGTAACACTGAGCGCTTTTACATCATCGGTAGTTTCCACTGTGGAGAACTTGTAGTAAGTGCTGTTGACAAACGTGGTGAAACGGTCGCAAGGCTCTGTGGCCATGCAGTAGTGGTAGATGAGGACATTATGGCACACGCACAACTGGGCGACGGCAACCATCTGATCTATGTTGGGATGACCGGCGGTGTACTGGAGGTCGATGTCGACCACCTTGTACTTGTCTCGAGCAAGCAACTGCTCAACGGTGTTAATGTAGTCGTCCACCACGGTCGGGTCGATGGTGTACACCATTGAGAGATTCGTCTCCCTCACGTGGGTCTCCACTTTATTCTCGCCAAACTCCATTGGAGTGCCGCTAGACATCCCTTCTCTATGTGTCGTCGTGGATGTGCTTGTTGTGTTGTGGGGCGCGATCAAAAGGTTGAAGAGACCAAGGTTATAATGACTGTGGGAATTAAAGGGGAAGCCAGGTGGCCTGGTATATCGGCACGCCCTGATGGCAGTTCTAATTTACAACGCGTAACTCCATCATGCCACACGTAACTGCATTGCATGGCAACGCGTATGGCGCAACCGCATGCATATGGGGCCCCCGACGTGATCGTGTGCAGGCCCAACCGCTGGCAGAGGGCGCGTGGAGGGACGCGAGCAGAGCACTGCATGGCCGCCTCAACGGCGAGCACCATATATATGCATATAGCAGTTGAACATGCAAGGAAAAGCTGTCCACAAGCCGAGCGCGCTGACGGACGCGGGCAGAGCGCTCCGACGAACGCGAGTAGAGCATGCTGCGATGCCTAACGATGAGCAGAGCTTGCCGAGGGATGCAAGCAGAGGCCAGCACAGTGATATGTGGCAAATAAGACAAACTGTGGGCAAACGCTTGCTGGTATATAACCGTTTGCGATTCATGAATTCACCGCTAACAGGTTACCTAGTGCGGTCCGTGTGTGTTGTCATATGCTCTGTCTGCAGAACATCTATGCTCTGTGTACAGAAGAACAACATATATACTTGTAACATGACATGATTGCAATACCAAATTAAACATCCAATTACGTTATATAACAAATACCATAAATATTGCAAGGTTCAAATTCAAAGATTACAATGCCCAAATTCAAACATTGCAAACCTCATCATTTTTGCAAAGGGATCAGCCGCTGGCAAGTCATGTATGGGTTTGACACAATGACTTCCAATTGCTCTGTCATATGCTCTTCCAATATGAAGTTTAGCTTTTTTGGAGCTTCTTCTATTTTGCAGTACCTGCCGGCTCTGATCCAACATGTTGGGGAACGTAGCAAAAATTCAAAATTTTCCTACGTGTCACCAAGATCTAGCTATGGAGAGACCAGCAACGAGTGGAAGGAGAGTGCATCTACATACCCTTGTAGATCGCTAAGCGGAAGCGTTCAAGAGAACGGGGTTGATGGAGTCGTACTCGTCGTGATCCAAATCCCCTGAGATCCTAGTGCCGAACGGACGGCACCTCCGCGTTCAACACACGTACAGCCCGATGATGTCTCCCACGCCTTGATCCAGCAAGGAGAGAGGGAGAGGTTGAGGAAGACTCCATCCAACAGCAGCACAACGACGTGGTGGTGGTGGAGGAGCGTGGCAATCCTGCAGGGCTTCGCCAAGCACCACGGGAGAGGAGAAGGACTTGGGAGAAGGGAAGGGCTGCACCAAAGGAAAAAGGTGTGTCTTGAGAGGCCCTCCTTCCCCACTATATATAGGGAGCCCAAGGGCGGGGCACTGGCCCTAGGAGATCCAATCTCCTAGGGGGGCGGCGGCAAGGGAGGTTTCCCTCCCCCCCAAGGCACCTAGGGGTGCCTTCCCCTTGTGGGACTCTTCTTTTGAAACCCTAGGCGCATGGGCCTCTTGGGGCTGGTGCCCTTGGCCCATGTAGGCCAAGGCGCACCCCCTACAGCCCATGTGGCCCCCGGGGCAGGTGGCCCCACCCGGTGGACCCCCGGGACCCTTCCGGTGGTCCCGGTACAATACCGATGACCCCGAAACTTGTCCCGATGGCCGAAACAGGATTTTCCTATATATAAATCTTTACCTCCGGACCATTCCGGAACTCCTCGTGACGTCCGGGATCTCATCCGGGACTCCGAACAACATTCGGTAACCACATACAAACTTCCTTTATAACCCTAGCGTCATCGAACCTTAAGTGTGTAGACCCTACGGGTTCGGGAGACATGCAGACATGACCGAGATGATCTCCGGTCAATAACCAACAGCGGGATCTGGATACCCATGTTGGCTCCCACATGTTCCACGATGATCTCATCGGATGAACCACGATGTCAAGGACTTAATCAATCCCGTATACAATTCCCTTTGTCTAGCGGTACGATACTTGCCCGAGATTCGATCGTCGGTATCCCGATACCTTGTTCAATCTCGTTACCGGCAAGTCTCTTTACTCTGTTCCGTAACACATCATCCCGTGATCAACTCCTTGATGCACATTGTGCACATTATGATGATGTCCTACCGAGTGGGCCCAGAGATACCTCTCCGTTTACACGGAGTGACAAATCCCAGTCTCGATTCGTGCCAACCCAACAGACACTTTCGGAGATACCTGTAGTGTACCTTTATAGCCACCCAGTTACGTTGTGACGTTTGGCACACCCAAAGCACTCCTACGGTATCCGGGAGTTGCACAATCTCATGGTCTAAGGAAATGATACTTGACATTAGAAAAGCTTTAGCATACGAACTACATGATCTAGTGCTATGCTTAGGATTGGGTCTTGTCCATCACATCATTCTCCTAATGATGTGATCCCGTTATCAATGACATCCAATGTCCATGGTCAGGAAACCGTAACCATCTATTGATCAACGAGCTAGTCAACTAGAGGCTTACTAGGGACATGGTGTTGTCTATGTATCCACACATGTATCTGAGTTTCCTATCAATACAATTATAGCATGGATAATAAACGATTATCATGAACAAGGAAATAATAATAATCAATTTATTATTGCCTCTAGGGCATATTTCCAACACAACATACCATTCATCTTTCCTAGTTAAATGCCTGTTCAACATCAGTACACTCAGCACCCTTGGTCTAGCAAGAAAGAACCTGGCGAGTGTAATATCCGGTAAGGTCCCTCGGTAGGAGTTCAAAGTAATATGTGGGAGATGCAGATCCAAGCATTCGATGTGATTGTCGTTATAAATATTATCCACCTCCGGGCCTATTATTATCTACAAAGGAAGAGAACATGTTAGTGCCTACATGCAGTTTTGAACACTACTACACGACTATTTGGTTTGCAGGATTTGTAAAATGCACCAACGTGCCATTGATGTCTACTACACAACCTTCTTCTTGTAGACATTGTTGGGCCTCCAAGTGCAGAGGTTTGTAGGACAGTAGCAAATTTCCCTCAAGTGAATGACGTAAGGTTTATCAATCCGTAGGAGGCGTAGGATGAAGATGATCTCTCTCAAGCAACCCTGCAACCAAATAACAAAGGGTCTCTTGTGTCCCCAACACACCCAATACAATGGTAAATTGTATAGGTGCACTAGTTCGGCGAAGAGATGGTGATACAAGGGCGATATGGATAGTAGATAATAGTTTTTGTAATCTGAAAATATAAAAACAGCAAGGTAACTAATGATAAAAGTGAGCGTAAACGGTATTGCAATGTGTGGAAATAAGGCCTAGGGTTCATACTTTCGCTAGTGTAAGTTCCCTCAACAATAATATCATAATTGGATCACATAACTATCCCTCAACATGCAACAAAGAGTCACTCCAAAGTCAGTAATAGCGGAGAACGAACGAAGAGATTATGGTAGGGTACGAAACCACCTCAAAGTTATTCTTTCCAATCAATCCGTTGGGCTATTCCTATAACTGTCACAAAAAGCCCTAGAGTTCGTACTAGAATAACACCTTAAGACACAAATCAACCAAAACCCTAATGTCACCTAGATACTCCAATGTCACCTCAAGTATCCGTGGGTATGATTATACAATGTGCATCACACAATCTCAGATTCATCCATTCAACCAACACAAAGGACCTCAAAGAGTGCCCCAAAGTTCTACCGGAGAATCACGACAAAAACGTGTGCCAACCCCTATGCATAGGTTCATGGGCGGAACCCGCAAGTTGATCACCAAAACATACATCAAGTGAATCACGTGGTATCCCATTATCACCATAGATATGCATGACAAGACATACATCAAGTGTTCTCAAATCTTTAAAGACTCAATCCGATAAGATAACTTCAAAGGGGAAACTCAATTCATTACAAGAGAGTAGAGGGGGAGGAGAAACATAAGATCCAACTATAATAGCAAAGCTCGCGATACATCAAGATCATGCCAAATCAAGAACACGAGAGAGAGATCAAACACATAGCTACTGGTACATACCCTTAGCCCCGAGGGAGAACTACTCCATCCTCGTCATGGAGAGCACCGGGATGATGAAGATGGCCACCAGAGAAGGATTGCCCCCTCTGGCAGGGTGCCGGAACGGGTCTAGATTGGCTTTCGGTGGCTATGGAGGCTGCTGGCGGTGGAACTCCCGATCTATTATCTGTTCTGGAAGTTTTAGGATACGTAGGTATATATGGGTGCAGGAAGTACGTCGGTGGAGCTTCGGGGGCCCCACGAGGCAGGGGGCGCGCCCCCACCCTCGTGGGCACCTCCCTTCTCTCCTGACATGGGGTCCAAGTCCATCCGGTAGCTTTCCTTCCAAAAATAACTTCTCCAGTTGATTTCATTCCATTTCGACTCCGTTTGATATTCCTTTTCTTCGAAACACTGAAATAGGCAAAAAAACAGCAAATCTGGGCCGGGCCTCCGGTTAATACGTCAGTCCAAAAAATAATATAAAAGTGGATAATAAAGCCCAATATTACCCAAAACAGTAGATAACTTAGCATGGAGCAATCAAAAATTATAGATACGTTGAAGATGTATCAAGCATCCCCAAGCTTAATTCCTGCTCGTCCTCGAGTAGGTAAATGATAAAAGAAAGAATTTTTGATGTGGAATGCTAGTTGGCATAATTTCAATGCAATTCTTCTTAATTGTGGCATGAATATTCAGATCAGAAAGATTCAAGACAAAAGTTCATATTGACATAAAAATGATAATACTTGGAAGCATACTAACTAAGCAATTATGTCTTCTCAAAATAACATGGCCAAAGAAAGTTCATCCCTACAAAATCATATAGTTTAGTCATGTTTCATTTTCGTCACACAAGAATGCTCTCATCATGCACAACCCTGATGACAAGCCAAGCAATTGTTTCATACTTTAGTAATCTCAAAACTATAAACTTTCACGCAATATATGAGCGTGAGCCATGGACATAGCACTATGGGTGGAATAGAATATAATGAAGGGGTTATGTGGAGAAGACAAAAAGGAGAAAGTCTCACATCAACGAGGCTAATCAATGGGCTATGGAGATGCCCATTGATTGATGTTAATGCAAGGAGTAGGGATTGCCATGCAATGGATGCACTAGAGCTATAAATGTATGAAAGCTCAACAAAATAAACTAGTTGGTGTGCATCCAACTTGCTTGCTCACGAAGACCTAGGGCACTTGAGGAGGCCCATTGTTGGAATATACAAGCCAAGTTCTATAATGAAAAATTCCCACTAGTATATGAAAGTGATAACATGAGAGACTCTCTACTATGAAGATCATGGTGCTACTTTGAAGCACAACTATGGTAAAAGGATAGTAACATTGTCCCTTCTCTCTTTTTCTCTCATTTTTTGGGCCTTTTCTTTTTTATGGCCTTTTTTATTCCTCACTTGGGACAATGCTCTAATAATGATGATCATCACACTTCTATTTATTTACAACTCAATGATTACAACTCGATACTAGAACAAAGATGACTCTATATGAATGCCTCCGGCGGTGTACCGGGATATGCAATGAACCAAGAGTGACATGTATGAAAGAATTATGAATGGCGGCTTTGCCACAAATACTATGTAAACTACATGATCATGCTAAGCAATATGACAATGATGAATGTGTCATGACGAACGGAATGATGGAAAGTTGCATGGCAATATATCTCGGAATGGCTATGTAAATGCCATAATAGGTAGGTATGGTGGCTGTTTTGAGGAAGATATAAGGTGGTTTATGTGTGAAAGAGCATATCATATCACGGGGTTTGGATGCACCGGCGAAGTTTACGCCAACTCTCAATGTGAGAAAGGGCAATGCACGGTACCGAAGAGGCTAGCAAGGATGGAAGGGTGAGAGTGCGTATAATCCATGGACTCAACATTAGTCATAAAGAACTCACATACTTATTGCAAAAATCTACAAGTCATCAAAAACCTCGGCACTACGCGCATGCTCCTAGGGGGATAGATTGGTAGGAAAAGACCATCGCTCGTCCCTGACCGCCACTCATAAGGAGGACAATCAAATAATACCTCATGTTTCAAATTTGTTACACAACGTTTACCATACGTGCATGCTACGGGACTTGCAAACTGCAGCACAATCATTTCTCAATTTCACAACTACTCAACTAGCACGACTTTGATATTATTACCCCCATATCTCAAAACAATCATCAAGCATCAAACTTCTCTTAGTATTCAACACACTCATAAGAAAGTTTTATTATTCTTGAATACCTAGCATATTAGGATTTTAAGCAAATTACCATGCTATTAAGACTCTCAAAATAATCTAATTGAAGCATGAGAGTTCATCTATTTCTTCAAAATAAAACTACCACCATGCTCTAATAGATATAAGTGAAGCACTAGAGCAAATGACAAACTACTCCGAAAGATATAAGTGAAGATCAATGAGTAGTTGAATAATTATGCAACTATGTGAAGACTCTCTAACATTTAAGAATTTCAGATCTTGGTATTTTATTCAAACAGCAAGCAAAGCAAAATAAAATGACATTCTAAGAATAGCAAACATCATGTGAAGAAGCAAAAACTTAGGATCAACCGAAACTAACCGATAGTTGTTGAAGAAGAAAGGTGGGATGCCAACCGGGGCATCCCCAAGCTTAGATGCTTGAGACTTCTTAAAATATTATCTTGGGATGCCTTGGGCATCCCCAAGATTGAGCTTTTGTGTCTCCTTAATTCCTCTCATCTCACGGTCTCCCTAAATCTCAAAAGCTTCATCCACACAAAACTCAACAAGGACTCGTGAGATAAGTTAGTATAAACCATTGCAAAAACCTTATCATACTCTACTGTAGCAAATCACTAAAATTATTATTCAACATTGCATACTAAATGCCTCTGCATATTTAATAGTCCTATCCTCAAATAGAATCATTAAAGAAGCAAACATATGCAAACAATGCAAACATAACAGCAATCTGCCTAAACAGGATAGTCTGTAAAGAATGCTGCAACATCCATACTTCCCTAGCTCCAAAAATTATGAAAGAAAATTCCCACTGTAGTAAATTTATCAGATCTTAATATGCAAAAGGTTTCAACATTTTATCACATTCTGAATTTTCTAGGGAATTATTGCAACAGCGGTAAACTTTCAGTTTTCAAACAGCAACATGTATACTTGTAACATAGGCATAGTAAAGGCTATCAATGCCACTTTTATTGAAATAAAAGATGCAAAACATTGTCCTAAATAACAGAAAGAAAATCCTAACAAAATAAATTGAAGCTCCAAGCAAAACACATATCATGTGGCGAATAAAAATATAGCTCTAAGTAAAGTTACCGATGAATGAAGACGAAAGAGGGGATGCCTTCCGGGCATCCCCAAGCTTAGGATCTTGGTTGTCCTTGAATATTACCTTGGGGTTCCTTGGGAATCCCCAAGATTAGGCTCTTACCACTCCTTGTTCCATAGTCCATCGAATCTTTACCCAAAACTTGAAAACTTCACAACACAAAACTTAACAGAAAACTCGTAAGCTCCATTAGCGAAAGTAAACAAAACACCACTTCAAGGTACTGTAATGAACTCATTCTTTATTTATATTGGTGTTAAACCTAATTTATTCCAACTTCTCTATGGTTTATAAACTCTTTTACTAGCCATAGATTCATCAAAATAACTAAACAACACATGAAAAACAGAATCTGTCAAAAACAGAATAGTCTGTAGTAATCTGTAACTAACGCAAACTTCTGGAACCCCAAAAATTCTAAAATAAATTGCTGTACCTGAGGAATTTATCTACTAATCATCTTCAAAAATAATTAACTAAATAGCACTCTCCAAAAAAAATGGCAGCAATTCGCATGAGCACTAAAGTTTCTGTTTTTTACAGCATGATCAACAAGACTTTCCCCAAGTCTTCCCAAAGGTTCTACTTGGCACAAACACTAATTAAAGACATAAAACCACATCTAAACAGAGGCTAGATGAATTATTTATTACTAAACAGGAGCAAAAAGCAAGGAACAAAAATAAAGTTGGGTTGCCTCCCAACAAGCGCTATCGTTTAACGCCCCTAGCTAGGCATGATGATTTCAATGATGCTCACATAAAGGATAAGAATTGTAACATAAAGAGAGCATCTTGAAGAATATGAATAGCACATTTAAGTCTAACCCACTTCCTATGCATAGGGATTTTGTGAGCAAACAACTTGTGGGAACAAGAATCAACTAGCATAGGAAGGCAAAACAAGCATAACTTCAAAACTTCAAGCACATAGAGAGGAAACTTGATATTATTGCAATTCCTACAAGCATATGTTCCTCCCTCATAATAATTTTCAGTAGCATCATGAATGAATTCAACAATATAACCAGCACCTAAAGCATTCTTTTCGTGATCTACAAGCATATAATTTTTATTACTCTCCACATAAGCAAAATTCTTCTCATGAATAATAGTGGGAGCAAACTCAACAAAATAACTATCATGTGATTGAAAATTAAGATCAAGATGACAAGTTTCATGGTTATCATTATTCTTTAAAGCATACGTGTCATCACAATAATCATCATAGATAGGAGGCATGCTTTCATCACAATAAATTTGCTCATCAAAACATGGGGGACAAAAAAATATCATCTTCATCAAACATAGCTTCCCCAAGCTTGTGGCTTTGCATATCATTAGCATCATGGATATTCAAGGAATTCATACTAACAACATTGCAATCATTCTCATCATTCAAATATTTAGTGCCAAACATTTTATAGATTTCTTGTTCTAGCACTTGAGCACAATTATCCTTTCCATCATACTCACGAAAGATATTAAAAAGGTGAAGCATATGAGACAAACTCGATTCCATTTTTTGTTGTAATTTTCTTTTATAAACTAAACTAGTGATAAAACAAGAAACTAAAAGACTCTATTGCAAGATCTAAAGATATACCTTCAAGAACTCACCTCCCCGGCAACGGCGCCAGAAAAGAGATTGATGCATACTACACAACCTTCTTCTTGTAGACGTTGTTGGGCCTCCAAGTGCAGATGTTTGTAGGACAGTAGCTAATTTCCCTCAAGTGAATGACCTAAGGTTTATCAATCTGTAGGAGGCGTAGGATGAAGATGGTCTCTCTCAAGCAACCCTGCAACCAAATAACAAAGAGTCTCTTGTGTCCCCAACACACCCAATACAATGGTAAATTGTATAGGTGCACTAGTTTGGCGAAGATATGGTGATACAAGTGCAATATGGATAGTAGATAATAGTTTTTGTAATCTGAAAATATAAAAACGGCAAGGTAACTAATGATAAAAGTGAGAGTAAATGGTATTACAATGTGTGGAAATAAGGCCTAGGGTTCATACTTTTGCTAGTGTAAGTTCCCTCAACAATAATATCATAATTGGATCACATAACTATCCCTCAACATGCAACAAAGAGTCAATCCAAAGTCACTAATAGCGGAGAACGAACAAAGAGATTATGGTAGGGTACGAATCCACCTCAAAGTTATTCTTTCCAATCAATCTGTTGGGCTATTCCTATAAGTGTCACAAACAGCCCTAGAGTTCGTACTAGAATAACACCTTAAGACACAAATCAACCAAAACTCTAATGTCACCAAGATACTCCAATGTCACCTCAAGTATCCGTGGGTATGATTATATGATATGCATCACACAATCTCAGATTCATCTATTCAACCAACACAAAGGACCTCAAAGAGTGCCCCAAAGTTCTACCGGAGAATCACGACGAAAACGTGTGCCAACCCCTATGCATAGGTTCATGGGCGGAACCCGCAAGTTGATCACCAAAACATACATCAAGTGAATCACGTGGTATCCCATTGTCACCACAGATACACACGGCAAGGCATACATCAAGTGTTCTCAAATCTTTAAAGACTCAATCCGATAAGATAACTTCAAATGGGAAACTCAATTCATTACAAGAGAGTAGAGGGGGAGGAGAAACATAAGATCCAACTATAATAGCAAAGCTCGTGATACATCAAGATCGTGCCAAATCAAGAACACGAGAGAGAGATCAAACACATAGCTACTGGTACATACCCTCAGCCCCGAGGGAGAACTACTCCCTCCTCGTCATGGAGAGCACCTGGATGATGAAGATGGCCACCGGAGAAGGATTGCCCCCTCCGACAGGGTGCTGGAACGGGTCTAGATTGGCTTTCGGTGGCTACAGAGGCTTCTGCCGGCGGAACTCCTGATCTATTGTCTGTTCTGGAAGTTTTAGGATATGTAGGTATATATGGGTGCAGGAAGTACGTCGGTGGAGCTTCGGGGGCCCCACAAGGCAGGGGCGCGCCCTAGGGGGGTGGGCGCGCCCCCACCCTCGTGGGCACCTCCCTTCTCTCCTGACGTGGGGTCCAAGTCCATCCGGTAGCTTTCCTTCCAAAACTAACTTCTCCAGTTGATTTTGTTCCGTTTCGACTCTGTTTGATATTCCTTTTCTTCGAAACACTGAAATAGGCAAAAAAAACAGCAAATCTGGGCTGGGCCTCCGGTTAATAGGTTAGTCCCAAAAATAATATAAAAGTGGATAATAAAGCCCAATATTGCCCAAAACAGTAGATAACTTAGCATGGAGCAATCAAAAAATTATAGATACGTTGGAGACGTATCAGCCATCTTCGATCTAACATGATTAACATGGGCATTTGATTACAATCTAGAAACATGTAGCCTTCTTCACAAGAGGTTGGATTGGATGAAGAATTCCCTAAGAAAACTAGTATAGATGAATCCAAAGGAGAAATGCTTATGGATTGTAACCATATGAATCAAGCAACCAATATGGGGTGGGAGTGTATGTCCTAAAATCCTTCAAAATTCCTTTAGAAATCGTAGTACATTGTAATTGTAAACTTGGGAAAAGGTGCAAAAAATTGAACTCCCTTATGGTTAACATTTAACAGGAAAGGAACATCACCTCGATATACAACTTCTTTAGGCACGGAAAGCATCTCAGGCAACTGACAACTTGGTCCTGGTTGGGGCCGACAGATTCTAGTGCCAAGACCTTCACTGTGCCCGAAATCTGGGTGAAGCTTTGCTGGATGACATACGAACATACATCTTCAAAACTAGAAATAATGTTGATAGCAAGAAGGAGAGGTATAAGGCGACTGTTGTACCTGAAAGTAGTAGTATTTGACAGATGAGTAGCCCACCACTATCAATTTTGGCGCAGAAATGACATTGATTCTTGTTGGACCTTGTTGATCAACTACAAGTAATCTCTCAAGTGAAGGTGTGTCCTCAATGACCATATTGCGGTCCACCTTTTGTGATCTCTCGTTGCAGCACCGACAACACACATAAATAGTCCGGAGAGTCCTGGAGGTGATGTGGAAGGTACTCGACCAATTCATCACCTGAAGACGAAGGAACTCAAGTGCAGTACAGCCGTGGAGCAGGCACTCCATTTCATCCTTTGGGATGCGGATGACGACGAGCTTGAGGTGCTTCAGTCGTGCTAGAAAAAGAGTGGGTGCGCCATTAAGGGGGATGGCAGTTCATGAACTTGGCGAGGCGCAGCGTGGGCGCAAAGTGGAGCGCAGACGTTGGCAGCGAGCGCATATGCCCATCATTAAAACTGAGCTCCTCGAGCTAATCTATGGCGGGGGATCAGAATCGCTCGTATGGTGTCGTCTCAACGGATTTCTTGCTAAACCACAGTTCATATGGTGTCGTCTCAACGAATTTAGATGGTGCCCTATTTAACGTGAATGCAGTTGTCTCTAATGCATAACCCCAAAAAGATAGTGATAAATTGGTAAGAGACATCATAGATTGCACCATATCTAATAAAGTACGGTTATGACGTTCGGACAAACCATTACGCTGTGGTGTTCCAGGTGGCATGAATTGTGAAACTATTCCACATTGTTTCAAATGAAGACCAAACTCATAACTCAAATATTCACCTCCACGATCAGATCTTAGAAACTTTAATTTCTTGTTATGATGATTTTCCACTTCACTCTGAAATTCTTTGAACTTTTCAAATGTTTCAGACTTATGTTTCATCAAGTAGATATACCCATATCTGCTCAAATCATCTGTGAAGGTCAGAAAATAACGATACCCGCCGCGAGCCTCAACACTCATCGAACCGCATACATCAGTATGTATGATTTCCAATAAGTCAGTTGCTCGCTCCATTGTTCCGGAGAATGGAGTCTTAGTCATCTTGCCCATGAGGCATGGTTCGCAGATTCATAATCAAGTGATTCCAAAATCCCATCAGCATGGAGTTTCTTCATGCGCTTTACACCAATATGGCTTAAATGGCACTACCACAAATAAGTTGCACTGTCATTATTAACTTTGCATCTTTTGGCTTCAATATTATGAATATGTGT
The DNA here is from genome assembly GCF_003073215.2 of Triticum urartu. Lineage (NCBI taxonomy): Eukaryota > Viridiplantae > Streptophyta > Magnoliopsida > Poales > Poaceae > Triticum > Triticum urartu. Next base: position 326,092,135 of record NC_053022.1, read on the forward strand.
ATCACTACAATCGAGATTTAATAAAAATAGACCACTCATCAAGGGTGCATGGCCATAAAAGATATTACTCATATAAATAGAACAACCATTATTCTCTGATTTAAATGAATAACCGTCTCGCATTAAACAAGATCCAGATATAATTTTCATGCTCAATGCTGGCACCAAATAACAATTATTTAGGTCTAAAACTAATCCCGACGGTAGATGTAGAGGTAGCGTGCCGACGGCGATCACATTGACTTTGGAACCATTTCCCACGTGCATCATCACCTCGTCCTTAGCCAGTCTTCGTTTAATCCATAGCCCCTGTTTCGAGTTGCAAATATGAGCAACAGAACTAGTATCGAATACCCAGCCGCTACTACAAGCATTAGTAAGGTACACATCAATAACACGTATATCAAATATACCTTTCACTTTGCCATCCTTCTTATCCGCCAAATACTTGGGCCAGTCCCGCTTCCAGTGACCAGTCCCTTTGTAGTAGAAGCACTCAGTCTCAGGCTTAGGTCCAAACTTGGGTTTCTTCCCTTGAGGAGCAACTGGCTTGCTGTTCTTCTTGAAGTTCCCCTTCTTGCCTTTGCCCCTTTTCTTGAAACTAGTGGTCTTGTTAACCATCAACACTTGATGCTCTTTCTTGATTTCTACCTCCGCAACCTTTAGGATTGCAAAGAGCTTGGGAATTGTCTTTTCCATCCCTTGCATATTATAGTTCATCACGAAGCCTTTATAGCTTGGTGGCAGTGATTGAAGAACTTTGTCAATGACACTATCATCATGAAGATTAACTCCTAGCTGAGTCAAGTGGTTGTGGTATCCAGACATTCTGAGTATGTGTTCACTGAGAGAACTATTCTCCTCCATTTTGCAGCTATAGAACTTGTTGGAGACTTCATATCTCTCAACTCGGGCACTTGCTTGAAATATTAACTTCAACTCCTAGAACATCTCATATGCTCCATGATGTTCAAAACGTCTTTGAAGTCCCGATTCTAAGCCGTAAAGCATGGCACACTGAACTATCGAGTAGTCATCAGCTTTGCTCTACCAGACGTTCATAACATTTAGAGTTGCTCCCGCAGCGGGTCTTGCACCTAGCGGTGCTTCCAGGATGTAATTCTTATGTGCAGCAATGAGGATAATCCTCAAGTTACAGACCCAGTCCGTGTAGTTGCTACCATCATCTTTCAACTTAGCTTTCTCTAGGAATGCATTAAAATTCAAGGGAACGGAAGCACGGGCCATTGGTCTACAACAATATAGACATGCAAATACTATCAGGTACTAAGTTCATGATAAATTAAAGTTCAATTAGTCATATTACTTAAGAACTCCCACTTAGATAGAGATCCCTCTAGTCATCTAAATGATCACGTGATCCATATCAACTAAACCATGTCCGATCATCACGTGAGATGGAGTAGTTTTCAATGGTGAACATCACTATGTTGATCATATCTACTATATGATTCATGTTCGACCTTTCGGTCTCAGTGTTCTGAGGCCATATCTGCATATGCTAGGCTCGGCAAGTTTAACCCGAGTATTCTGCACATGCAAAACTGACTTGCACCCGTTGTATGTGAACGTAGAGCTTATCACACCCGATCATCATGCGGTGTCTCGGCACGACGAACTGTAGCAATGGTGCATACTCAGGGAGAACATTTGTACCTTGAAATTTAGTGAGGGATCATCTTATAATGCTACCGCCGTACTAAGCAAAATAAGATGCATAAAGGATAAACATCACATCCAGTCAAAATATGTGACATGATATGGCCATCATCATCTGGTGCCTTTGATCTCCATCTCCAAAGCACCATCATGATCTCCATCGTCACCGGTTTGACACCTTGATCTCCATCGTAGCATCATTGTCGTCTCGCCAACTATTGCTTCTACGACCATCACTACCGCTTAGTGATAAAGTAAAGCAATTACACGGCGATTTCATTTCATAGAATAAAGCGACAACCATAAGGCTCCTGCCAGTTGCCGATAACTTTTAGAAAACATGATCATCTCATATAAAAATTTATATCTCATCACGTCTTGACCATATCACATCACAACATGCCCTGCAAAAACAAGTTAAACGTCCTCTACTTTGTTGTTGCAAGTTTTACGTGGCTGCTACGGGCTTCTAGCAAGAACCGTTCTTACCTACGCATCAAAACCACAACGATTTTTTGTCAAGTGTGCTGTTTTAACCTTCAACAAGGACCGGCCGTAGTCAAACTCGATTCAACTAAAGTTGGAGAAACAGACACCCGCCAGCCACCTGTGTGCGAAGAATGTCGGTAGAACCAGTCTCATGAATGCGGTCATGTAATGTCGGTCCGGGCCGCTTCATCCAACAATACTGCCGAATCAAAGTAAGATGTTGGTGGTAAGCAGTATGACTATTATCGCCCACAACTCTTTGTGTTCTACTCGTGCATATAACATCTACGCATAGACCTGGCTCGGATACCACTGTTGGGGAACGCAGTATTTCAAAAAAATTCCTACGATCATGCAAGATCTATCTAGGAGATGCATGGAAACGATACGGGGAGAGTTTGTCCACGTACCCTCGTAGACCGAAAGCGGAAGCGTTTAGTTACGCGGTTGATGTAGTCGAACGTCTTCATGATCCAACCGATCCTAGCACCGAACGTACGGCACCTCTGTGTTCAGCGCACGTTCAACACGATGACGTCCCTTGAGCTCTTGATCCAATTGAGGCCGAGGGAGAGTTCCATCAGCACGACGGCGTGGCGATGGTGATGATGAAGTTACCGGCGCAGGGCTTCACCTAAGCACTACAGCGATATGACCGCGGTGTTGAACTGTGGAGGGGGGCACTGCACACGGCTAAGAGATTGTTTGTTGTGCTATTGGGGTGCCCCTGGCCACATATATAAAGGAGGGAGGGAGAGAGGGGGCTGGCCAGGAGGGACGCGCCAAGGGGGGGAGTCCTACTTCGACTCCTAGTCCAAGTAGAATTCGCCCCCCTTTTCCTTTCTTCCACCGAAGGGAAAAGGAAGGAGGGAAGAAGGAGAAGGAAGGAGGGGGCCGCGCCCCCACCCCTTGTCCAATTCGGTTTGGGTAGTGGGGAGGTGCGCGCCACCTCGTGGCCCTTCTTCCCTCTCTCCACTAAAGCCCACTAAGGCCCATTAATTTCCCCGGGGGGTTCCGGTAACCTCCCGGTACTCCGAAAAATACCCAAATCACTTCGGAACCATTCCGGTGTCCGAATATAACCTTCTAAAATATCGATCTTTACCTCTCGACCATTTTGAGACTCCTCGTCATGTCCGCGATCTCATCCGGGACTCAGAACAAACTTCGGTCATCAAATCACATAACTCACAATACAAGTCGTCATCGAACGTTAAGCGTGCGGACCCTACGGGTTCGAAAACTATGTAGACATGACCGAGACACATCTCCGATCAATAACCAATAGCGGAACCTGGATGCTCATATTGGCTCCTACATATTCTATGAAGATCTTTATCAGTCAAACCGCATAACAACATACGTTATTCCCTTTGTCATCGATATGTTACTTGCTCGAGATTCGATCGTCAGTATCCTCATACCTAGTTCAATCTCGTTACCGACAAGTCTCTTTACTCGTTCCGTAATGCATCATCCCGTAAGTAACTCATTAGTCACATTGCTTGCAAGGCTTATAGTGATGTGCATTACTAAGAGGGCCCAGAGATACCTCTCCGATAGACGGAGTGACAAATCCTAATCTCGATCTATGCCAACTCAACAAACGCCATCGGAGACACCTGTAAGCATCTTTATAATCACTGAGTTATGTTGTGACGTTTGATAGCACACAAGGTGTTCCTCCGGTACTCGGGAGTTGCATAATCTCATAGTCAGAGGAACATGTATAAGTCATGAAGAAAGAAATAGCAATAAAACCAAACGATCATTATGCTAAGCTAACATATGGGTCTTTTCCATCACATCATTCTCTAATGATGTGATCCCGTTCATCAAATGACAACACATGTCTATGGTCAGAAAACTTAACCATCTTTGATTAATGAGCTAGTCAAGTAGAGGCATACTAGGGACACTCTGTTTGTCTATGTATTCACACATGTACTAAGTTTTTGGTTAATACAATTCTAGCATGAATAATAAACATTTATCATGATATAAGGAAATATAAATAACAACTTTTTTATTGCCTCTAGGGAATATTTCCTTCATTTTTAGCTGCATATTTTGACAAATCGCAGTGTCTCTTGGCTTAGCGCCAAAGTATGGATTTAATTTGCATACCGTATTCAACCTGAACCGTTTGCGTTGAAGAAATGCACAAATCCTACGTTGAACAGCTTGCATGCTTCCCGGTGAGCCTGCGCATTGGAGGACAGCTTACACGCCTCTCGGTCAGCCTGCGCACCGGACTGCGCTCGCATGCCTCCCGTTCAGTCAAGAAGCTGTCCGCACGGCACCTCCTATAGTGTTTCAAACCAAGACATGTGGTGTCACATGAATGGTTAATAGAACGCACATGATTTGAATTATACAAACGTTTGAGATATTAAAGTGGCAGCTATTTTTTCAAAATGCCTTTGTTGGCTGTTATTCGAGTGCACCTTCTCTCAAAATGGACACGAAAAATACCACAACTTGTCGGGTGCCAATCCCTGATAGCATGCCAAGTTTCATGAATTTCAGACGAGTTTTGGATTTACTAGAGTTTAAAAACAAAGTACCTCAATGTTTTGCCGGCAATCAACAGTGCCCTGATGTTTGAAATTCATTCCCATTTCTTGCATGGGACCTAAGCATGCACCCAAGGACACATATTTGATTTTTCAACCAATTTATATGCACCGGAGCATGTGCATGTAGTTCAAATTTGAATTATGCACATAAAATGCCTAGAAAACCCAGTTAATGTATAAAAATGTCCAAACGAACCCCGAAAAATTCCAAAATTTAACACAACACTCCTGTTGTTCTATGTTGACACTAGAAATTTTTTGAAAGCAATAAGAGGCAATGGATATCGTTTCGTCCCCAAAGGTGGCACGTTCCCTACCAAAACCATCAGGCTTGTTGTGAGAAGCTCTGGTTTGTGAGAAGCGTATACCCAAATCTGCCCCAAATGGGACAAAAAATTTACCATGACATGTTGATGCCGCTCCATGGTAGCATGTCAAGTTTCATGAATTTCAGACGAGTTTTGGATTTACTAGAATTTAAAAACCAGGTATCTCAATGTTTGCGACCGAGTGTCGGTGGTAGGGTGTTTGACATTCATTCTCATTTCTTGCATGTGACCTAAGAATGCAACCAAGGACCACTGGTGCACGTCGGTCCTAAACAAATGGTTTTTAACCCCTTTCTGCGACGACATTTGGAACCGTCACCAAGTGAGTGTGTGTGATAGGGTGTCCTTCCCACACGACCCAGAAATCATCGGGGATAGGCCCTCCTGCGACCCAGGCTGGGGCCGTGTGCGATCGGGCGAGGCATCGAAACCCAATCATTTTTGTAGGTATGTACATCCCGCATGGTAATCCAAGAAAATCATTTCCGTAGGTATGTACATCCCACATGGTGAATCCCAGAAAAACATTTCCGTTTGTATGTATATCACACACAGTCAATCCAAGGAATACGTTTCCGTTCTTATGTACATCCCACACAATCAATCCAGGGAAAACGTTTCCGTTTGGACGTACATCCCACACAGTTTTATGTGTAGGCTCATGTCTGAATGGTGTAACTATCACACACGGTCTTCCTTGGTTAACTGTTTGCTTTTACCAACTATATCATACATGATTTGATGAAGAAAACTGTGTGTCATTGGGTTATCCATCGTAAGCGCTTTTACTGCTAGAACCGTTTGCAAAGATCCATGAAACATTTAGCAGGTTTATTAGTTTACAATTAATAATTCTAGTATTACGCAAATTCACATTTCATATCGAACAGTTGTTTGCCAATTTCATATCAAGCACATAAATATATTATAAAACATCATAGTACAGTAGCTACATGAAAACAACACAGTACAACATATAGCTAGTTCAACTTCATAAGAACAATATATTCATTTCCCTAACTGAGATCATCCAGGCTCGTCTTATCCACCTCTACTTTCAGTTCAGTAAGAACCCGTTTTGCACGGGCCAACTGGGAAAGTGCCTCCTTCGCCAACACCATCTTAGAAAAGTCTGATTTAAAAAAATCTGAGCTCATTCTCCACCTTCAACTTTTTATCTCGCATCTTGAAATATGCTTCAGCGTTGACAAGACTTTCTATAAGCCTACGTGTGTTCTCTTCCTCATACATGCTCCAGAGCTTCGTTAGGCACCTCTTCAAAGACTGTGGCCACTCTTGATCAACCCACTCAAAGTAAGAACACTTTCGTTCATACTATAATATTTAAAACTAGATCAGTAAAAATTGTAGGGGAAATGGGTTTATAGCAACATAGAAAATCATGAATGCTTATTTCGAAAAACAGAAGAAACATGTTAATTATGACATATCTTCTTAAAAAGATCAATGTGCAAATGAAATAATTGGTACTGAGACAACAATCAAATTCTGGAACATCAGAAGCTATAATTAACTACAACGATGCTACAAGTTCTTACTCATGTACAATAAATAACAAGTTGAACATTTTCTGAGGAAGGTAAATATAACTGCAACAACATAGCGACAGTGTTTGGATGACAGCAAATTGATACTAACAGGTGTGTACATGCGCAAATTTAGTAACATAGAACTAATAGTACTAAGGACGTCCACTATGTATGCCAAAACTGGGGTAAAGACAACTGTTCCTACATCTGGCACTGGTGCCCTACACTAGCGAGCCGATGCAGCGGAAAAAAATCAGGGACCCGGACTCCAGAGCACGTAGTTGCTCTGATGCCCAGTTCCTTCGTGCCATAAAGATTTAGTATTTTACTGCTTGGCTGGTCGGATGTGTGGACCAAAGTTGGCTGCACAAACTGCTGAAGCGGTGCCAAATAATTTTCTAATGGCACCGCTGATGATATGGCAACAATTTAAGATACTAGGTACAAACTGTGACACTGTCTTAGGATGCGTTTGGTTGAAGGTATGGTATGAATGGGTTGGTACCGTGACAGTGTCTGAATCACATCTAACAAATGATTTGTAACAACGAAATAGGGTCTAACCTTCTCTGCACATGCCAGAAACTTCCTCCCACTCCACAAAATCAAACGCAACTAGCTTCACGCATGGAGATTGATGGTGACAACGAGCAGATAGATCTTCAGCCACCCCGCTCCATTCGTTGCCACTGATGGTCTTAGGGAGCTACAAGAGGAAGAAATGACTCAAATCGACCTCCGGGTAAAAATCCTTCATTCCAAGTCATAGCCCGAGAGAGAGAGAGCGAAGAGAGGCATACCCGGGTGGTGAAGGAGTAGTCACCCGAGGAGGAACCGTTGGAGATGTCTTTGAAGAAGACCATGGCGACCCCGGCGGTAGGATGCGAGACGGCGAGAGCGAGGAAGCGGCTATAGCTTAGCAAGGAAGGAAGGAGGAAACAAGGAAATGTGACTTGTGGTCGGGGAGAAAATGGGGTGGGGAAGGGGGCGGGGGTAGATATTTTGGCGGTAGGCCAAAATTTTGGAAATGTGGAGGGAAACTTTACGCGCGGTGCCGCCAAACCATTCACTTAAAATGATTGTGTGCATCACAAACGATTCTTCTGCTTTACGTGCATGGGATGAGTTTGATAATTCAAATTTTGGTCTCAAGACATGGGCACATTCACTTTGAACGTGCGCGGTGCCGCCGAACCATTCACTTTGAATGATTGTGTGCATCACAAATGATTCTTCTACTTTATGCGCATGGGATGAGGTTGATAATACAAATTTTGGTGGAAATTTCCCCGGGTACGTCATTGCATAATTTAACATCGCTTGCTAATTTGGGCACACAAAAGAGTGTACAGCAGACATACCACACTTACTGAATCAAGCAATTTTAGTAATTACAGAGAGCCAATTGACCTAAACATTGCTCTAACAAAAGATCAACATTAAAAACAAAGCCTAAGTACGCATAACTAAAAATCCGCCGACGCGCCGGCCAATGCATTACTGGTGTGAGATGAAACGTTGATGACTTGTCCTGGCGACATGCCACCGTTGGTGGACTCCGCGTCCCCCCTGCTGAAGTCGAGCGCATCCTCGTCCTCGTCCTCGGCGCCGCCCTCAAGGTTGTAGTACTCGCAGTAGTGGTTGCGCCAGAGCTCGCGTTGGTACTCCACCGCCGATTCCTCGATGGACATACTCTTCTCTACCTCGACATCAGCCACGCGCAACTCCTCCTCCCGGCGCTCCTCGATCTCCGCCGCCTCCTGCATCTCCAGCTCCCGCTCAGCGCGCTCATGAGGAAGCAGGTGCTCCATGGCCACCACCGGCTTTTCAGACGTGGGTTGCATGCTGGAGTCCGAGGTGGCCTGGAATATCCTGGCGTGTGCATCCTCGATCTTGGCGTGGATGGCCTCGACCCGGGCCAGGGCGACATCAGCGGCACGGACGGTGAGTGCTCTCGGTGTTTGCAGCCGCTGTCGCAGCAGCAGCTGCAGCCGTCTCGGCTGCTGCAGCTCCCATGTCGGCTGCCACAGATGCCCTCGGCGGAAGCGGCCACGCTCAATGCGGATGCGGCGGCACTCTCGGCGCAGGCGGCGGCGCTCGGGGGGGGGGGACGCGGCCATCGTACGGACCTTCACGAAGCGTTTCCACGATGTCATCTTTGCAAGAAGGGGGTGCGAGAATGGCGGTCAGGATTCGTGGATTTGGGGGTTGCCGGCACTGGAGCAGACAAGCCGACGAAGCTTAAGGAGGGAGACTTAAATAGACCCACATATTTTCATCGCAAACAGTTCTACGAAAACAACTGTGTGTGATGCTGTGAAAGACGAATTTGGAGTACAGTGGCAATGGATGGTGTTTTAATTGTATGAGAAATTTTGTAGTACTAATACAACTGTCATGTCAAATTTTGGAAATTTTTAGGGGTCATTTGACCTTCTAAGACATTTAAGTGATTTTCTCGCCATTTAATGACCGCAATTGAAATTTGAACTACATGTACATGCAACAGCTAACCATAACGGTTTGAAAACTCATATTTCGTGTACTTATGTGCTATTTAATTCCATGTGCAGTAAACTAGAAGGAATTTTCAAACATATTGGTCTGAAGGCTATGACACAATTAAGCATGGAGTGACATGGCATTTTAATTCCAAAAAATAAAAAAAATCAGAAACACATGAAACCTTGGTTGATGTAATGTCATGCCACCAAGATGATGTGGTAAAAAAATTGGCATGTTTGACCAAAGTTTGGATACACACCCCTCACAAACTGGAGCAACTCACTAGAAGGCTCGTGGTTCCGAGAGGGAACAATGCATATTTGATGACGAACGGGAGATAGCTTCCTCTTACGGCCTTCAAATTTTTTTTCTACGTCTAACATGCACTACTACAACTGTATTGTGAAATTTTTGAAAATTCTAGGGGTCATTTGACCTTTTAAAGACATTAAGTGATTTTCTAGCCATTTAATGACCGTAATTCAAATTTGAACTACATCTACATGCAATGCCTAACCAAAACGGTTTGAAAAATCATATTTGCGTACTTGTGTGTGAGTTGATTCCATGTGAAGTAAAGTAGAAGGAATTTTCAAACATATTTGTATCACGACATGGACATATATGCATGAATACGTATGCATGGAGTGGCATGGCATTTTAATTCCAAAAAAAATCAGAAACACATGAAACCTTGGTTGATGTAATGTCATGCCACCAAGATGATGTGGTAAAGAAATTGGCATGTTTGACGAAAGTTTGGACACACAACCCTCACAAACCGGAGCAACTCGCTAGAAGGTTCGTGGTTCTGAGAGGGAACAATGCATGTTTGATGACGAACGGGAGATAGCTTTCTCTTACGGCCTACAAATTTTTTCTACGTCTAACATGCAGTACTACAACTGTAATATGAAATTTTGGAAAATTCTAGGGGTCATTTGACCTTTTAAAGACATTTAAGTGATTTTCTAACCATTTAATGACCGTAATTAAAATTTGAACTACATCTACATGCAATGCCTAAACAAAACGGTTTGAAAAATCGTATATGTGTACTCGTGTGTGAGTTAATTCCATGTGCAGTAAATTAGAAAGAATTTTCAAACATATTAGTCTGACGACATTGACACATGCATACGTATGCATGGAGTGACATGGCATTTTAATTCAAAAAATAGAAAAATGATCAGAAACACATGAAACCTTGGTTGATGTAATGTCATGCCACCAAGATGATGTGGTAAAGAAATTGGCATGTTTGACGAACTTTGGACACACACCCCTCACAAACCGGAGAAACTCACTAGAAGACTCCTGGTTCCGAGAGGGAACAATGCATGTTTGATGATGAACGGGAGATAGCTTCCTCTTACGACCTTCAATTTTTTTCCTACGTTTAACATGCACTAATACAACTGTCATGTGAAAATTTGGTAAATTTCAGGGGTCATTTGACCTTTTAAAGACATTTAAGTGATTTTCTAACCATTTAATGACTATAATTCAAATTTGAACTACATCTGCATGCAACGCCTAACCATAACGGTTTGAAAAATCATATTTTTGTGTACTTGTGCGAAAGTTAATTCCATGTGCAGTAAATTAGAAGGAATTTTCAAACATATTGGTGTCAAGGCATGGGCACATGCATGGAGTGCATGCCATGGAATTTTAATTCCAAAAAATTAAAAAATGATCAGAAAAACATGAAACCTTGCTTGATTTAATGTCATCCACCAAGATGATGTGGTAAAGAAATTGGCATGTTTGATGAAAGTTTGGACACACCCCCCTCACAAACCGGAGCAACTCGCTAGAAGGTTAGTGGTTCCGAGAGGGAACCATGCATGTTTGATGACAAACGGGAGATAGCTTCCTCTTACGGCCTTCAATTTTTTCTACGTCTAACGTGCACTACTACAACTGTAATGTGAAATTTTTGAAAATTCTAGGGGTCATTTGACCTTTTAAAGACATTTAAGTGATTTTCTAACCATTTAATGACCGTAATTCAAATTTGAACTACATCTACATGCAACGCCTAACCAAAACGGTTTGAAAATCATATATGTGTACTTGTGTGCGAGTTCATTCCATGTGCAATAAATTAGAAGGAATTTTAAAACATATTGGTCTCACGACATGGACACATGCATACGTATGCATGGAGTGACATGGCATTTTAATTCAAAAAATATAGAAAAATGATCAGAAACACATGAAACCTTGGTTGATGTAATGTCATGCCACTAAGATGATGTGGTAAAGAAATTGGCATGTTTGACAAACGTTTGGACACATGCCCCTCACAAATCGGAGCAACTCGCTAGAAGGTTCGTGGTTCCGAGAGGGAACAATGCATGTTTGATGACGAACGGGAGATAGCTTCCTCTTACGGCCTTCAAATTTTTTCCTACGTTTAACGTGCAACTGTCATGTGAAAATTTGGTAAATTTCAGGGGTCATTTGACCTTCTAAAGACATTTAAGTGATTTTCTAACCATTTAATGACCATAATTCAAATTTGAACTACATCTACATGCAACGCCTAACCAAAGCGGTTTGAAAAATCATATTTTTGTGTACTTGTGTGTGAATTAATTCCATGTGTAGTAAATTATAAGGAAATTTCAAACATATTGGTGTCAAGGAATGGGCACATGCATGGAGTGCATGCCATGGCATTTTAATTCCAAAAAATTAAAAAATGATCAGAAAAACATGAAACCTTGCTTGATTTAATGTCATGCCACTAAGATGATGTGGTAAAAAAATTGGCCTGTTTGACGAAAGTTTGGACACACACCGCTCACAAACCGGAGCAACTCACTAGAAGGTTCATGGTTCCGAGAGGGAACAATGCATGTTTGCTGACGGACGGGAGATAGCTTCCTCTTACGGCCTTCAAATTTTTTCCTATGTTTAACGTGCACTAATAAAACTGTCATGTGAAAATTTGGAAATTTTCAGGGGTCATTTGACCTTTTAAAGACATTTAAGTGATTTTCTAACCATTTAATGACCGTAATTCAAATTTGAACTACATCTACATGCAACGCCTAAACAAAACGGTTTGAAAAATTATATTTTTGTGTACTTGTGTGCGAGTTAAAAAATCATCAGACGATGTAAATATCTGTTGTTCAAAAAAGAAAATGTAAAGATCTGGCAAGACAACTGGCTCCCACACGATTGGCACTCTATCTCGCGGCTCGAGGTTTAGTAGGTGATTGGTGGGGATCATTAATCAGACACGGTTCTGTATCAGAAACCGTCAGCTATTATGTTCGCACACAGATTTGCTGCGGGGATTGTGTTTAATTCAAACTACAGTACTCGTAAATTCCAGCTACCGGCGTGTGTACTGTCCCCGTCGATCTAGATTCCGGCCGCCAATAAATACTACCTTGCTCACGTCTTCCCGCCTGCATTCTCATCTACATCCTCCCCTTGCTCGCCCTCTCTCTCTCTATCAAATCTCTGCCATGGCGCCACCGGTCTGCCCACGCGCCGACGAGGAGTCGCCGCCCCCGAGGACGCTCACTCGATTAGCAGCAACGAGGACCCCTACGCACCGCCTGACGAGGTTGTGCCGGACCCCCAACTTTGGATTGGTTTTGGAGCCACTACAATCTTTGTCTATGGAAGTCGCTGCCGCCGGCTGAGAAAGCCAGGCAAGTGGCGTTCAAGAAGGAGATGGTGGAGGAGGAAGCCAGGTACCAGGCGGCCTTTGAAGCCCGTGATGCCGCCTAGAAAAAGGAGGCGGCGGAGCTTTGGGGGCGGGCGCGTCGTCGTGCCGAGGAGGTGTACGAAGACGGGTACTTCGCGATGAAGGTCATAGGCGCTGGGCGCCTCATCACTGCGTGGAGGTGGGCCGATAAGCTCCAGCGTGCCACCGACGAGGAGCTCCGATGGGCGCCCAACGAAATTTCAAGATTGGCCGCGCACGTCCGCCAGCAAGAGGCAGATCGGTACGTCAAGCGCCGCGAGGCGGAGGAGTCGGAGTACTGGCTCTGCACTGGGAAGATGCCGCGCACCAGGGAGCTACTGGCGAGGGGCTGCCGGAATACTGGCCCCAGGAGGGATTATTAGTTTTAATATTGAAAGTTTACAATTTTATGCATTGTACCTAGTAGTTAAGTATCATCACGTATATGTGATGAAATTATATATATATATATATATATATTCTATGATGATCTATGAACAATTAATATATATATATATTATGAATTCCATTTTCTATCTGTTTTTGTATACTAATTTTAATCTAACTGTTATCATCCACATATACAGAATAGAAAGCGTATGTACACACATTGAAACAGAACATATAAGAATTGAAAACATAGTACACACATTGAAACAAAGCAATAAACAGAGCAATACTATGATTGATGTGAATACATAGCTATCCACGTCAAAACGACTTTTCAAAATAAAACGTGTCCATGAGACCATGACCAGCAGCCCTTGCCTAGGGTAGCTCTTGGCTCTGCTTGAACTCGTGCAGGCGTTCGTCCAAGTGGTCGACACGCTCGTGGTACATCTGGAGCGCGATCTCGAGCTCCAAGTTGGCTATTTCATCGGAGATCACTAGCTCAAGGATGCGACGGCCATGTTCCTCTACTGCGCCCAGGTGGACACCTGGGCCAAGGAGGCGGTCGAGCCTACGGACCAGCGCGTTGGCATCCAGTGGGCCGCGGACAAGGCGAACGTCGGCACCCATGCAGACGATGCTGCTGGCGTCCGGTGCAAGTATGGCGTGGCCGGCCTCTGGTGCAAGTACGGTGCTGAGGGCCTCTGCCCACTCCTAGCGAGGAATGGGGGTACTGACGGGACGTGTACCCAGCTGCGACGTCGTGTCGACAGCACGCAAGCGCCACTTGATCCGCTCTTGCTGTGCGGCGCACCGCGCCTCTCGCTCTGCAGCGCTCCAACGGTCTCGCTGTGCGGCGAGCTGCAGCCTATCAGCGCTGGCGCGCCTAGCTTGCTCTGTGGCGCGCCATCGATCATGTTGTGCGGCGAGCTGCAGCCTGTCAGCGCTGACATGCCTATATTGATTCACGGCGCTCAAGCACCATGCGCCAAAGGTCTGCTCAACCCTGGCGATGATGCGCATCACGGCGTCGTCCATCGCATTGCCGGGGAGCGCCTTGGCCTCGACGGCCGTGGCGCCTGCTCGTTTTCCTCGTCGACGAGGTTGATGGCAGAGGCGGCGCTTTGGTGGGTTGGCATGCTTGGAAAAGGTGGATGTGCTATAGGCTGCGCTTGTCGCCTCCGTGCGTCGTGCGCCCCCTATGCGCAATATAGCAGGGTGGCGAGAAACATGTGAGGAAATGACGGGAAATGGTGGCTTGTTCATAAAACGCCATCAATTAATGGTAACTTAGCATCGAGCTAGCATAAGAAGTAGATGATGATCAGATGAACACGGACCACACTAGGGAACCCGTCGATGATGAATTCATCAATCCCAAACGGTTGAACACTAGTAAGTGTTTTCGCACAACACACACGGCCTATTCCATCACAAATAGGTCGGATGGATCAACTGTATGCCACGTATCGCACATTGTCAAAAAGTAATGCGGTAGACCTTCTTTAACATGTGTTAAAAAATAAAAAATAAAAACAAGGACTTCGAGGTTAAATTTAACATCGACACAACTTCCCATCCAGTCACCCATCCGATGGCTGCTCCAGTCTGAGCACACTTAACTTGATAGTTTTCTTACATGAGCTACTTGTGAAACAACTAGTCCTTGCTGATAGGAATGCCTCTTCACATCCTTATGGCATATCGGGATGACCGCCCATCCCGCAATGACCAATAGATGTTGTGTAGACAGAGCATATCATATACGTCTTATTAGGAGTAATCGTGTGCGTTATTATCGGTCTTCACACACATTTCTGATTACAAACCTGTTTGCCGCGTATCACGCACATCTTGTTATATCGAACCATTTTTTTCTCTTGCCTAATCAAAAATAGTTCATCCGAGTGAACCGTATGCTGTACATCGCACACACCTTGATCGGGCTGACCATTTATTTTGTGTTGCCTAATCACACACAGTTCATCCCAGTGAACCGTATGCTGTATATCGCACGCGCCTTCGTCTGGCTACCTGTTTCTTTTATTCCTCCTCATTGCAAACAGTTAATTGAGCTTAACCATATGCCCTACATCGCACACGCAACTAAAATCTGAACCGTGTTTGATGCATCCTCCATCGCAAACGTTTTGCACCTTTTTTGACGGTTATTTTACACCACCATTTGTGATTATGCCATCGCACACAGTTTCGTCAAAGGGTCTCTAATTGTAGTGTCGCGTTAGTAGCATCCTGCAGTAGTGGACATATATTTGAATTTTCAACCAATTTATATGTATTAGAGCATGTGCCTGTAGTTGAAATTTGAATTATGCAGATAAGTGCATAGAAAACTTAGTTAATGTATAAAAATGTCCAAATGAGCCCTGAAAAATTCCTAAAATTAACATAACACTCATGTTGTTCTATGTTGACACTAGAAAAAAAATTAAAATCAAGAAGAGGCAACGGATATCGTTTCGTCCAGAAAGGTGAACAGTTCCCTACCGTAACCATGAGGCTCTGTTCTGAGAAGCTTATATACCCCAACCTACCCCAAATGGGACAATATTTTTACCACTGCATGTTGATGCCGTTCCATGCTAGCATGTCAAGTTTTATACATTTCAGACGTGTTTTCGATTTACTAGAATCTAAAAACCATATATCTCAATGTTAGCGGCCGAGCAGTGGTGGGAAGGTGTTTGAAATTCATTCTCATTTCTTGCATGGGACTTAAGCATGTAACCAAGGACACACATTCCAATTTTGAACCAATTTATATACACTGGAGCATGTGCATGTAGTTCAAATTTAATTATCCACAGGAATGCATAGAAAACTCAGTTAATGGATAAAAATGTCCAAGCAAACCCCGAAAAATCCCAAAAATTGATACAACACTCATGTTGTTCTATGTTGACACAAGAAAAATTTGAAAGTAAGAAGAGGCAACATATATCGTTTCGTCCCCCAAGGTGGCACGTTCCCTACCGAAACCACCAGGCTTGTTGTGAGAGAAGCTTTGGTTTGCGAGAAGCTTATACCCAAACCTGCCCCGAATGGGACAATATTTTAACCACAGCATGTCGATGCTGTTTCATGATATCATGTCAAGTTTCATGAATTTCAGACGCATTTTCGATTTACTAGAATTTTAAAACCATGCATCTCAATGTTCGCGGCCAAGCGACATTGTCAAGGTGTTTGGCATTCAGTCTCATTTCTTGCATGTGACCTAATCTTGCAACCAAGGACAAACATTTGATTTTGCAACCCGTTTTTATGGACCAGAGCATGTGCATGTAGTTCAATTTTGAATTATGCACATAAATGACTAGAAAACTCAGTTAACATATAAAAATGTCCAAACGATCCCCGAAATTCATCCCCATTTCTTGCATGGGACATACGCATAAACCCATGGACACATATATGATTTTACATCCCATGTTGTAGCACAGGATCATGTGCATGTAGTTTAATTTTGAATTGTGCACCTGAAATGGCTAGAAAACCAATTTAATGTATAAAATGTCCAAACGAACCCTGAATAATTCCAATTCTTTTACGACACACATATAGTTGCATGTTCACTGCAGATAAAAGTTCTAGCAATTCAAACACCATCGATTGCCGCTGTGACCCCATTATGTAATTCAAATCAAGATGAAAATCAAGTAGATCCCACATAGTTTATTATGACCAACCGTGTAAGATGCAGTACAAAATATACTGGAGCACCATCTAATGACACTTTGCACGCTAGTTTTTTCGCTAAAGCGATTCAAATTTTCGGCTTCCGCGGAAATATCTACCTCCCCGCCCCCTCCTCCTTACCAAAAGCCACATTTCCCCTGTTTCTGACTTCCTTTCCAAGTTGAAACCTTCACTCCTTGCTTGCAGCGCCGCCTCCTTGCCGGCGACCCTCCTTCACGCTGCTCGGCCTAGTCTATCCAGGCAGGTAATCCACACCGGACCCCCATCGTCCTCCTCCTTCCACATCACACATGCCCCGACCGCCGGCGCGACACCTTCCACCCAAATCACCGACCCCTCCACCAAATAGGCGCCGCCCAAAGCCATGGTGCATGCAGTATAGCCAGGAGCTCAAGGAGCATTTGGCGGCAGAGAAGCAAATCGCGGCCGCACACACGGATGAGGTTGCGATGGCTGCCGTTCGTGCCGACCCCCAGATCTTGGAACAGCACCTTGCCGTCGAGGCCACCGTCGACGCCTCGCACACCGACGCCGTGACATGGTTGGCTGTTTTAAACGATAGTTTGTGGCGTTTTCTCGAGGCCAGCCTCGGTGCCTTCGATGAAGACTACGAGGTGTTTTCTCAGTGTGCATGTGCTTACCTCATCTCGAGAGCCAGCAGGTTGGTCCCCGGAGCGGCTTAGGAAACTCACCACTACGACGAGGGCACTGACAATGTGGAGGCCTCGCCCTCTTCCCTGTCCAAGGAGCCAATCGTCATTGATATCTCCGATGAAGAGGAGTAGCTTGTCTTATTAGCTCACTATAAGGACCCATGTTTAGTTTGCTAGCTACTGCCTTTCCTTAACAAATTCTAGTGAATTGTGATATCTGCTTTTACCATGCAATCTGTTGCTCTAGTGATGTCCTATATGTCGTGCAATGTGGTGCTCACTTATTAACTGTTTGGTTAATTAGCTGTCGTGTTGAATAAACTGTTTGGTTGAATTCTGCAAATGTGATGTTCAATTCTTTAGGGTGCAATTTTGTATTGTCTTCCATGTGAGAAATAAATTGATTTTTTCTTTACAAAATACATGAGAAACAAATACAATTGCTATATTTCCAAGTTGTCAAGCATGCTTGGTTTGGTTAACTGTCTGATCTTCTAGTATGTTATACATTGTGCAATATGGTGCTCAGTTAACGTTTGGTTCATTTGTTGTGGTGTTTAGTTAACTGTTTGGTTCAATTCTGCAATGCGATGTCCAATTGTTGTGGATGCATTCTGTTATTGTATACCATGTGAGAAATAAATCGAATTTGGTTGTACTAAATACATGAGAAACAAATACAATTGCTATATTTCCAAGTTGTTAAGCATGCTTGGTTTGGTTAAATATCTGATCTTCTATTAGGAGTATGTTATATTATGCAATGTGGTTGAGGGAGTCCAGGATAAGGGGGTCTCTGGAAAGCCGGACTATATCCTTTGGCCGGATTGTTGGACTATGAAGAAACAAGATTGAAGACTTCGTCCCGTGTCCGGATGGGACTCTACTTGGCGTGGAAGGCAAGCTAGGCAATATGGATATGTATATCTCCTCCTTTGTAACTGACCTTGTGTAACCCTAGCCCCCTTCGGTGTCTATATAAACCAGAGGGTCTTAGTCCGTAGGACAACATACAATCATACCATAGGCTAGCTTCTAGGGTTTAGCCTCTCCGATCTCGTGGTAGATCAACTCTTGTACTACTCATATTATCAAGAATAATCAAGCAGGACGTAGGGTTTTACCTCCATCAAGAGGGCCCGAACCTGGGTAAAACATCGTGTCCCCTGCCTCCTGTTACCATCCGCCTTAGACGCACAGTTCGGGACCCCCTACCCGAGATACGCCGGTTTTGACACCGACATTGGTGCTTTCATTGAGAGTTCCTCTGTGTCGTCGCCGTTAGGCTTGATGGCTCCTACGATCATCGATAGCGATGCAGTCCAGGGTGAGACTTTTCTCCCCGGACAGATCTTTGTGTTCGGCGGCTTCGCACTGCGGGCCAACTCCCTTGGCCATCTGGAGCAGATCGAGAGTTACGCCCCTGGCCACCAGGTCAGGTTTGGAAACTTAAACTACACGGGCGATATCTGTGGAGACTTGATCTTCGACGGATTCGAGCCCTTGCCTTGTGCGCCACATAGTCACGATGAGTATGATTTAGCTCTACCATCAGACAGTGTTCAGGAGATCACACCGGCAACCGCTCTGACCCTCAATTCGGAACCAGTTGCGCCATCCATGGACGGGTGGATAGATCCCGCCATGGAGGCCGCACTCTCATCGGCGATCGAGCCGAGTATCGACCTTACCCTTCACGAGAGCCGTGACACCGAACTCCCAGATTCCTCCCTGGCCACGGACTACGAACCGCCTGCGCCCGTGCCTATCGAATCTGATTGGGCGCCGATCATGGAGTTTACCTCCGTGGATTTTTTCAGCACTCGCCCTTCGGCGACATACTGAACTCATTAAGGTCTCTCTCCTTGTCAGGAGAATCCTGGCCGAACTATGTCCGATAGGATTGGGATGCGGATGACGAAGAAATTTGCCGCCCACCCACCACCCACTTAGTAGCCGCTATCGACGACTTAACCGACATGCTCGACTTCGACTCCGAAGACATCGACGGTATGGACGACGATGCGGGAGGCGAAGAGGTATCACTGCCCACAGGGCACTGGACAGCCACCTCATCATATGATATATACATGGTGGACACACCCAAAGAAGGCAATGGTGATGAGACAACGGAGGATGACTCCTCCAAGAAGCAACCCAAGCGCCAACGTCAGCGGCGCCGCTCTGAGTCTCGCCAAAGCAAAAGCGGTGACACCGGCACAGGAGATAATACCACTCCGAACAGTGCCGAAGACGACAACAATCCCCTCTAGCAAAATTTAGGGCAGGAGGATGGAGAAGCCAGCCCTCCCGAGAGAGCGGCAGATGGAGAGGCGGAGGATGATAATTACATGCCTCCCTCTGAAGACGAGGTAAGCCTCGACGATGACGAATTCGTCGTGCCTGAGGATCCCGTCAAACAAGAGCGCTTCAAGCGCCGGCTTATAGCCACGGCAAATAGCCTTAAGAAAAAGCAACAGCAGCTTCAAGCTGATCAAGATTTGCTAGTTGACAAATGGACTGAAGTCCTTGCAGCCAAGGAATATAAACTCGAATGCCCCTCCAAGAGCTACCCAAAGCGTAGGTTGCTACCACGACTGTAGGAGGAAGCACTCAAACCTACATCTCCAGCATATGATGCGGCTAACCGGCCACCTCGTGGCTGCGACAGAGAGTCATTTCAGCCAAAAACTCAACCCCCACCCCGACGCCACTCAAATAAAAATGACAAGGCACGGGGAAATATGCTAGACCTGCGAGACGTATTGGAGGACAAAGCAAAACATGCAAGATCGATATACGGATCACGAGGGCGCGCCACTATGCGAGATGATAACCGTCACGCCGGATACAATAAAAGTAAATCCAGTCGGGCCGAACACAGCGGGCAAGACTCATTTGAGCTGCGTCGCGATATAGCCCAGTACAGAGGCGCCGCACACCCCCTATGATTCAGAGACGAAGTAATGGATCACCAAATCCCAGAGGGTTTCAAACCCGTAAATATCGAATCATACGATGGCACAACATATCCTGCGGTATGGATCGAGGATTTCCTCCTACACATCCACATGGCCCGCGGTGATGATCTACACGCCATAAAATACCTCCCACTCAAGCTCAAAGGACCAGCTCGGCATTGGCTCAACAGCTTGCCAGCAGAGTCCATTGGCTGTTGGGAAGATCTGGAAGCCGCATTCCTCGACAACTGCCAGGGCACTTATGTGCGACCGCCAGACGCCCATGACTTGAGCCACATAATTCAGCAGCCAGAGGAATCGGCCAGGCAATTCTGGACACGGTTCCTAACAAAGAAAAATCAAATCATCGACTGTCCGGATGCAGAGGCCTTAGCAGCTTTTAAGCACAACATCTGCGACGAGTGGCTCGCCCGGCACCTTGGCCAGGAAAAGCCGAAATCTATGGCAGCCCTCACGACACTCATGACCCGCTTTTGTGCGGGAGAAGACAGCTGGCTGGCTCGCAGCAATAACATATCAAAGAACCATGGTACTTCGGATACCAAGGATGGCAATGGCAGGTCATGTCGCAACAAACACAAGAGCCGCATTAACAGTGACAATACCGAGGATACGACAGTCAATGCCGGATTCAAAGGCTCTAAACCTGGTCAGCGGAAAAAGGCATTCAAAAGAAGCACTCCGGGCCCGTCCAGTTTGGACCGTATACTCGACCGCTCGTGTCAAATACACGGCAGCCCCGACAAGATAGCCAACCACACCAACAGGGATTGTTGGGTGTTCAAGCAGGCCGGCAAGTTAAATGCCGAAAACAAAGATAAGGGGTCACATAGCGATGACGAAGAGGAGCCCCGATAGCCGAACACCGGAGGACAGAAGAGGTTCCCCCCACAAGTGCGGACGGTGAACATGATATACGCAACCCACATCCCCAAGAGGGAGCTGAAGCGTGCGCTGAGGGACGTATATGCGTTGGAGCCAGTTGCCCCAAAGTTCAACCCATGGTCCTCTTGTCCGATCACCTTCGATATCAGGGACCACCCCACTAGTATCCGCCATGGCGGATTCGCCGCACTGGTCCTAGACCCAATCATTGACGGATTTCACCTCACTCGAGTCTTTATGGATGGCGGCAGCAGCCTGAACCTGCTTTACCAGGACGCAGTGTGCAAAATGGGTATAGACCCCTCAAGGATCAAACCCACAAAAACGACCTTCAAAGGCGTCATACCAGGTGTAGAGGCCCATTGCACAGGCTCAGTCACACTGGAAGTGGTTTTCGGATCCCCGGATAACTTCCGAAGCGAGGAGTTAATCTTCGATATAGTCCCGTTCCGCAGTGGCTATCATGCACTGCTCGGGCAAACCGCATTTGCGAGATTCAATGCGGTACCGCATTATGCATACCTCAAGCTCAAGATGCCAGGACCTCGGGGGGTCATCACAGTCAATGGAAACGCAGAGCGCTCTCTCCGCACGGAGGAGCACGCTGCGGCCCTCACGGCAGAAGCGCAAAGCAGCCTCTTAAGGCAATCCACCAGTTCGGCGATTAAGGACCCGGACACCTTCAAGCGCGCCCGGAGTAATCGGCAACAAGACCGCCTGGCCCATCCCGAGCTCGCATAGCAATGTGGCCCCCACCCCGGTCCCAGCCAAACGGCGAAATCCGTGCCACGCGTACATAATTACGCATTAAAAATACCATGGGCACAGGTGGGGAGGGGGCACGACTACGGCACGCCCTAAGATGCGGCTCAACCGCACTAGGGGCTTCCCGCTTTGTTATTTTTCTCTTTCAGGACTTTAATCTCTAGAAACCCTGTCCGGCAGTATGATTGCCGAACACATGATGCAGCAACCAAGGAGGTAGAAAGCTACGTTGCACCACGGAACCCCCAGGTGGATTACGATAACGAGTGAAATACTTGCTTTAATACCATTCCTCAACTTGCCCTTGGAGGGGACATGTAAAATAGTCCTACTTTTTGCTTATCCCACTACTTGTATCATTCTGCTTTAACGCACCTGTTGACACACGAACACGTCACGTGTACCCTCGACACCGGGGGTGATGCACCGCAGCTCACGTCGAAGGAGACCCGACCGACAGCGCGATACGCAAGACAGTCGACAGGCGCTTTTGCAGACCCGAAAACCCCACACCCTCGGGAGGGACCCCGTCAGGGAGTGCGGCGGCTATGGGCTGCCCTAGGTCGATTCGCTCACCCCTAGAGCCCCGGGATTCGCAACTCTCAAACACGAAGAACAATAAAGAACGAGATAGAAAAACGGTGGAGAGATAAAACGTAGATGAAAAAGTAGTATATTGATTTGTTCGATTGTGTGTTGTTCAATCGGCCATCACCCCCAACATATATAAGAGGCGGCTGGACTTCCTGTACAAGCAAAGGATTCATCTAGGCTTTCCTTACAAAAAATTACATCAATTCACGTCCTAGAGTCCTAGTTCTATTCCAACTCGGATTCAGTCTGAATCTGGCCCAACTTCTGTCTTCCTCCTTGCGCGGGCCGCCGAGCTTGCATATGACCTCCGATCAAGACGGCCTAAATACGAAATTTGTGCGCCTCGACGAGACGAACAATCCTTATGTTGAACACTTTTCCAAATAAGACCATCTTGAATATTCTATGAAGCCATCTTTAATATCCAGTCGGACTCGGTCATGTAACCGACTGGATTGTCCGAGTCTCGTAGTGAACTTACAGGCCGTATACTATCTCATATGATAATGACTCCAAAACCAAAGTTTACCATTTTGACGATGTGCACAACTTCCATGTTGATCACTTTTCCATCCGAGGTCATCTGGATTACCTTTCGGTCACATCTTCAGTTTCACTCGGATCCGAGCTCATCCACTTGGATATTAGAGTTTTTCGTCTGACTGGACCTTTTCACTCGGATGTTAGAGTCTTTCACTCGGAAGACAATCTTTCACTCGGATGACTATAATTTCACTCGGAAGACAATCTTTCACTCGGATGACTATATTTCGCTCGGAAGGCAATATCTTACTCGAACGTCAAGTTTTCATTCCGATGGTAATCTTTTCACTCGGAATAACTTCACTCGGATGATAATTTCACTCGGATTGCTATATTTTCACTCGAAAGCCAATCTTTTACTCGATCAATAAGTTTTTCACTCGACCTTTTACTCGATCGGTAGGTTTTCACTCGGATGGTAAACTTTTTACTCGGATTTCCCGACTGAAAACACAGTCTGATCTTGATTTGCCTCTCCAGGTTGCATACGACCTCGAATTGAGACAAATTTTATATGAAAAATGATCGGCTCAACGAGACAAAACTTTTTCGTGTTGAAGGTTTTTCGATTCAAGGCCGTTTTGATGGCAGAATTACCCGCGCAACCTATCAGACAAGTGTCTGGCACCTCGCGCCATATTTCCATTGAAGTTCGGTCTGCAGTGTATTGCCTCTAACTTTTGCAAATGAACTCAGATTGAGATGATTTATATATCAAAATCGATTGCCTGGACGAGATGAAGACAATTCCTTAAGAGTTCTCCTTCATCCGAGGTCATCTTCAAGACGTGATTGACCAAAAACCACTCGGAACATTGAATTATGCCACTCGGAGTATAGTTTCGGTCCGTAAGATAAAGTCGAATGAATATAACCGAAACATCAAAGTGGTTCCACTCGGCGACATGAATATTTTCATGTTGAAAACCCGTTCACTCGAGACCATCTTCATTGCAATCTGTATCTTGCCAAAATCAGGTGTCAACAGCACCTTTTTGAATAAACAATGCATAGCACTAGATTATTATCACATTCTCTATTCTTCTTTTTATATATATGTTCATTCATGACATCCAGCACCCATACACTCTGGTATGGCCAGTACGCTAGGGGCTTAAGCATACCCCATAATACGGTGTGAGAAGTCCGAACACTTTTGACAGTGCGGCACCCCGAACTTATAGCATTATATGCATCAGCTCCGAATCATGTCTTGGGTCAATAGTTGGGTTTGCCCGGCTCCCATGTTTTGGTACCTTACGTTCCACTATATCGGCTAAGGTAGCACTGGGAGAACTACTGCATTGTGCCCCGGTTCAGCTGGGCTAAGCACCTCAGTAGAGAAAGGTAAAACTGACTGTCATGATAAGGCGAGAGACTGGTCGCTGTTCGAGAGTTTCGAGTCCCTAAAGACTTATGCTGCTTAGAGCGAGGAGTCGGCTTTGCCCGGCTTAAGGCGTGTATAGCGCCCCGAATTCGGCCTTCCGAATACTAGGGGCTTCGCCAAAATTTAAAATTATAGAATTCTATGGCTAAGTGGGAGTGATAAAGCATTATAGTCCGATTGCCTTGTTCGTTGTGCTGAGCACCTCCCTCGAAGGACCCAAAAATGGGAACAAGAGTGCTCAGATTTATCTCGAACACCCCAGCACTCATGGCATGGGGGCAGAAGCCGATGACTAGCCATCTCTCACATTTGATAAACAGCCGAACAGAAGGTAATATTTTAAATTCAAACAAGCGTTGCATAGCGCATATGAACAAGTATTCATAATACAGGATCACACGAGCAAGTTCATTCAAATATTACATCTTTTGCACACTCGTCCGCTACAAGACGGGCACCCTTCAGGACACCCTCATAATACATCTCGGGGTGGCGACGCTCCTTGCCCTGCGGTGGCCCCTCCTTCACCAGCTTCTCGGCGTCCATCTTGGCCCAATGCACCTTCGCACGGGTAAAAGCCCGGCGTGCACCTTCGATGCAGATGGACCGCTTGATGACTTCCAGCCGTGGGCAGGCATCCACAAGCCGCCTCACTAGGCCGAAGTAGCTGTTGGGAAGGGCGTCGCCAGGCCACATCCGGAATATAAGGCCCCTCATGGCCTGTTCGGCCGCCTTGTCCAGCTCGACCAGTTGCTTCAGCTGGTCGCTCATAGGCATCGAGTGTTCGGTCCCAGTATACCGAGACCAGAATAGCTTCTCCGTCGAGCTTCCCTCCTCGGCCTGGTAAAACTTTGCGGCATCCGACACGCTGCGGGGCAAATCTGCGAATGCTCCTGGAGAGCTCCGGACTCGGGTAAGTAACAAGTAATTTACTTTCACATGCTTGCTTTGCATATTGAATGCCTTACCCGCCGCTATATTCCTCATTGCCTCAATCTCCTAGAGGGCCTTTTGGGCTTCAGCCTTGGCATTCTTTGCGCTCTCAAGGGCCGCGACAAGCTCAGACTCTCGCGTCTTTGAGTCAAGCTCCAATGCCTCGTGCTTCGTCACGAGAGCTTGGAGCTCTTGCTGCACCTCGCCCACCCGTGCCTCTTGCTTTTCCCGCTCGGTGCGCTCCTAGGCTGCTTTGTTTTCGGCCTCGGACAGCGCTTGCTTCAGGGTTGCCACTTCGGTCATGGCCCCTGGCAAATTCATGATGATCCTGTCATTTTGCAATCACATGTTATATATATATATAGACTTGGTATTACTTACCTTTGTTCTCCTCGAGCTGCCTCTTAGCAAGGCCGAGCTCTTTCTCGGACCCCTCGAGGTCCTGCTTCAGTGCGGCGACCTCCGCAGTCAGTGCGGCAGAGGTCAGCAGCGAAGCCTGCATACGCATATAGACATACTTATATTAGACTCCTGCAGATATTATTTGATCCTCTATTCTGCTTTTCTTTGTGAACACCAAGCAGAGCATCAGGGGCTACTGTCTATGAGGTAACATTTTTCCTATATTTTAAATACTTACCTCAAAGCCTGTTAGAAGGCTGGCATAGGCTTCAGTCAGTCCGCTCTTGGCGGACTGAACCTTCTTGATCACCGCACTCATAATAGTGCGGTGCTCTTCATCAATAGAAGCGCCGCGAAGCGCTCCCAGCAGGTTGTTCGGTGCCTCTAGATGGACAGAGGTCACTGGCACGGGCGTCTTGCCCCTTTGGGAAGGGAGCCGCCTGCCCGAGTCCGGAACCACTGGAGGTTCCAGCGTGGTGTTCGGCTGAGAGCCGAACTTGGAGCCCCCGGGAGCCTTGCTCCCTTTGCTCCTGGAGTCCGGAAGGTCGCCTTGAGGCGCCTCCAGAACTGTCTCCCCCCGGCTCGGCGCCCCTCGAGACAATACCTCAGCATTGTCCGTAGGGCAGGGGGAGGAGGCGGTCGAAAGTGGATCGCTATCCATATCCGACGAGTCCAAGGAACCGTCCGACGAAGATACGTCGATACGGGCTTGGGGCGGTCTGCATAATCATATTCGGTGTTAGGAAAAGCAGTGCGACAACGGTATGCTATGAGTTACTCTGGTATTCGAATACTTACGACTTCTCTAGGGGCTTGGCCCTGAGCAGCCACTCGTCTTCGCCTTCGGCGGCGGTGGTGGAGCAGTTCGGAAGAAGAGTCCTTCCCTTCTTGGACCCTTCGGCCTCCCCACTTGGGGCGGCCTTCCTTTTCTTGTCTCCCTCGGCTGGATGGGGAGCATCTTCATCTTCCTCCTCGTCTTCATGGGAGGAGTGCGTCGCGGAGTTATCGGACAATGAGTCCGATACCACATAGTGCCGGGAACTCTTTCGGGTTCCCTTGGCCTTCTTCTTGGTCTTCTCCGGCACCTTATAAGGAGCCGGAGTCAGCATCTCTGTCAGGAGAGCGTCCGCGGTGTCTTCGGGAAAGGGGCCCGGACAGTTAATCTGCTCCGATGCCTCCACCCAGTCCTGTCAAGGGCATGGGAGCTCAGACCCCGCACATGCTTAAGCTATGGGAAATAAATATCCTACCAGATGTACAGAACTTACTGGATTCGCAGGGCGCTTCGCGCTTAGCCCGCGGTCCTCGGTAAGAGAGGGAGGGACCTCGACGCCCTTAAACAGCACCCTCCAGACATCTTTATGCGTCATGTCGAAGAGCTCGCTTAGAGTCTGGTGCTGGGTTGGGTCGAACTCCCATAAGTTGAAATCCCGTTGTTGACATGGGAGGATCCGGCGGAAGAGCATGACCTGGACTATGTTGACAAGCTTGAGTTTCTTGCTTGTCATGTTCCGGATACATTTCTGGAGTCCGTCCAGCTCCACCGATGAACCCCAGGACAGGCCCTTCTCCTACCAGGAAGTGAGCCACGTGGGGAATCTGGATCGAAACTCGGGGGCCGCCACCCAGTTGGTGTCGCGCGGCTCGGTTATGTAGAACCACCCCGATTGCCACCCCTTTATGGTCTCCATGAAGGAGCCCTCGAGCCATGTAACGTTGGGCATCTTGCCCACCATGGCTCCGCCGCATTCCGCTTGTTGGCCGCCCACCACCTTCGGCTTGATATTGAAGGTCTTCAGCCATAGGCCGAAGTGGGGCCGGATGCGGAGGAAAGCCTCGCACACGACGATGAACGCCGAGATGTTGAGGATGAAGTTCGGGGCCAGATCATGAAAGTCCAGCCCATAATAGAACATGAGGCCATGGACAAATGGATGGAGGGGAAACCCCAGACTGCGGACGAAGTGGGGGAGCAAGACCACCCTCTCGTGAGGTTCTGGGGTAGGGATGACCTGCCCCGCGGCTGGCAGCCGGTGCGCGATATCCGCGGCTAAGTATCCGGCTCCGCGTAACTTTTTGATGTGCCCCTCCGTGACGGAGGAGGCCATCCACTTGCCTCCCGCTCCGGACATGTTTTGGAGAGAGTTGAGGAGGAAGATGCGGACTTGGGCGCTGGAGCTCGAGTGCGCGAGAATGGATGAGCAAGGAGGAAGAAGGCGTGGGTAGAAAAAGGTGAGATCTTATCCCTTTATAAGGGCGGACTAAACTATGCGCCCCCACTAGCCTGGTAAAACTCGCTTATCCACCAAGCGACGTAATTAATGGCGCGGTTGGGTTACCCACGTCCTTATTGATGAGAATCCCGTAATAAGGGGAACACGATCTCTGCTTTGACAAGACGTGTCAAGAAACCGCCTCGCGTTATGTGCGGGGCTGGTTAAAGGAAAACAATTCAAATAATTACCGGGTCGTGGCGTGATGTCATGCTGCCAAAACGTGTCAGCAGATTAGATTTGTGGTAATATTATTCTCTCTATGGTGGTATGTGGAACTTATTTTGCAGGGTCAGACACTATCCTTGTATTCAAATTCTTCCATGGTGTATTCGGGGGAGGAACCCGCCTTGCAATGCCGAAGACAGCACTGCGCGCTGGACTCATCGTCATTGAAGCCTGGTTCAGGGGCTACTGAGGGAGTCTTGGATAAGGGGGTCTCCGGACAGCCGGACTATATCCTTTGGCTGGATTGTTGGACTATGAAGAAACAAGATTGAAGACTTCGTCCCGTGTCCGGATGGGACTCTACTTGGCGTGGAAGGCAAGCTAGGCAAAACAGATATGTATATCTCCTCCTTTGTAACCGACCTTGTGTAACCTTAGCCCCCTCAAGTGTTTTAGTCCGTAGGACAACATACAATCATACCATAGGCTAGCTTCTAGGGTTTAGCCTCTCTGATCTCGTGGTAGATCAACTCTTGTACTACTCATATTATCAAGAATAATCAAGCAGGACGTAGGGTTTTACCTCCATCAAGAGGGCCCGAACCTGGGTAAAACATCATGTCCCCTGCCTCCTGTTACCATCCGCCTTAGATGCACAGTTCAGGACGTAGGGTTTTGACACCGACAGTGGTGCTCAGTTGTGACGCCCCTGATTTGACCATACACTAATCATACACGCAAATGTGTATGATCAAGATCAAGGACTCACGGGAAGATATCACAACACAACTCTACACACAAAATAAAATAATACAAGTTTTGTATTACAAGCCAGGGGCCTCAAGGGCTTGAATACATAAGCTCGAATGCACAAGAGTCAGCGGAAGCAATAATATCTGAGTACAGGCATAAGTTAAACAAGTTTGCCTTAAGAAGGCTAGCACAAAAGTAGCAACGATCGAAAAGGCAAGGCCTCCTGCTTGGGACCTCCTAACTAGTCCTCGAAGTCGAACTCCGCATAGAACCACCCTCAGGATCCTCTGGCTCCTGGACTCCATCATATGATCGCAGTAACTGGGAAAAGGGGAAAAAGAAGTAGGAAAGCAACCGTGAGTACTCATCCAAAGTACTCACCAGCAAGGATCTACACTACATATGCATTGGTATCAATGAAATGGCTAGTATCTGTGGACTGAACTGTAGAATGCCAGAATAAGAGGGTGATAGCTAGTCCTATCAAAGACTATGATTCTGGCAGCCCCCATCTTGAAGCAGTAGAAGAGAATAGATGGTAAGTTCACCAAGTATCATCGTATAGCAAAATCCTACCCGCCGATCCTCTCCTCGTAGCCCTGTGAGAGAGCGGTCACCGGGTTGTATCTGGCACTTGAAAGGGCGTGTTTTATTAAGTATCCGGTTCTGGTTGTCATAAGGTCGAGGTACAACTCCGGGTCGTCCTTTTATCGAGGGACACGACTATTCGAATAGATAAACTTCCCTGCAGGGGTGCACCACATAACCCAACACGCTCGATCCCTCTGGCCGGACACACTTTCCTGGGTCATGCCCGACCTTGGAACATCAACACGTCTTAGCCCTACCTAGGCACAACAGAGAGGTCAGCACGCTGGTCTAAATCCTATGGCGCAAGGGTCTGAGCCCAGCGCCCATTGCACACCTACACATTGTGAACGCGACCGGTAAGCAGACCTAGCCTCCCTAATACAAGAGCAGGCGTTCCAGTCCAATCCGGCGCGCGCCGCTCAGTCGCTAACGTCAAGAAGGCTTCGGCTGATACCACGACGTCGAGTGCCCATAACTGTTCCCGCGTAGTTGGTTAGTGCATATAGGCCAGTGGCTAGACTCAGATCAAATACCAAGATCTCGTTAAGCATGTTATTTTGAAGTAACCACAGACGCCGACCAGGGCCATGCCCACCTCTCTCTTAGGTGGTCTCAACCTGCCCCGTCGCTCCGCCACAAAGTAACAGTCGGGGTCCGTCAGGAACCCAGGCCCACCACTACCGGGATGGAACCACCTATCCTTTCAGCCCCCACATCGGAATCACTTGCGGGTACTCTACAAGCCGACCCGACTTTAGTCACCACCATGTATCATGGATAATATTGTAATATGTATATACCCATGATCACCTCCCGAAGTGACCACGACCTGATAATATAGCATAGCAGACGGACAAGAATGTAGGGCCACTGATGGAATACCAGCATCCTATACTAAACATTTAGGATTGCAGGTAAGGGTAACAACTGTAGCAACAATGACAGGCTATGCATCAGAATAGGATTAACCAAAAGCAGTAACATGCTACACTACTCTAATGCAAGTAGTAGAGAGTAGAATAGGCGATATCGGGTTGATTAAAGGGGGGGCCTGCCTAGAAGCTCGGCAGAGAAGGACTGGTCGACGGTGATGTAGTCGTACTCAGTGGCATCAGCACCGGTCTCGGGGTCTTCGGGAGAAGAAGAGGGGGAAGGAACTGTAAATACGGAGCAAACAAAGCAGCACAGAATATAACAAGGCAATACGCGGTGCTAGGGGTGATCTAATGTAGGGATAGTGATACCGGCGAAGGGGGAAAACATTCCCAGTGTTTGATGTTTTTCGGACAAACGAACCGAAGGATATTGTTGCATATTCGCTATGCTAGGGACATGTGGTGGGTGAACGGACTACGCACCCAGGTTCAACACGTTTTTCTGAGCAACTTTCATATATATAACCTTTTCATCCAAGCTAGTATGAATTAGTTATGATTTTTCAAAGTTTATTCAATTTTCTAAAATTGTTTAATACGAGTTTGACTAAGTCAAATTGACTGGTCAAATAGAGAAGGGGTGGCCCACATGTCATAGTCTATCCGTAAACAAATAAATAAATCTAACTTATTTAAATGGGGGCCCTACATGTCATCTACTACTAGACTCACTTAGCACTAGTTTAATCCTAAACTAGACTAAACAAGATCCGGCTCATACACATGCCTACGCACACACGACCGAGTACAAGGTCCTTGTTGGCCATGCCCAAGAAGCAGCAGCAGCAATACACAGTAGCTAGAGCAATACAAAGCAGCAGCAGTGCAAAGTAGCTAGATCGGTACAAAGCAGCAGGGCAGCGCAAGGAGTAGCAGCTTAGTAGCGGCTACAGGAGAAAATAGCAGCGGCAAGCAAGCAATAGCAGCAGCAGTATGCGGGAGCAGAAAGCGGGCACTGCCGGGAAGCAACAGCGGCAGGAGCAAGCGAAGGAGGGCACCATAGGCGGCATGGATGGCTCCAGGCGGCCCGGCCAGCAAGCGGCCAGGGCGCAGCTCGGAGGGGCTGCAGGTGAGGCAGGGCACGGTAGTGAGGGGGGAGGCAGCAACAGAGTATGTAAGCAGGAGCTCGGGCTCCGGCCATGGTGGCCATGGACGAGCACAGGGGTGGCGCCTAACGGGGTGGATTGAAGTTGGGAACGAGGGGAATCGGTTGGGGACCTCACCGCGGACCTGTAGAGGTGCAAAGCAAGCTCGGGGAAGGCTTGGAGGCGACAAATCGAAGCGGCGATGAGCGGCGGCCGGAGGTGGAAGACGACTCGATGCAGGCGATGTAGTGGCTCCGAGCTTCAACAGGAGGCGGTAGAGGAAGTAGCGGGTGACGACGAAGTCCAGGGGCACGACCTCAGGCTTCGAGGATGACGGGGAGCGCGCGAATGACGACGACCATGGCAGTGGTGGTTCGGGTGTGTGTGCGTGATACGTCCATTTTGCATCATGTTTTTATATCTATATTTATTGCGTTATGGGCTGTTATTACACATTATGTCACAACACTTATGCCTATTCTCTCTTATTTTACAAGGTTTACATGAAGAGTGGGAATGCCGACAGCTGGAATTCTGGGCTGGAACAGGAGCAAATATTAGATATCTATTCTGCACATCTCCAGAAGTCCTAAAACTTCACGGGAGCACGTTTCAGAATATATAAAAAATATTGGGCGAAAGAACTACCAGAGGGGGGCCACCCACTGTCCACGAGGGTGGGGGCGCGCCCTACCCCTGGGCGTGCCCCCTGCCTCGTGGCCCCCCTGGTGGCCCTCTGATGCCCATCTTTGGATATATGGAGTCTTTCATCGAGCAAAATATCATAAGCAAGCTTTCGGGAAGAAACTCCGCCGCCATGAGGCGGAACCTTGGCGGAACGAATCTAGGGCTCCGGTGGAGCTGTTCTGTTGGGGAAACTTCCCTTCGGGAGGGGGAAATCATCACCATTGATCCTCTCGTCGAGAGGGGGTCAACCTCCATCAACATCTTCACCAGCACCATCTCCTCTCAAACTCTAGTTCATCTCTTGTATCCAATGTTTGCCTCTAAGTCTCAGATTGATACATGTTGGTTGCTAGTAGTGTTGATTACTCCTTGTAGTTGATGCTAGTTGGTTTATTTGGTGGAAGATCATATGTTCAGATCCATTATGCATATTAATACCCCTCTGATTATGAACATGAATATGCTTTGTGAGTAGTTACATTTGTTCCCGAGGACATGGGAGAAGTCTTGCTATAAGTAGTCATGTGAATTTGGTATTCATTCGATATTTTGATGAGATGTATGTTGTGTTTCCTCTAGTGGTGTCATGTGAACATCGACTACATGACACTTCACCATTATTTGGGCCTAGGGGAAGGCACTGGGAAGTAATAAGTAGATGATGGGTTGCTAGAGTGACAGAAGCTTAAACCCTAGTTTGTGCGTTGCTTCGTAAGGGGCTGATTTGGATCCATATGTTTCGTGCTATGGTTAGGTTTACCTTAATACTTCTGTTGTAGTTGCGGATGCTTGCAATAAGGGTTAATCATAAGTGGGATACTTGTTCAAGGAAGGACATTACCCAAGCACCGGTCCACCCACATATCAAATTATCAAAGTACCGAACGCGAATCATATGAGCGTGATGAAAACTAGCTTGATGATAATTCCCATGTGTCCCCGGGAGCGCTTTCCTTCATATAAGAGTTTGTACAGGCTTGTCCTTTGCTACAAAAGGGATTGGCTTATCTTGCTGTACTTTATTTACTTGTTGCTCGTTACAATTTATCTTATCACAAAACTATCTGTTACCGATAATTTCAGTGCATGTAGAGAATACCTTGCTGAAAAGCGCTTATCATTTCCTTCTGCTCCTCGTTGGGTTCGACACTCTTACTTATCGAAAAGGCTACGATAGATCCCCTACACTTGTGGGTCATCAAGACTATTTTCTGGTGTCATTGCTGGGGATTGAAGCGTCTTTGGTAGGTGGAATTTGGTAAGGAAAAATTTATATAGTGTGCTGAAATTTACTGTCACTTGTTACTATGGAACATAATCCTTTGAGGGGCTTGTTCGGGGTATGTTCACCCCGACTAGTAGAGCAAAGAGTTGCTCCTCAACCTACTGAAAATGTTTTCTTTGAAATTCCTTCGAGTATGATAGAGAAACTGCTAGCTAATCCTTTTTACAGGAGACGAAACATTACATCCCGATTTGCACCTAATCTATGTGGATGAAGTTTGTGGATTGTTTAAGCTTGCAGGTATGCCCGAGGATGTTGTAAAGAAGAAGGACTTCCCTTTATCTTTGAAGGGAGAGGCATTGACATGGTTTAGGCTATGTGCTGATATTGGATCATGGAACTACAAACGATTGAAATTGGAATTTCATTGGAAGTTTTATCCTATGCATCTGGTTCATCATGATCGTAATTATATATATAATTTTTGGCCTCACGAAGGATAAAGCATCACTCAAGCTTGGGGGAGGCTTAAGTCAATGTTATATTCATGCCCCAATCATGAGCTCTCAAAAGAAATGATTATTCAAAATTTTTATGCTCGGCTTTCTGTCAGTAATCGCTCCATGCTCGATACTTCTTGTACTGGTTCTTTTATGATGAAGACTATTGAATTCAAATGGGATTTATTGGAGAGAATTAAATGCAACTCTGAATATTGGGATCTCGACGAAGGTAAGGAGTCAGGTATGACACCTAAGTTTGATTGTGTTAAATCTTTTATGGATACCGATGCTTTTCGTGAATTTAGCACTAAATATGGACTTGAATCTGAGATAGTAGCTTCTTTCTGTGAATCCTTTGCTACTCATGTTGATCTCCCTAAGGAGAAGTGGTTTAAATATAATCCCTCCCATTGAAGTAAAAGTATTTGCACCTATTAAAGTTTAAGAAAATACTATCACTTATAATGATCATGTTGTTCCTACTGCTTATGTTGAGAAACCACCTTTCCCTGTTAGAATAAAGGATCATGCTAAAGCTTCAACTGTGGTCAATAAAAGTAATATTAAGACACCCAAACCCCCTGAGAAAATTAAAGTTGAACCAAATATTGCTATGGTTAAAGATCTCTTGGCAGATCACATTGATGCGCATGCTATTTACCTCTGTGATGAAGCTGCTAGAATTGCTAGACCTGATACTAAAAATAAACATAGACCTGTTGTAGGCCTGTTATTTCTGTTAAAATAGGAGATCATTGTTATCATGGCTTATGTGATATGGGTGCTAGTGCAAGTGCAATACCTCATTCCTTATATAAAGAAATTATGCATGATATTGCACCTGCCGAGATAGAAGAGATTGATGTTACAATTTAGCTTGCCAATAGAGATACTATTTCACTAGTTGGGATTGTTAGAGATGTTGAAGTCTTGTGTGGGAAAGTTAAATATCCTACTGATTTTCTTGTTCTTGGTTCCCCACAAGATGACTTTTGTCCCATTATATTTGGCAGACCCTTCTTGATGTTACAATAAGGATGTTGTTACTATTGGTTTAGGGGATATGTCTCATGAGTTTAATTTTGCTAAATTTCGTAGACAACCCCATGATGAATAATTGCCTAGTAAAGATGAAATTATTGGTCTTGTTTCTATTGCCGTGCCTCCTAGTGATCCTTTAGAACAATATTTGCTAGACCATGAAAATGATATGTTTATGAATGAAAGAAGGGAAATAGATGAAGTATTCTTTAAACAGGGACATATTTTGAAGCACAACTTGCCTGTTGAAATCTTAGGGGATCCTCCTCCACCTAAGGGTGACCCCGTGTTTGAGATTTAACCTTTACCTGATACTCTTAAATATGCTTCTCTTGATGAAAAGAAGATATATCCTATTATTATCAGTGCTAACCTTTTAGAGCATGAAGAAAAGAAATTATTGAAAATTCTGAAGAAGCATCATGCTGCTATTGGATATACTCTTGATGATCTTAAGGGCATTAGTTCCACTCTATGCCAGCACAAAATAAAATTGGAGAAAGACGCTAAACCAGTTGTTGATCACCAACGACGGTTAAATCCCAAGATGAAAAAAGTGGTAAGAAAAGAAATACTAAAGCTTCTGGATGCAGGTATAATTTATCCCGTTGCTGATAGTCAGTGGGTAAGTCCTGTCCATTGTGTCCCTAAGAAGGGAGGTATTACTGTTGTCCCTAATGATAAAGATGAATTGATCCCACAAAGAATTGTTACAGGTTATAGAATGGTAATTGATTTCCGCAAATTAAATAAAGCTACTAAAAAGGATCATTACCCTTTACCTTTTATTGATCAAATGCTAGAAAGACTATCCAAACATACACATTTTTGCTTTATAGATGGTTATTCTGGTTTCTCTCAAATACCTGTATCAAAAGAGTATCAAGAAAAGACAACTTTTACTTGCCCTTTCAGGACCTTTGCTTATAGACGTATGCCTTTTGGTTTATGTAATGCACCTGCTACCTTTCAAAGATGTATGCCTGCTATATTCTCTTACTTTTGTGAAAATATTGTTGAAGTATTCATGGATAATTTCTCCGTTTATGGAACTTCTTTTGATGATTGCTTAAGCAACCTTGGTTGAGTTTTGCAGATATGTGAAGAAACTAATCTTGTCTTGAATTGGGAGAAGTGCTACTTTATGGTTAATGAAGGCATTGTCTTGGGGCATAAAATTTCTGAAAGAGGTATTGAGGTTGATAAACCTAAGGTTGATGCTATTGAAAAGATGCCGTGTCCTAAGGACATTAAAGGTATAAGAAGTTTCCTTGGTCATGTTGGTTTTTATAGGAGGTTCATTAAGGACTTCTCTAAAATCTCCAGGCCTCTGACTAATCTCTTACAAAAAGATGTTCCTTTTGTCTTTGATGATGATTGTGTAGAAGCATTTGAAATACTTAAGAAAGCTTTGATTTCTGCACCTATAGTTCAACCTCCTGATTGGAATTTACCCTTTGAAATCATGTGTGATGCTAGTGATTATGCTATAGGGGCTGTTCTAGGACAAAGAGTTGATAAGAAATTAAATGTTATT
The DNA here is from genome assembly GCF_003073215.2 of Triticum urartu. Taxonomy (NCBI): domain Eukaryota; kingdom Viridiplantae; phylum Streptophyta; class Magnoliopsida; order Poales; family Poaceae; genus Triticum; species Triticum urartu. The sequence goes on from NC_053022.1 coordinate 326,129,030, forward strand.
CAATATGCTAGCAAAACTCTAGACAGTGCCCAGAGAAACTATGCTACTACTGAAAATGAATTTTTAGCAGTTGTATTTGCTTGTGATAAGTTTAGACCTTATATTGTTGATTCCAAAGTAACTGTTCACACTGATCATGCTGCTATTAAATATCTTATGGAAAATAAAGATGCTAAACCTAGACTTATTAGATGGGTTCTCTTGCTACAAGAATTTCATTTGCATATTATTGATAGAAAGGGAGCTGAGAACCCCGTTGCTGACAACTTGTCTAGGTTAGAGAATGTTCTTGATGACTCACTACCTATTGATGATAGCTTTCCTGATGAACAATTAGCTGTCATAAATGCTTCTCGTACTGCTCCATGGTATGCTGATTATGCTAATTATATTGTTGCTAAATTTATACCACCTAGTTTCACATACCAGCAAAAGAAAAAGTTCTTCTATGATTTAAGACATTACTTATGGGATGACCCACATCTTTATAAAGAAGGAGTAGATGGTGTTATTAGACGTTGTGTACATGAGCATGAACAGGAACAGATCCTACGCAAGTGTCACTCCGAAGCTTATGGAGGACACCATGCTGGAGATAGAACTACACATAAGGTATTACAATCCAGTTTCTATTGGCCTACTCCCTTCAAGGATGCCCGTAAGTTTGTCTTGTCTTGTGATCAATGTCAAAGAATTGGTAATATTAGTAGACGTCAAGAAATGCCTATGAATTATTCACTTGTTATTGAACCATTTGATGTTAAGGGCTTTGATTATATGGGACCGTTTCCTTCCTCTAATGGGTACACTCATATTTTAGTTGCTGTTGATTACGTTACTAAGTGGGTAGAAGCTATTCCAACTAGTAGTGCTGATCATAACACCTCTATTAAGATGCTTAAAGAAGTTATTTTTCCGAGGTTTGGAGTCCCTAGATACTTAATGACTGATGGTGGTTCACATTTCATTCATGGTGCCTTTTCGTAAAATGCTTGCTAAGTATGATGTTAATCATAGAATTGCATCTCCTTATCACCCATAGTCTAGTGGCCAAGTAGAATTAAGTAATAGAGAGCTTAAATTAATTTTGCAAAAGACTATTAATAGATCTAGGAAGAATTGGTCCAAGAAACTTGATGATGCATTATGGGCCCATTGAACTGCATATAAGAATCATATGGGTATGTCTTCGTATAAGATGGTTTATGGAAAAGCATGTCACTTACCTCTTGAACTAGAACATAAGGCATATTGGGCCATTAAAGAGCTCAACTATGACTTCAAACTTGCCGGTGAGAAGAGGCTTTTTGACATTAGCTCACTTGATGAATAGATAACCCAGGCTTATAAAAATGCCAAACTGTTTAAAGAAAAGTTAAAAGATGGCATGATAAAAGAATACAAAAGTGTGAGTTTAATGTAGGTGATTATGTATTGCTATACAACTCTCGTTTAAGATTTTTTGCAGGCAAACTCCTCTCTAAATGGGAAGGTCCTTACGTCATCAATAAGGTCTATCGTTCCGGTGCCATAAAAATCAACAACTTTGAAGGCACAAATCCGAGGGTGGTGAACGGTCAAAGAATCAAACATTATATCTCAGGTAGTCCTATAAATGTTGAAACTAATGTTATTGGAACTGTAACCCCGGAGGAATACATAATAGACACTTTTCAGAATGTTTCAGACTCCGAAAAGGAATAGGTACATGGTACGGTAAGTAAACTAACTCCAAAACAATTCTAATAGAAATTTTTCTCTGTTTTAGAATATTTAAGAAAATAAGAAAATAAGAAGTAGTCCGGAAAGGACACGAGGCTTCCACGAGGGTGGAGGGCGCGCCCTACCCCCTGGGCATGCCCCCTGCCTCGTGGGCATCTTGTGTGCCCTCCAGACTCTGTTTTATTGCACGATACTTCTTTTGGTCAGTAAAACTTCATTATATAATCTCCCGAAGGTTTTGACCATCGTACCACACAAATATCCTCTGTTTTTGTTTTGAGCTGTTTTTGCTGCAGATTTGGAGCAAGATGTCCTCTCAAGAGTCAGTCGGGGAGAGTTGGGTGTCTCATCCGACACCGGGACCAAGAGCAAACAGTGATGCTGACCACTTTGGGCCATCAACGGAAGAAGAGATGGAGGCCGACTTGAAAAGGATAGATGCCATGGAAGAGGATCAAGAAGTTACTTCTCGTTTCCGATCTGGATTCACGATGGGGGAACTACAGAGCTCAGCCATTCCAAACTCGGTCATCCCTTCCAATGTTAGATTTCTTTCTTATGAAAATATGAAAAAGAGTGTTACTTGTTCTCCCGCAGCTATGCAACATCCATGGGTGAAAGGAGGTTTAGCCGTCACGGGCAAGCTCCGAAAGCAAATAATGTGCCTCAAGCAGCAAGTCAATAAGCTTGAAGAAGAGAATCATATCTTGAGGGGCATCATCACCAAGAATATCTCATCACCACCTATGAAGAGGGAGACATAAACACATGGGTATGGGCACTCCCCTTGGCAACTGCCAAGCTTGGGGGAGTGCCCCAGTATCGTATCACCATCAGAACTTTTATATTTACCATTTTTCTTAGTTCGACCCTTTTGGTAATATCTTGATCTAGTAGCATAGAGTTCTAGCATGATCCAGTTTCTAGTTTTGATTTATGATCCTTCTATGTAATCGAGTCCGTGAGCTATATATAATAAAGATTAGTGATGATTCAAGGGCTTGATTATCTTGCTATGATCTTGAGGGAATAAAATAAAAGAGAAAGAATAAAAATAAATAGAGAGATCATATGGATCTTATGGAGAGTAATGACCTCACATATAAAGAGTATGATGCATAAAAGTTGTTGAGAGTTGACAAACATAGTTTTGGTCATTGTTGCAATTAATAGGAAGTAATAAACAAAGAGAGGTTTTCACATATAAATATACTATCTTGGACATCTTTTATGATTGTGAGCACTCATTAAAATATGACATGCTAAAGAGTTGACGTTGGACAAGGAAGACAACGTAATGGGTTATGCTTTCTTACATCGGAAATAAATTATATTGTCATGGATCATCCAACATGTTGAGCTTGCCTTTCCCTCTCATGCTAGCCAAATTCTTCGCACCAAGTAGAGATACTACTTGTGCTTCCAAATATCCTTAAACCCAATTTTGCCATGAGAGTCCACCATATCTACCTATGGATTGAGTAAGATCCTTCAAGTAAGTTGTCATCGTTGCAAGAAATAAAAATTGCTCTCTAAATATGTGTGATTTATTAGTGTGGAGAAAATAAGCTTTATATGATCTTGTGATGTGGAAGAAATAAAAACGACAGACTGCATAGTAAAGGTCCATGTCACAAGTGGTAATATAAAGTGATGTTCTTTTGCATTAAGATTTCGTGCATCCAACCTTAAAGCACATGACAACCTCTGCTTCCCTCTGCGAAGGGCCTATCTTTTATTCATGTCTTATACTTCATACAAGAGTCATGGTGATCTTCACCTTTCCTTTTTACATTTTATCCTTTGGCAAGCACAATGTGTTGGAAAGATCCTGATATATATAGCTAATTGGATGTGAGTTTTCATGAACTATTATTGTTGACATTACCCTTGAGGTAAAAAGTTGGGAGGCAAAACTATAATACCCTATCTTTCTCTGTGTCTGGCTAAAACTTCATAACCATAAATATGGCGTGAGTGTTAGCAATTGTGAAAGACTAATTGATGGTTGAGTATGTGGACTTGCTGAAAAGCACTTATATTGACTCTTTCCGATGTTATGATAAATTGCAATTGCTTCAATGACTGAGATTATAGTTTGTTGGTTCTCAATGAAGTTTCTGATTCATACTTGAAATTGTTAATGAATTGTTACTTTAGCATAAGAATTCATATGACAATATTTATATATGTTGCTGTTCTAAGAATGATCATGATGCCCTCATGTCCGTATTTTATTTTATCGGCACCTCTATCTCTAAACATGTGGACATATTTCTCGATATCAGCTTCCGCATGAGGACAAGCGAGGTCTAAGCTTGGGGGAGTTGATACGTCCATTTTGCATCATGCTTTTATATCGATATTTATTGCATTATGGGCTGTTATTACACATTATGTCACAACACTTATGCCTATTCTCTCTTATTTTACAAGGTTTACATGAAGAGGGGGAATGCCGACAGCTGGAATTCTGGACTGGAAAAGTAGCAAATATTAGAGACCTATGAGGGAGTCCTGGATTAGGGGGTCTCTGGACAGCCAGACTATATCCTTTGGCCGGACTGTTGGACTATGAAGATACAAGATTGAAGACTCTGTCCCGTGTCTGGATGGGACTTTCCTTGGCGTGGAAGGCAAGCTTGGCAATACGGATATGTAGATCTCCTCCCTTGTAACCGACTTTGTGTAACCCTAGGCCCCTCCGGTGTCTATATAAACTGGAGGGTTTAGTCCGTAGGATAACAAACAATCATACCATAGGCTAGCTTCTAGGGTTTAGCCTCTACGATCTCGTGGTAGATCAACTCTTGTAACACTCATATCATCAAGATCAATCAAGCATGACGTAGGGTATTACCTCCATCGTGAGGGCCCGAACCTGGGTAAACATCATGTCCTCTGCCTCCTGTTACCATCCACCTTAGACGCACAGTTCGGGACCCCCTACCCGAGATCCGCCAGTTTTGACACCGACATTGTTGCTTTCATTGAGAGTTCCACTGTGCCGTCACCGTAAGGCTTCATGGTTCCTTCGATCATCGGTAACGATGCGGTCCAGGGTGAGGTTTTCCTCCCCGAACAGATCTTCGTATTAGGCGGCTTCGCACTGTGGGCTAACTTGCTTGGCCATCTGGAGCAGATCGAGAGCTACACCCCTGGCCATCAGGTTAGGTTCGGAAACTTAAACTACACTGCCGACATCCGCAGAGACTTGATCTTCGATGGATTAGAGCCCATGTCAGGTGCGTCGCACGATCACGACATGCATGATTCAGCTCTGCCGTTGGACAGTGTTCAGGAGATCACACCTGCAACTACTCCGGCCTTCAATCCGGAGCAAATTGCTCCATCCGAGGATGGGTGGATAGACCCCGCCATGGAGGCCGCACTCTCAGTGGCGATAGAGCCAGATACTGACTTCACCCCTTACGAGAGCCGTGTTGCCAAGCCATTGGATTCCTCCCCGGCCACGGGCTCCGAACCACCTGCATCCGCGCCCATCGAATCCGATTGGGTACCGATCATGGAGTTTACCTCCGCAGATATCTTTCAGCACTCGCCTTTCGGTGAAGTGCTAAATTCATTAAGATCTCTCTCCTTGTCAGGAGAACCTTGGCCGAACTATCTCTGGCTAGAACGGGATGCGGATGACGAAAAAATTCGCTCCCCACCCACCACCCACTTAGTAGCCACTGTCGACAATTTAACCGACATGCTCGACTTCGACTCCAAAGACATCAACAGTATGGACGACGATGCAGGAGACGAACAGGAACCAGTGCCCACAGGGCGCTGGACAGCCACTTCATCACATGACATATACATGGTGGACACACCCAAAGGAGGCAATGGCGACGAGACATCGGAGGATGGCCCCTCGAAGAAGCAACTCAAGCACTGACGTCAGAGGCGCCACTCTAAGTTCCGCCATAGCAAAAACAGCGATAACAGCGCAAGAGAAAATAACACTCTAGTCGACTCCAGAGGAAACGACGACCACATTGACCCAGTGGCAGAGCATGATGAAACTGCAAATGGCGAACATAGTATGGATCCGATGTTCGAACATGGCGACGCCGAGGATAAACCTCATCAACCCCTCTCTGGCGAAGCAAACAGTCCGGACGAAGATGCAACCATCATCCCGGAAACGCACTTGGAACAAGAGAACCTCCGCAGAAGGCTTATTAACTCAGCGAGGAGTCTGAAGAAGCAGAAGCAAAGGCTTAAGGCCGCACAAAATACGCTCAACAGTAGGTGGAACAAAGTGCTCGACAACGAAGAAAAGTATGGTGGAAGTTACCACACAAAGAGCTACCCAAAGCGCAAGCTATTACCTGAATTCGACGATGAGGCCGTAGAGCCCACATAGCCGAAAAATGAAACGGCCAACCGACTGGATCAACCACCTTGTGGCCACGATTGAGCGGCTAACAAGGTCGCACATAAGTCAACACACGATCTATGTGGGGAATTGCGCCAAAAATCCAATATGACCAGATCCATCTATGGATCTAGGAAGCTCGCTCCGGCACAAAATCAAAATCGAATACTACAACCGTCCGAATGCCATGATACATCCAAATACAGGGGTGCCGCACAGCACACCCCCTATGTTTCACCGATGAGGTGCTGGACCACGAATTCCCAGATGGATTCAAACCAATGAACATAGAGGCGTACGACGGGCCCACAGACCCTGGGGTCTGGATTGATGACTTTATCCTTGATATCCATATGGCTCGCGGAGACGATCTCCATGCCATCAAGTACTTTCCCCTCAAGCTTAAAGGACCAGCTCGGCACTGGCTGAAAAGCCTCCCCGAAAACTCAATTGGAAGTTGGGAGGAGCTCGAGGATGCTTTTCGGGCTAATTTTCAAGGGACCTATGTCCGACCTCCGGATGTAGACGATTTAAGTCATATAACTCAATAGCCCGGAGAGTCAGCCTGAAAGCTTTGGAACAGGTTTCTCACTAAGAAGAACAAATCGTCAACTGTCCGAACACCGTATCCTTAGCAGCTTTCAAACATAGCGTCCGAGACGAATGGCTCGCCAGACACCTCGGCCAAGAAAAACCGAGAACAATGGCAGCCCTGACAAGCCTCATGGCCCACTTTTGCACGGGCGAAGATAGCTGGTTAGCCCGTAGTAGCACCAGCGACCGAAGCACATCCGAAGTCAGGGATGGCAATGGAAAACCATGACACAGTAAAAGCAAGCGTCGCAATAAAGAAGACAGCCCAGATAATACGGCGGCAAACGCCGGATTCAGGGGCTCTCGACCAGGTTAGCGGAAAAAGCCTTTCAAAGGCAGCAGAGATGGACCATGTAGCCTAAACAAGATTCTAGACAAACTATGTCAGATTCAAGGCACCCCCGATAAACCTGCAAATCACACCCAGAGAGAATGATGGGTCTTCAAGCAGGTCAGTAAGCTAAACGCCGAACACAAGGGGGGGGAGACACCAAGCAAAGATGAGGACGAACCTCGCCAGCACAGCACTGGAGAACAGAAAAAAATTTCCCACCAGAGGTTAAAACAGTAAACATGATCCATGTGACAAAGAGGAGAAGCAAACATGTACTCCGAGACATACGCGCCGTAGAGCCCGTCACCCCCAAGTTCACCCCCTGGTTGGCCTGCCCGATCACTTTCGATCGCAGGGATCACCCGACAAGCATCCGACATGAAGGATTGGCTGCCTTGGTGTTAGACCCAATAATAAACGGATACCATCTCACATGAGTCCTTATGGACGGCGGCAGTGGTCTAAATCTGATACATCAGGACACAGTCCGCAAAATGGGGATAGACCCGACAAAAATCAGCCACAGTAATACCAGGCCCAGAGGCCCGCTGCACGGGCTCTCTATTACTAGAGGTTGTATTCCGTTCTTCCGACAACTTCTGAAGTGAAAAGTTAACTTTCTACATCGCTGCATTCTGAAGTGGCTATCAAGCACTACTCGGAAGAGCGGCTTTCGCTCGTTTTAATGCAGTACCGCATTACGCTTTTCTCAAGCTTAAGATGCCCGGTCCACGTGGCACCATCACAGTTAGTGGAAATATTGAGCGTTCTCTACGCGCGGAAGAATGTGCGGCGGCTTTAACAGCTGAGTGACCTGAGATTGGTTCGATGGTTAAACCCTCATAGACAGTAGAAGGGGCTTCACGCATGTAATCAGGGCTAGTTCAGCTCAACTTGACTTATCTTGAATTCTAATGGTTTATCTAGAATAACCAACTTTTTTGGCACGACAACAGAGACACAGGCGCAGACGTGCAGCAGGGACCCGCTCAAAGGTTTCTTTCCAGATTAAGACCCTGCGTAAACCTTTTTTACTATCTCTTGTTGATTCACATCCTCTGGATACTCAATACAACCGAGAAGGATGCTGACGTTATTGGCATGTGGCCACGTCAGGATATTGCACGTACTTGGACACTCGGGGTTTATTATTAAGGGCATTGTTCAGCCCGACATATGTTATAAAGACCGAATACCTTAGGGAGTGTTCGGCGTCGCGAGTTTGGCCTTATATGCATTAGCTCTGAATCATGTCTTTGGTCAAATGTTGGGTTTGCCCGGCTCCCGCGTTTTTCTACCTTACGTTCCACTCTATCGGCTAGGCGGCACCGGGAGAACTACTGCGATTGTGCCCTGGTTCATCCGGATGAGCACCTCAGTAGAGAAAGCCGAAAACTAACTGTCATGATAAAGCACGAGACTGGTCAACCACTCGATGACTTAGCGGAATCTTCGGGATTCCTCCGCATTAACAAAGGGCCGTTTCCCAATCATGTACGTACGCGCCCCGTATTCGGACGAGCGCGAAAGTACCAGGGGCTATATAGTAGTCCCACCGTCAAACTCCTATGGCTAAGTGAAAGTGTTAAAGCAATATAGTCTGATTGCCCCGTTCGCTGCGCTACCACCTCCTTCATGGACCAAGACGTTGGATTAAGTGTGAATACGCGTTTTTTGTGAACACCCCCGCATTATATGCGTGGGGGCTGAAGCCGACGACTGCAAACTTTCAGGTTATATACATATATACATAAACGGCCGCACAGGAGGCATCATAATACTTCCAGGCAAAAGTATAAACACAGCCTTCATAATTCAATAAAACATTGTTTTTACAATGTGTTGGCGATATTACTACTGGGCATAAACCGGCCTACCTGGGCCGGATTAACTCCATCAGTAGTTCGAAGGTGTTAAAGCCCAAAGAGGCAGATAAAGGCCCAGGGCCCGTAGTCGGTTTACAACCTGTAGCCGTACATCAGCTTTGTGCATATACTTGTAATATAAGTTAGGAACAAGGAGAGACCAACCCGGATACGAGTATGAACTGGTGTTGGGACTCTCTGAACCGGCAGGCGTCACCCATGTATATAAGGGGACGACCCGGCGTCGGTTCAAGGACAACAGAAAACAACTCAAGACATAGGCGAAGCTTATTTGCTCCCTAGTCATCGGAACACCCATCAATTCCATCACAACTAGAGGTAGGCTTTTACCTTCAATGAAGGGGACGAACTAGTATAAACTCTCTTGCGTTCTTGTGTCCGCTTTAACCCCTTCAAGCTAACCCGTAGCGATGGCTCCACGACTAAGTCCTTTCAATAGGACATCTGCCGTGAAAAAACCACGACAGTTGGCACCCACCATGGGGCTATCGCACGATGGTTTCCGGTTCTTGGAGGGCCGCTTTGAAGGACTCGAGGGCTATGCTGTAGGCCGGATGACTAAGAGTCGTCGCGGCAGGCTCTACATCGACGATGCAGGCTGGGGCCTCGAGGCCGGCTCAGTTGAGTACGGGTACCGGGTCCCCTTCGGTAGCATTCACGTTTTCATTGGTAAGATCGGTGAACCGGGCCCTGAGCCGGACATCTGCACCGACCTCGTCGAGACGGCTCAGCGTGCGCAATCCGCCCGGGTTAAACCGGCCATGAAGCGTGCCTTCGTGGGAGTCATCCATGGAGGAAGTCATGAGGACGGATCGGGATTTTGCGGGGCGACTGTCATTTGTTCCGGTGACGAATCTTCGACCGGAGAAACCGAATCTCTTTATCAGCTACAAGATGGCCGGATTGGGAGCTGTTCTGATGGCGACAATATTCCAGACCCCTCTGATCTGCCCAACCGAGTTGGAATATTCATGGCCGGAACACGAGCAGCGCTTCATTCTTCGACAGCTGCGGCAACGATTTCCGGTTCAGCAGCAGCAACGGCCGCTGGGGCAGGAGGCCCTGTGCGCCCGCCGGCTCAGGTTCTATCAGAGCTATTTGATGCATTGGTTGTGCTTATGGCGGAAGTTAATCCGCCAGATCAGGACGTTCACAATACGGAGATTGCAAAGGTAAAGGAACAGATCACCCAGGCCAAGGCAGATCTGGCGGCTGAGGACACCAGGATGGCTGCAGAGCGGGCCGCTTTAGATGCACAGGCCTACAGGCTTATGTTGGATCAGAGCGCGTCGCATGAAGTCATGAGGAGGAAGCACCGGTCCCGCTTACCTCCGGTTTTTGAGGCCAGAGACCTTTTCAACACTCCAGGACCAAGAGCCAGTAATCCGCTGGAGGGGAACCGGGCAGAAGCCCCTGGGACCAGTGCACCGGTTCAGCCCCGTCAGATGGACCCGCCTCGTCAAAACACCGTTATACCTCGGGATGCTTTAACACCTCCGGGTCACTACTCCAACCCAATGGACAATCTTGTTGCCGCTGCTGCACGATTGGAGGCCATTCCAGTTGAAGGTGACTCGCCGCAAGCAGTAGAGACGCGACGGGTCAAGGAACTTCTAAGGACAGCTTTGGCCCAACAGGAGGCGTACTCGTACAACCGTGACCGAATACACTCGACCCCCCGTCCAAGCCGGAGCTATAGCAGACATATGGATGAACCAGCAGTGTCGAGTAATGAACGACGTGGAGCACCCTGTGGTAACAACCCGACGGGTGGTGCTAATGCCACTCAGGAAGTGGTGAACCGGGCCCGAGCACGTAGGGAGGCCGAGTTAGCCGCACAGCATCAGGCTCGGCAGCTCACGCCGGTTCGTCCAACCATTTCGATCAAACCTGGTGTTACTTCTAGTTCTTTGGGGGTGCCTTGCCTCGTCCCCGCTTTACACAACGTGCATTTGCCCAAGGATTTCAAAGGCCCGTGCAAGGTACCAAATTATACGGCGGATCAACCACCAGAGACATGGGTAGAGAGCTATGAGATGGCCATGGAGATGCTTGATGTGGATGACACGGCATGTGCGAAATACTTCACCATGATGCTTGAAGGAACGGCCCGTACTTGGTTAAAAAGTTTGCCCGCTAATTCTATCAGTTCATGGGCCCAATTACGAGCTCGGTTTATCAACAATTTCAAGGATACCTGTAAATAGCCTATGTCGATAGTGGACTTAGCTGCATGCGTCCAGGAGGAAGGAGAGTCAACGACTCATTGGGTGCGCCGGGTTTCACAAGTGTTGCACTCCTCAGACCGCATCAACGCTGACACCGCAGTATTAACCCTAGAAGGCAACTGCCGGTTTGGGCCCCTGAAGTTGAAATTGGGACGGATGAAGCGTCATTGCACCGACATGGGAACCCTCATGGCCGCTTTGGTAAAATATGCTGATTCTGATAGTACCAAGGATCCCGAGTCTGATGATGACAAGACAGGGAAGGGGAAGAAGAACAGCAGCTCCAAAGGTCAGCAGCATCACTGGGTAGGCAATGGCGGAGGAGGCAAGCGTAAAGCGGATGGCAACATGGATTTTGTGGCTAATACCAACGTACAGGACAATGGCCAGCGGCGCAAGGGCAGGCCGAAAAATCATAGTGGAGCGCCCAACCCCAACCCAAACCGCCTGAACTATTTGCTAAACCAGCCCTGTCCAAAACATGGGACGAAGGAGGAGCCAGCAAACCACCTTTGGAAGGATTGTTTTATTATGCAGGAGTTCAAGAATTCTAGTAATTTCCGGTATGATCACGGATCTGGCGGCGGCTCAGGATCCGGGCTGGGTTACGGTGGAGGAAGTTCCGGTTCAGGATTTAATGGTAATCCGGGCGGGCATAATGGTCAAAATAGTCAGAACAACCAGGGTGGCTACAACCAACAGCAGCAACAGTCAGGTTACCAAAGCAACCCAAAGCAGTTGAGTAGTGGGCAGTACCATGTCTTTACCACTAGCTTGGACAAGCGAGACCGGAAGGTTCAGAGGCGGGCAGTCAACTCTGTTGAACCGGCCACACCCCGTTATCTACGTTGGTCTAAACAGTCAATCATATGGAGCAGAGAGGATCACCCACTCCAGGTCGATAATCCGGGTCAGTTGGCTCTGGTGGTGGCGCCTTAGGTGGGAGGTTACAAGTTCACCAAGGTGCTCATGGATGGAGGGAGCAGCATCAACATCCTATACTATGAGACCTTCCGTCGTATGGGACTAACAGATAAGAATCTCAAACCGTCCAATACAGTATTCCACGGTGTAGTGCCTGTCAGATCAGCATATCCCGTTGGTAAGATAACTCTTGAAGTGGCCTTTGGGGATGATTATGATTCTAGGTCGGAGACATTAACGTTTGAAGTGGTGAAAATCCAAAGTCCATATCATGCCCTGTTTGGGCGTCCGGCATACGCCAAGTTTATGGCTCGGCCCTGTTATGTGTATTTGCAGCTCAAGATGCCGGGTCACAAGGGGACAATAACGGTTCATGGAAGCCGCAAAATCGCTTTGGAATGCGAGGAAGGAGATGCGGCTTATGCAGAGTCGGTTTGTGCCACCGAGGAGTTGAAGTACTATAAAGACAATGTTGATCCGGCGGACATGACTCCGTTGAAGAAGCCAACTACGGAGCATGATCCGGCCCTGAAGTTCAAATCGGCAGCAGAGACTAAGCCTTTTGATTTCGTACCTGGCGATTCGTCCAAGCAGTTCAGCATCAGTGCCAACTTGGATCCGAAATAGGAAGGCGCGCTCATCGAGTTCATCCGTGAGAATCGGGACATTTTCGCATGGAAACCTTCTGACATGCCAGGTGTACCGAGGCAACTCGCAGAGCACACACTTAATGTGGATCCTAAATACAAACCGGTGAAACAGTTCCTCCGCCGGTTTAACGAAGAAAGGCGCAAGGTGATTGGAGAAGAGGTAGCCAGGCTCTTAGCAGCTGGCTTTATTATTGAAGTTTTTTCACCCTGAGTGGCTTGCCAATCCGGTGCTGGTCCTCAAGAAAAACGGCACCTGGCACATGTGTGTGGATTACACAGATCTTAATAAGGCTTGTCCAGCAGATCCTTTTGCCCTCCCCCATATTGATCAAATTATTGATGCTACGGCGGGTTGTGAGCGTCTAAGTTTTTTGGATGCGTATTCTGGCTATCATCAGATCAAAATGGCAGTTAAGGACCAGGAGAAGACAACATTTATAACTCCCTTTGGAGTCTTCTACTACGTGTCTATGCCCTTCGGGCTCAAGAGTGCCCAGGCAACTTACCAACGGTGTGTACAAAATTGTCTGCACAAGCAGATTGGCCGTAATGTACATGCTTACATGGATGATATCGTGGTTAAATCCAGGGAGAAGGAGACTCTGATTGATGATTTGAAAGAAACCTTTGATAATCTGAGAACATACAAGATGATGCTTAATCCGGACAAGTGTGTTTTTGGTGTACCGGCAGGCAAGCTATTGGGTTTTCTAGTGTCCAACAGGGGAATTGAGGCTAATCCGGAGAAGATCACAGCTATCACCTCCCTGGCTAAACCGAAGTGTATCAACGATGTTCAACGCCTGGCAGGCAGGATTACTGCGCTAAGCCAGTTTATCAGTCGCCTGGGTGAGAAGGCAATCCCTTTGTATCAGATGTTGAAAAAGACGGATCAGTTTGTCTGGAGTTCTGCTGCTGATGAAGCGTTTGAGGACTTAAAGCGGCAATTGGCCAATCCGCCTGTGCTCGCTGCTCCCATTGACAAGGAGCCGTTACTGCTATATGTTGTTGCTAATGCTCGTGCGGTCAGCGTGGCTATTGTGGTGGAGCGAAAGGAGACAGGTAAGGAGCATCCGGTTCAACGTTCGGTCTATTATATCAGCGAAGTACTCATTGAGTCCAAGCAAAGGTATCCGCATTGGCAGAAGCTGGTGTACGGAGTTTTTATGGCAAGCCGGAAGCTTAAGCAATACTTCCAAGGGCACCCAATTACGGTGGTCAATTCTGCTCCTTTGGGAGATATCATCCAGAACCGGGAAGCAACTGGCCGGATTGCAAAGTGGGCTATAGAGCTGGGGCCGTACGGTTTGAAATATGTGCCTCGGACAGCGATTAAGTCTCAAGCACTTGTTGATTTCATCAATGACTGGACGGAAATGCAAGCACCTGAAGAAAAGCCGGATCATACGTATTGGACCATCCATTTGGACGGATCCAGGCAGTTGGAAGGCTCGGGGGCTGGAGTCGTATTAACTTCCCCACAAGTTGATAAGTTTCGTTATGTTCTTCGTTTAATGTTCCCTTGTACTAACAATGCAGCTGAGTATGAAGCCTTGCTCCATGGTCTTCGGATGGCTAAGGAGATGAATCTAAGCCGAGTTAAGTGCTTCGGTGATTCGGACCTTGTGGCTCAGCAAGTGTCTGGCACTTGGGACTCCAAGGACCCACTCATGGCAGCATATCGTCGTGAGGTGGATATTGTTGCAGGTTATTTCAGAGGCTATCAGGTGGACCAGGTGGACCGGCGGAAAAATGAAGCAGCGGACGCTTTAAGCCGGCTGGGCTCTCAGCGCAAACCGGTCCCACCCAATGTTTTTCTGGATGTGCTGCACAACCCGTCGGTGAAGATCCCTGGTGAGGAGGATTTGGCCGTTCCTGATCCGGAGGCTCAATTGGTGGCAGTTCTTCATGTTATTCCGGATTGGACACTTCCTTATCTGGTGTACAAGAACCGGGGCGAGTTGCCAGAAGATGAGATTCTGGCCCGGCAGATAATCCGGCGATCCAAGTCCATGGCTGTCATCAACGGTGAGTTGCATCATTGCAGTGTATCAGGAGCTTTTCAACGTTGCGTGTCTCCTGAAGAAGGCCGAGAAATTTTGCGGGAGATCCACGAAGGAGATTGTGGTCACCACGCCGGTTCAAAGTCTCTAGTGGCTAAAGCGTTTCTCCATGGTTTCTATTGGTTAACTGCTCATGCTGATGCGAAGGATCTGGTCAGACGATGTGATGGTTGCCAAAGGTTTTCAAGACGTGCTCATGTACCGGCTCAAGAATTGAGGACGATTCCAATTACTTGGCCGTTTGCGACTTGGGGGCTGGATATGGTCGGGCCTTTCAAAAGGTCCAAAGATAAGAAGACCCACCTCCTGGTGGCGGTGGACAAGTTTACAAAGTGGGTGGAGGCAGAACCTGTTATCAAGTGTGATGCGGCCACGACGGTTCAGTTCATCAAAAAGGTGATTTTCCGGTTTGGCTTTCCGCACAGTATTATCACAGATAATGGTACCAATTTATCCAAAGGTGCAATGAAGGAGTTCTGCGAACGGGAGCACATCCGGCTCGACGTTTCATCAGTGGCACATCCACAGTCCAATGGTCAAGCCGAAAGAGCTAATCAAGAAATCTTGAGAGGCATCAAGCCCCGGCTCATGGTTCCTTTGCAGAGAACGCCGGGTTGTTGGGTAGAAGAATTACCATCTGTGTTATGGAGCATCAATACAACACCCAATAGATCAACAGGATACACACCGTTCTTCATGGTTTATGGAGCGGAGGCGGTTCTCCCCAGCGATATCTGTTATGACTCACCTCGTGTCACGGCTTATGTTGAAGCGGACAACGAGACAGCACGGCAAGATGCTTTTGACCGGTTGGATGAAGAGCGTGACATCGCAGCCGCCCGGTCGGCGATTTACCAGCAGGATCTTCGTCATTATCACAGTCGCCGAGTCAGAACCAGAGCCTTCCAGGAAGGAGATTTGGTGCTTCGACTCATCCAAGATCAGACTGATATGCATAAGCTATCCCCACCTTGGGAGGGGCCTTTCGTGGTCAGCAAGAATCTGTACAACGGGTCGTACTATCTGATCGATATTCGAGAGCATAAGGACTCACGTACATCAGAGGAAGAGACTAACAGGCCATGGAATATAGCTCATCTTCGGCCTTACTATACCTGAGCCATTGGCTATACTTATGTACATACAATGTATATATTATGATTAAGTATAATAAACCGGAACCTCAGCTAAAGCGGGGTATCTGTTCTTTTACATCATGTGAGGTTACACGGAGTTGCTCTAAAACGGCCTCCGGTTTACCCCTTGAGTTCGCTTTGCTAAAAGCATCGTGTTATATCACTTGGAGGATTGGTCGTTTCCGAACCAATACCATGCCTCTTGATAGGCGAAAGCCACTAGATCACTTGGGGACTTGGTCATGTCTGAACCAGTCATGCCTCTTGATTGGCCTAAGGCCATAGAATCACTTGGGGGCTTGGTCGAACCCGAACCATGACCACGCCATTTGGTCGGCATAAATGCCACAAGAATCACTTGGGGACCTGGCTAACTAGAACCATAGTTACACCTAACGGGAGCTTGGTCATGTTTGGCCATGGTTACGCCATTTGATCAGCTTAAATAAATCTTTTTTGGCAAACGTTTTTGTCGTTGCTTTTGCTTCATACTTTTCTTTGAAGGGGGGTTTTTGCTTTTTATTGTGTTCTTTAAACCGACAAAGTTTTTTAACCAATCAATTGATGGAACACAGTTCACGTCAATCCGGAGACTATTTGTCTGGTTTGATCCTTGTTGTTAACATCCTCTTATGGAGTAACATGGTGTTTATCATAACCCGGCATGGTTTACATGGTAAACCAGCGTCATATATATATACAGGAGCTATTATCTCCTCCAACAGTATGGGTTTGCAAAACTCCGCTTCAAGATTGGCCAAGCCAACTTCACGCTCAATGACGGCAGGTATTATGTATCTCAAAATTTGGTCATACTTAAAATTTTGTTTTGATTTCATATATGCAGACATCATATTCCGCCTGACGGTACAACCGCGGTGGCACTTGACGAATTTTTCATTTCAGAAAGTGTTTTGGAAAGTTCATTGCCACAGGAAGAACAAATTATGCACGAAGGCATATCAACATCAAAGGTATCAGCTAGCCTATTACAAGGCAACATGGTGCCCATAATAATATAATTGTTTTTCGCAAAGAAGAGGCCGTTTTAAACCGGCGTCCGGTTCAAGCTTGGTCACCAGCCTGGCCTGATGGTTGTGGGTCGTCCTGCGCCGCTTCAGCCTCCGTATCCCTACCCAGTGGCTGGAAATCCACAGTTGTCCAGTCGATTCCCATTAATGCTTGAAAAACATCTTCATCGTGGATCAGCAAGGACGGGTCAATACCGAGAGCGTAAGTATGCTTATGGATTGGAGGAATCAGATTTTCCGATTCATGGATTGGCGCAGCTATTCGCTTGTTCTGACTGTCATATTGCGCTTGATAACGAGACAAGTCTGCTTCCTCAGCCAACTGACAAGCTAGTGGATGCACCTCCCAGTTTATCGCTCGCAGATCCGCTTCACCGAATTCTGATCCGTCTTCCTTCAAGCTGGGATAGCCCTGAGCCGCTTCAACAGGATCAAAATCCGGCACCCAGGCTTTTGCCCGAATTAAAGCATTGATTGCGTCGGTTCGAGCAGCAGATTTCTTTAGCTCTTTAATCCGGCAGGAAGCACTGACAGTTTCATCAGAGTATCTTGAATCAAAGTAGGCGCCGGTTTGTTATGAGAGGCAGTACAGATGATCCGCTGGGCACCAGTATACAATTGTTCAACCAATGTATAGGCGGCTTTTAGTTTCTTCCATACATCTGACCCCAAGTGACCAATGCGTGTCCCTGAAATACCATAAAGGGTTAATAAGCCGGCAACTTTGTCAGAAGGCAGAGCCAATTCAGTAGGAAAACTGGCTTACCAAAGATAGCAGCAGTCATGGCATGCACGTGCCGCTTTATGCTGGTTAGTTCATCTGCCACTGGTTTTAGTGCAGCCTCAGCATCCTCTGCTCATTTGATCAAAGCGGACTTCTCAGTGGCCCAGTCCGCCCGTTTCTTTTTGAAGTTTTCCTTAAGTTGTTCCATGGCGCTTAAAGCACTGGCTAATTCCTCTTTTGCTTTGGAGGTTTCAGCTTGTTGGGTTTTCAGGGCTTCTTGAAGATCGATGACTTGGTTCTCTTTTGTCTTCAGCTCCGCCTGCATACATACAGATATATGCTTCAGCAAACTGGTAGAAGGATTCAAGTA